>NC_035435.2:131480903-132680903 GCF_002127325.2 Helianthus annuus | reverse complement strand
AGAGGTTCTTTTATGTCCTTATTAGAACTGGAGCTCATACACTACGTAGGGGTGGCGTCTGGTTCCAAGTCCTGCAATAAAAAACAAAAAAGAATGCTGGTCAGAAGGTTCACCACGGCCCCGTGCTCAGTGAACACGGCCCGTGGTCGGAGTTACAGTGATTGTTTTCCATATCCCAGTTACTGGAGAGTTGGACACGGCTCCGTGTTGCACCGACACGGCTCCGTGGTCAGCCTTCTGTAACTTGGAAAACTAAAAACTGCCAGTAACAACGCTGAGCACGGCCCGTGTCCGACCAGGCACGGCCCATGCTGAGCTCTGCAGAAGCTGAAAAACTAAGAAAATCCTAAAAATTAAAAAGAAAAATAAAAAAATATGATTAGGCCGTTGATTCCTAACTTTCTTAAAATCCTTGTGTCCCCGGCAACGGCGCCAAAAACTTGATGCGTGCAAGTGTGTATATGTTTTAGATGTATATTTTAAGCCCTTTTTACACTTTTAGCCAAGTTTTAAATTTATAAAACACGATATTTACTCACACTAAACACACATATGGGCAAGTGCACCTATCGTGGACGTAGTATAGTGTTGGTAAGATACCGAGGTCGTCCAAGGACACAAGAGCATTTAGTATCGGTTTATCCTCAACGTCTAACCAAATCAAAATGCTAGAAAAGATTTTTAAACTAAGAAAATAAAAACTAACTAAATGCTGAAAAATAAAATAAAAATAAAAACAGATAGACAAGATGAATCACTTGGATCCGACTCGTGTATTAGTATAACCTTTGATTATTTTCGCATTTTTGCACTTGTTTAAGAGATTATCTTAGTTATTGTAGTAGGCCCCTCTTTTGAAGGTGACGTTACCCTCAACCCAGTATTTTGAGTCAGCAAGGATACAATCCTAAAGGGTCGGATTATTGAAAGATAATGAATTAAGTTATTAATGCAAATTATGGTAGGCCCCTCTTTTGGAGGTGACGTTACCCTTGACTAAGTAGTCTGAGTCAGCAGGGATACAGTCCTAAATAGCCGGGTTATAGTATTAATAGTAGTTAACTTATGAGGGGGTCAAAGAGTTTGGATCCCCGCCATCCAATACCTTTGGGTATTGAAGGAGATCCTACTAAATTTAACCCAGGTCCCTTGCAGGACCTCTAAACGCTGAACAAGGGCAAGACCCTTACCAAACCGTTCCCTTAACCCCCGACCAGGTAGCCAACATACCTCCATATAGACCGTGGAGATATGAATGGTGAAAATTTTTTATTTTATATAGACAGTAAAATAATGCCAAGACACCACGGACAAACGATAAGGAAGAATCACCTTCAACATAAGCAACTAGTTATTAAAGTCATTAATACAAAACCAAATAAAAAGTGCAAAAGATTAAAAATAAAAAGTATTATACTAAACACTTGTCTTCACCAAGTGATGTAAGAGACTTAGGCAAACATGGCCTTGATTGTCAAGAACTCTTACGATCAATCTTGGATCCCGAGACGACTCACACACTCTATGATGGACAATGGATGATGGTGGTGGATGATGGTGTTATGGTGGTGGTGGGTGGTGGATGAAGTGTGAGAGAGGTGGTGTGCCAAAGGATGAGTTGCAATGAAACCAAGCACTCCTATTTATAGGCTGAACAGAAGCCTGGGCACGGCCCCGTGTCAGCTGGACACGGCCCTGTGCCCGTCTGACAATCCCTCTCCTCATTAATTGTAATTCGCAATTATAATTAATGCGCCTGCAGTACTTTCGCCAGGCCCCCGTGTTCACTGGGCACGGCCCCGTGGTGGGCGATAGAAGCTTCTATATGTTTGTCTTATCTGCTGCTTCTTGGGCACGGCCCCGTGCTGGCTGAGCACGGGGCGTGTTCAGTCTTCTGCCTTCTCGGTTTTGCTTGGGAGGATGCTGTCGAGGGGTCGGGCAATCCACTTATGTTCCTTTTCTTGTATTTATGTTAGATTTAGCTGCCTTTTTGCTTCTTTTGTTAATTTGAGCTCATTTAATCCTGAAAATACAAAAGAAAGACAAAAACACTCTTTTTCCAACATTAGTACTTAAAAAGGGTTAGTTTTATGCCTCATTTGATGTAATTTATATGTTGCATTTTACACACATCACACTCCTTGCTCAATTCCTGTTTTGACTTCTTTGACTTGTAGATAGTCTTTTTATGCTTTTATGTTAGTTGTATTATGTGGAGTATTTATTAATAATCGAGGTTTAATCGATGTTTATCGCATGTTTTATCGCTTTATCGCTTATCGCAATCGCACTCGAACTCGAGTTACGCGTTCTGGATATTGTCTTATGTGTGTGTGCCTTTTATGTGTTACTTGTGCATGTTTAATTATGTTATGTTGTGGTGAATAATCGAAACGCAATCAAAACTCAATCGTAATCGAATCGCAAACGCTAAACGCAAGTCAATTTAGGATGATTGTATGTTGATATAGTAGTTGGGATTAAAAGTAATTTGAATAGGAAACTCTATTGCATCGCAACGCTCAACACGCGAATCGAAATCGCAAAACTCGTCGCGCGAATCACTCCAATCGAGTGGCCAGCCGATCGAGTTGCCACCCGATCGAGTTGCCACTCGATCGAGCTGCCACCCGATCGGGTTGCCACTCGATCGACCAGCCATTTACTCCCCTTTCCATTTATGAAAACCCTATAAATACCCCTAATGTCAACATCATTTGATGTTGATAACTCTCTCTCTCTGCTCACTCGTTCCAACCGTTATTTCTTCAGATCTCTCGCGATTCTTGTAAGTTTTCCACCTAAATCTTGTACTTTCTTGATCTACACGCACTCCTACACCTTTCTATCTTTTGAATCTTAACTTTTAACCATGATATCACTAGATTTGAGGTGTTCTACGATGATGTCAGCATGGTGTTTTTATGAACTTCATGTTTTGACTTCAATCCACCAAGAACAACTTAGATCTGAATGATTTCCACATGAATAAACAAAGATCTTTCATAGATCTGAACATATTCATGGTGAAAAGGATTGAAAAATAGTTTTCCTCTTTCAACTCTTTTAGACTCAATGCACTCACAAACCGATAGAATAGGAGCTTGTTCTAACCTTCTACTCCTTCTTGTGGATGTGTTGGCTCAAGATCTGGATTCTATCCACGAGAATACTGATTTCGGGTTAATCATAAAACACCGTCTCGAACAGTTAACTGGTCGGACCAGGGTGGTTCTTGTCCGGTCGGGTTACTAAGACTTGACAAGGTTTTTGCTGTTTAGAACGTTATCAATTCGTCTCGATAATACTTCAAACTATCAAAACAACCAAGGAAGAAGACGACCGGGTCATCTGGGACGGACTGCCATCCGATCGGATTGCCGTCCGATCGGATTGCCACCCGACCAGACTGCCACCCGATCGGATTGCACCTTTGGTCCCACACTTAACTTTTATTTCATACTTTTGAGGTTTGGAACATTGAACGGATTGTCGTGCGATCGACTTGCCACCCGATCGGATTGCCACCCGAGCATGTGATGTTCTGACTTCAACACTTAAACAATTTTCAACATGTTCAATGCATACGGATTGCCAGCCGATCAGATTGCCATCCGATCAAGTGACCGTCCTGCGGTGAACTTGTTCTCAACTTGAGAAGACTCGCCAATCGGATAGCCGTCCGATCGGACTACCGTCCGATCGACCGACCTGAAAGGTAGAGATACTTCTCTATTTTCAAAATGCTACAACGAAAACTTCAAAAGACAAGCCATCATACACAAACACATCCATCTCAAACGAGATGACTATCCAATCGAGTGGCCACCCGATCGGGTGACCACCTGAACGGATTGTCATCCGGTCGACCGGCCATCCGATCGGATTGCCACCCAATCAGATTGTTGTCCGTTCCACTGACACTTGTATCGTTTTACGCGCCGCTTATCGTTTATGCTATCATTCTGATCAGGCTATCTTACTTTCTAGCACTCCCTTAAATCCATCTATCGCTGTGAGTATACTCGATCCCTTTTTGCTTTACGCACTTTTGGGTGTTACATATGTTACTTATTCTAAATCACATCAACACACTACGCAATACTTTAAACGCTAACCGTTACCGCATGTTATGCGTGACTTAATGAATGCTTATTTGTTATGTTTACACATGGAATGTTGTCTACCTGCCTTAGCAACGATAGTACTATAGTTTGGACTCAGCACCTGTTCACTCAGGGGTCGTTAAGGACAACTTGTTACATGACTCACAGTGGTGAGTGTGTATTACGAACTGCCTTGGGCAGTCAACCCGTAGTCATTGGTATCGTTAGGTTCATGTCGATAACTAACATGCCTCATTTTACACTGTGTATGTGCTGGTTATGCGTAACGATTTCGAACTCTATTATATCTATTAAACTTGTATGCTCACCTTTACACTATGTGTATTGACTTTTACTTTAACGTATGTGACAGGTGCTTAGGATGTTCATATGCTTGGCTTGTTGTGAAATCGAGGCTAGGAAAGGTCTAGAAACAAATAAATGAATTTTCTGTATTTGAAATCTGAGTTGTCGGAACAGAACAATTTGACTAGATCTTGTCTGTAATAATTATGTTATCTTTTATGTCACGGTATGGGACATGATGCTTTAAATAATTGGTAATTATAGTTGTTATGGAAACTTCTAGACAATCTATTTTGCTCAGTGCCACGCCCCGTTGTTTCCGCCATCGTTTGGGGTGTGACATATGCCCTAAAGGTAAATAATAAAGCTAAAACCTAAGCTAAAACGTAAAATCTAAATTATAAACCCTAAAAGCTAAATCCTAAAGGCTAAACCCTAAAGCAAAATCCTAATATAAGACCCTAAAATCCAAACCCTAATATATTTAGGGTTTATGGGCTAGGATTTAGGGTTAAGAGATCCTAGTTAGGGTTCGACGAGCCGGTTCCAACGCCACTAGAATGAGTCCAATCGGAGTTTGTTCGAGTCGGTTCCCTACTTTTTTTATGTTTCCCAATGAACCTCATATACACACACAGACACTATATATATATATACATATATATATACATACATACATATATATACATACATACATATATATATATATAGGGTAGGGTTCCAGCGTGAACAACCTCCCAATAGTGAACTGCGTGAACATATCCTGACCGTCGATTAATATGATCTTGATTTGTTGATTGGGTGGCATGATTGTAATTAATAGGTTACCTTTTATTGTTTTATTAAAATCAAAATGGTAAAAGTGTAATTATATTAATTACTTACTTAAAATCAGGAAACAATATTATTTCCATAATAATAGATGAAATTCCGGATTAATCTATTCATTTGTTTATTATGTGTTTTGATTAGGTGTTTTTATTTAAAATCTGGAAACAATATTATTTAGGGTGTTTTTATTGTTTAGATTAGGTGTTTTTATTGTTTAGATTAGGTGTTTTATTTTTTAGATTAGGTATTCATCATTTTTTCAAATTCGAACACATGCTCATGTTCACAGAAAGTATGACATATGTCGAGTACACATGTGTATTGTCTTGTTGGCGTGAATATAACACAGCAGTACACATGTGTAACTATATGGGTATACACATGTGTACACCGTATAACCAGACCTATTCTTCAAATAACACACTCAAACTGAAACGTGTACTGAACATGACATTTGTAGTACTACATGTGTGTGTTTCGTGGAATAGAGCACCTATACACATGTGTCAATATATAATCAGTCATGTTATCAAATATCAATCAGTTTTTCTGTGAACATCATTTGATGAATACCTAATCTAAAAAATAAAAACACCTAATCTAAACAATAAAAACACCCTAAACCCAACAACAAACTGTCAACTTAACAAACTCCTAAAATCAGCTACCCAAATTAAGCATAATTCCTCAAAATCATCAACAGCCAATCCATATAACCAAAACTCCGACAAGCTACACATGTGTATGGTTCTGTATGTACTAAGTACACATGTGTACTGGTCTGTATATACTTAGTACACATGTGTGCAGGAAGAAACGTGTATCCTTCCGTCATGCCTACATCACTCTTTTAAACAAAAAAGACAAATTCAACTTCCACCGGCTGCGGTGGTGCTTGTGGTGGCTACGTTGGTTGATAACCTTGGTGATATCGCTGAATAACGACGAAGTTAACACAGGCAAGCTCATCTAATCCTTCAAAAAAGTCTTCGTCCATTACCATATCGAAGTTGTTGCCATCATCGCTGTCGTTGTCGTTTTTGTTGTCGTTATCCTCTGTTTTTTATGTCGCCGGAGAGTGGCTCGTCGGCGGAGAAACCGACGGAGATGAAATGGGTTTGTTTGTTGTGGTGTCGTCTTCGATTAACATTGGCAGGAATACAACTACAATAACCAATCAACTACCGGCGATGATACAATTGACATCGATCTTCAGACGAAATATGACGTGATGAACGACGAAAAATGAACGTGCTTTTCTGGGTTTATGAAACTGATGAACAAGGAATGTGATATCAATGTAAATGCATGAGAATAGGTGATTGGTTAAAGATATTATGATGCTAATCTTAAAAAAATATAAAATATGTTGAAGATTTCGAATTACTAACATATTACGTAACTGAAATCAAATTAAATAATATAATGATTTAAATTTAATTGTTATAACTACTTTATACAATTACAATCCTACCCCTTATCATCTTAAACAAAAACAAGGGCCCAAAATACAATGAATCACCTATTTTTTCTGTCACACCCCCAAAATACCACATGCAGGAACCCCCGCGACGCGCGTGACGTACCAGGATCTAGCCACCAATCACGTTGAACTCATAACAGTATTTCAAATAAAAGTTTCATGTATTAAAAGAAGCATAACATTACATTATTATTTAATCAGTGGAAGCATAATTACAATATTTAAGAATTTATAACCCAAGAGTATAAAATCATTAGTCTTGTCTCGTGATTCCATGTAACTCGACCCATGACCACTCCAGCATCCCAGATAGCAAGTTCCATTGATATGTACCAATAGGCCTGCAAGCATGCAGAAAAAGTGTATCAGCATAACGCTGGCGAGTTCACAGTTTTGTTTACCGAAAATCGTGTTACAAGTTTAGCTTCCAAAAGTTTAGTTCAGTTCATAAGCAATTCCAAAAACAATGTTGATAATAACTCGATACCGCAAGATGGCTCCAGATTGTTTGCCCTTCCCCAATGCCCCTATCAAAGCATTGGTCGAGTTGTTAAGGTAATTAGTTCACGCCCATCCTCCCTGGTACGGTGTGAGGGTGCCAAACCTAATAGCGCTATCAACTAATAACCCCGTTTCCTTCCCGGCAACCTATTCGGTAGAAGATGGGACTTAAGGTGATAGGAGTGAGTGCATTATCCAACATTCCGGTTTAACATTCCAGTCAAACCCATTACCCAATATTCCTCCCCGGAATATTTACTAGATGTCCCTCCCCGGGAGGCATGCTTGAAAAAGAGCAGTGAACTCACCTTAGATTGCTCGGTATGTTACGTTACATTACCCGTTCCCAGTTGGTCAATCAAACCCTACCGTGGTTACCAAAAGACAATCAGTTCATATGCATATAAATCACATATTCCATATTCACATTACACATATAGCGTACACTTAACACACATACCATACGAGTCATAACAATTTATCCTATGGCGTAATAACCAATTATCACCACGAGATCACATAGAAAGTATTCGAGTCACGTACAGGCTCACATATCAATTTCATGTTTCACCTTAGCACCTAGCAGTTAGTTTCATCAACCATACAAATATGCGATTCGTTTAACTTGTGCGACTCAATATACTGGCCGGCCCACTAATTCTCACCCGGCCCACTGATATGTGCGATCCAACACCACCTTGTGCGATCCAGATTAAATTGTGCGATTTGGTCATCTTGTGCGACTGGGTTATCTTGTGTGAATGAGTATGGGTTGTGCGATCGGTGTGCAGCCCAAACAACTTATGCGACCAGCCCATAATTGCGCAGCCCAACATGGCTAGTCCAAACATATTGTGCGATTGGATCCATGGTGTGCGATTCAATGTGTGTGTGTGTCAGGCAGTTGTGTGACTCATATTTATGAATTTATAACCCAAGAGTATAAAATCATTAGTCGTGTCTCGTGATTCCATGTAACTCGACCCATGACCACTCCAGCATCCCAGATAGCAAGTTCCATTGATATGTACCTATAGGCCTACAAGCATGCAGAAAAAGTGTATCAGCATAACGCTAGCGAGTTCACAGCTTTGTTTACCGAAAATCGTGTTACAAGTTTAGCCTTCAAAAGTTTAGTTCAGTTCATAAGCAATTCCACTGAGCTTTAGTAGTACTAGACGTGTGAGGTGAGATTCGACTACACTGTGTCTGAGTCCTATGGCGATGTCTACTGCAGACAATGTCGTCATCTGGATCCCGTCACTCGCGTGTTGCTCGCCAAAACCAGAAAGACAAACGCCTTGCTGCTCTCGTCGCCAAGCAAATGGCAAAGGCTGTTCCTCAGATCGTGAGTAAACTATACGAGAACATGAGCAAATCTTCCAAAGAATCTAGGACTGAAACCCCTAAAGCTGCTTTCAGCTTCAAACAGTTCAAGGCATGCGGACCGAAAGAGTTCACTGGCGAAGATGGCCCTACGACCTTGTTTCAATGGTTTTACTCGATCGAGGTCACCCTGCGTCAGAGTGGATGTCCTGACAATCTCCGCACTCTGAATGCTACCGGCGTCTTCCAGTACCACGCTTTAGACTGGTGGACGGCCGAGAGGAACGAACGCGGAAATGACGCAGCTTACGGTCTATCATGGGATGAGTACGTTATGCTCGAAGAGTTCTGCCCTCCCCATGAGCGCCAAAAGCTGGAGGATGAATTCTGGCATCTGGAGCAGAAGGATGGTGACAACGCTGCTTTGACTGCTCGCTTCAAGCAGCTCAGTATTATCTGCCCTGACCAAGTGAAGACTGCTGATATGACAATCAAGAAGTACATCCGCGCTCTTTCGGATTGTGTTGCAGATTTTGTGCATGCCTCAAAGCCAGCAACCATCAAAGAGACCTACCTGCTTGCCGCTGAGATCAACGACAACCGAGTCAAAGCTGGCTACTGGGATAAAGCCACCAAGAATCTGCACCAAGCTACCACCGCAGCAACTGCCGACACCACCGCTGCTCCTCAATCATCAAAGTTCCTTCGTCGCAAGAGGAAGAACAACAACAGCAACTCCAGCAACAAGAACTGTGTTGTCACTACCACTGCTGCCCAGCTTCAAGCCGTACCGGCTCAGCAGCAGTCTCAGCACCGATCAGCCCCAGCACCAATCACCTATGCACCGCCTGCAAAGCGTGCATACACAGGCCCTCACCCTACTTGCCCGACATGTACTTATCGTCATCCGTGGGGTATCACCTGCCGATTTTGCGTGCACTGCAATATGTACGGCCACTTCACCGCTAATTGCTATACTGTTCCTCGACAAGCACCAGCTCAAGCTACTGCTCATCAAGCTCTACTTCCAGCCCCCTCAAGGCCAACAAGCGGCTCAGGCACCCGCGATCAACGCCAGAGTCTGCTTCGCGTGTGGTGATCCCAACCACTTCGCGAACATGTGCCCGAACAGGGTTGTGAAACAAGAGCCCCAGCAGCAGCACCCTTAGCAACAGCAACAGCCTCAACAGCAACAGCAACAAGCCGCCCGCGCCAGAACTTTCAACATCAATGCGCGCCAAGCCCAAGCCGACAACAATGTGGTTAATGGTACGTTCCTTGTGAATGGTATTTATGCTTCGTGTTTGTTTGATACTGGAGCCGATAACTATTTTATGTCATTTGAATTCAAGAAGCTCATTAATCGTAAGCGCTCTCATCTCCCCTCGACGTTCGATGTCGAAGTTGCCATCGGAAGAACCGTCGCCGTCAATTCTGTTCTTCGTGATTGTACTCTTGAACTCAACAATCACATCTTTCTGATTGATCTCATTCCGATGCAGCTCGGAAGTTTTGACATCATAGTAGGCATGGACTTTCTTCGTGAAAACCATGCTGAAGTTGTGTGTTTCGATAAGATGATTCGATTCTCGCTAGCGAATGGTGACTTATTATGTGTTTATGGTGAAACTGCTTTGAAGGGTCTTAAGCTCATGTCATGTGTCCAAGCTAGCAAGTATCTCCGCAAGGAATACAAAGCTTTCTTGGCTAACATTTTAGTAACGGAGAAGGAAAAGAAAGAAAAGGCGGTAAACCAGGTACCTGTTGTTTGCGAATTCCCCAACGTCTTTCCTGATGATCTTCCAGGTCTGCCGCCAAGTCGAGATATCGACTTTCGTATCGACCTCATTCTTGGAGCGAACCCTATTGCTAGAGCTCCTTATCGATTCGCTCCGTCTGAAATGCGTGAACTCTCGAGTCAGCTCCAGGAATTGCTTGATAAAGGCTTCATTCGCCCGAGCACCTCTCCATGGGGCGCACCAGTCCTCTTCATCAAAAAGAAGGATGGGTCGTTCAGGATGTGCATCGACTATCGGGAATTGAATAAGTTGACTATCAAGAGTCGCTATCCCCTGCCTCGAATTGATGATTTGTTTGACCAGCTGCAAGGTGCTATGTGTTTCTCGAAGATCGATCTATGTTCAGGCTATTACCAACTACGCATCCAAGAGGAGGATATACCCAAAACCGCTTTTCGCACTCGATACGGCCATTATGAGTTCGTTGTTATGCCTTTTGGTTTAACCAACGCACCCGCGGTTTTCATGGATCTGATGCATCAGGTGTGTAAACCATTTCTTGACAGCTTCGTCGTCGTGTTCATCGATGATATCCTGATCTATTCCAAGTCGAAAGCCAAACACGCGCAACATCTACGTTTGGTTCTCGAGCTACTCCAAGGGAATCAACTCTATGCCAAGTTCTCCAAGTACGAATTTTGGCTGGAGGAAGTTCAATTCCTCGGTCACATTGTTAATAGTCAAGGTATTCATGTCGATCCCGCGAAGATTGAAGCAGTTAAGAGTTGGGTTACACCGAAGAACCCGTCTGAAGTCCGTTCCTTTCTCGGACTAGCGGGCTATTACCGTCGATTTATCGAAGGGTTCTCTAAAGTCGTTGTGCCGCTTACCTCTCTCACGCATAAAGGCAAGCCTTTTGTTTTGGGAACCGAACAAGAGTCTGCTTTCCAAAACCTCAAGCATATGCTTTGCAATGCTCCCATCCTCACTTTACCTGACGGAAACGACGACTTCATTGTCTATTGTGATACCTCAAACCTTGGTCTTGGTTGTGTTCTCATGCAACGAGACAAGGTTATCGCTTACGCATCTCGTCAGCTCAAGATCCACGAGAAGAACTATACAACCCATGACCTCGAGCTAGGCGCAGTTGTTTTTGCGTTAAAGATTTGGCGACACTACCTGTATAGTACCAAGTGTACAATCTTCACCGATCATAAGAGCCTACAACATATCTTTGATCAGAAAGAACTTAATATGCGTCAACGCCGATGGGTAGAACTTCTCAACGATTACGACTGCGAGATCCGTTATCATCCAGGCAAAGGAAATGTCGTTGCCGATACTCTAAGCCGACGAAGCTATTTGCATAGCGCTCGAAATGTTCCAGCCCAGCATCATCTCGAAACCCTCATCCACGAAGCCCAGCATGCGTGTTTTACCGAACGCACCTTGAAGAAGGAAAGGATCTACCACGATGGAGCCCATCTTGTTAATAAGTCGAATGGGATATTCCATTATCTGGACCGAATTTGGATCCCTAAGCGGACCGGTTTACGACAGATTTTGATGGACAAAGCCCACAAATCCTGGTATTCTATTCATCCCGGTGTCGATAAGATGTACCAGGACCTTCGCTACAAGTACTGGTGGTCAGGCATGAAGAGGGATATCGCTCTCTACGTTGGGAAGTGCCTGACTTGCTCGAAGGTCAAGGCCGAACACCAAAGACCCTCTGGCTTACTCGAACAACCCTCGATCCCTATGTGGAAGTGAGAGAGTATAGCTATGGTCTTCATAACGAAACTTTTCGCGCACGCCATCAAGTCACGACAGCATCTGGGTTGTCGTTGACCGCTTGACCAAATCTGCTCATTTTCTGCCAACACGAGAAGACTACAAGGTAGAAAAATTAGCCCGAATCTACACCGATGAGATCATTTGTCGACATGGGACGCCTCGCGACATCATCTTGGACCGTGATGCTCGGTTTACCTCGCGTCTGTGGGAAATGTTTCAAACGGCTCTCGGTACTACGCTTAATCTAAGTATCGCATTCCACCCTCAAACCGACGGTCAGACTGAGAGAACGATTCATACCCTTGAAGACATGCTCCGTTCGTGTGTCATAGATTTCAGTGGTAATTGGGACGCTTACCTACCGTTAGTCGAATTCTCGTATAATAACAGTTATCATTCCAGCATTCAAATGGCACCGTTTGAGGCTTTATACGGAAGAAGATGTCGATCGCCTATTGTATGGCATGAGATCGGGCACTCGCAATTAACCGGTCCTGAGCTATTGCAAGAAACGACTGACAAAGTCCTCCAAATTCGAGACAATCTGCTGAAAGCTCGGAGTCGTCAGAAAAGTTACGCCGATAGATGAAGCAAGCCCCTTGAATTTGACGTTGGCGACTACGTACTCCTAAAGGTATCACCTTGGAAGGGTGTGGTCAGATTCGGCAAGAAAGGGAAACTAGCGCCTCGATATGTTGGACCTTTTAAGATTCTAGAAAGGATCGGAAAAGTCGCCTACAGACTGGAACTACCGGAGGAACTTAGCAACGTCCACCCGACTTTCCATGTTTCGAACCTCTGAAAGTGCCTAGCTGAGCATGATTTAATTGTACCTCTAGAAGACCTCCAAGTAAATGAAACACTACACTTCGTGGAGAAGCCTGTCGAGATCATGGATCGCCAAACCAAGCAGCTCAGACGCTCGCGCATCCCCATTGTGAAGGTTCGATGGGAAGGCAAACGAGGCGCAAAGTTCACTTGGGAACTCGAAAGCGACATGAAGGCGAAGTACCCGCAGTTGTTTGTTACGGCTTCGGCCTAATTTCAGGACGAAATTCCCTCAACTAGGGGAGGCTGTAACACCCCGTGTTTCGAAAGTCAAAGTCAAAGTCAAGATTGAGGTCAAAGGGAGACAAGATTGCTAATTGCGATCTGTCACTCCTTGCTCAATTCCTGTTTTGACTTCTTTGACTTGTAGATAGTCTTTTTATACTTTTACGTTAGTTGTATTATGTGGAGTATTTATTAATAATCGAGGTTTAATCGATGTTTATCGCATGTTTTATCGCTTTATCGCTTATCGCAATCGCACTCGCAACTCGAGTTACGTTCTGGATATTGTCTTATGTGTGTGTGTGCCTTTTATGTGTTACTTGTGCATGTTTAATTATGTTATGTTGTGGTGAATAATCGAAACTCAATCGCAATCGAATCGCAAACGCTAAACGCAAGTCAATTTAGGATGATTGTATGTTGATATTGTAGTTGGGATTAAAATTAATTTGAATAGGAAACTCTATCGCATCGCAACGCTCAACACGCGAATCGAAATCACAAAACTCGTCATGCGAATCACTCCAATCGAGTGGCCAGCCGATCGAGCTGCCACCCGATCGAGTTGCCACTCAATCGAGGTGCCACTCGATCGAGCTGCCACCCGATCGGGTTGTCACCCGATCGACCAGCCACTTACTCCCATTTCCATTTATGGAAACCCTACAAATACCCCATATGTCAACATCATTTGATGTTGACAGCTCTCTCTCTCTGCTCACTCGTTCCAGCCGCTATTTCTTTAGATCTCTCGCGATTCTTGTAAGTTTTCCTCCTAAATCTTATACTTTCTTGATCTACACGCACTCCTACACCTTTCTATCTTTTGAATCTTAACTTTTAACCGTGAAATCACTAGATTTGAGGTGTTCAAGGATGATGTCAGCATGGTGTTCTTATGAACTTCATGTTTTGACTTAAATCCACCAAGAACAACTTAGATCTGAACGATTTCCACATGAATAAACAAAGATCTTTCATAGATCTGAACATATTCATGGTGAAAAGGATTGAAAGATGGTTTTCCCAACTTTCTTTCAACTCTTTTACACTCAATGCACTCACAAACCAATAGAATCGGAGCTTGTTCTAACCTTCTACTCCTTCTTGTGGATGTGTTGGCTCAAGATCTGGATTCTATCCACGAGAATATTGATTTCGGGTTAAACATAAAACACCGTCTCGAACAGTTAACTGGTCGGACCAGGGTGGTTCCTGTCCGGTCGGGTTACTAAGACTTGACGAGGTTTCTGTTGTTTAGCACGTTATCAATTCGTCTCGAGAAAACTTCAAACTATCAAAACAACCAAGGAAGGAGACGACCGGGTCATCTGGGACGGACTGCCGTCCGATCGAATTGCACCTTGGGTCCCACACTTAACTTTTATTTCAAACTTTTGAGGTTTGGAACATTGAACAGATTGTCGTCCGATCGAGTTGCCACCCGATCGGATTGCCACCCGACCATGTGATGTTCTAACTTCAACACTTAAACAATCGAGTGACCGTCCTGCGGTGAACTTGTTCTCCACTTGAGAAGACTCGCCAATCGGATTACCGTCCGATCGACCGACCTGAAAGGTAGAGATACTTCTCTATTTTCAAAATGCTACAACGAAAACTTCAAAAGACAAGCCATCATACACAAACACATCCATCTCAAACGAGATGACTATCCAATCGAGTGGCCACCCGATTGGGTGACCACTCGAACGGATTGTCATCCAGTCGACCGGCAACCCGATCGGATTGCCACCCGATCGGATTGCTGTCCGATCCACTGACACTTGTATCGTTTTACGCGCCGCTTATCGTTTATGCTACCATTCTGATCAGGCTATCTTACTCTCTAGCGCTCCCTTCAATCCATCAATCGCTGTGAGTATATTCGATCCCTTTTTGCTTTACGCACTTTTGGGTGTTACATACGTTACTTATTCTAAATCACATCGAACACACTACGCAATACTTTAAACGCTAACCGTTACCGCATGTTATACATGACTTAATGAATGCTTGTTTGTTATGTTTACACATGGAATGCTGTCTACCTGCCTTAGCAACGATAGTACTATAGTTTGGACTCAGCACCTGTTCACTCAGGGGTTGTTAAGGACAATTTGTTAAATGGCTCACAGTGGTGAGTGTGTATTACGAACTGCCTTGGGCAGTCAACCCGCAGTCATTGGTATCGATAGGTTCATGTCGATAACTAACATGCCTCATTTTACATTGTGTACGTGCTGGTTATGCGTAACGATTTCGAACTCTATTATATCTATTAAACTTGTATGCTCACCTTTACACTATGTGTATTGACTTTTACTTTAACGTATGTGACAGGTGCTTAGGATGTTCATATGCTTGGCTTGCTGTGAAATCGAGGCTAGGAAAGGTGTAGAAACAAATAAATGAATTGTCTATATTTGAAATCTGAGTTATCGGAACAGAACAATTTGACTAGATCTTGTCTGTAATAATTATGTTATCTTTTATGTCATGGTATGGGACATGATGCTTTAAATAATTGGTAATTATAGTTGTTATGGAAACTTCTGGACAATCTGTTTCGCTCATTGCAACGCCCCGATGTTTCCGCCATCGGTTGGGGTATGACATAAGCCCTAAAGGTAAATAATAAAGCTAAAACCTAAGCTAAAACGTAAAATCTAAATTATAAACCCTAAAAGCTAAATCCTAAAGGCTAAACCCTAAAGCAAAATCCTAATATAAGACCCTAAAATACAAACCCTAATATATTTAGGGTTTATGGGCTTGGATTTAGGGTTAAGAGATCCTAGTTAGGGTTCGACGAGCCGGTTCCAACGCCACTAGAATGAGTCCAATCGGAGTTCGTTCGAGTCGGTTCCCTACTTTATTTATGTGTCCCAATGAACCTCACATACACACACACACACTATATATATATATATATATATATAGGGGAATGTTCTACGCAGAACACAATGAATCACCTATTTTTTCTGTCACACCCCCAAAATACCACATGCAGGAACCCCCGCGAGGTGTGTGATGTACCAGGATCTAGCCACCAATCACGTTGAACTCATAACAATATTTCAAATGAAACTTTCATTTATTAAAAGAAGCGTAACATTACATTATTATTTAATCAGCGGAAGCATAATTACAATATTTAAGAATTTATAACCCAAGAGTATAAAATCATTAGTCTTGTCTCGTGATTCCATGTAACTCGACCCATGACCACTCCTGCATCCCAGATAGCAAGTTCCATTGATATATACCTATAGGCCTGCAAGCATGCAGAAAAAGTGTATCAGCATAACGCTGGCGAGTTCACAGTTTTGTTTACTGAAAATCGTGTTACAAGTTTAGCTTCCAAAAGTTTAGTTCAGTTCATAAGCAATTCCAAAAACAATGTTGATAATAACTCGATACCACAAGATAGCTCCAGATTGTTTGCCCTTCCCCAATGCTCCTATCAAAGCATTGGTCGAGTTGTTAAGGTAATTAGTTCACGCCCGTCCTCCCCGGTATGGTGTGAGGGTGCCAAACCTAATAGCACTATCAAATAATAACCCCGTTGCCTTCCCCGCAACCTATTCGGTAGAAGATGGGACTTAAGGTGATAGGAATGAGTGTATTATCCAACATTCCGATTTAACATTCCAGTCAAACCCATTACCTAATATTCCTCCCCGGAATATTTACCAGATGTCCCTCCCCGGGAGGCATGCTTGAAAAAGAGCAGTGAACTCACCTTAGATTGCTCGGTATGTTACGTTACATTACCCGTTCCCAGTTGGTCAATCAAACCCTACCGTGGTTACCAAAAGACAATCAGTTCATATGCATATAAATCACATATTCAATATTCACATTACACATATAGCGTACACTTAACACACATACCATACGAGTTATAACAATTTATCCTATGGCGTAATAACCAATTATCACCACCAGATCACATAGCAAGTATTCGAGTCACGTACAGGCTCACATATCGATTTCATGTTTCACCTTAGCACTTAGCAGTTAGTTTCATCAACCATACAAATATGCGATTCGTTAAACTTGTGCGACTCAATATACTGGGCGGCCCACTGATATGTGCGATCCAACACCACCTTGTGCGATCCAGATTAAATTGTGCGATTTGGTCATCTTGTGCGACTGGGTTATCTTATGCGACTGGGTATGGGTTGTGTGATCAGTGTGCGGCCCAAACAACTTGTGCGACCAGCCCACAATTGCGCAGCCCAACATGGCTAGTCCAAACATATTGTGCGATTAGATCCATGGTGTGCAATTCAATGTGTGTGTGTGTGTGTGTCAGGCAGTTGTGCGACTCATACAACATCAGTTACACATCCCCTTATTTACGGCTCAACAGTTTCACCAATTTACTATTCTTAATCCAATCAATTAGATTAATTAACCGATTAATGTCATTATTTCACATGAACCCTAATTGCCGTCTAATCATTAACACTAGTTAACACGTAATCATCAATTTAGCGAATCAGACGGTATCATTATTACAATATGAATTTATTCTATGATCATCAACCGAAGTCGGCATCCTAACCCAATATTCAGTGGAATCGAGTAGCACAACATGCGTTAACTATGCAGCCCTGTTTCACTGTCATCGCTAGTTAACAACATAACACTTAATCACCATTCATTATGTAAATCAGTAGTTCATTATCAATCAGTTTGTACCCAAAACATTGCATCACAAGTTTGTCTGCTATGCATACAATTCATTGATTCCAGTTCATACAATCTTCCATACTTTCTATTAGTTGTCATATATGATTAACTTCCCAAGAAGAATCATACAGACCCAAACAACGAAAACACAATCACATGTAATTCACGGAAATTCAATTAACACAAGATAAGCATACTAACCAAACTATGAGATGTTGGGGAAGGTGTTAGCACCGAGCAGAAGCTTCATCTTCGAGAGAAGGCTGCCGTCGAAGGTTAAAGGGAATTAGGGTTTGATGTTTGTTTTAAGTTTTGAGGATTATGAAAGTTGCACCCCCAACCCCTTGGGGTTATGTGAACAAAATAGCAGTCGGGCCCATCTTGGGCTACATCCGAGCTGGGTACTACGGCCCAGTGGGGTCGAGCTCGGGTTAAGAACAAATGCAAAGAGTGTGTGGATGCGAGTAGGGTGTGCGACGGTTGAAACCAATTCACCTTCTACCAAATAAACCATTCTCATAATGCACAATTATATTCGTAACCACTCAATAAAACCCAACATCTCAATTATTCAAATAACATACACACCAATTACATTGAGGCACAAGGTATTAATACAAGAACAAGACTTTTGAAATGCGGGTTGTCACATTTTCAATCCTAAAAACCTAAAAAGTAAATGAAAATGTTGCAAATGTAAAATTTATTGTTTCTTACACTAGAATTCAAAACAAAATATGAAAACTGGCATCTAGCTAAAGTATTCAAAAAAGGTTCAAAACGCAGGATGCCACCAAACAAGAATATCACACCAAAACACAGGATGCCACTAAGCAGCTTCTTCTGAAAAAGACGGGGTTTATGTAGGAAAGTTGGCATCTAGCTAAAGTATTCAAAAAAGGTTCAAAATGCCAAAAACAAATTCAAGAAGAAAATAGGCTGATGACAGTGAAGATTCGGAAGAAAAATTAGATTACCATTTTTTATTATTTTTGTTTTCATTTTATATTGTTCTGATATCAAGTTGTATGTTGTTTCGTTATCTAATTCTCTATAAATAAAATACATTATTATATAAAACGCCAAAAACTACAAACACCAAAACGCTAGTAGTATGAAAACTGCGAGAACGGGTGCTGGCAAAGCACCTTGTAAAGGGTATTAAACGCTAAAAAATTCACTAAACACCAAAAAAATTGGTCTTATTGTAATCTTATGCAAATATTAATGACTCCTAGTGAATTATTATACAAAACGCCACAAGCGCCAAAAAAATTAACCAGAAAACGCTATAACGCCAAAAAAATTATATATGTGACACAAAAACAACTAATTCAACGCCAAAAAGTTTAATAAATACAATTAACGCCAAAAAACTTAGACGCCAGAAATTATTATACCGCGTTGGGAAAATAAAAGAAGATTGAAAAGACAAAAAAATCCCTCCGCCCTTCTCTATGCCCCGTGACACGTGCTGGGCCAGGATGCGTTCTCACCGTTCTCACACTTTTGAGTGTTTTCTCCTGATCTCGTTTCTATATATACATACATACATATATATATATATATAGATATAGGGAGCGCTAAAATGAGAACCACCTCGAGTTGTAAGAACCGTGAGAACTACACCGTGCGGGGCGAGGTGGACCAAAAGTTATTTTTCATAAACGTAGTTGCGTGTATTATAAACACATTTGTAAAAAAAATGTCGTGTGTGTAGTTTTAAGCACCACAAGTTTGTGTTTACGGGTACCGTAAATCTAACCGGAAAATTTACGGGTACCGTAAACACAAACTTGTGGTGCTCAAAACTACACACACGACATTTTTTTTTGAATTTTTTTTTACAAATGTGTTTATAATACACGCATCTACGTTTATGAAAAAAAATTTTGTCCAACTCGCCCCGGATCAAAAAGTTCTCACGGTTCTTACAACTCGAGGTGGTTCTTATTTTAGCGCAATTCTATATATATATATATATATATATCAGGAAAGGAATTATTACAGAACACTAATTATTACGAGAACAAAAAGAACAACTCTAAATCACTAAATTTTGGGATTTAAGGTTCATATTTTTTAAATTTAAAATGTTTCTTACTTTCATATTTGTGTGTATATATATATATATAAACCATATATTTTTACTACACATAGTCTACAAACATGTAGATAATTTAACCTACACATACTCTGCATATGTGTAGTTTTTTGTTTTTAATTCTAGTATGAGAAACAATAAATCTTACATTTGTAACATTTTCATATGTTTTTAGGATTGAAAAAAACGAGTGATTCTTTTTTTTTTGTCACAATAGATCTTTTATATATATATATATAAGCTAAGTCTAAAACAATTTATTAGCAACCTAACTAAAAAAAATCAAATACCTAGACAGTTATTATTATCTTTTATTTTAATAATCATTAATAAATTAATTAATTCTTTTCTTTTGAATTAATTTATTGAGAGACTTGGAATTTATTATAAAAATTCCTTATCTTATATATTTTCTGGAAAAATCTGAATATTATTTATAAAATTTCTAGTTGATTTTTTTCATATTTTTATATAATTTTACGAGATATATAATGATTAAAATTGCCATAAATCCAAAAGTTGTCTAAAAATTCTCAAAAATTACACAACCTATTCTAACATGATCATGATTAGTAATCTACTTCTAATTTCATCAAAACACATATCTAAAATCCAAAGCCCTAAATTCTACGTTCTAAGAACCCTAAAAATGCAAGAAATTAAATTCGAATTTATAAACCCACTATCACATAAATGGATAGATGGATTTTGTAAAGCATGGAAAATAAACCAGTTTAGGCTCAAGAACTACCTGAATTGATTAACAATTGAGAGAGATATAACGATGGGAAATTCCAAGCCCTAGACTCTTCCTTGCTTCAATTCGCGAATTTGAGAGAGGTTTTGCATAGTTTGAGAATGGGGATTCGTGTGGGTGAATTTAAGGGTGTGCATTAGTGTCTAGGCTTAATTTAGGTAAATTGAGATGTTTAATATTGCAATATACAACTAGATTAGTGAAATAGGATGTGGGTATCACGACTTAAAGAAGAAGAAACATGCAGATGGATGTCGTTTGCAAGGAGTAGAGTTATCGTTTTGCTTGTGGTACCAAACGATATTGGGTATCGTTTGGTTTGGTTCCTTATCATTTGGGATTGGGATGGGGCATCGTTTGGATTATGGTGAGTGGGCATGGGGTGTCGTTTGGATCAGGTGGTCATTTAGGTGGTGATGTCATTTAGTTTTAGGTGAAGTCTTTTGGGAGATGTTGTTTGGTCAAAAGGGTTGTTGTTTGGAGTGATGAAGTTTAGGTGTGGTGTATCGTTTAGTTGCGGATTGTCGTCTAATAGGTGGTGTCGTTTAATGTATGGGGTGTTGTTTAAAATGCAACATTTATTAATAAAAATACAATAATAATTAACAGCAACATAACAAATATTCGTGTTATCATTTATTACGCTTTGAATCCGGTTTACAAATAGGTCAAGTTCTAGGATCCGATTTTTGGCGGATGTTTCATCACCCTTGATCAATACACGCTTCGCGCTCTTGGGCATAGTTTATACATGATATATGTTACAGTAAAGATGAAATAAGGAGGCACTCGCACCTACATATTATATTTTTACATATCTATATCTATACCACTATATAATGCATTTTAATTGACAAAATTTTAAATTCATAGTCATGACAAATTTAATATAAGATATTAATTCAACTACTAATTTATGAAGTGGGGCTATTAATTAATTATTTATATTATTATTATTATAATTATTGTTGTTGCTGATGTTGTTGCTGTTGTTATACTCTTTGGGATAAAAAGGTAAGACATGATATATTAAGACGATACGATATATTGGTTATAAAGTGAACGTTCGAAATTTCATTCTCCATCATTCTAACCTAAAACCGATCACCTCATTCCCTTCAATGCAACGGTTGTTTAACCTCCGAATAACCAATACTTTCATCTTTTTTTTTTGTTATTTTTTGAACCTTATCTAAATTTTACTATTGTAGTGAAACTGACCACTCCACCGCATCGCGACGGGTTCCCTCTAGTTAACTTTTATATTTAGAACTATTTTATGCTTTACCATGGTAAAGGAAATAGTTTAATTGATAAAAGATATAATAATAAGCAATATATGAGAGAATTCACACGCCCTTTACAATTTTCTATCATATAATTTAACTAAAAATCAGAATTCTCAACATGTATATCTCATTTTAAAGGATCTATCATATCTCGTCCGTCATTTTTATCTTTATCTTACTCGTAAATAATTATTTTATTATATTTCTTATTATCATACACTCACTATAATTTGATAGAGGTTGAATAGTCGATTTTTATATATGAAAAGGTATTGTATCAATTTTTTAAACTATAGGGGGTGAGGTTGAGAAATAGTTGATGTTATGTAGTGAAGTTTTGTTTTTTGTTTTTTGTTTTATTTTAAAGACACAGGAAGGGTTGATGGATGAGATAGGCATGCTCTGACTAAAAAAAAGGCAAATGAATCATGTATAACTTATTAAGAGAGTGATTGTATGAATTCATTAGAAGTCTATTAAATTGGAATATGAAATTCTCCTATATATTAAAAACACAACTTTGTGAATAGTACTCTCATCATTCAAAGCTTGTCACGTGGTAAGCCTGTTGTAAGTGTTCTCTTCGGTCTCGGTACATAAAGGTAAAAATCGGTAACAACCTGGTATAGAAAACATCAAATGTCGGTACCGAACTGATATTGAAAATTTTTAGTTCGGGAAATTCGGTACTCCTAACCAATACCATTTGTTCATCCCTGATCACGGGTATTGTGCAAACATCAACGGTATCGTACAACTTTTTTTATTGATTTTCTTCAACTTTTAGTGTTTCCTTTTTTTTTAGCTTCAGTGCTAGGGATGAGCTCGGTGCCAACCGATATTAAATCGGTACTGATACCGAAAATACCAGTTCGGTACGGTATATGAAGGTAAAAACTGGTAGTAAACCGGTACAAGGAACGCTAAAAGTTGCTACCGAATTGACTTAAAATCTTTCGGTTTATTGGGTTAATAATATATAAGAAAAAAACCCATCATTTTTTATATATTTTCAAGAACAAGTAATTTAATATATTTTTGACATACTAAAGTCTCTAAATATTTCCAAAAAATAAAAAAAGGAAAAAGTTCGCTAACTCATTTGTGTTATATTAAACTTCTTACACTTGTCTAGAATGCCTGTATTTACAAAATATATATATATATATATATATATATATAGGACAAAGATCCGTTAGGAACCACCCCTTATTGCTATATATATTAAAATTAATAATTCGTTACACCTTAAATGGTTAACGTAACATTTTTGTATTTTTTGTGAAAAAAAGTAAAATGTCACATTATTAAATCATAACCAATTTAGAAGATGACGAGTAACTAGGGATGAGCTCGGTACCGACCGGTACCGAACCGGTATCGAAACCGAAAATCCCTAAAAGTAGGTATCGGTACTGAATATATCCGGTACGGTTCGGTACCGGTATCTGTCACACCCTGATATTTACACGTTTCACCGGTGGGGGATTATCGTGACGTAGTTGGTAACATTACAGTCAAACAACACAATATTTAAATGCACAGCGGAAGCAAAAGATAGATATATTTCAACCGAATATAGTTGTAATATCAAGTATCACAAACAGTTGAAAATAATCCACAGGGGAATAAAAAATAAATAGGAAACATACTTCAACAGTTTTGACATCCAAGCTTGCGAGACTTATTGAGGACGCTAGGAGAAAGTCAGCCTACTTCGCGTAGTACCTGCACTTAACCTTTTTGGGAAAATACGTCAGTTTACACTGGTAAATACATTCAACTGACTCATTTGAAAAGGTTTAATAAAATTGATTTGAATGCACATGGCACAAACTTTTTATAACTTGGGATAATTATTTGAATATAATACTTGTAAACGATTTACATGTTTCTTATGCGTTCAGTAGCCCGTTCCGTAGACCGGGTTAAAGATCAATAGACACACCACATTATTTATTCATTTATGCACTGACGGGTGTACGCCTACACCCCGTGCTCAGGTCGTAGCCATCTCGTAAGATGATGCCAAGGATATCCGGGACATGGTCATTAACCCCCCAAAGGCTTTAAGCAAACAAAACATTTCAAAACGGAGCATATCAATGATTTAACCTCTAATCGATTTAAGATTCAATGTTGGACCAAGCGGTATTTTATATACCGTACCCCAAGCCCGTATAAGGGAAATTAAGTTAAAGTATTTACCTTTGCAAGTATCAATCACAAATAGCAAGAGCGTGTAGCTTTTACCGGGTCTCCTATTCTGGAACGAAGGTTTATAATAACCTATTAGAATCCTAACGGGTCTTTAATTAAGCCTAAACTTAGACCGGTTAGTTTTAACGAACGATACGGTTCGAACGCGTGATTAAGCGAAAACCGGAATAGAATGTGATTTAGACCCGACAAGTTTGAAGACTTGCATAATATGGGTAATCCAACCACATTCTGGATTTTGAGATAAAAACGACAAGGTTTGACCCGTTTCGGCTAATTTATGTAAACTAGTTACATAAACCGAACCGAACGCGTAATTAGCGTAACGGGTAACCGTAAGAGTCTTACACAGGTTTCCTAAGTTAATATGCCCTAAATATGTTGTGATATCAGTAGGATACCTTCCATTATGCCCAAAACGAGTTTAATCCCATAACACGCCCCATAGGGGTATTTTGGTCATTTTAAAGATTATAAAAGCGATTAATTATAATTCCGAGACTCGGGTCTGGATACATCAGTAAAATAACTTATTTTAATAGATGTTAGCAGTTGGTAAAAAGTCTTATATGGCAAAAATGGTTTTAAACCCTTACTAGGTGTTTAGTACGCGTAAAAAGCCATTTTAAGCGATTTCCAGGTTATACAGGAAATCTGAGTTTTCCGATCAGGTTATAAGATTCAAAATACTTGATTTATTATATGAAATCAGTAGCAATTGGATTGGCATCAAAATACTATCTAGAACTCATTTTATAACCAAAAAGGGTATAATCGGTATTTACCGAATCAAGGTCATAACCTTAGGTTATGAGCAGGTTAAAAATAATTAAAAATCTTTCAAAAGTCCCAAAATATTATATTACATCAGTGTGTAAAAGGTTTGGTGTTGAAAATTGGGTTTAGATAGGCTTTATGCTAAGTGCGCCGATAAATTAACAAAAGATTTCTTAAATGCGCTATTTAGCATAACTCCTATTCTAGACCTCTAACTGACATGAAATTTTAGGGACATGTTTATAAATCAGTAGCAAAGATTTTTGCTCTCTCACATTCCCAAAATTCTCGTTTTATGATCAAAAGGGCGTTATGGTCAACTTTTAAGCATTTAACGGAAATGTGCAAACGACTCGGACAATCAACGAACCAGTCACAGAGGATTATAGTATCATGTAATCATGGTCCTAAGGAAGACCTAAGGCACTTCTAAACTCTACTAAAACGGGTCGGAACTGAAGTCAAAGCAAAAGTCAAAGTTTTGCGACTTTCGGTTCCGAACCGGGTCAAAACAGAAAATTGTTGGATCAAGCAAGCTTAGACCAGTTCTTATACTTATTACCAAGTTAAATGAATGATAAAACAGGTTACATGCCTTCTACATTGTTAATTATGTGTTAATTCACAAATTCGCATTCTGTTGACTTTTTCTAAGCAACTTTGACCCGACATTTGATCTAGTTAGAGTGGGAATCAGAGGGTGCCCTTTTAAGGGTTTAATGCCCACATAATTACCAACTTATAACTACCTTTGATTCGACTAATCACTGGACCATTAATGATTAATCGTTAAGTCAACCATTAATTACGACGGTTTGACGTTTAAGCTAAAACTAAGTAAAAACTCAACTAAGAAAGGTTAAGCATACTTACTGAAGTCCTATGCACGATTAGGAAGGCTTAGGATTTGCTCTTAAGCTCCAGGAAGCTCCAGAAATGCAGAAGTGAGGTGTGATCAAAATGGTTGCAAGAAGGGCCTTTATATAGTGTTCAAAACTCACTAGATCATTGACACACAAGCCTAACAATGGCCATGGATCATCCACAGATGTCCCTAAGGGCCTAGGGGTTATCTAAGGGGCGCCCATGCTGTGAAATTATCATTCTAAGTCGGTTAAAAGGCTGAACAGTGCTACTGTCTACGTTTTCTGTATCTGGGAGTCTGACGCGGTCCGCGTAAGGCCTTTACAAGGCTTACGCGGCCCGCCTGAATCACTCTGACAGATTTCAAATCTTTCAATAATTGCAGGTTGGCTCTTGGCTCTTCGGAAGGGTATTTCTTGCATTATGAGCCCTTCTTATTTACGTACAAGGGCCTCGAGACTTTTACCCATTACGTTAAGTCCTTGGTCACTTTGTTATTACCCGAAAAGTCATAACTTTCAACGTTGGCGCTTTTAATCTTTTATATACGAATTTGATCATAACTTTCTCATATAACAACGAAACTTTATGAAATTTTTATCGTGCATTCTAGTGAGCATAATTTACTGTTACAAAGCTTCGGGTTTGCTAAAAGGTCACTCAGAGGTATAACTTAAACATGTTGACACATTTAACCCCTGTAGTTTGTAATCTCTCACTTTCTTTCACATTTAGCTCCGTATGATCCATGATTTATTCGTTTGAAGGTATGAGCATCATCTAGGGTTGCTGTAAAGTATATTTATCCCTTGTTGACATCTTGAACCCTTGAATTCACATACTTTCTATGTTTGTCAACTTTAGTCCCTCTAGAGTATTCTTTATCGCGTTCAAGCTTATGACACATGTCAATACTTTATAGGACGCGAATTTTCGAGGTGTTACAGTATCGGTTCAGTACCGGTACGGTACCGACCGATACCGAAAATGTCAAAAGTCAGTACCGAATCGGTACAAAAAATGTACCCGGTTCGGTAAATTCGACACCAGTACCGGTTCGATACCGATACCGGGTACCATTTGCTCATACGTACGAGTAACTATACTGAATTTTTTCTACAATTACATGCATTATATACAAATGTAATGAGTTTAATACTATAAAACTATGTTTGGGACTTTTTATTGTTTTTTAATCAAATGTAGACAAATGTAGTGAACGGATAATTAAATATGTTGGGATACTTTTACGTAAAAAAGTTGAAATATATGTTAGTTCTTTTTATTACTTAGAATAGAATATATTAGAATATATTTCTGTAACGAAATTTAACCAAAGGAACTCAAATCCTCCCTTCCTCACTTTCGCCGCTGCCATCTTCACCACGACCCTAATCATCGCCGTTTTTATCACCTTCATAAGCACCATCGTTGTCAACGTCACCATCTCCACCACTATCACTACTACCATCATGACCCCATCACCCATACCTTTGCTGCCGCCACAACCACCAAGTTCTACTTTGTTTAACAAACTCACAAACTAAATATACTTATCATGTCAAGCAACCACATTACAATTTCCAATTTCTCTAATACACTCCAATTCCTTCAAATAATATTAATTCTTTTGATAAATTTTGAATTAAAATTCATTATTGTTTATTTCAATTGTTTTTAACAAATTCTAACTTTACAAAGCAAACATTATCCGATAGTTTATAAGTCTAGGCTAGTTAAGTGTAAACCGTCTGGTTAGCAGTTAACCAATAAAAGGTAATCCGTTTGGTGCAACACCTTTACATATTTAATTTATTCAAAAATCAGTTCACCAATAAATATTTGATTTTAAATACATTAATGTGATTTGATTAGCATCCGGTCTATTTTGTATATTTGAAAAGTTCTTTTAGCGACAAAAGTAACATTGAAAAGACGTGTTAGCGTTTTGCATTCACTCAAATAAATCAATAAATTATTTGGCTCCATGTACCAGCTCCTAAAGATTTTGGTGTTTATCGGCTTGACCATAGTAAAAAGGAATACTTGATCGATCCAAAACAAAATTAGACCGTCTAGATACCAATTGCTAAAACATGTGGAAACAATAATATTATAATTATAATTTAGTTATGTAAGTAGCAAAGGGGTAGTAGTCCGTACTGGGCTCGTTAGTGCGTGTGAAATGCTAGAACCACGAAGGGAACACCACCCACTGCTCGTGGTTTGGCTCGTGGAGGCGGGCATGTGGTTTGAACCACGCGTTGACCGGTGTACATTTTGAGCAAGGGCGGACCCAAGCCCAGCCCCGGGAAAAAAAATTAGTGCTAAGTTCCGTCAAAAATACCGTCCGCACCCGTTGGAATTTTTCGTCCGCACCCAATGGAATTTTCTGTCCACACCCTTTAGGTAAAAAGTGTTATCAACTTATATTTTAAAAATATTCTTTAGTAAACTCTTATTTTATAAAAAATATTACCTAAATTATATAACTTTTAATACCTAAATAACTAAACCCAAATACTCAATACATTTAACTAGCTCACTACTAAGTATCAGCCCTATAAACAAACCCAACAAATCAACAATATTTCAAACTAAAATAAAATAAACAAGCCCAAAACCCTTACATATTCTATCCTGCTCTCTTTATCGTCCTTACACGCCAGCGATCAGAACATCAACAGCGACAACAGTGAACAGTCAGCAGCCACCATACCATCGCCGATCAAACACGAGTAAGTTTCTTTGTTATTTTTGATGATTTTTGGTTGATATTATCCACCCCCAGCAGCCTATTATAGCCGCATACTAACCATAGTAGACATGTGCTTCGTTTTGTTTTCATTATGTTATGGTGGGTTATATTTTGTTAGTGATGATATTTTGCCTTCTTTTTATAGCCGCATACCACAGTATGTTTGGCTTTTTCTTAGTGAAGAACGTTTGACTTTTTTTTATGGTGTATATGTTGTTTAGATGATTTTTAGGGTGATTTACATTATGATATTTAGGACTTGAATAGTTGATACATTATGTAATATGTTATGGAGCCATGAACTTATAGATCAATTTGTTTGTGATAGCCGATAGGAACAATCAGCAGCGACATTAGGGCGCGATTTCTCAAGAGGAAAGTTGATACGTCTCCCGGATTCGTTGATGTGGATACTTGCGTAATCGGATTGGCGATGAGAATTTAAGTGAAGGTTGTATATGTTATATAGAGAAAGAGTTGCTTAAGAAAGTAGGTTTAGATGATGTTTTGGATAGATTTCAAAAAATGAAAACCCGTAGGACGACGTTATAATTATGTTTGTAACAAGGTTTGACGTGTTTTTGATGATTATATAAATTTAGTTCTTTTGTTTTACATGACCCGACTCGACACGAACCGATTTCTTATTTATATACCTTGGGGCCTAAAACTTTTAAAAATGTTCCGCACCCCCATGAAAAAATTTCTAGGTTCGCCACTGATTTTGAGGCATATAGCCGTTGGCTACATTTTTTTCCTCCATTTTACACATTATAAATATCACTCCACTCTTCTCATTTTTACCAAACCATATCAAATCCGTACTATTTCTAAACAACCAACAAAAATGCATTACTTATCTTCTTCGTCTAGTAGCGATGATAGCATGTCTTCGGATTCTTACGAGATATCGAAGGCAATTACAAGTGCGGTTCAATTGGCGGTAGACTTCATGCAATATGTTAGTCAACCTCCACGTCCGATTATTAGAAGAAGACAAATTGAACGGAACCGTGAGGCAGCGAACGAGTTGTTGATGCGTGATTACTTTTGTGATAATCCCACATACGGTCCTCGCGACTTTAGGCGCCGTTTTAGAATGAGTAAAGATTTATTTTTACGTATTACAGATGATTTGGAAGCAACTATGATCACTTCAAGCAAAAACCCGACGCAAGAGGAAAGATGGGATTCACGACAATACAAAAGTGTACTTCTGCTTTACGAGTGTTAGCATACGGTACAACAACCGGCTTGTGGGACGAATATCTTAAGATGGCAGATAAAACCTCAAGAGACGCTTCAGCAAATTTTGCCGAAGGTAAGTTTTTCCTATTAAATATTACGTCTTTATAGCTTAAGTCATATATTATTTTTCTATTTACATGAAAATGCAACTTTTTTGTTACATTAAAGGTGTGATTGAACTATATGGTAAACGATGTATTCGAATGCTGATATGGAAAGATTTACAACGTATATATGACGTGCATGAGAATCAACACGGTTTACCCGGTATGATTGGTGCCATTGACTACATGCACTGGGGTTGGAAAAATTGTCCAACGGCTTAGAGAGGTGCACATACTCCTGGTGACCAGAAAGGACCAACACACATCTTACAATCTGTTTCGTTTTACGATCTATAGATATGTCATGCTTTTTTTGGTGTCCCTGGATCAAACAATGACATCAACGTATTTGAGCAATCGCCAATAGTTGAAGATCATATAACAGGCAAAGTAACTGTCTCATCTCTTTGGGCAAACGGAAATGAGTACCCATACGGGTATTTTCTGGCTGATGGTATATATCCAGAGTACACGCTTATTGTAAAGACCTTTTGAGACCCCATCGATGATAGAAGAGCTCATTTCAAAAAGGTTCAAGAATCGACGAGAAAAGATATAAAGGGTATTCGGCGTTTTTCAACAACGTTGGCATTTTGTGAGAAACCCTTGTCGACTATGGCACAAGGATAAGGTTAGAAATGCTATGTATTGTTGCCTAATTTTACACAATATGATTCTTGAGGACGAGGGAAAAGCGATTTTCCAAGATTATGACGGGGAATTGGTAGAAGCTAAACAAGCTGGAGTACCTATGGAACAAAGGTTGGTGAATTCCGCTTGGATGCGAAGCTCTCAAGCACACCAAGCTCTAATGGCGGATTTGGTACAACACGCTTGGATGACACGACCGGACGACAAGGACGTTGAAGACAATGAAGAAAACAAAGACGATTAGTTATATGTAATTTTTCTATGTTTTATGAATTGCTATTTTTTTGGTTTAATGTAAACTCGTTTTTAGGTTATGTATGTTTCATAGTATTGAATAATTATAAAGAAAATGAAAAACAAAAAAATAATCAATGATTAGGTAATTAATAAATAATCATTGAAGAGGTGGGTGAACCACTACACCTTTTTTGCATGTGGTTTGGCTAGGGTGATGTGGCAACCACATGGCAAAAAAGTGCATGTGGTTTACCCTTCCACTACACATGGGCTAAGCTTGATCTGCAACTTCTAGCCGAGTGGTGTGGTTCGGAGCCCCATGCCATGCCTTTAACCAACCAACCCTTTAACTAGCATGATATGATTTAAAGCTTTCTTCAATCATTAATCATTGCATGATCACTGTTTTTTATTTTGCAATTTAAAAAAAACAAAAAAAAAATCATATTATAATGGTATAGAGTATATTGAATCAAAAGGATTATGTTTTAGTATATCTACAAATGAATTACAGAGGAGGCTTTATAGCCAAGTACAATGGTATAGAGTATATTGATTCAAAAGGATTATGTTTTAGTATATTTACAAATGAATTACAGAGGAGACTTTATAGCCAAGTATAACACTGACTTTGCAGAAGTTTACGAAGTAAAACAGGTAACACACAATTTATGCCTTTTGACTAGCAATTACATTTAAAGGAAAAATCAAACTACTTTGACTCGAGTAATGGTGTTGACTACTGGTAACCTTAACACGCCGTAGCAAGATGGAGGATCTGTCGGATATTCCAATCTTGAAACTAAGGGGCCTCGTCCGAGTGGTTTGGTCAGAACATCAACTAGTTGATCGGCCGAGTGAATATGTAAAACTCGTAGAGAGCTATTAGCTACTTTCTCTCTAACAAAATGACAATCCAGAGCTATGTGTTTCATGAGAGAGTGATAGACTGGATTTGCACATAAGTATGTTGCACCAGCATTATCACAAAACAGTGTCGATGGTGACAAAGTGGGCAAACGAAGTTCACGTAGAAGATTTTGCACCCATGAAAGCTTAGCTGCACCATTTGCTAATGCTTTATATTTTGCTTCGGTGGAAGAGCGGAAAACGGATTTTTGACGAGAGGATCGCCATGAGAGAATGTTGGATCCTAGTTATGTGATATAAGCAATGGTTGACCTGCCCCCATCAGATGTGCCCCATCGAGTGGGAATGACCTCTATACCAAGAAAGCGCTACAACATTCCAAGAACCTTAATGGAGAACCTTGAAGATAAGGCATTAACAACTGTTTGTAGAAAGCTAGTGTTGTTTCCTATCAAGACAATGTCATCAACATATTCAAAGAAGATTAGTAAGGACCATTGTAACACTCTAGGCAAATCTCATATCGGTCATAACAAGGAGAGATTCTTGGTTCATAAGAAATACCTTATCTCTTAAATTACAAACGCGTTTTAGGCGTAATGGCTATGCAGCCTATGAACACTTCATAGTTATGTGTGCTTCTGTAAGAGTAATAGCAGGATGCGTTACCTCTTGGAAAGTCTTCACTAAGAGAGCCAAAAACAAATCTGTGAGTTCCTAGATAGGCAATCCATCATGGGCAAAGCAGAAAACATTGATGGTGCGAGAGTTGGATGTTACAAGTAGTATCGAGCCACTTCCGTTGTCACACCCCCAAAATCCAAATGCAGAGTATCACCGCTTGGAGACGTGACTGACCAGGATCCAGCCACCAATCATCTTGAACAATGTAATTAAGTAAATAAAACCAAACGTAATATAATTGGTGTTTCAAAATAAGCCAAACATGTTTAAGAAATCAGCGGAAGCATAGTAATGTTTAAATAACCAAAACATAGTTTAAAGTTCAATGTCAAGTAACGGGACATAACAGTCCAAAATCCCACAAGGACCGCTCCTCCCTGTGCAAGCTCCATGAGTACCTAACGACCTGCAAGGCATGTAACAACGAGTCAACAACAAAGTTGAGCGAGTTCACAGTTGGTTGATTAGGTATTGAGTTCGTTTCGATAATCGTAAGTTCGTTTTATAAACCACGTTTTAATCAGTACCCCTGTTTCCCAAACCTTCTCAATAATTAGTGGGGGCTTCCCATGTGAATTACCAGACCGTACCATATCGACTACTAACGAAAATAAGTTGTGCCCTAAGTCAATGTCTATCATCATTGACCCTTTGCCTTAGTCCATTAGTACACGCCCGTCCTACCGGCACGGTGTGAGGTTTGTTAAACCTAATAGCGCTATTTACTAATGACTCGCTCGCCATCGGCCTTGGCGATTAAGTCGATATAAAATGAGGGACTTATGATAGAGTGTTGGTCCAGTATGTTTAATCTTGTTGTCCTACCCAAGGAGGACGAACGTACGTATCCTACCCAAGGAGAATACGCGAGGTTTAATCTTGGCATCCTACCCATGGAGGATGGTCGTACATATCCTACCCAAGGAGAATATGTAGTTTTCGTTTTAGTTCATTAACCCATTCCCAACCCTTGGGAATCCCATGCCTTGTAGAAAGTGTGAACTCACCTCGGTTTGCTCGGTAAGATTATTAATCGCTCACAAATAGTTCAATCCAAGCCTATAGTATTTATACATGCGTAATCAGTTGATAATCACATTGTTAAAGTAACAGTCATAGTCATCACTTATATTCGAGCAATAACTAACACATAGCAATTAACAGTTAAACAGGCTCATGCAACTCATGCTTACCATTAACAACAACTAACTAACCCAGTTAACCCTTAACAGACCTAACCGAGTTACTGTACATGTTTAACCCTGGACGAAACCCCCTGTTCCATCATGACTCCCACTTAACGAAACCCTAGGGTTTGAGAATTGATAATTGATGCCTTTACGTAACCTATATCCTAATATACGTATGATATAACGTGTTGGGCCTTACTGGGTCGCGGAGAAACCTGGGCCGGCGAAACCCCCTAGGTTTCGTTGTGAGGGTTATGGCGAAACCTTCAGTTTCGTCGAAGTATATATATGGCGAAACCCCTGGGTTTCGTCGAGTTTATCCCCAGAGACATAATTTAAGGTTTTTCACTATTCAAACAGGTTAATGTTATATCACCAATCATATCAATACAATACTCACATAACGTTTCCACATATATCAAATATGTACAGTTACAAGGCAAACAAGTCATGTAAGCAAACAACTAAACAATTAACGTACAATTAGCGTGAAGACGGAATCTTGGAAACTCGAGTTGTCACATTATCCCCAACTTGAAAGAAATTCCGTCCCGAAATTTAGCATGCGGTTACTGAGGAAGCTAGTTAAGTTGCGTGGTTTACTGGTTTTCCTGGGGTGTCACATCATCCCCCCATTGATTTGGAATTTCGTCCCGAAATTCCGCAGTAGCTTCAGCCTCAGTAGTAGTTGCATTGTTCCTGAACAACTGGGGATACTTAAGTTTCATTTGGTCTTCTCGTTCCCAGGTGAACTCTGGGCCACGACGGGAGTTCCAACGAACTCGAACAAGAGGTATCCTGGTGTGCTTGAGGACCTTAACGTCTCGGTCTGTAATCTCTACGGGTTCTTCAACGAATCGCAGCTGATCATCGATAGTGAGCTCCTTCAAAGGAACTATGAGGGTCTCATCTGATAGACATTTCTTTAGATTTGACACGTGAAATACATTGTGAACTCCACTGAGTTCAGCGGGTAGATTCAACTTGTAAGCGACTTTACCAATTTTCTCAATGATTTCGAATGGTCCGATGTAACGCGGATTGAGTTTGCCTCGTTTACCAAAACGAACTACACCTTTCCAGGGTGAGACTTTGAGTAGCACTCGATCCCCAACCTACAACTCGAGTGGTTTCCTGCGCTTATCAGCGTAGCTTTTCTGACGGTCACGAGCCGCCGCCATACGTTGTCGTATCTGTGCAATCCTTTCCGTTGTGTCTACTACCAATTCTGGGCCCGTGATTTGGCTATCACCAACTTCTGCCCAGCAAAGAGGTGATCGGCATTTACGTCCGTACAATGCCTCAAACGGAGCGGCTTGAATGCTAGTGTGGTAGCTGTTGTTATACGAAAATTCCACTAACGATAGATGTTTTTCCCTTCCATTGCCAAAATCGATTACACATGCCCTAAGCATGTCTTCAAGGGTTTGGATGGTGCGCTCAGACTTCCCATCCGCTGGGGATGATAAGCGGTGCTCATGTCTACACGTGAGCCAAACGACTTGTGCATTGCTTGCCATAGTTCAGAAGTAAAACGCGCATCACGATCAGATTTAATGGAGGTTTGCACCCCATGCCTCGAAACCACTTCTTTTAAGTAAACGTCTGCTAGAGTTGAGAACTTATCCGTTTCTTTGATAGCCAAGAAGTGTGCGGACTTAGTCAATCGATCCACTATCACCCAAATAGTGCCATTTCCGCGTTGAGACCTAGGCAGGCCAGTAACGAAATCCATGGAAATTTGCTCCCATTTCCATTGTGGTATCTTTGGTTGTTGAAGTAGGCCCGATGGTTTCTGATATTCGGTCTTGACTCTTGCACAAGTCAAACATTTGCTGACGTAAGTTACTATGTGTGCTTTCATACTAGGCCACCAGTATGTAGTCTTTATGTCATGGTACATCTTATCCGAACCGGGATGTACTGAGTAACGAGACTTATGTGCTTCATCCATCACTAGCTCGCGTAAGTTTCCATAAAGTGGGACCCAAATACGCCCCGTTACATAGTAAGCGCCGTCTTCCTTTTGTTCTAACTGTTTCCTTGATCCACGTAGGGCCTCAGCCCTAACGTTTTCTGGTTTCAATGCTTCTACCTGAGCATCTCGTATCTGGGAAGGAAGACTAGATTGGATGGTAAGTTGTAATGCACGCACGCGTTTAGGTGTAGTATCTTTTCGACTGAGGGCGTCAGCCACAACGTTGGCTTTGCCAGGATGGTACTTGATCGCCCATTCGTAATCATTCAAGAGTTTGACCCATCGACGTTGTCGCATGTTTAATTCCTTCTGTTGGAAGATATGCTCGAGACTCCTGTGATCGGTGTAAAGGGTGCACTTGGTACCGTACAGGTAATGTCTCCATATCTTAAATGCGAAAACAACAGCTCCCAGCTCCAGATCGTGTGTAGTGTAATTCTTCTCGTGAACTTTAAGCTGGCGCGAGGCATAAGCAATGACTTTATCCCGTTGCATCAACACATAACCAAGACCCTGAATTGATGCATCAAAATAAACCACGAAATCGTCTGTGCCCTCTGGCAATGAGAGAATTGGTGCGCTACATAGTCTATCCTTTAGGTGCTGAAACGCGGACTCCTGTGCATCACCCCAATGGTAGGTGACACCTTTATGAGTTAGTGAGGTGAGAGGTTGAGCAATCTTGGAGAAATCCTTGACGAACCTTCTGTAATAGCCCGCCAAACCCAAGAATTGGCGGATTTCCATTGGTGTACGGGGTGCAGGCCAGTTCTTGATCGAGTCTACCTTGGATGGATCAACATGAATCCCATCCTTGTTTACCACGTGGCCTAGAAAGTGGACTTCACGAAGCCAAAAGTCGCATTTCGAAAACTTGGCATACAACTGTTCTATTCGAAGGAGTTCCAAAATAAGTCGTAGATGATGCTCGTGCTCCTCCTGACTCTTAGAGTAGATCAGGATGTCGTCGATGAATACAATAACGAACTTATCCAAGTAAGGCTTGCACACTCTGTTTATAAGATCTATGAAGACTGCAGGTGCGTTTGTCAATCCGAAAGGCATAACCAGGAACTCGTAATGCCCATAACGAGTTCTGAACGCTGTCTTAGAGATATCCTCGTCTCGGACTCTCAGTTGATGGTAGCCTGACCTTAGGTCAATCTTCGAGTAGTAGCTCGACCCTTGCAGCTGATCGAACAAGTCATCATTGCGTGGAAGTGGATAACGGTTCTTCACAGTCACCTTGTTGAGTTCGCGGTAGTCAATACACATTCTGAAGGTACCGTCCTTCTTCTTCACAAATAACACTAGAGCTCCCCAGGGCGAAGAGCTAGGACGAATAAAACCCTTATCCAAGAGCTCTTGTAGTTGAGTGGACAGTTCTTCAAGTTCTGATGGAGCTAACGATAAGGTGCACGAGCTATGGGCGCTGCCCTAGGAGCTAGCTCGATTTGAAACTCAACTTGCCGATGAGGCGGTAGACCAGGTAATTCCTCAGGGAATACCTCAGGATAGTCACAAACAATCGGGATATCTTCAATCTTCTTCTCTTTCTTCGAGGTGTCGGTAACGAGGGCTAGAATAGCAGTGTGGCCCTTTCGCAAGCACTTCTGGGCCTTAAGGAAAGAAATGATGCCCACCACAGCACCACTCTTGTCGCCATGAATCACTAGGGGTTCTCCATTTGAACAAGGAATACGGACGATCTTCTCCTTGCAAAGAATCTCTGCTCGATGTTGCGATAACCAATCCATACCAATAACAATGTCGAAACTAGCCAAAACAATAGGAATGAGGTCGATAGGGAAGGTCTGACCAACTAAGATGAGATTACAATCCTAACTACATGTGTGGCCTCTAAACTTTTACCGTTTGCTAACTCTACAACATGCTTGGTGTTCAAAAGTGTTGGGACACGCTTTAACATTTGACTAACTTTTAAGGACACATAGCTGGTATCAGCACCCGAATCAAATAAAGCATTAACATAAAAGTCATCCAGTAGAAACTTACCCATCACGACGTTGGGATCATTCCTTGCATCACCCTGACCAATCACAAACGCACGGCCCCGGGCGCCATTGTTTCCCCCGTTTTTACACCCATTGTTGTTTCCGTTCCCCTGATTGTTGTTGTTATTCTGATTCTGGTTCAACTGGGGGCAGTTTCTCTTGAAGTGACCTTCCGCACCACACTGAAAGCATCCCCTGTTACCCTGCTGTTGCTGCGGCTGATTCTGTGGAGCTTGCTGTTGCTGCTGATGATTCTGATTTGCAGGTCGTGTGCTCCTGCAATCCTTGGCTTCATGACCCATCTTGAGACACCTTTGATAATGACCCTTGTTGCACTGACCACTGTGGTGTTTGTTGCATCTATTGCACTTAGGGTGATTTCCCTTGTATCCACCCTGGCCCTGATCTTGACCCCCTGAAGATTGCTGACCGGGACTCTTGAATTCGTATGTCCTTCGTTGTTGAGCTTGTGACTGAACAGAGGTTGAACCCTTGCTTGAGACCCCGTCCCATTTGCGCTTGTTGTCGTTGGGGGCATCAGAAGTAGTAGTAGTACCAATACGCTTGGCAGCCTGTTCTGCTCGACTGTCTGATCAGTGAGACAATGAGCCAAACAAATAACTTGCTGGATAGTGGCAAGGTTTGCTGCTGTCACATGACTCTGGATCTGTGGCACTAAACCTTTGAGGTACAACTCGATACGCTTAATAAGAGGATCTACCATAGTAGGACACAGAATAGCCAGCTCATTCGACCTTTTCGTATACGCTTCGATTTCTGACCCCGTCATCTTTAAGTTGAAGAACTCGACTTCCAACTTGTGGATGTCATCACGATTGTAGTATTCTTCCTTGATCAGTTCCTTGAAATCATTCCATGGGGTGGCGTTAGCAGCTGCCAACCCTATCATTTGAACTTGCGTTTTCCACCAAGTTAACGCAATGCGTTCAAGTATTCCAGTAGCATACTTCACCCTACAAGCCTCAGGGCATTCACACATCTCGAAGACAGATTCGAGCTTCTCAAACCAGTGGAGGAGGCCTACAGCTCCTTCAGTGCCGTTGAAAGTAGTAGGTCGGCAGTCCATAAAAGTTTTGAAAGTGCACATAGGAGGTTGAGCAGGTTGACCTGTCGTGTGTGTAATAAGAGACAAAGTTAAGCACAAGTGTTGGTTTACGGGAGTAGGATCTAAGGATCCTAGAGTAAGTTACAATGGCAGGTTGTACCCCCTGTATGAGCGGTTGCGAGTGCTACTGTAACTTGTTCGTTAATTAGAGCCGTCAGCTGGGCTTGAGTTAGGTTAACACATCCACTCATGATCTTCATACCAAAGGAAACATGAGTGAGAGAGGTTCGCGAAAGTGCGATGACAGAAGAGAGTAAGCACACATGTGTTTCAAACAATAGTTGCTACGTTTATCAAAGCATACCATGAGCAATGCACTATGTAACTAGCAGGTAAGCAACATAAACATAAATCATATCACCTAGAATGTTGAGGCTTGCACGTGGAGCGAAGCGTCGTTGTGGATCGTTGAGCACTATACAGGTTATAGTCTGGTTTTTTCCAAAAAGCTTTTCCCCTTTTTAAAACCAAGTTCACTATAACCAATGGCTCTGATACCAATCTGTCACACCCCTAAAATCCACATGCGGAGTATCACCGCTTGGAGACGTGACTGACCAGGATCCAGCCACCAATCATCTTGAGCAATGTAATTAAGTAAATAAAACCAAACATAATATAATTGGTGTTTCAAAATAGCCAAACATGTTTAAGAAATTAGCGGAAGCATAGTAATGTTTAAATAACCAAAGCATAGTTTAAAGTTCAATGTCAAGTAACGGGACATAACAGTCCGAAATCCCACAACGACCGCTCCTCCCTATGCAAGCTCCATGAGTACCTAACGACCTGCAAGGCATGTAACAACGAGTCAACAACAAAGTTGAGCGAGTTCACAGTTGGTTGATTAGGTATTGAGTTCGTTTCGATAATCGTAAGTCCGTTTTGTAAACCACGTTTTAGTCAGTACCCCTGTTTCCCAAACCTTCTCAATAATTAGTGGGGGCTTCCCATGTGAATTACCAGACCGTACCATATCGACTACTAACGAAAATAAGTTGTGCCCTAAGTCAATGTCTATCATCATTGACCCTTTGCCTTAGTCCATTAGTACACGCCCGTCCTACCGGCACGGTGTGAGGTTTGTTAAACCTAATAGCGCTATTAACTAATGACTCGCTCGCCATCGGCCTCGGCGATTAAGTCGATATAAAATGAGGGACTTATGATGGAGTGTTGGTCCAGTATGTTTAATCTTGTTGTCCTACCCAAGGAGGACGAACGTACGTATCCTACCCAAGGAGAATACGCGAGGTTTAATCTTGGCATCCTACCCATGGAGGATGGCCGTACATATCCTACCCAAGGAGAATATGTAGTTTCCGTTTTAGTTCATTAACCCATTCCCAACCCTTGGGATTCCCATGCCTTGTAGAAAGTGTGAACTCACCTCGGTTTGCTCGGTAAGATTATTAATCGCTCACAAATAATTCAATCCAAGCCTATAGTATTTATACATGCGTAATCAGTTGATAATCACATTGTTAAAGTAACAGTCATAGTCATCACTTATATTCGAGCAATAACTAACACATAGCAATTAACAGTTAAACAGGCTCATGCAACTCATGCTTACCATTAACAACAACTAACTAACCCAGTTAACCCTTAACAGACCTAACCGAGTTACTGTACATGTTTAACCCTGGACGAAACCCCCTGTTCCGTCATGACTCCCACTTGACGAAACCCTAAGGTTTCGTCGTATACCCCTTGGCGAAAACCCCCAGGTTTTCGTCGTGATCTCTATCGATGAAACTCCCAAGTTTCGTCGCCCTGAGTTTCGTCGATGAACATGTTTCGTCACAGCATAACAGTTACGAAATCACAAGAACCTTAATCATCATTTTCAGCCGTTTCATACTATCATCGGTGATGTAGTCACCATACAACATAGAAATCATACAACACCGAGATCATTGAACATCATACACGTAGCCCGTGTCCTATACATAACAGTTTGCTAAACATTCCTTCAATCTACACAATCATTACATATAATCGATATTCACTTAGGTTTACTAGTTCTTTGTTATCAGGAATCATCATATGGTTGTGATCTAATTAGCATGGCCAGACGCTATCCTAGCATCCTTTAACCTAACTGTCAACGGTAACATGTAAGATTTACAAGGTTTTAATCTACGCAACATGATAATCATCATCAACAATCCAAATCATGAAACCCTATTCGAAACATACAAAGCAGTAACAATCTAAGCATTCAAATCAAGGCAAGTAATCCATCATAATAACGATTTGACCATATACTTACCGGTTATGTGGTGAAATTAGTGAGGGCTTCGAGAGAGACGGGGTTGTCGTCGGGTGCACAGAAAATAGGGAGGTAGGAGCTCTAGGGTTTGAGAATTGATAATTGATGCCTTTACGTAACCTATATCCTAATATACGTATGATATAACGTGTTGGGCCTTACTGGGCCGCGGAGAAACCTGGGCCGGCGAAACCCCCTAGGTTTCGTCGTAAGGGTTATGGCGAAACCTTCAGTTTTGTCGAAGTATATATATGGCGAAACCCCTGGGTTTCGTCGAGTTCATTCCCAGAGACATAATTTAAGGTTTTTCACTATTCAAACAGGTTAATGTTATATCACCAATCATATCAATACAATACTCACATAATGTTTCCACATATATCAAATATGTACAGTTACAAGGCAAACAAGTCGTGTAAGCAAACAACTAAACAATTAACGTACAATTAGCGTGAAGACGGAATCTTGGAAACTCGAGTTGTCACATCCATGTTGTTCGGGATGGTGGGGCAGACATCATCGAGGATGACGAGTCCCTATGGGGGGTGATTGTAACGATACATAGTAGATTAGCATGGGCCATTTCAACATCTTCGGCAAATTCAACATTTACCGTGAACAGGAAGATTTTTGGTTCAAAAGAAACTCTACAATGGTTGTGGAGCATGTGAACCTTCACATCTAAGCGTGCTCAAATAGGAGTAGTAGAAAGATTGTTGCCCTCCTAAAAAGTCTCAATAGAGCCAACAAAAAACAAATCCATAAATTCCTGGTAACCATGAGAGACAAAGCAAGCAATACTGGTGATATAAAAGGCCGGAGATTTAACAAGTTTATAAGTATTGGAAATATAAAATAAACTGTATTATAAATATGATAAGTGTTTTAATCATGCATTTCTTATTTTACATATTTGTTTTTTTTTTAACAAAGTGCATTCGAATTCAATACCTTTTCATATCAACTCACTTCAAACTGTTAGATGTATTGCTGGTGAGAAAAATTTTAATTTTTAAAAATCCTATAAACCACACGATTTTGAAAAAAAAAAAAAAAAAAAACAAAAAAAAAAAACAAAGAAAATAATAATAAAATAAAGAGAATGAAAGAAGGTGAGTTGGAAAAAAATATCTAGTGTGATGACCAGTTGAATTTGATTTCTACAATGTTGTCAACTCAGTCTCATTTGAACAACAAAAGTCAACCATATTCTTGTCATTTCCTTCCTTTGTTTACTCCCAGGCACCCCTACCCTTTACCTACACTCCAAATTTCATCTTCAAGCACATATAAATACCAACATCAATCAGACCCCTTTCATTTCATTTGGTAAAGGATCTAACCAGCGATAGCCATGGCCGATAATTGGTGGGATTCATCTTCAAGAACAAGACCTTGTTTGGACTCAGTTTCTGTCAGCAACTCCATCAATCTCTTCCAAGACACCCAAACCGCCACCACGGATGACACCACCACCACGACAGCGACTAACACCGGTGCTGCCACAGCCACCAACACCATGATGGGGTTGGGTCTTCCATCACAGTCACTTCCACAGTCGTTGGATTGGAATCAAGCTTTATTGTATGTCCACTAACATTTCTTGATAACTTTCTTTTTCTTTATTGCATATATTAATATTGAATTTACTTCATCCTCTTTCTCATTCATAAATGAAGGAATTCATTTGTATTTATTTTAAATATTTACTTGTTAAAATTTTTCCAAGACTCTATATATGAGTGAGATTTTACTGACTACGTTTGTGTGTTACTTTTTAAAATTTTTGCTTTAAACTTGTAGGCGTGGTGATCACAAAAGTGATAGTGGTTTTCGGAATCTACTTCAAGATCAAGATAGTTTGAGCTCGAACACGACCAATTTTCAGCTTGAAAATAACCTATGGAGACCACAAAAGATGTATCCAGCTAGTTCGCAAGATTCTTCATCCGATTTCAAGCAAATCAACGTCAGGGGTTTCCACTTGGATCAGCAGATGCCAGATAGCGATAGCGAAAGCATAATCACATGCCAAGGGTTGAATTCAAGCTTTCAAAATATGGATTTATATGGAGCCCCTTCTACCATAATGCAAAGTTTATTCGGTTCAGACCACAACCAACAACAAGATTCTAATTTTGATCAAAACCAAGGAATGAGTAATTATTCTTTGTATCAATCAAGCTATGGCGCTTTAAATGTGCCCGGTGGTGGTGGCGGCGGGGAGTTGTCAACATCTAATTGGTCTAAATACCCCCCTCAACCTCTAGAATTTGGAGTGAATTCACCTTCAAAAGTGCAGTTGGACATGGGTGGCAACCAACTGCACTTTGCTAACAACGCGCGATTTTGGAATGCATCGGCTGCGGGTGGTGTAAACGATATCCGTTCGAGCTTTTTTCCATCATTACAAATGCAACTACCTTTATCAAGCTTTGAGGATAAACCTAAGGTAACAAAAATAAAAATATATGACCAATATAGCTACAGTTTTACTCAAACCCTAATTCTTCTTACTCTTTTCATTAAGTTGATGAAAAATAAAACTGATATCTACATGTATTTATATACTTATCAGATTACACCCAAAGTAGTGAAAGAAAGCGCTAGCGAATCATCATCAAACAAAAGACCTCGAAACGAAAACCAATCAACTTTACAGGCTAATTTTAAGGTATTATCAATTAACTTATTTTAACATAATTTAGTTATTTTCCTAGTGAATTACTTGTTCAATATCTTAGCTTTAATTTGATTACAATTCAATGATGGGATTTTGTCAACCGACCATTTTTGATCATTTCCATTATGAACATATCTATATATTTTGTTTTTGTAAAACAAAACTAAATTGTTTATTCTGTTATTAATTTTTGAGCATTCACGTATTAATTATTTATTTATTTGATTTCTGATGTCCACAAAGATGAAAGAAATCTATGTTTGGATTTTTCAGGTGAAAAAAGAGAAGATGGGGGACAGAATCACTGCACTCCAACAATTAGTTTCACCTTTCGGAAAAGTATGATCAATTTTCTTTTTAATTGTTTTTTTCAAAATATATATCCTTAGCTCATTGCCTTTTATACACTATATATATGTATGTAGTATTAAGATAAAGGGTAAACTTTTTGAGTTGTGAAAACTTAGAGAACTTGGTCTTTCGTGCGAGTTTTGCCCCTATTTTTTTTCACACCCTATACTAAAATTTTACAAAAGACTAACGTAAAATCAATTTCGAAGTGTTGTTTTTCGGCTCCTTACAGCAGCTGTAAAAAAATGATGACAAAAGCATGACATCATTTTTTACAGCATTTATGGCTGCCGTAAATGAAAAAAAACTAGTTTTTTTTTTTGGAAAAGTTGATTTTTTTAGGATTGTCGGTAAAAAAAACTTTGAAAAAACCTTTCGTAAGGCCGAGTTCTCTAAGTTCTCACAACTCGTATAAGTTTTTATTTTACCATAACCCTATATATGTATATGTATATAGTTATTTGTTAATTAGTTTTATTAACTATGTTTTTTATCTGTTACAGACGGATACGGCATCTGTATTGTCTGAAGCTATTGATTATATCAAATTCTTACATGAACAAGTTGGTGTAAGTCTTATAGTTACATTACTATTAAAAGTTTATTATATGAAATGAATTATAAAGAAACCCTCATAATTCTACTAATTCAGGTTCTAAGTACTCCATATATGAAGAATGGAGCTCCCATCTTGCAACAACAACAGCAACAGGTAAGTTATAAATAATAACTTATAATTGGTTTATTCAGAAAGATGAGTCTTTTAATATGCATTTGTTGAACTTAATTAAATTCGGGTATTCATGTAGACACTGGATAAACCACCAGAAGGAGCAAGACAAGACCTAAGAAGTCGCGGGCTATGTTTGGTACCTGTTTCGAGCACATTTCCTGTAACACACGAAACAACGGTTGATTTCTGGACACCAACGTTTGGTGGGACTTTCAGATAAGACTAAATGATGATGATCATTGATGGCCAGAAGGATTAATGAATTTGAAAAATGGTATCAATAAATGAAAACAAGAAGAGCAAGTGGGAGATGATAAAGATAGAAAGGTAAAAAGAGAAAGAAAACAAATGGTGATAGAGAAAGAAAAGCAAAGAAAAGGGGATGAATCTTTGATGTTGGGGCAGCTACAGGCAAAATGATGCAGCTTTGGCCAATATCTTTGTACAAGAATATGAGTCTTGTTGTAATAATTGTAGCTTTCTTAATCATTAATTAATTAACTAAAGTGTGGTCTAGGAATATATATGATCACAGTTCCTAATCAAGCCCTAGCTTGCTTGCTAGCTAACAACATACCTTACTTAAATCTTAATTCAAATATTCTATTCTAGCTAATAACATTTTGAAACAAGTGTGCTGTGTGCTATGTAACAATCTAATTTTATGTATATAATTAAGTCTTTTAGTATAAGGAAGAGTGTAAAATATGTTGTTTAACTAAAAATTTTACTCATGATCAAAATTCATTTAATTAGGTTTGAGTTGATTAATTGGAAAAGGAAAACTACACAACTATAAATCATATATGGATATGACACTTCAATTCAATTATAATCGGTTTTATTATTAATTTTTACCTATTACATTTAAAAGTATTTTTATTTTTATGTAATATCCATATCGTCAAAGCTTATGATTACCGAACTTTAAGTTTACTTCAACTCTAATATTCTGACGTGGTTTTTATACTTTTCAATGAAAGGAGGTGCGTCTTTTCTTACGTTTTATATACAAACATGATGTTATTCCTAATACTCAGACCATGTGTATTCGTTAGCCTAATAATACCCCCATCCTGCGGCGTTTTCTATCATGTGATAGTCCAGTCAACATAGGGGCATTATTAGGTGTTATTGCAAAAGTGCCGTATTGGGAATAATGCCCAATAACGCTCATCCAATCATTACACAATTATTTATTTTTTTAAATTTAAAATTTAAAATTTAAAATACTTTATTAATTTAAAAAAAATTACACTACTAGAAATTAAAAAAAAAACATAATTAAAAAAACTGAAAATAAAAAAAATAAAGTTAAAAAAAAAAAGATGATGATCTAGAGTCCGTATTTTTCCCGAATTTTTCGGTGATGCATTTGTGCAAGGATCAACACGTCGCCTTGGAGGTGGTCGATCGGTTTGGACAAAAACCTAATGTCCTTTTTCCATTTGCCTCGCCGCTTGCATCTCGTTAAACTTTTTGTTTTCGGCGACACGTTCTTTCATAGTCTCCAAACGTTGGTGGCCGAGGTCTCGAATGTCTTGGAGACGATGGTTCATCTACTCGAAATCTTCCTTCAACTCGAGATCGGAAGACGACTCCACCATTTTTTCCCGGTTCGCTTATCTTTTCTTCTACCGGGCGGTCGGGCCAACTCTTCTTCAACTTGCTCGTCAACGTCCACAACAACATTTAGATCGACATTGCGGGCATCGGAAGTTGGTGTGTCAGGGTCAACGGAGGATGACGTTTTTGACCGTTTAGCTCGACGTCTACTACTCGACGTCATGGTCACTACGCCCGCCCACTTTGGTCCCAACACTTATAGTACAGGAAATCGCCTTTCGTTTTCTCGTACTCTTCCATAGTCCTCGTTAAAACCCCGACGTCACTTTCTCCGCTCGACCGATTATCGTAGTTACATTGATAAACTTCTTGGAAGAAGTGACACTTGTTGTTGATGTCGGTCCATTTGCTAGAAGTGGAATCCTTGTCACGATGTTCACCCTTACCCCACGTGCTATAAAAGAGTGCACGAATCCTATTCCAAAATTCGGGACCCGCTTGAAAGTTTGCTACAAATAGAGAAAAAAAGTTGTACGTTAAAAATAAAATAAAATCGACGTGTAGGAAAAAAAGTTAAAAAAATTAAAACTTACCAATATCGGAGTCCACCGAAACATCCACCCACGACCAAACCAACGTGAATTCCTCGTCCTTCGTCCAAATAGCGTAACGATGCTTACGACGAGGTTCGTTCAGTTCCTTCTTTTTATGCGACCTTTTGTCGCGTTTCGATGTCTCTCGCGGTTCGGGTTGCGTCTCCGACACGATATCCACATCGGGTTCGGGTTGTTGTTGTGATGGTTGAGAGCCGTCGGCTTGGCCAAATCCGAAAGTGGGTGGCATGAAAGGATTAGAGCCACTCAAGAAAGCCGCGTACAATAACATGTTCGGGTCCATGTCTTGAAGGTTAAAGGGTTGTTGCGGTTGGGTTGTGTTCGGGTTCCCGGGTCTTGAGGGGACACCAAATGGGGGTCGGAATGGGTTCATATTTTTATAAATTGTAGAAGTAGTAGAGAGAAAGTTTGATGGAGTGTGAATTTTTTTATAAAAAAGTGGAAGACAAGTGGGGATTTTATAGTCTTAAATGGCATTTAAAAAAAATTAAAAAATAATTAAACCTAGTTACCGTTGCAACGGTCAACTCATTCCCCAAGGTACCAATTCGGCGTGTTTCAAAAAACGCCAAACACCATTTTTTTCTCTAATCACGCCTCAAAACGCCGAGGGGGGCGGCACCCAGGCCTTTTCCGGCGTTTTTGAGCAATTTTTTTGATGGATCACGCCCGAGTACGGGTGGTCTTATATACCATCATTTTGCTAATATTGTATTCTTTTTTATATCGACTGATATGTTTTTTATAAGATTACTAGCTTAGAATCTTGTGTATTACACGGTTTAAATAATAAAAATTGGTTTTATTTTTGTTAATCTAAGTATGTGGGATCATAAAATACAAAAGAAGAAAATAAGAATCACAACTTTTAAATACATAATTTAGAAAAGTAGAAACAAAATAACAATGAATTCGAATTTTATTATAAAAATGATAAGTTCAAATAATGAAAACATGCGAGCTTGATGAAAATGAAATAAGAAATGTATTACATTGAAAATGAAATTGGGTATATTTGAACCAGGTAAGGATCCGTGTGTAAATTAAATAGGTATACAATTGAGGAGGAATCTTTTTTTGAGGATGCTTTAGATTCGTACCATGTGTCCTCTAAGATATTTATTCATCGAGTATGGAGATAGAGATTATATAACTCAAATAAAGTTGAATGTATCTATAATAAACTTGATAATATTAATGATGATTTGAGATTTGAATCAAATTTGTCAATAATAATAATAATAATAATAATAATAATAATAATAATAATAATAATAATAATAATAATAATAATAATAATAATAATAATAATAATAAAAAAACCTTCATTTTTGTTGGCATAGAAAATCACAAGCATCAGTTGATATCTTCTGTTGCATTATGTTATCTATCAATAAATTCACCTTTAACACTCTTTCATATAAAAAAATTACGCATCCCCACAAATAAACATTCAAATTACTTTGTGATCTCTTCTCATTTCTCTCCAAAAAAAGGTCAATTATTACATATATTTTTAGCTTAAAATATAGATTAAAGTAGTTTTTTTCGAAAATTTGAGGGCCTAGACCTTTGGTGGCCAAAAAGCCTGCTTTAATTGCTTGTACTGTAGAGTTGCCCCTGATCACGGCTAATAATTTTAAAACTGCATTTCTTTGAGCAAGCCTCAATAAATAATTTGTATGTAATAGAGGTAACAAACATTGTATACTTTGATGGTTCTTTAAACCAAATTAAAGTTCGCCGAAACAAATAAATAGTGGTTTCACATTCTATCCTTCTTTGATAAAAGAACAATAAGAGGTACACAACGTCAATATTATTTTTGAAGGCCTAATGGCCTATATAATCAAGTGTTGGTTCAGTTCTGTTTGTTCATGAAGGAAAACATATAAATCATACCTGTCACCGCAGACAGTGCAGAGGAGAATCCAGTGAGAGAAGACGACATGGAGTTCGACATCTTTGTCAAGGTGATCTGGTTCCTCCTTAGGATGCTAACTGATGATGGGCTAAGAAAACCGAAAAGGGATATCGGTTTTGGAGAGGAGGCCGAACTTGATGATGTTATGGCTAATGGGGTGTGCGTAATTGTGTAACTGAGTAACCCTTAAACCTCCACATAATTCTCCTTATATAAGCACCCAGGAGGAAACCTAATTAGTTACTAAGGGTAATATGGTTCATCAACAATTACCAACTAATTAAATAATAGGTTCTAATATATTTTGATCTCTATAATTCAAATGATTATGATGGCTATAGATTAAATATTAATACATAATATATTTAATCTTACATTCTCCCACTTAGCCGAGTAATCATTTACTATGAGTATTAGATAAGCCTGATCAGGAGTTAACACTCATTTTAGCCTTAAACAAGTACTATAGCAGAAAAATACAGCCGTTGAATCATTATGCGACTCAGGACCCCATTAATCATACTATAGCCTTAATTTAAAACCTAATCATCATGATCAAAATACGCGTAAGCCCTTTGTTTGATTTGTAACTTTTATTTGTCTATATGCCATTATACCGGTTGAACATATTCTAACAGACATACAAAATCAAACTTGAGGAAATTTCATTAATCATAAAACATAAGCTAGTACAATATGCTCAAATAAGGTCTTTACATAATCCCATATTCCGAACATGTTCTTCGTAAACCTTAGGAGGGAGACCTTTAGTCATCGGATCCGCAAGCATATCCTTAGTACTAATATACTCGATACAAAGATTATTTTCCTCAACTCGTTCACGTACAAATAGATATTTCGTATCGAGATATAAACCAGCTCCAGTCGAACTGTTACTGTTCGAGAAACTAACGGCAGCTGAATTATCACAGTAAAGCTTCAATGGTCTAGAAATGGAATTAACGATTTTGAGTCCAGTGACCAGGTTTCTAAGCAACATTCCATGACAGGTTGCGTTATAAACCGCAATGTACTCTGCCATCATTGTGGAAGTCGTGGTCAACTGTTGTTTATGACTCTTCCAAGAGATAGGGCCGCCTGCTAACATAAAGATATAGCCCGAAGTGGATTTCTTGTCATCTTTGCATTTGGCAAAGTCAGAATCAGAATAGCCCACCACTTCTAAATGATCACTTCTTCTATAAGTCAGCTTATAGTCTTTCGTCCCTTGCAGATATCGAAGTACCTTCTTAGCTGCTTTCCAGTGATCTAAGCCAGGATTAGTCTGATAACGGCCTAGCATTCCAGCAATATAAGCGATATCTGGATGAGTACAGACTTGAGCATACATCAAGCTCCCGACTACTGACGCGTAAGGTATCTGGCTCATTTGCTCATTCTCAACCTCTGTTGTCGGACACTGGAATGAACCGAAAACATCTCCTTTAACTACTGGAGCGACGGAGGGTTTGCACTGTTGCATGTTGTAACGTGTAAGGACACGATCTATGTAAGCCTTCTGGGACAATCCTAAGATCCCCTTGTGTCTATCTCGGTGAATTTCGATGCCAATGACGTAAGAAGCATCTCCGCGATCCTTCATGTCGAAGTTATGCGAGAGTAACCGCTTCGACTCATGCAACATGTCTAAACTATTACTTGCCAATAGAATATCATCTACGTAAAGGACAAGTATAGTAAAATCGCTCCCACTCATCTTGAGGTAGGTGCATTGACCCACTTGATTCTTCATAAAACCTTGCTTCTTCATGACTTCATCAAACTTGAGGTACCACTGACGTGATGCTTGTTTTAACCCATAAATGGATTTCTTCAACTTACAGACTAGATGCTCCTGACCCTCAGGTTTAAAGCCTTCAGGTTGCTTCATGTAAACATCTTCGTCCAAATCTCCGTTAAGAAAAGCAGTTTTAACATCCATCTGATGCAGCTCTAAATCGAAATGAGCTACTAGGGCCATGACGATCCTTAATGAATCTTTACGAGAGACAGGTGAAAACGTCTCTTGATAATCAATTCCCTCTTTCTGAGTGTAGCCCTTTGCAACCAATCTCGCTTTGTAGCGTTCAACGTTCCCATTCGGATCCAGTTTTGTTTTGAACACCCATTTGCATCCTACGGTTTTGACTCCGTTGGGTAATTCTACCAAATCCCAAACGTCAGTTTTCTTCATGGATTCAAGCTCATCAATCATTGCTTTATTCCATTCAGAAGACTGATCACTGCTAATGGCTTCATTGTAAGAGATAGGATCATTGAGCTTTCCGGGATCCATTTCAGTCAGGTAGGTAACATAATCATCCCAATTAGGAGGCCTTCTTTGCCTGGATGACCTCCTGAGTGGATTATCGGGTTCAGCGTTGTCTTGGTTTTGAGTGTTTGATGTGCCTTCGTCATGAGGTATAATGGGTTCTGATTGTAGAGGTGAATTTGGAGTTGGTGCAGTAGCTTCAGGAACAATAGTTGCATTGGGTACAAGAGGAGTAATCAGAGTAATGGTAAGCGACGAGTCTCTCCCCCCGCGTCTTGTACTTCTTGCAATTCTTCGTAAGGGTTGGTACTGCTCCCACTGACCTTGAAATCCTCCAGGAACGCAGCACGCTTGGTTTCAACAATACGGGTGACATGGGAAGGACAATAGAAACGATAACCCTTAGAGTTCTCAGGATACCCGATAAAGAAACAGGTAACTGTTTTAGGGTCAAGTTTCCTTAGGAAAGGATTGTAAAGTTTTGCTTCAGCAATGCAGCCCCATACTTTCATATATTTAAGACTCGGTTTCCTTCCTGTCCAAAGTTCATAAGGAGTTTTAGGGACAGACTTAGAAGGAACTCTATTGAGTATATGAACAGCTGCTTTTAACGCTTCAGTCCAGAGGAATAATGGTAAGTTAGTGTTGGCTAACATACTGCGCACCATGTTCATAAGGGTACGGTTTCTTCTTTCAGCGACACCGTTCTGCTGAGGTGTACCAGGCATGGTGTATTGGTTCACAATCCCCTGGCCCTTACAAAACTCATAAAATGGACCAGGAGCTTGACCCACATCAGTATGTCTTCCATAATACTCACCGCCTCTATCTGATCTCACAACTTTAATCTGATGATCTAATTGCTTTTCAACTTCAGCCTTATAATCTTTAAAAGTTGTTAGAGATTCAGATTTCTCCTTAATAAGATACAAGTACATGTAACGAGAATAATCATCAATAAAAGTAATAAATGAAGTATGTCCTGTTATGCCAGCGATTTGGTAGGGACCACTAATGTCAGTGTGAACGAGTTCTAATAAATTAGAGCTCCTAGTGGCACCTTTCTTATTCGCTAATGTCATTTTACCTTTAAGACATTTGACACATGTTCCAAAATCAGAGAAATCGAGAGGAGGTAAGACTTCATCCTTGACGAGACGATTTAATCGTTCTTTTGAAATGTGGCCTAAACGCTGATGCCACAACATGGATGAAGTCTCTAAGTCTCGTTTCTCTTCCATCTTTGTGAGTGATTCATTAATGTTATATGACAACAAAGATTTGGAAAAGCCATCATCTAGTTCTAATCTATAGAGACCTCCATCCAGAACACCAGTACCATAAAGAACAGAATCATAATGGATAGAGAGTTTGCGATGACCATGGGAAACAATAAAACCGTCCATGTCTAACTTTGGTCCTGATACAAGGTTCCGAGTTACCTCAGGAACATATAAGGTATCATAAAGTTTAATACATAAACCAGTTTTCATAACTAATTGTAATGTTCCAATGGCCTTCACTTCTAATTCTCGATCATCCCCAACCTTAAGCGTTCTTTGGTTTCTTTCCAGCTTCCGGATTGAAAGGAATCCCTGAGTAGAATTGGTAACATGAACCATAGAACCAGAATCAAACCACCAAGAATTAGCAGGAACACTTAAATTATAGGACTCAAGTATCATAAAATAATCGTTACCTTTCTTAGCCAGCCACTCCTTAAAGTCAGGGCATTCCTTCTGCATGTGTCATGTCTTTTTACAGAACTTGCAGCGGATACTGCCTAAGGAGTTCTTAGAGCTGGAAGGTGCACTTGTATTAGAATTAGGATTAGGCCTTTGGACTTTTGAAGCATCCTTCCTCTGATAATTGTTCTTCCTTTTCTTAGAGTTGGAGGTGGTGAAGTTGGCAACATCAGTAGTGCGATCCATCCTCATGCGCTCTTCCTCCTGTACGCACATGGCGACCAGCTCACTCATCGTCCATTTTTCCTTCTGAGTGTTGTAGTTGATCTTAAATGCTTCAAAGGACGAAGGAAGCGAAGTGATGATAAAATGAACAAGGAAACCATCACTGATTTCCATTTCCAGCCCCTTCAGCTTATTGGCCATGTCATTCATCATCATGATGTGTTCGCGAATGCCGCTCCTCCCATCATACTTAGTTGTCACCAGCTTGAGAATAAGAGTACTAGCGTGCGCCTTAGACGTCCCTTTGAACTGAGCCTCCACATGTTCCAAGTAGGTTTTAGCATCTTCAGAATCAGGAATAGCTCCCCTGATTGCATTGCTTATGGATTGCTTCATAAACATGAGAGACATGCGGTTACACCTAGTCCACTTTTCATGAGTTAACTGCTCAGCAGCAGTACTTTGAGTGGTAAGGTCCGCTGGCTTTTTCTCTCTTAGAGCATAATCAAAATCAAGCAATCCGAGAGTAAGCATGAGAGCATCCTTCCATGCAGCAAAGTTATCACCAGTCAAAGGTGGAATCCCGCAGTTGGGTGCTGATAGTGGAAATAAGATGAGCAAGTTATGATACTAAGGAAGAAATCCTAATGTGATCTAAGGGCACGTTAAACTAAGGCAGGCAAGATAATGACCATTTTACATAATGAAGCTGTGATATTTTCTATTACTAACATCAAAATAATAGACTTAACTAAAAAATTCTACTTAAACGAAAACAAAACAGCTTTGGCCAGAAGTGTAATCATTTAAGCATATGTGCAAAGTGGTTGTGACAAATCAGCTTTGGCCAGAAATTGAAACAATCACTTTAGTTATGCACTTGCTAAGTATGCCATCTATGAAAGAATTAAATCAGCTTTGGCCAGATATTAAAACATTCATGCTTATGATGCACACTTAGCATAGCTTTCGTAATACTTGAATGATAAGTAGATGTATCAAGTCAGCTTTGGGCAGAAATGATATATCAAAAGCTCATTCAAGTTAAGTTATTCTGGTTTTGCAAAACATTATCTGATTCTGATTAATTAACTAAGTAAATTACAAAACCATTTATTTAATAGCAAACTACCCGTTAGCGCGGATCGAACTCCGCGGTGAGTTCGCTGGGGGGTGCGGGGAACAGCGTGCCCCCGCCCGGGGTTCGGGGCGGAGCCCCGAAAAAAAATTTTCTTTAGTTCACATTTAAACAGCCTAAAATAATGAGGTTTCGAGTCGCAACCACGGTCTCGAGTTATGACGTTATGGTCTCGAGTCGCAACCACGGTCTCGAGTTATGACGTTATGGTCTCGAGTCGAGACCTTTGTCTCGAGTCATCACGTTACGGTCTCGAGTCGAGACCTTTGTCTCGAGTCATCACTTTATGGTCTCGAGTCGAGACCTTTGTCTCGAGTCAGCACGTTATGGTCTCGAGTTGTAGACCTTTTGCTCCCTTATGATTTCGAGTCGAGACCTTATGGTCTCGAGTCGAGACCTTATGGTCTCGAGTCGAGACCTTATGGTCTCGAGTCGAGACTGATGGTCTCTAGTCGCAATCTGATGATCTCGAAACTTCCTGTCACAGCTGTTTATTGTGATAACATAACTGATAATTCGAAATCTAAGGGATTATGAGATATTATTTCCTGTTTTAAAATGATCTGATTTTATCAACATGTTTTGAAAAATATGGTAACTGTTTATCTAATAACAGTTTCGTATAAGATTAAAAGATAAATTTAGATCAAACATGGAAAAAACACCCATTAATCCTAAATCATTCCAAAACATAATAGAATTTTCGAATTTTCTCATGAACATGATGAACCCTAATCATAAAAAATACTTAAACATTCATCCGAAATCTGGAATTTATTTACACATTTAAACATGTTTCTTAAACTGATGATTTCGGAACACTTATAACGAATCAATATATGATCCGTGATTTGTTTAACAGATCCGAGATGAACGTCTCGAATGATAAAACCGAAATTTTATTATGGTTTTTCAAATCCTGTTTTCCAGTTTTATTCCAGATTTATGGATACAAAACAGAACTGACTAATCAACATATGCTCTGATACCACATGTTGGTTCAGTTCTGTTTGTTCATGAAGGAAAACATATAAATCATACCTGTCACCGCAGACAGTGCAGAGGAGAATCCAGTGAGAGAAGACGACATGGAGTTCGACATCTTTGTCAAGGTGATCTGGTTCCTCCTTAGGATGCTAACTGATGATGGGGCTAAGAAAACCGAAAAGGGATATCGGTTTTGGAGAGGAGGCCGAACTTGATGATGTTATGGCTAATGGGGTGTGCGTAATTGTGTAACTGAGTAACCCTTAAACCTCCACATAATTCTCCTTATATAAGCACCCAGGAGAAAACCTAATTAGTTACTAAGGGTAATATGGTCCATCAACAATTACCAACTAATTAAATAATAGGTTCTAATATATTTTGATCTTGAAGGGGTATGGTCCCAAAAAGTCGCGCAAACCTCATAACAGGTTGCACGTGAGACCATACTCCTTAGCATAACAACTTGATAATAACAACCTCGCGCAGCTCACATCACATTATGACTTACCCCGCGCGAGGAAGAGCACATAATAAAATCAGATAGCAACACTTAGCATAAAAACAATGGTATAAGTGAGCACACTAGCCCCGCGCGGGTTAGTTGCCACCAAACAAAATCCTTTCCATAGGAAGACGCGCTGTTACCTACAGAGGTACACAGGGTACAAGTGGCAGTAAAAAGAGCCAATGAGCGTCCAGCAGGCTCTGTTCAATCGTGCGCCACGATCTTCTGACGATAAGTACACAAGGACGCCTACATGGCACCAATCAAGAGACGGGGACAACTGTCCCACGATCTCCACTTGTCTGCTGATGACAGAAGGGACAACAAGGCCGACAACAATGACACGTGGCTCCAATCAAGGTGCGCCAGCACCGACGAGCATCTAGAAGCCATTAAGCGGTCGAGGCCAGCGAGGCAAAGAGCATATTCGTTGTTGTCCGTTTCTGGCCCAAGGCCCATCAGCCCACAACCTCTTACTCCTCTCCGGCTATAAATAGAGACCTTCATTCCTCAGGTTATTCATTCTATTCTCTCGGCTCTTACTCTTAACTACTTAATTACTCTCAAAGCAGTCGCTTATTCTCACGCCGGAGCCCGGTTAAGAGGGAAACCCCCACATTCCCCTCTTAACGAGTAACGGTGTTCTGTTTTGCAGGTTGATTAACCAGTCGGAGCTCAAATACCTCAAAGAAGATTAACCACTATGACAGGAACATAAACCCCTCTAATTAATACCTTAATTAGATCACTGTTTCTTCATTGGCGCCCACCGATTTTTTTTTCTATAACCACCCTCATCTTCTTTATTTGAGCCTTTGACATCTTTTCATCCTTCGACTATGACTGGTCAAGGAATCTTTCCAGAGTTCGGCTTCGGAGCCAACTCTAACACGGCCTTGGGTGAAGGAGTCCAAAACCTCCAAGCCCAAGTCGAAGAAATAGGTGAAGTCGAGATCACCAACACGGGGGGTCAGCGCGGGAGCGTTACCCGTATCACACAAATGGTTACCCCAGGTAACAACGGCGAAGGACCGTCCAACCCAGCGCCACCTCAAAATGTATCTGCATTACTTGGCTTACCAGAGGGCGAAACCCCAGCCTCGTGGTATGCCAAGAACATCGCCACTATCAATGCAGCATACCAATCGCTCATCGCGCAGCAGGCGGTTTTGACGGCAGAACCGTCCTTGGCCACCCCTCCGAGTCAGGGGATACGCCAAATGCCACCACCAGCCAACATACAAGGCAGAACCAACAGGCCTCCCCCTACAAGACGTTTAAGCGTACAAGACACGCGCGATACAAGAGGGGAAACGGATAGTTACTACGAGTATCCGTCGAACCTTCAACGAGGCCCTGTTCACAGCCGGCTTACGCCGCGCAACATGAACAATGAATGGGAAGAAACCGACCCATATGATCCTACATGGGAAGGTGATGAAGAGTCATCAGTCTTTAATCGTTTACCAAAAAACCATGAGTACTATAAGCCAAGACAACACATTGGCTATACAGAAGAGGCTGAACGAGATTTCCGCCTGGCATACAGACCAGCGGAAGCTGCGGAACACTCCAAGTTTATCCCGAAAATCGCACTCGCACCACTCTCACGAGAGAAGCTACCCCCAACCGTTGGAAAATTCAATGGGTTGACTGACCCAGACGACCACGTCAGAACATTCACGAGTGTGGGCTGCATGGGAGGTTGGAACATGCCCATGTGGTGCCACCTGTTCATTCAAACGCTTACCGGAGCGGCTCGCGCCTGGTTTGACAGCCTTCCGCCCGGGAAGATTAAGTCATGGACAGATTTCAAGACGCAGTTCTTAAGCTACTTTAGCCAACAACGTCGCTATCAGCGTGATACGGCGGAAGTAGAAGATATATGGCGAAGGGATGGTGAAGGTCTGGAGGACTTCATCACGCGTTTCAACAAGGAATGTTTAGAGATTGGCGGCGTCAGTGAGCAACTCATGCGCTGCCACTTCAAGAAGGCTATACGCTGTGATAGTCTCATTAGAACCATCACAGGCAAAGATGGGATGCCAAAAGAGTGGGATAAGCTGATGGAAGCAGCGAAGATCGTCGCGCAAACCGAGGAATCCCTTGCTGGTGGAAAGGGTTATTATTCCGAGGATCGATTCTCAAGAGCAAACGAGAGGCCGCGCGACAACAATAACAAGCGCAACAAATACAAAAACAACGATTGGAAGTCTGAAAGACCCAGAGGCCGTGACGACAGGCCACGTTACAGAGAAGATGCGCGAGATACGATTGACCGAATCGGTTACAAGAAAGCAGTCAGAGACGACAACCGTGACAAACACTGGACTCCGCTCACAAAAACTCCAAAGGAGGTATTGATGGCGGAGAATGTCGATTTCAAGGCGCCAAGGCCAATGACAAACAAGAAAGGGCAAGACCCTAACTTGTACTGCGATTTTCACAAGGACTCGGGGCATTTGACCGATGACTGCTACAGTTTGCGCCAGGAAATCGAAAGAGCGCTCAAAAGCGGCAAGCTAAGCCATTTAGTGAAGAATGTGCGCAAGGACACCCGTCAGCTCCAGCGTCACGATGAAGGCAGCCACAAAAAGGTGAGACGGCTAGAGACTCACATGGTCAACGGACCAAGATACACCGCGAGAGAAAAAGGCAAACGGCCCTACGAGCCTTCTTGGCAAGAACAGCAAGTCATATTCCCAGTAGTGCGCGGCGGTCCTCGCGCTACACGACCCGTCGTCATTACTGGTATAATTGGTCACTATGAAACAGAGTACATCTTCATCGACCCAGGAAGCACAGCCGACATCATCTACGAACAATGTTTCAATCAATTCGATGAAGAAGACAAAGCGAGACTCGAGCCAGTCGATTATCCTTTGTCCGGCTTTTGCAATGAAATGGTCTTCCCTCTCGGCCAAATTAGTTTCCCTGTCACGCTCTCTGACGGGAAACATTCAAGAACAACAAATGTGAACTTTATGGTAATGCCAGTGAAATCAAGGCATGATGTGCTTCTTGGAAGGGAAACACAAGGCGAACTAAACATGGTGACTTCAACACCTCATTCTGCCATAGGTTTTCCTACCAAGACAGGCGTCGCAATCATATACGCCAAGAAAGAAGTGATGTCAACTGAAGAGTTGCGCCCAACAAAAGCGGCGAAGGTCTCTACGACCGAGCCAGAAAAATGGGTCTTAAACCGCAAGTACCCAGAGCAGACAGTGACAATTGGCCACGCCATTTCGTCAGACATCAGAAAACATTTAAAGCAACTGCTGTTCCGCAACATGGATATATTTGCCTGGACCCCGTCAGACATGACCGGCGTCCCGCGCAACATAACTGAGCATTGCTTAAACACGTACCCTTCTGTAGAACCAAAAGTCCAGCGAAGGCGCAGCCTAGGCGCGGATAAGACAAAAGCGATGAATGAGCAAGTATGTGAGTTGCTCAAGGCTGGAATCCTGAGAGAGGTAAGATACCAAAGCTGGGTCGCGAACCCTGTGATGGTAGAAAAATCAAATGGCGGATGGCGCATGTGCGTAGACTACACTGATCTCAACAAGGCGTGCCCAAAGGATTGCTATTCCTTGCCCGAGATCGATAAAAAATTGATTCTCTCGCGCCATACCGATGGAAGTGCTTTCTGGATTGCTATAAAGGATACCATCAAGTGCAGATGAAGCTAGAAGATGAAGACAAGACAGCATTCAGAACGGACCTTGGAATCTTCTGCTACACAAAGATGCCTTTTGGTCTGAAGAACGCAGGCGCGACTTATCAACGCTTGATGGACAAAACCTTTGCAGGTGACATCGGAAAGCACATTGAGGTTTATATCGATGATCTAGTGGTGAAAAGTCCCGAGGAGGACCAAATGTTAAAAGACATCGAAAAAACGTTCAACTCATTGCGCAGCGTAAATATGAAGCTAAATCCAGCCAAGTGTTCCTTTGGCATGGAAGAAGGGAAGTTTCTAGGCTTCATAGTCACAAACGGCGGTTTCAAGGTGAATCCAGAGAAGGTACAAGCTATAGAACGAATGCCCTCACCAAGAAACATCAAGGAAATGCAACGACTAGCCGGCCGGCTGGCCGCGCTAAATCGTTTTCTCTCCAATCACGCCGCGAAGTCGTATCCCTTCATTAGCACGTTGCGCAATTGTGTAAAGAAGCAAGAGTTCAAATGGACCCCGGAAGCCGAAACAGCTTTTCAACAAATGAAAGCGTGTCTGATCGAACTCCCTACGCTGACGGCACCGTTTGAAAAAGAGCCCCTTGTGCTGTACTTGTCCTCCTCGGATAAGGCAGTAGGGTTAGTATTGCTGGTAGACAGGAATGGCGTGCAAACCCCGATCTATTACGTCAGCAGGGTACTCACAGACCCAGAAACAAGATATTCCACAATGGAAAAGCTGGTTCTTGCGCTACTACACGCCTCCCGAAGATTGCGCCGATACTTCACAGGCCATGTGATAACTGTGCTTACCAACTTCCACATTGGCACTATACTTCAGAAGCCTGAGACATCAGGCAGGTTGGCAAAATGGGCCATTGAACTGGGCGGCCATAACATCTTGTATAGGCCGCGCCCAGCCATTAAGGGGCAAGTCCTCGCCGACTTCATCACAGAGGTGCCGGCTGATAAAATCAAAGAATGCGAGATGATAGAAACTCCCAAGGAAAACATAACAGAGGAGACTTGGATGCTTTACACTGACGGGGCATCAAACGAAGATGGCGCGGGAGCAGGTTTACGTCTAGTGAGCCCAGAAAAGCACGAGTTTACTTACGCCATTAAGCTCGACTTCAAAAACACCAACAATGAAGCTGAGTACGAGGCTTTTCTGGCAGGCTTACGCCTCGCCATCAAGATGGGAGCAAAAAACTTGCGCGCACATGTTGATTCACTCTTGATAGCCAGTCAAGTAAATGGCATATACGACGCGAAGGGTGAAGTCATGGCTTTATATCTGGAACAAGCGAAAGAATTGCTCCAACAATTCAAAACCCACGAAGTCATACATATCAATCGCTCAGAAAACAAGCCCGCAGATGCCCTGAGCAAGCTCGCCTCGACTTCCTTTCAACATCTCGCCAAGGATGTAAGGATAGAGGTACTCAAGAACCCGTCAGTATTGCTGCGTCAGGTGAATGTGATCGAAACAGGGCAAACATCGTGGATGACCCCCATCATCCAATACTTGCAAGAAGGGGTGCTTCCCGAAAACAAAGCGGAAGCAAGAAAGATTCAAAACAAAGCCCTACAATACGAAATGAATGGCGGTATCCTGTACCGAAAATCCTTTCTGGGACCACTACTACGTTGCGTGGACCCCCAGGATGCAAATTATCTGATAAGGGAAATTCATGAGGGGATTTGTGGCATTCACTCCGGACCACGGATGGTTGTCGCAAAGATCATGAGCGCCGGTTACTACTGGCCGGGTATGCATGTCGATGCAATGAAGGAGATCCGCAAGTGTGACTCTTGCCAGAGGCACGCTCCAAAAACACTACGCCCTAAAAATGATCTTATCCCCGTGTCCACCGCATGGCCCTTTCAACAATGGGGAATTGACATGGTGGGACCCTTCCCGGATGCACCCGGCGCCGTAAAGTTCATCATAGTAGCTGTTGACTACTTCACAAAGTGGGTAGAAGCCAAAGCCCTTGCATCCACCACAGCTATGATTGTGCGCAAGTTCATATGGGAACACATCATATGCAGATTTGGCCTCCCGCTCAAGATCGTGACAGACAATGGCACCAACTTTGCTTCGGACGATCTTAAGAACTGGATGAAGGAGATGAACATCGAACACACTTTCACCTCCGTTGCGCACCCACAAGGCAACGGACAAGTGGAAAGTGTGAACAAATGTATCGTCGAAGGGATAAAGGCCGGATTAGGGACAAGGCGGCGCGGATGGGTTGATGAGCTCCCAAGCATTTTATGGGCTCATCGGACCATGCCAAAGACGAGCACCGGCGAGACCCCTTTCAGCCTGGTCTATGGCTCAGAGGCGGTAATCCCGGCGGAGATTGGCCTGCCTTCGCCACGCATGACAACGGTCAACACGGTTGACAATGAAGCAGAAAGGCGCCTAGACTTGGACCTGTTAGAAGAAAGGCGCGAAATCGCGAGAATCAGAGAGGCCAAGTACAAAACCCAGCTGGAAAGGTACTACAACACAAGGGTTCGCATTTGTACCTTCAATCCAGGGGAGTACGTCTTTCGCGACAACGAAGCATCAAATGCGGAACGCCCAGGGAAATTAGCACCTAAATGGGAAGGCCCATATCTGATTCATGAGGTCCTGGGCAAAGGGGCCTACAAATTGCGCACCCTAGATGGCCACATCTTACCAAGAACTTGGAATGCGCAACAATTGCGCAAATGCTATATGTAATCTTTTCGGCCTTGCGCCATCTTTCAATTCGCTACGCCGGCTACGAGCCATTGGCAAATATGTATGAAGGCCTAAGAGCCAACTTCTGACTTGAATGAAAACATACGACATGTTTTTCTATTACATTTTTTCGTTACAAATGCATATTAAACTTTTGATTAGCGCGAAAACACTCCAGCATTTCAAGGTGGTTCAAACCACCTCCAAGGTCCTCCGCAAACAGAGCGCGAGACCGGGTGGCCACCTTATACTTAGAAAACGCTTCCATTTATTCGAGCTAATTTAACATAAAAGTTTTTATAACAATGCAGTAATTGCAACAGAAAAAACAAAAGGTTTCATTAACAACTTGCGCAACTGCGCAGCATCATACATAAGAGTATCAAAGAAATTACAAAGGCCTATCCACTACCTATTCAACAAACTATCCTATTCTTCGCGACCATCATCACCATCATCTCCGTCGTCTTCACCATCATCATCATTGCCATCATCACCGTCGTCACCAATGGGCTCTTCGTCAGACACCTCGACGGTAACTGGTGGATCGAGGATTGCCTTAAGGCGCTGGCACCAGTCGTCTTTCTTTAACGATTCGACAACTAGCTCCATGATAGGCAAGGAGAGGTTGTCATAGGAATTTTCAGCACTTGCCAGCGCAGCGTCGGCACGTTCTGTCACTGAGCAATGACTTGTGTCAAACTCTTGCCCAAGCATTTGCTCAACATGATCAGCACACTCCAGGTAGCCTCCCCGATGACCCACCGCACGCGCCGCATCTGTCAGAGCCGCTACAGCACGATCTAGCTCGTTCGCATTTAGGATGGAGTTGGCAACCTTCAACAAAAGACAAGCATTAAAGAAAAATCTTAAAGCAAATTAAGAAAAAAGCATAAGGCACTTACCAATACTACTCCACGAGTGCGCATCCACTCCGCTTCTGAGACAAGTGTATCGACGATACCTTGAGCCTCAGAGTAGTTAGTTTGAGCCACATTCAGCGCGGCAGTGCTCACAGCACGCGCCTCCTCAGCATCAGCAGCCTTGACCTTCTCAGCCTCAAGGTCAATCTCCAAGGACTCGCATCTGTCGATTTGCTCATTCAAGCGACGTTTGAGTTCCGCTATCTCAACGTCCTTGGCATGGAGATCCCTGTCCTTGTTAGACAATTGCACCTTGGCTTCAGTCAGCTCAACCTAAAAATTGACAAACGCCTTGAGAATTGACTTAGAGAAATCTCATAAACAAAAAGGAAGAGTGAGAATCAGTAGAACTAACCTCCATCTGCTGTTTGGCAGTTTTTTCACCCTGCGCTTCCTCCACCTTTGAGGTCAAGTCCGCAACTTTAGCCTCAAGACCAACGATCTTTTGTCGTAGACCATAGGTACGCTCGTTGTCTTGGGCGCATATACGCTTGAACTCGGCCTTCTCCTTGGCCAGTTGCTCCTCAACATTGTGGAGTTTTTTCTGCAGCCCCTCGCGGCCCCACTCCTCCGCCTTCTTGTCAGCCTCAAACTTGGCTCTTTCTTCGTCGAACGCAGCTTTCGACTTCTCAAAGTCCGCAATTCGCTTCAGCATACGCTCGCGATAAGCCTCCCAGTCAGCGCGCTCCCGAACCATCGTTCGCCATTCGCGAACGATCTGGTGGTTGGCAGCGCGGGCATTGGCCTCCCCAAGAATATAAGTACGATATAACATCTCATGGGGTTTTGCCCTTTGCCGGTTGACCTCACCAGGGGGGAAGGAATTCAAAAACCATTCGCGCGAAGCGCCAAACTCAATAAATGTATCCTTCTGTTTTAAGCTCCAGGGGGCTTGATGGAGGACATCACCGCGCTCTTCTTCGGTATATGTCTTGTAGTAGATATCACCAACGGTATCTTTCGCCCCTATCACGTTAGGGTTATAACCCCCGGCTCCACCGGAGCTCGCGCCACTAGAAGAGTAGCGACCGGACCCTTTCGAAGTGAGAACAGGGCCGGTGCTGGTTGGCCTGGTGACCTCAGGACCTTGAGACTTCAAAGGCTGATCCATAGCCTTTTTCGCCGCTACCTCCTTCTCCAAGGCCTGCTTCCTGGCCACCTCAGCCAGCCTCTCCTGCTCCGCCTTCCGCTTCCTATCCTCTTCCTCCTTTTTCTTTCTCTCCTCCTCTACCTTCTTCTCTTCTTCTTTCTTTCTCTTCTCTTCTTCTTTCTTACGCGCCTCCTCCACCTTGCGCTGCGCCTCAGCCGCCCTCGCGGCGTCCTGGGCTGCAGTGTCAGTGGACATGACGGTTATCTTGGGCCTCTTTACCCCAGCTTCACTGAATGTAACCGCCTTTTCAGGGGTCTTCTTCTTGATCTCTGCAGAATAAGGCAAGTGTAAGCAAAGAAGTTTTTTAGAAAAGAAAAGAGAAGAAAAGAACATACCAGGAGAAAATTGATACAACGAGCGCAGCCTGCTCGTCTTCCCTATCGTAGGGATCACAACAGATTGAGGCGCGGAAGCCACACCAGTTGTAGCCTCGCTCCTACCCCTTTTCCGCCCAATAAGTTGAGCAGCAGCATCTTCCTCTTCCACCTCTTCATCCTCTGGGAAAGACGGAGTCGCGCCAGCTTCAGGGTTGCGAGAACCCGCGCTCCCGGAACTCTTCGACCCACCAGCACCAGCTTTTCCCTTGGCTACATGTGATAAACCTTCATATGAGTCACTGATGATCACATAATCATCCAAGTCACGTTGACGAAGGCGAAGAGTACCTTTGCCAGCAGCAGTTGTTGCGCGACTAGGGCCAGTGCCCTTGCTGGTCACCTCCGGCTCCGCTTTCTTCTTCTTCTTCACCGGTTTCTTCTTTTTCTCCTCTGGGTCAATCCCCAGGTCGCGCAACACACCTGCAAATATTTTAGACCAAGAGCTTAGCTCGCCGCTGGAAGATCCTACGGACTCCTCGCTGGAAAGATAGAAAGTTTCTTTCCCAGCGAGAGTCACAGAACGCAATGGACGAGGTTTTGGATATTGCGCACCTTCAGTAGCAGTTGGCGGCGAAGCGAAGGCATCAGCAGCTGGAAACATGAAGTTTCCTTTAATCTGGTCATACCAGCTTTCTTCATCATCGCGCACTGGGCGAACGCCCATGGAGCCTCCAAAAGTAGAGAAGGCAGCTTGGTAAAGTTGCGCTTCTATAAACGGAGATACATAAGTAATAATCAAAGAAATCATACTTAGACAAAGAACAGAAAAACGACTAACCTTGATCGCCAAGCTTTAAAACGGGAACTTCCCTACTGCTAGGTGACCACTGGTCACTCATCTTAGCTGCAACTAGAACATTTTCCCCAAACACCCGGTTAGGGGTTGGGGTCAGCTGCTGGTACCACAAAGCCGTTTTTGGGATCGGCAGATCTTCCTTGGGTATGGCCTCAGTCCATTCCCTAAAGGTCATAGCGACCGGCACGACTTCTTCCCTGATGAAGAAGAACTTGGGTTTCCAGTCATGGAAACTCTTTGGGGGATTTAACAAGATCTTCTTCGCCGCACCTCGGCTTGCAAACGAAAAGAACCCCATCGTCCTTTGCAGTTGGTAGAATGAACGAAATTTGTCGACAGATGGCTCGATGCCATGTGACTGGCATAAGAACTCGAAGTGTCTCACCCTCACCATCCCAGGTGGACTCATCTGAGATATGTGGAACCTGTAGTAAGAAAGGATACTACCCAGAAAATTGGTCGCCGGCAGCCGGAAATTACCCTGAAGAAAGAAATCTTCATAAAGGGTAATATAGCCGGGTGGGGCATCAGCCGCGGTTTGGCCTTGAGCCGGATACCGGGCGTCCCACTCCGGTGGGAATCTGAAGCTCCGAACAATCTGTTCGAACAGGCCTAAGTCCCATCTAAGGACTGGAACCGGTCCTTCCTCACTAGCAGCAACCTCTTGATGCTCTTCACTCATGTTTTTAAGATGATCTGGAAAAAAGGCTCGAAGAAGGCTTGAAGATTTGAAGAAATCTTGAAGAAAATGAAGAACACTTTGAAGATTCAAAGAGTTTTGAGAGGAAATCGGAGAAGAAACGAAGAGAAAGTGAATCTCTCACCTTCCTCTTCGGATATTTATACCCATCGCATTTAATGCGATGGGTAACCGTGCCGCACTAGCCGCAAGAGCAACCAACGAGAGGTTGCCACGTCAAGCGGAAAAGCAGGGACGACGGTTACCACGCGCGCGTGGCACCCACTCTCCTGACATGAAGTGCAACCGCCGCAGGCGGCATGATGACACCCGTGCCAGGGGTCAACTCAAACGTCGCCCTCAGCGACTTATCTCACCAACCTGTCAGAGGTTCAAATTTCGAAGTTTCCCGCCATAAAACGTGCAAGTAACTTCATGCAGAAGTCACATGAGTCGCGCCAGATATACGTAAACTACTAATACCTCGCGCGATTAAAAGGACAAACAAGATATCACTCGACACCTGCCTAGTACCTGCGCATCGAAAACAACAGTTTTCTACATGCGCCTTACAAGTCAAGACCAAAAAGACAACTTCCCCTTCTCTTATTTTTATCAAGTCCAGAGCTCCAACCACTTGCGTTGCGCATGGTGCAGCACTGGACTGGGGGGACTTGAAGGGGTATGGTCCCAAAAAGTCGCGCAAACCTCATAACAGGTTGCACGTGAGACCATACTCCTTAGCATAACAACTTGATAATAACAACCTCGCGCAGCTCACATCACATTATGACTTACCCCGCGCGAGGAAGAGCACATAATAAAATCAGATAGCAACACTTAGCATAAAAACAATGGTATAAGTGAGCACACTAGCCCCGCGCGGGTTAGTTGCCACCAAACAAAATCCTTTCCATAGGAAGACGCGCTGTTACCTACAGAGGTACACAGGGTACAAGTGGCAGTAAAAAGAGCCAATGAGCGTCCAGCAGGCTCTGTTCAATCGTGCGCCACGATCTTCTGACGATAAGTACACAAGGACGCCTACATGGCACCAATCAAGAGACGGGGACAACTGTCCCACGATCTCCACTTGTCTGCTGATGACAGAAGGGACAACAAGGCCGACAACAATGACACGTGGCTCCAATCAAGGTGCGCCAGCACCGACGAGCATCTAGAAGCCATTAAGCGGTCGAGGCCAGCGAGGCAAAGAGCATATTCGTTGTTGTCCGTTTCTGGCCCAAGGCCCATCAGCCCACAACCTCTTACTCCTCTCCGGCTATAAATAGAGACCTTCATTCCTCAGGTTATTCATTCTATTCTCTCGGCTCTTACTCTTAACTACTTAATTACTCTCAAAGCAGTCGCTTATTCTCACGCCGGAGCCCGGTTAAGAGGGAAACCCCCACATTCCCCTCTTAACGAGTAACGGTGTTCTGTTTTGCAGGTTGATTAACCAGTCGGAGCTCAAATACCTCAAAGAAGATTAACCACTATGACAGGAACATAAACCCCTCTAATTAATACCTTAATTAGATCACTGTTTCTTCAGATCTCTATAATACAAATGATTATGATGGCTATAGATTAAATATTAATACGTAATATATTTAATCTTACATCAAGTACATAAATATTAAAGATGTTAAGATAAGTTGTAGTGGTAACATCTCATACTAATACCGCTCGTACCATGAGCTTGACCACAAAGTCGAAGTACACCAACATGTAATTAGTGACGTGAAGCTCAGCACATGGCTAAGGCCTAAGAGACACTGACTCTACCAAAGGCCGAGGGCAAAGCACTTTGACAAATAATCTCTCAACTAAACTCTCATCTGAATGAACGAGCTACTGCACTAGACTAATCCCGAACAACTAGATAACCCCATTCATCCTATAAAGGAAGACTTGGATTACATTATTCAACAAGGTAATATCAAAGGCTGAGGGACAAAACTTGGATTACATTATTGCACCAGCCTAAGCCAGCCGAACAGCTAGATCAGGCCATCTTTCCTCCTATAAAGGAAGACTTGGCTTACATTATTCAACAAGGTAAACAATATACAAGATGGAGATATTCACATACCTCCTCTCATAAAAGAACACGCTCTATAAGACATGAACATTGTCAACATATTCTAAGCATTGTCATTATTATGGATTTGCTATGGTTTTGAGCTCAAATCAAACTAAAAACCAAATATTCAGTTTTTGGGTTTTTAAAAACCATTTGGTTTCAAATTTTTCGGTGGCTTTTGGTTTTCATGATGCGTTCGGTTTGGTTTTTATGGTTTTGGGCTTAAAAACTTTTTGTTAGTTAATAGTTAATTGATTGGGATAAAAATTTCTGGACTACTTTGTTAATTTCTTATACATTACTTGACATTCAAAAATATAATTTATTACCTCAATAACAAACATTAAAATATAAATATTTTCTTTAATTTTTTTACAGTTTTAGAATATACAAACTGAAACCGAACCATAAAAATAGGTTTCAGAGAGTACCAAACCAAACTGCCGGTTATTTGTTAAGTCTGGTTATACCGATCAATTTGTTTTCGGTTAGGTTTTTCAGTTTTATACTCACCCCTACATTCTCTCTATATATGATATTTGTAATAATCCTCACCCACCCACACACATGCATATACACACACATATAAGGCACCCGAATGACTTTAGCGTCGGAGCATTCTTCGGCCTTCGTAACCCTCTAAAGAGCTTTCGTATTAACAAGTCCAATCCACCCTAGAAAGACAAAATACCAATAAACCATCACCATCTAACCGTACTTGTCTTTCCATGCATCATAGCTCAATCGTGGCTTAGACCAGATTCCGGTCTAGACACGACCCATGTTAGGTCAGGACACCCGAGATTTGTTATAGCTATATGAATCACATGCTGTCATGCTTAAATGTTTGTCTCATGATAGATAATATACTCAAGGGTAAGGTTCAAATACATATATTTCTAAAAATAGAAAGTTGTAGGAAATGTACCAAACGAGCTCCAACTGAACTCATTCAAGCAGTATTGTAACTGTCTCGTCGAACTCTACGATATGATATTTTAGATTTTTGCTTTTGGATTTTTAGCTCGTAGGCATTGTGTTTTTTTTCTTTATTTGCATCATTTTGTCTTTTTGCAACTCATGGTGTCGTTTTTTCTCAATATTATTTTATATTTTTCTCGAAATTGCGTTATATTTTGCGATCAATTGTGTCTTTATACTCTTTCTAGATTTAAGGGAATTTGTAAGATAACTTTACCGGTCAACTCAAAAACAAATCTCATTTTGGGTAACAATGTTTACTTTTATTTTGTGTTAATAGATCAAACAAATCAAGCTTGTTGACCCTAAAAAACAGTATTGTGTACATGACATTTTTTTGTGTTAAAGAGAAATCCAAGTAACATTTTATTTTAATTTTTTAGAGCTGTATTAAAACTTTAAGTATCTTGTTACTCTAAATTAACAATTTCATCAAATTTCAGATATAGATTTTTACATCAAGTTTTATTTTCTTAATTCATATTTATTTCAGATATAGATTTTTACATCAAGATACTTAAAACTTTAAGTATCTTGTTATTCTAAATTAACAATTTCCGGTGATGGAACCCAACTCTTGAAAACGAATTGGAATGATGATGAGCAAACACATCACTAGTGGAAGCAACTAAAATTCCTATATCTCAAATCAATCAAAACCTTAAAAGTACTTTTTACACTAAATTTTTATAGCTAATTTAAAAACGACTTACATTAATTAATAAGGTTAATATACACAATTAAAATTTTTAAATATATTACATGATTCAAAATCTATATATCTGAGTAAAAGATTATCATTTTCCACATATTACATATTTTAAAATTCATCAAATTCGACAAGAAAATTTCAAATTTGATAAATTAAGGGAAAATTATATATATTTTTTATTATTATACGGGTAAACTTTCAGATTTTTAGAAAAATTATAAGTGGTATTTAATATTTAATATAATACATAAAAACATAATTAACTTAAAAGAAACTATGTAACTTAAAATTAATATTAAAAATAATAATTTTAATTTATATATTTGATTTATTTTTTTTACTTACACATGAACATCCTTGGGGCATTCATGAGTATAGATGGAGCCTTCGAAACTACACTCGAGAAATCCCTGTTTTTACGAAGGATGCTAACTCATGTTTTAAGAGTCCATTCTTCTATTCGTTGCAGTTGTTTTGATGTCTTGTGTAACTAGTTTTTTCAACGGCTAAAATCATACCATATACACATGTCTTACGTAATTAGATACTTGTTGCTAATATTAAGATAGAATCTAAAATAAATATTACCTTGAATGAAATATGTTTAGGTTTTATTAGCATATGAAACATTATTATCTAGTCACCCATAATGATATATATCTTCTATACGAGTTATGTTTAATTCAAGTAACAAGGAGATATTCTTTAGAGATTAATTAAATAAAACGATTATTAAATTAATCTACTTTCGTAATGATGGTTGAGAGAAAAGGTAGGAGAATTGAAGGCATGGGGTTCTGAAAAAAATAACAAACAATTAAAAGGTGGTGCAAGTGAGAGAGTGAATGGTAGGGTATGCATCCTTTTTTCCACTTAAAGTAAAATAAACTACATGTAAAATATTCCTTTTTTTTTGAACGGCCAACAAAATTTTATTATTATAAAAAAAAAGACATAGGGCCAACAACGGGTTAGCCCACACCAATTACATACACCAATTTATGTCTACCAACAATACACCAACACCTACATACATTTACTCGCAACTTCGAATCTATTCCATTCCTCCCATGTTATTCCTTTTATACTCGACCGATTCCCAATCCACAGAAAGCTTAAACGTTTTATTTCCTCCATCATACGTGCCAATATTATTTCCTTGTTATTGAAAGTGAGGTGATTCCTGCCACGCCATAACACCCATAACGAAACTTGCATTATCGCGTAAATTAACTTCCTCCATTTCGAATTTCCACTGACGTGTTTGTGCCAATCCAAAAGATCTTTTGCTCGAAAAGCATAAATACTCGAGATTTTACACCAAGCTGAAATGTAGTTCCAAACCTGCTGTGCCAAATCGCAACTCACGAACAAATGATCAATATCTTCGGGATGTTGTTCACATATTTTGCATATAACCTGGCCGTCTCCAACATTCATGCGGGCTAACGCAACCCGCGTAGGCAGCCTCTCCAAAGAAATCCTCCAGGCCAAGAAATTCACTTTCGAAGGGATCCAATTATTCCAGTCGAAATTGTTTCCAAGATCAGAAAATCTCGCCATCTGCAAATGATTTTTGAGGCTTCTAACCGAAAAGGAAGCTGATGTATCTAGACTAAAATCAAGCTTTCCAAGATCAAAATTATAGACTAAGTGTTGCTTTTTCATGTGAAGCTTTCCAAGATCAAAATCAAGCTTTCCAAGATCAAAATTTGACTTGTAAAGAAATCCTCCAGGCCAAGAAATTATAGACTAAAATCAAGCTTTCCAAGATCAAAATTTGACTTGTAAAGCTTGATTTTTGTGAATCCGTCTTAACTAGCGGCGAAGTGTTGCTTTTTCATGTGAAGTGTGTATAATGTCATCTTAATCTATCAGGTTTCATAAAGGCCAGTCTCGTAATTTTTGTTTCTTTTAATTAATCATTGCAAGTCTAAACAATAAAATATTTACGTTTAAAATCATTTATTTCCATCTGTTCTCTTGATTTTATCACATGTCACTACAACAAATCCGTGCAATAGCGGCAACATATCTCGCCGTTAAAGACTCATTTTCACGCCGCTAAAGGTATTAGCGTTGACATGTAGTAAATTGCTGCTAATGATCAATAACGTCACTAAGGGGGGTGGGGTGGTCATCACTCATCACTCACAACACCCAATCAAGTTCCGTGAAAGATATGGTTCAATCTCTTGCCCCTTTCTCATTCTTCTCCAATACATATATAGAGAATACATGGCCCAATAATATGGGAAGAGAATAATTACAAATCAATTCCTAAATTACATATCTAGGTCTATTCTATTACACCCCCGCAGTCGAAGCGAGAGGTGGCCGAATGTTGAGACTGGACCTGAAATCATCAAATAAAACCTTCGGTAGACCTTTGGTGAAAATGTCAGCGATCTGAAAACGCGTTGGTGTGTGTAATATACGGACCTTGCCACGTTGCACCTGTTCACGAACAAAGTGGATATCAAGCTCAATGTGCTTTGTACGTTGATGTTGAACCGGATTGCCAGAGAGATAAATGGCACTGATGTTGTCACAATATACTAGAGTGGCGGTCCGTAGTGGGTGACGAAGCTCGAGGAGGAGATTCCGCAGCCAACAAGTTTCGGCAACCACATTAGCAACAGCTCTGTATTCGGCTTCGGCGCTGGAGCGAGAAACGGTGGACTGCCTTTTTGACGACCAGGAAAGAAGATTAGGACCCATGTAGACGCAATAACCAGAAGTGGAACGTCGCGTGTCTGGGCAACCTGCCCAATCAGCATCTGTATAAGCCCGAAGAGAAACAAGGCTACAAGGTGACAGTGTGAGACCGAAGGAGGAAGTGCCTTGTAGATAACGAATCACACGTTTGAGGGCGTTCCAATCATCAACAGTTGGGGCATGCATGTGTACACATATCTGTTGAACAGCATAAGTGATATCGGGTCGCGTAAAGGTGAGGTACTGGAGAGCCCCAGCTAAGCTACGATATAATGTCGGATTGTCAAATGTAGGACTAGACGTGGTGCTTAACTTGGGTTTAGTATCAACTGGGGTGGCGACCGAATTACATGCTTGCATACCGGCTCTAGCAATAATGTCTCTGGCGTACGATTGCTGCGATAAGAACATGTTGTTGGCTGATCTAGTAACCTGAATGCCCAAGAAATAACTAAGCTGACCAAGATCTTTCATAGCAAACTCGGATGCAAGAGAGGTCATGAGCGTTTGACGCAAAACATCCGAAGAGGTCGTCAAAATGATGTCGTCAACATAAATTAATAAGTACGCTGTATCACCCCCGTGATGATATGTAAACAGTGAATTATCACACTTACTCTGCATAAAACCAATAGAAATCACAAAGTCCGTAAACCGTTGGTACCATGCTCTGGGTGCCTGCTTGAGACCATAGAGCGATTTTCTAAGACGACAAACGTGATCTGGGAAGTCTCTGTGACGGAACCCCATCGGTTGGTACATATAAACCGTCTCATTTAGATTCCCATGATGAAACGCATTGGTTACATCCAACTGATTAATCGGCCAAGATTGAGACAATGCAAGTGCTAAGACCGTACGAATAGTTGCGGGTTTGACTACTGGGCTAAAAGTCTCACTGCAATCCACACCAACCTCTTGTGTACGACCGTCACATACAAGACGTGCCTTGTACCGCTCCAATGTTCCATCTGACCTGTATTTGTGCCGAAACAACCACATACTGCGTATAACATGCATGTTTGCCTGCCTCGGAACCAGTTCCCATGTATTATTTTTAATTAAAGCATTAAATTCGTGTGTCATGGCATTAAACCAGTCCGGATTGGAGAGGGCGTCTTTAGGGTTGTTGGGTATGGGAGAGATGGATGTACTGTGAAGGTTAAATATTTGTTTTGGTTTGGTAATACCCGACATAGCACGTGTGCGCATAGTCCGAGTAGGTGGCGGAGGAACAGGAACGGTAGTGTCAGGTGTGGAAGGTGGGCTGTTAGGTGAGTGTTGAGTAGGCTCGGGTTGGGTAGAGGGTGAGTGGTAATTGGGCTCGGTTGGGGTAGGGTTGGATGTAGGTTGGTTTGGGTTCGGAGTGGACAGTGGGACAATGTGGGGTAATGGGTTGGACGGTGGATGTTGGGCTGGGCCGATAGGGGTGTGGGCAGTTGATGAGGGGGTGGGTTGGGTCGTGGAGGTAGGCGAGTTATGGGATGGTGGATGTCGAAGGAGTGGGAGAAAAGATGGGTGGATAGGGTCGTCCAAAAAATCATAGTGTTGGAGAGGGGGTTGCGGTTTGTTGGCAAAGGGGAAAATTGTCTCGTCAAATAGTACATGTCGGTTAATTGTGATTTTGTGAGTGGAAAGATCGAGGCATTTGTATCCGCGATGGTTTGGAGGGTAACCAAGGAAGACACATGGGGTGGAGCGGTATTCAAGTTTGTGTATGGTGGTGTGGGGTATGAGAGGGTAACAAATGCACCCAAAGACACGTAGGTGATCATACGTGGGGTGGATATGATAAAGACGGTGGGTAGGTGTTTGAAAGCTGTGGACTTTGGAGGGTATGATGTTTAAAAGATATGTGGCAACTTCAAGGGCATGAGACCAATATGTGTTAGGCATAGAGGATTGGGCCAAAAGGGTTCTCATAATGTTGTTTATGGAGCGTATTTTTCGCTCGGCTTTTCCGTTTTGGGAGGAAGTATGGGGACAAGAAAAACGAAAATGCAATCCATTATTTTTGCAAAAGGTTTGAAACTGATTATTGACATACTCACGACCATTATCACATTGAAGTTGTTTTATGTTGCGGTTGAATTGAGTTTTAATGAAGTTGGTAAAAATGGTGAACATGGTGAAGACATCAGATTTATTGGCTATGGGGTAAGTCCACAGAAAATTGGTGTAATCGTCTAAAAATAAGACATAATAACGATGTCCCCCATTGCTAATAATGGGAGATGTCCAAACATCACTGTGAATAAGATCAAATGGCATTAAAGTACGTGTAAACGAAATAGCAAAAGGTAGACGAATGTGTTTCCCATAAATACAAGGACGACAAAGTTGATTATTTTTATGAGAACTACATTTTATTGAAGATGAAGTTTTTAAAGTTTGTAAAACAGCGGGCCCTGGATGACCGAGCCGTTGATGCCAGATGTCTTGGGAAATAGCAGCAAAAGTAGAAGCAGCAGAAAGGTGTGTGATGTTGGACGAGCTGAGAGTGTAGAGATCCCCCGAGCTATTGCACCGTGGATAGGTTTCTTGGTCCGAAGGTCCTTCACAGTAAAACCATAAGGGTCAAATTCAACAGATAATTGGTTATCAGTGGTAAAACGTCGCACAGAAATTAAGTTTTTGACAAGGTTAGGTGCATAAAGGACGTTTTTAAGCTTAAAGGGCGGGAAGGGTGGTGGTAAGGTTATGTCGCCCTGCCCCAAGACCGGAATGGTTTTGCCATCACCAACAATAATGTTACGAATAATGCTATTAAAAATAGATGAGAACATAGTTTGGTGAGGAGACATAGTATCTGACGCCCCGGTGTCCATTGTCCAGGAGGAGTCATTGTGTTGGAGTGCCAAGTTGTAAAGGGCCTCAGCAATATCCGTAGGTGAGTACCCGGTGTTGTATGAGTGAGCCGGGTTGTTGTTGCCGCTGCCAGAAGTAGAAGGTCTTGGGCCGAGAATACCCTGGGCCAGGTTTGGTGTTTGGGGCTGTTGGTTTTGGGCCGAAGGATAGGGACACGGTGGTGTTGTGGGCCATTGATTACAAGATGTATGTGGGTCGCCCCAAGGGGGTGCATGCCATGGAGCCCCACTGTAATAGTTGTCACTACTGTTGAACCGACCGCGACTGTAGGAGCCGCGACCACGGCGACCCCGGCCACGTCCGCGTCCCCGGCGGTCATAGGTATCACCACGACGGTCATAGGTATCACCACGGGAGCGATCACGATTGTTATTAGTGATGCGATTGGAGGTGTCCGGTGTGGTGGTTAGGGCGGTACCCGCAGCTTGTGCCGAAACCTTTGCCTGAGCCGTTTTGCGTTCCTCAACTTGGCAAAGACGAGAACGGGTATTGTAAAAATCAGGTAAGGGAACGGTTTGTTGTAGAATGAGAGCAATGTTTTCGTATTGGTCGTTTAGGCCGGTAAGAATTTGCATGACAAGTTGCTTTTCGGTGGTGGTGGAGCCAAGACTGGTGAGTTGGTCGAACATGAGTTTCATAGCTTGGCTATAGGCGGACATGTTGGGAAATTAGACGGGTATTGGCAAATTTTTTTTGAAGGTCAATGGTGCGGGATTCTTGGTTGTCAAGAAAGATGTTTTGTAGGGTGGTCCATGCGTTGTAAGCGGTGGTATCGTTCTTCATGATGGTGTGTAAAAGATCCTGAGTGATGGTACCGTATATCCATTGCAAAACAATGGCATCGATACGTTCCCATGACTCGGAATAGGTGGGTTTTGGTGAAGTGGGTGCGGCTTGTTTGTCGGTGGAGGTGTCGGTGTCGGTTTTCTTAGGTTGAAGATGATCATAGCATTCATAAGCTTTGCAGTGGTTTTTGAAAAGTTCGGCCCAGATATTGTAGTGGTTTGTTTGTTGATCAAGAACCAAAGGGATGGAGTTCTTGATGTTGTTGACAGTGACAGCAGGATGTATGGTGTGGGAAGACATGTTTATTATGAGAAAGGGATTGATGTCGAAAGAAAAGGTAATGGGCAGAAAAGGATTAGGGGATGATATTTAATTGTCGGCAGTGGGTTATAGTTGTTGGAGAAGAAAAGCTAATTGGTAGAAAAAGAATTTGTTTGTGGGGAAAGAAAGAAATCAACGGCAGAAGGTTTGCCAAGGAAAAAAAAAAGGATTGGTAGGGTGAGGTGGACGAAGAAAGGGGAGGAAGATGGTAGGGTTCCTAGGCTCTTGATACCATGAAAGATATGGTTCAATCTCTTGCCCCTTTCTCATTCTTCTCCAATACATATATACAGAATACATGGCCCAATAATATGGGAAGAGAATAATTACAAATCAATTCCTAAATTACATATCTAGGTCTATTCTATTATTCCGTCATGTCATCAACCATTTTTCCATTACTCACAACTTTTTTTACTGGCAATGGTTATCACTCACAACACCTAACAATAAACCCCCACACCCACTCACACCATTCATTTTTCACGCGTGAAAAACATCACGGAAATCCATCACGTTCAAACCATCACTCGTGGAACTAATCGGTGGCGGTGGGTGTTTGTTGAAGTCCACGCGTGATAGAAGGTGCATCACGCACCGCCCCGCCTCCCCTAATGCACTAATGATGTCACCGCTAATACCAATACCAGAGAATTTTCCAGAAAGTTCACCGGAGAATGTCTAGTGCAACAAAACACGATTTCTTGTCGAGGACTTTGTTATTGGTCAATTTCAACTCAAAAATCCGCAAAGACACTATTTCTCATTAAAATTTGTCTTATATATATTACATTACATGATTTCTACATTACATACGTTACACGATTTCTACATTACATACATTACATGATTTCTACATGGTACGTTGTTAATTGGTTGGATCATGTGTCGTTGGATCATCTTCTCATCAAGGGCCGGGAACTAACCTTGTTGCGCGTACAGGGCAGGCTCAAAATTTTCTAAATTTTTCTAGGCCCAAAGCGGATAGTAAAATTGGGGCCCTTTTTGTAAATGAAAAAATTGTTATGGATCCTATTATTTATATATCATCTTTGTGTACGCATAATTATAGATTATAAACCTCAATGTTAACAATCTAAAAGACAAAAGTACCAACATATAACATATTTTCTTAGAATTTGAGGCCCTAGGAAAATGGAGGCCTAAAGCTCTTGCTTTATTTCACTCTCCCTTGAGCCGGCTCTGTGCGCGTAGCATACAGATCAACGTATTAGCAGCGACGTCGGGTAATAGCGACGACAGACAAAACCGTCGCCGCTATTGCAAAGATTTCTTGTAGTGTGTAAAAATATTACATGAATAATTACTATAACACTTTTCTGTAAAATATTTCAACAAGTTAAAAGATATATACAATTCAACCTTTGCTTTTGCATGGTGTAGTTTATACGAGAGACTCATTATAAGGGTTTTTGCTTAATTCTATTAGAGTTTCGACCACGGATCACTAAAAGACTAAAGTTGTTTGGATCAAAGATTGAATGACGTGTAGATGTTACACACTTGCATCCAGTGGCGGATCTAGGATTCCGACCAAGGGGTAACGTTTTATAAATAAGCCGTAACGAAATCGAAAAAACGTCAAATTTTTACAAAATTTACACTAATTTTTCCAAATTTTTTCCGACCAAGGGGTAGCGGACGCCACCCCTTATAAGCTATAGGTCCGCCCCTGCTTGCATCTGAATAAACACATGACAAATGTGAGATTTAAACTTATACTTTCTAAGATATGGTGAAACATTATCTATCTCTTACCAAACCCTAGTTAAGTTAGCTCCGTTTTGGAATGTTGAAAAGGTGTATTTCAAAACGTAACCCATAAGAAAATCCTTTGATAATAATGGCATCAACTAGTAGGTAGGGGCTATAGAATAATAAAAATATATTCGAGTTGGCTATTAAACAAAACTTCTATATGGGGGGGGGGGGGGGGGGGGGTTGAAACAAATTATAAACAACTTTAGCCTGTGATAAAGAATCATCCATCCTTGTATAAATGACAGGATAATATATACCGGGTATTTTACCTCTCAAGCGTACGAAGATCCAGAAATTAAGTTGAACACACACTTAAATTATAATTAGTTTTAGATGTTTATATTGGGTTAGACACCCTATAATAACCACACGGTTCATTCATGTGTCATGCCTTCATAAGTTTAATGCACCATTAAACATTATATATAACTAGTTCAAATGCATTAATATAATCACATTGCATCAAACATTTTATAAAAAAAAAAAAAAAGAATATTCAAATATTTTAATCAACGATATTGATTTTATAATATAAACTCTTTAAAAACTACACTTCCTTTTTCCTTTCTCTTTTTTTAGACAGCAAATTTTTACTCCTACTTTATACCAATTATTCTAAACTACGTTGTTTTGGTTAAAAATTGTTTTAAGAATAATGTAACCAAATTTTGTTTGTGAGGTAGAGTGTTTATGTGTTAACAATGATGTAAACGAATGTAAAATGTAGATGACAATGAACACCGTGATTTATACGAGCAAAAACCTTTGATCTAAGTAGTTTTGCATCAAGCCTTGGACATAAGGCACATAACACTTAGCAATCGGGACAAAGACCAATTAGTGCATGTACCCTTTTGTCTTTCAGCTATCAACACCACCACATGATGCGTGATTAACCGTCATCAGCTTTGCTTTTAACGTTATTTTCACAAAATTACTAAAATAACGTTAAAATTAGTGCACTTTCAGCTTTATGATCTAATTTTTATCATCTAGCTTAGGGGGTTAGGTTTTTGGGTGTTTAGTTTTTAGCATTTAGCTTGTGGGGGAGAGGGGGGAGGGGAGGGGGTTTTTGATGGGTGGAGGGGTTAGATTTTTTGGGGGTGAGGGGTTAGGTTTTTTTAGGCTTTTAGAGGGTGGGGTGGGGGTTAGGTTTTTTAAGGTTTTGGGTTGTGTAGTGGGTTTATTTTGGGGGGAGGGGAAGGGGATTTTTATGGGTGGAGGGGTTAGATTTTTTGGGGGTGAGGGGTTAGGTTTTTTTAGGCTTTTGGAGGGTGGGGTGGGGGGTTAGGTTTTTTAAGGTTTTGGGTTGTGTAGTGGGTTTATTTTGTTGTGTTTACATTGGTTCTCGTGTTTCTCGCAATAAAGGTGGTTCTCGTATGAACCCTACCCTATATGTATATATATATATATATATGTATATTAAAAAAAACGAGTCGAACCTAACTTGGAAAACTACTTAAGAGCCGATCTCGAGCTTTAAAAATAGAGCATTGAAACATGCCGAACTTAAGCTCGAGCCGTTACCAAATTCTTGATGTTGGCCTCACTCATGACCAAACACAATTCGTGTCAATGGTGCGTGTAGCAATGATCTTAGTCTCATATTTAATTGTAAAATCGTGTTATATACCCGGCTCAACAACCGTTGGGTATGTGTCGGGTAATTACCCCTTAAGTACAAGATATAGTATTTGTGTGTGTCGCTTATATCAATTTGTTTGTTAAAAATTATTCGTTGGGAGTTCCAAATATATTTCTTACTACTTTATTTTAATATAATTTTATTGTTCAAATATATTATACATATAAAAACTAAGAATTAGTAGATTATTTTATTACTAAAGACCAAAGAAAATAAAAATAAAATGTGTACAACTATGGTTCAGGCAAACGGACATATATATCATAGATAATCGGGACAGGTATCATCTAACACCATACTATACTCTCATACTCGTCTCATACCTGTAAAATTAAAAAAAAAAAAAAAAAAAAAAAAAAAAAAAAAAAAAAAAAAAAACTAATCTCATACCTGAATTCTCATCTCATTACCCATCCCAAACGTTTTGGGCTTTGGGTTTGGTTCTTTTTCCACCCCTAGCATTCATTCATTAAATGTTAAATGGGGAGATCAAGAATACCCAGAAAGATGTATATGGTGTAATATCACACCAAAATTAGTTACACCGACACTATTTGTAGTAATCTGTTATGGCACTTAAATTAAGGAAAATATCAAGAATACCGAATAGGGTATGTGTTTGAATAATCTTGTGTTCTTTTTTGCAAGTTGTGTGAATAGTTAAGAGGTATCAGAGTCAAGACCGAACTCATACTAAATTACACGAAAACTTAAATATAAGTTTGTGATAACACACTCACTATCCATTTCCATTTTTTAATACTCCCTTCCACTCACTCCTTGATTGCTTGATTACGATTGTTGAACAAAAAAATTATATAAAATAAGAAGTTTCCACACGACTTTTCTTTCTTCTTTTTAGTATTTTGTATAATTGCAACTTTATTTTATTAAACTTTGCTGATCCTCTTGATAGTATGGTAGTACTGGGGTGGTTAAAAAATAAAACAATACTCATTATGGAATTGATTAACAATATTGCCAAAGCTCACGGAGTTGTATCAGTATTTGGCGGAGTCGGTGAATGGACTTGTGAAGGAAATGATGACATAGAATTGAAAGAATTAAGAGTAATTAATGAACAAAACATTGCAGAACCAAATGTGGCTCTAGTTTACGGCCAAATGTATGAACCGCCGGGAGTTCCTTCCTAATGACTGTATCTAAATATATAACGATTGAGTTGAAGAACTTGTTCGTATTATTTATAGCCTATATTTTTACATATAATCCAACCATAAACACAAATGATATTGGATGGTACGAAAAAAGAGACACATACATGTAACATATGAGAAAACAAGCAAGTATACAACATTAGCAACCAAATTTAAACAAATTATGTATATGAAACAGCAGTTTTGCATGTATTAAAATGAAAATTCACACACTTCCCTTGAGTTTCTTAGTGATGGTAGCAATGTACTTACCCTGATGGAAAGCTTGCTCCAACTCAAGCTCAGATGGTTGTCTTGACCCATCTCCAGCATAAGTTCCTGCACCATATGGACTTCCACCTTTGACTTTCTCCATTTCAAACATCCCGGCTCCAAAAGTATATCCGATTGGAACGAATATCATCCCATGATGAACAAGCTGAGTAATCGCAGTTAATCTGTAATCAAATGTTACAAGTTTATAATCCGTCCACATATAACATGCAAGTAGGGTGTAAACAGGCTGAACTACTCATGAGCTACTCGAGATCAGATTGCAAAAAGCTCGAATCAAACATAGCTAAAACGAGCTCCAGCCCGAGCTTCACTTACGAGCTTGACTAGGCTCGCAAGCCCAAGTGAGCCATTATCAAATATATATTAAAAGGCTATTTTGTCAGCATCAACCATTTTTAGTGCCTTAACTTTGGTAAAACAAGTTTAGTCCCTTAACTTTAATTAGGTTTCTTTTGTTTAATTTGCATTATTTACCTTACATTTTATTATAATTACTATTTGGACCCTCAACTTTTAGTTTTCTCGCTTTACACTTTATTGTAATTACCATTTCGACCCTGAACTTTTAGTTTTTTTCCTTTTACTTATTATCTTTCTTGTCGTCTCTTTTTAGTTTTTCTCTCAACGTAATATTTTTATAATCCGTATGTGGGCTATTTTATTTACTTTCCGAACCCGCTACGGGCATTTGTTTTTGTAGTTATAACGAGTGCTGATACCCTAACGGTCTGAACTAACTTTTTCACGACTTTCGAATATACTTTTGCGATGTGGTTTATTTGTCATCACCTAGAATGTCCTGTCACGATTTGCTTTTTTATCTATGTTTCGAAACCGCCGCGAAGCGCGGGTGGTAACCCACAAGTTATTTTTAAAAGTATATTATATATAATTACATAATAAATGTTGCTATATATAAATTTATGAAAAAAACTAACTAAATAGTATATATCATTTTGTTATATATAATAATAGTGATTTATATACATATATAAAATGGTTAAATATTTAATAAATAACAAACAAGCTAAGCTCGGGCTCAACTCTACATATAAGGTATATAATATTATAGTTATTTGGTACTTACGCGGTGGTTTCTTGGCCGCCACCTTGAGAACCGGTGCTGTAAAATATACCAGCAGGTTTGCCAGCAAGCTGTTGTGTCCTCCAAAGACCACCAGTGGCATCAAAAAACGCTTTAAACTGAGCAGCCATCATACCGAATCGTGTCGGGAATCCAAAAACAAATCCGTCAGCGTCAGCAAGTTCGTTTGGTGTGATTATCGAGGTGTCACTTTTAGGAGGTGCACTCATTTTTCCAAGAACTTCATCATTGAGGGTCTCAGGTACCTACAAACCAAACATGGTAAGATTTCTAACATCATATTACATAATCAAATTAAACACAATGATTTTCGTAGCATGGATAATGAACGGGAACATATTACATATACCTGCCATAACTTGGCTTCAACTCCTTCAACAGATGCAGCACCTTTCAATATCTCTTCAGCTAGCTTCTCTACATGTCCATACATAGAATAGTACCTGCAACATTATAGTAAAAAAACTATACTTAAAAGTTATTACTATTTGGTGGGTTTTGATAACATAGCCAAAGGACCGTTCTATAGACTGTAGCCTACATATTTCGGTGAAGTGACACAAATCTACTACTAAAACTAATAGAGCATCTCCAATGTTAGCACTAAAAGTATTATTATACACTGTTTTATGTGAAAGTACGAAAGAACTTCTCCAACGTATACACTAAACCATCACACTATTTTATTGTGATGAGTTGTAACGGCCAAATTACTTAGTGTAACGCTATTCATCACACGAAAACTCAAAGTTTCAAATATACTCTTACTTTTTATATCCGTATTATGTCTAGTTAAATTATATAACTGTTACAAATTTTAGCATCTAAATAAAAATCTGAAAAAAATAAAATGAGGATGCAGCTTTGTTCCATTCTTAGCCTCTCCTTTTAGTCAACATCCTAGAAAACTGATGTACCATAATTTAAGGGCAATCAAAGAAAAGGGCTTCCGGTCCCTAAACCAGAAAGTTGTTCGGTCTCCAATCTTATGCTATCAGGAAATCAAAACTTTGTCTATTATGGCCAAAAGACCTGAAACATATTTGGTGTGTGAAGTCTTACACCAGTGGCTTGGGGTGCCTTTTATACACTTGTTTATACCATAGAACTAATCGCAAGAAAAGTTATAGCTTTGATTGATTGTCACAATTGCAAAAGGACAAAATTACAAGATTACTGATTACATATTAAACATTAAGATAAAAATGTCACTGTACTTTTAACATTTCTTCAATTATATATTTAAATAAAAAAAGAGAAGGTGATCAAGAATAGCATAACGCTCTTACGAAACAAGGATCAACATTAAGTTTGAAATATGACTCTGCCACTGTACCCATGGAAAGAATCATGAACTATATAACCGCAATCCAGTTTTAATAGTTAAGGGCATCAAGAACTCCTCTAGTTTGGTAACTAGTACCATCATGCCTTTCCTAAACTACAGGTAACAATTTTGCACTTAACGTGTATACGAACATATGATCGCAAATGATGATAATGATCAGTCACCAAAATAGACTAACTGCTACTTTTATGCCATGTAAAAGCAGGGCCATACCAAGAAGGAAACTTGAATAACAGAAGCTCCTAAAAGAAAACCGACAGATGTTATTATACCATCCACAATTACAAAATCTCTTATGCTAATCAAACACCATACACCGTATTAGAGTCGGTCGCCTTATTTATCATCCATATTATATTCCTACTAATCAGATTAGGAATAGTTAAGGTAACTGAAAGATCTTCTGAATCGTCTCCCTCTTCTCAATTAGCTAAATTCCTACCTGCTTACGCTTCGGCAGCAAAAGATATTTATTCTAACTGCTAAACCTCAACTTATCAGTTTTATTAATCAGGCGACTGTTTATCAAGTAATTCACTATATTATCATATAAGTTAGTACTTCAGCGGCTTACTCGACAATCGAATATCTCGGAAGCAGAACAAGTTTCGATATAAAACCTACGATATAACGAACCTATAAGTTCTACACTCTGATACCTCCAAAATTCTCCATAGGACACAATAACTTCACCTCAAACATATACAAACTAGATCTACAAATAATAAAACAAATGCAGACCGTAGAACACTCTGTAAACCCTAAAATCTAGCCTATACACACAATCATCAATAATCAATCATCGGTAGCATATTTAAACTTCAAACAATTCAACAAACTAAAACAACAGCTCTAGGAAGTTCAATTCAACCGATCGGCAACAAAATAACCTAAAAACAGTAATCAAATTACCGAATACATAACAAAACCTAATTAAACTAAACTGCATCGAATCAACTAAACATAAATCACATAATTAAATAACTGTAGTAATCGCAATAAGCAAAAAAAAATAGAGAAAACAGTGAATATACATACACAATATACACTTTGACAGCCATTGATGAATCCACAGGTGTTGTTCGTGAATAAGGTTTATTGAGTTGTGAGAAATTGTATGAGTGATTACTAAGTTGTTTGTGTGACTAGTGGCTATGTGTCATTTATAGTGCATTTGGGTGGGACGACGTCGTTTAAGGGAGATGAGGGTGGTTGGGGAAAGGAAGTTATGTGGGTCCCGTGGAAATGATGGGATGTTGGTGTCACGAACCACCATCATTTTTTATTGAGACATACGTCTCGGTCTCTCTTAACAAATTCTTACACAAAAAGTGCTTTTAATCAGGTAGGGCTATGGTTTGTTGGTGAAGTTTTGGGTAGGTCAATAAAAGTCATAAGAACAAAGACTTCTAGAGTCTAAGTTTGATATGATTTTTTTAATGGAAAATTTGGATCACTCACAGATCACTGGAGTATTATCGTGCTATCAGTGGAACCACTCGATTATATTCATCTCTACTAGGCATAATGTCTATACACCAATCCAATAGAAACCCAATAAATATGGGAACCCCCCCCCCTTTGGGAATCGAACCCATGACCTACTTATCTCAAATCTTTATCTCACCTCCAAGATGTCACTAGGCTATAAAGCCATGTTTGAGGTCAAGTTGAGGTCTTGAACCGGTTCGATTATTATTTTTTTTTTTAAATAAAATAAGGCGTTAATGAGTTGAGACGTTTTTTTTTTTTTTCGAAATTACTAGAAAACTTGAAGTAAGCAGAGGTTAAACGAGATCAAGCCTGATGTTGAACCCATAGCCCTCGTACGCCGAGGTTGTCATAAGTTTTTTATGGATTTGAAACATGAAGATGTACAAGAAAATTACGCTAAAAGCAATGTTTTAAAACCGGTTCAAATGGGTTGGTATTACTAGGGGTGCTCAAAACCGGATATCCGGAAATTCGGATATCCGAATTTCGGATATCCGAAAATTTCGGATAGTTAAATTCACTATCCGAATCTGTATCCGAAATTTCGGATATCCGAACTTCGGATATCCGAAATTTCGGATACGGATACGGATTCGGATAGTAAAACGGATATCCAAAATCTTGAAAACACATGTTCCAAAAAGCCCAAATCTGTCTGATGAGATTCAACTCAAAATTCACAAATCTCTTTATCGTCAGAGCAAAGTATATGGATCTTAACTAAATATACAAATAAACATAAACTATACATCAGCAAATGTAATAACAATCATTAACAAGATGAATAGATCTGATGCGAGAGGCTTCTAATATTTAGAAAGGATGAAATGTGCCTTGCCTGCCACCACTGCCACCATCGCGGCTTCATCATCGAGCTAGAAAACAGACAAAGTCTTGAACGATTCACCATGAATACATTCTTGATTTCTTGAGCAATTTTGACAGTGTATTTGAAAAAAACTCTAAAGATTAAAGAAGATGTCTAGAGATGAATGATGTATAATATTGAAAACCAAAGTAAAAAATCATCATCATATTGACCGATAATGATGAATTAGATGTTTCTTGATTGAAACAGTTATGTTACACTTGTGGAAGATGCTGAAGAAATGGGGGCGCGTGGGTAGAAGTAGGGTTTTCAAGCATATATATTTAATAATTAAAAATAATATTATCGAAGACATCACCAGTACAATAGTCTAATTAGGGTATCGGTTTAGTTTACAAAGCACCTAGAAATCCGGTATATTACTGATGCATACTGATGAACCGGTTTATACCTATGTTTAATTTTAAGTTTTAAACTCCCCATTATAACCTGGTGCATTAACCTCCAAAGCGGCTTTCCAGTTTTATAAATATTAGTAAATTTATGTTATTTGATATATATTTAATTTTCGAAAACTAATTTCTTTACAATTTAACATGTCCGAGTACTCCTCGAGTACTCTCCGCCTAGGCCGAGTACTCTCAACTCCCCGGTCAACCAACTAGAGAGCGCCTAGCGACTTTTGCAACCATGCATAAAATAGATAGACACACATACTGGTTAGTAATTAAAAAACACTTCTCTTTGGGTTTGTTTGTCGCTTTGATGATCAAACAAGCGTAACATTTCTTAGGCGGCAATAAGGCAATACCAAACTTCTTACCAGGGTATACTTTGTTGTAAAAAGATGTGCGGCTCCTATACACACGATAAGCATAAGAAAAGATCAAAAAGGCAGAAATCAAAATAAAAAAACTAATGACACAAAACACTATGCAACAAAGTAGTGGAATAGTATCAACGGATGAAATAACACAAAACAGTTGCAATAGCTAAAAGCTTACATTCTCACAGGGATACGCTTAAACCTCCATACATAGCAATAGAAAACAACAGAAAAAGCATGATGGTCATTAACAACATAACTTGTCTAAAACGAGAGGGGTGATATGGGAGAGGTCTTGAAACTGTTTTGGTGACCTGAGTTTGCAGACCAAAAAGAAAAAGAAGCTTCCCGGTAAAGTTAAAAACAGGAATTGACTTTACCAGTTTAGGATTCTTTGAAATGTTATTGAGAAACCCGAATAAGCTAATCTCATTAACTAAATTAGAAATTCCATCTGTTGAGATGGTTGCCCGAATACCTTTCCCAAAATAGTGTTTAATGAAATCAACAACCTGAAAACAAAAAAGTAAATTAGTACATTAAATTAAGAATTATACTAGGGTAAACATTTCATTAAGCTAAAACACACTTAGCATTAATGTGTATCGCATGATGAAGTATGTTTGACATTGGTTTAGCTATATCAGTGTGTTTATTTCGTGTTTTTCATTCGAGTTTGATGAAGGAGATTCAAATTTAAGTGTGGTAGAGGTTCTGGGTTGTAACAGAATCATCATGAAAAGAAAAATATAATATGTTATAGATTATATTAACAAACAAATAAAATAAAAACACGAAATCACAAACACATACCTCTCCTCGGGTTCTTTGGTAGCTTTAACTTTCATATTCAAGTATGGTTTCCTTGGCAAAAAAAAAAAAAAAAAAAAAAAAAAAAAAAAACCTTGCCAAATTCACCACAGATGACAGCCTGGTCAACTTATAGACTTGACTCCTAATTAATAACAGCAAATAAACATACAGACAATGAAACTATAAGTTAAACCCCAAATATTAAGTACATAAAAAATACAAACAAAGAACATTATAATAACCCTTCATCAACTCCAAATAGAAAATAAACAAAATAAAAAAAACGAAATCACAAACACAAATTAAAAACTAGGGGTGTTCAAGATCGGATTCTCCGGTTTTTTGATATCCGAAAATCGGATATTCGAAAATTTCGGATAGTGAATATTAATATCCGAATCCGTATCCGAAATTTCGGATATCCGAATTTATAAAAGAATAAAAAATTGTTTTGTGCATAGATTAAAACTAAACCTATATTCGATTTTCTAAATTTCCAACATTGAAAACTAAAAACATTCATAAGTCCACATCCAAATATAATTATTTAACTAGATTTTTGACCCGTGCCGCGCGTTGTGGCGGCAACGTCGCGTTTACAGCTTCGTTGCACACGTTATGATGTTGACATTAACGTGTGATACCAGCTCGTGACCAGATTCGAACCCGAGGCGGCTGAAAGAGAAAACTCAAAAAATAAAGTCCCGATACGCCCAATTATTATAGAAAATAGCGTGATTAACTAATTCCTAACATCTTCATTCAATCTCGAACTAACAAACAGTAACCATCGTTCAATCTCGACTTAACAAACAGTAACCATACTAATATACAAACATAAATATGAAGACGTATTTCAAAGATCATTTCCAACTTATGTTTGTGATGTTTGACATTCAACATTATACAGTCAGCTACTACTTTGTAGTTACTTTTAAGAGTTTGTTTATTAAAATAAATAAATTAACTCCCTCTCAAATATGATATATTAGGGTGGGAGTTGGCTACAAAGTTCATTTTTCCTACAAAGTGTAAAAAGTCATAAAACACCACAATGTCGACCATAAAACACACTTAAAACCCACAAATAACAAAGTGAGGATTACTAAAACACCATATTTGTGGGTTTTGTGTTGCGTTTTGGATGATGAGGCTTTGATTATTGAATGGCTAACATTAGTGTGTTTTATATTGATTATCATGTTGTGTTTTATGTTCATAGTTCTACGATAGCATGTTTGAAGTTTTTATGGACTGTTAGGGTTTGGATATTGTGTTTTAGTGATATTCACTCAGTTGTTTGTGGGTTTCGAGTGTGTTTTATGGCTAAAATTGTGGTGTTTATGACTTTGTACACTTTGTAGGAAAAATGGACTTTGTAGCCAAACACTCCTTGCAAACAAAATTACAAAACTGTGTGTTTAAAACTTTTGCACTATATACAAACACCCCTTGCGAACAAAATTACAATGATAATAATGCTTATCACCACATGCAAACATGAAACTGAAGAAAAAAAGTTCAAATTCCTAATCTGGTGAAAGCAACAATTTTGAAAAAAAGGTTCATAAGATTTCATACCATGAAAGACGATCGATTATACCGTTATTTGTTTCACCTCTTCTCGCCGATGCTTTCTAGTTCCCTCTCCAGTGCAAAGGGAAATCGTTGTTCACATCATCACCATCCTAATCGTCTTCACGTTGTTGAGTTACTTCCTTTAAGGTAAAGTATAGAAAAGGGCAGTTTGACTGTGAATTGGTTTTTAACTTCATGACATCAAAATGTAAAAAGCATAAGTACAGGGCCAAGGGTTGTTACTATGTCACTTGCATTTGCTTGTTGTAACTTCACCTTGTCAAAACAACACGTCACCATACCCAAATTTTATTACAAATTCAAAATTCTTTTAGCAAAAATAGAGAAAGGTAGCAAAGATGATGATAATGATGATGATGATGAAGAAGAGTAAAAGTCAAAAGAAGAAAGCAAAATTATTTTGAAGTATTACAGAGGCTTTGGATTTTGCTCAAGTTATATCAATTGGAGGTGAACAACTTCTTGAAAATGTTAGGTACTTAAAACCTAGTTTCATAGTGGATTTCAAAAACAGCCATGATCAAACAAGTACTTCATTTTAACTAATTTTGAATTATAAAAAAATGAGTAAATTACAAGTTTTGTCCTTTATCTTTATACGAAATTTCAGGCGGTGTTCTTTGTATTTGAAATTGATGAGTTTTGTACTTAATGTATCAAAATCTTAGACATTACGTCCTTTGCCCTAACTCTGTTAATTTTAACAGTTAAGTAAAGGGTAAATTGGTCTTTTTACCTAATATAATAATTATTTAAAAACCCATTTTGATAATAATTATTCATCACCATAACAACAGCACCCTGTTATCATCATCCCCACAAGGCCACGACCTATTTCTCTCTCTTTCTCTCTCAAATGGTCGAGGCTAAACTCATGAGCAGATGAGCAGATCTCAGAATTCAAAGAAGCCTTTAGCCTATTCGATAAGGAGGACGATTGGCGATGGGATCTTCCATGCCCCTTATTCTATCCCTCATTCGATTTGTTTGGTTATTGAGTTCCGTTTGAATGTTTTGCTGCCTAATTTGTGTTTTAGACAGTATGTGTTCGTGTAATTATGTTAGAAATGCTTATTACACGATTTGCTAGTATGCATTTTTCTCTTGTATGAAGTATATGATTCTAGGTCATTGATTTGGGGGTTTTTCATGGTTAGGAGCGAATTAGCTAATTAATATGATGCAAATGATGGTAATTGTTGTTGAATCAATTGGTGATTTGAAGTTCTTCTGATGAAACGGTTATTATAAAAGTTTTGTTTCATTTTGCATCCTTTCAATGTAATAGAAAAATTAACATGTTTATCATTTTGGGAGGTGGGATATGTTCGGATCTGGAATGGAAAATGGATAAGATTGTTGTATTCCTCAACGGACATTATTGTAACCCAGCAGCTTATGAACATTGGGTCAGCTGCATATGCGAGAAGAAGGTGACCGGTGGCTTTGGAGGTTGACAGACGAGGAAGAATGATTTTTCGGTTAAATGGGTGCAGGTGGACATCGGAGAGAGGCAGGGTTCAAACGGGTGGTGGTGTATAATTATTATTATTTTATGTGTAACTCTGTTTTAATTATTATCAAAATGGATTTCTAAATAATTAGGTAAAAAGACCAATTTACCCTTCACCTGACTGTTAAAATTAATAGAGTTTGGGGCAAAGGACGTAACGTGTAAGATTTTGAAACATTAAGTACAAAACTCATCAATTTTAAAGACAAAGGACACCGCCTGAAATTTTGTATAAAGATAAAGGACAAAACTTGTAATTTACTCTAAAAAATATATATTTTGCTTATATGTGCACTGAACTTATAAAATAATTTCTAAAACAGGAAACTTGTTATCCAAGATAATGACGATACATTACCATCATCGAATTTAAACTTTTCAAGCTCATCATCATCTTCAAACAATTCTTAGCTTCTTTAGTAGCAACTCTAGGTTGTTTAGTTCTTGCCATTCTTGCTTCATTTCCAAACACATGGCAAAAGGCAACATAATGTAATACTTTAATCCCCAAATTTTTAGCCCTAGTTTATACTCAATTAAAATACATAAGTTGAGTTTAAATGTAAACTTCAATCAAGTTGAATCATAGTGTCTACAGATGAACAATCAAACAAAAGAACATTCAGTATGAAACTATCATGATAACACATGCAACAAAATCGAACCAAGATATAATCTTCATACACTTACCAAGAACAATTAAAAGATCAATGATATATAAAGACATTACCTCTTTGCTGCGAGCAAGCTGGTTGCCATGACAAAACTAGTCTTCGTTGACTCGAATCAGAAGTGGCGGACCAGCTTTAGGCCTAGACATCTCGCTGGTGAGCCGAACAACGGAGATAACAGGATCCTCGTCAGACGAAACGACCGATGGCGGTTGCGGTCTGTAACGGGGACTTTGCTTGATCTCTTCTGGGCAACCCAAATAACAATCGAGCAAGCGGAGAAAAACCCTAGATGCTTACTGGCATACTTCACTCAATACTCAATTCAGAATCAATTTCACAGTCTCAACAAACACAACGAAATCACCATCGGTACACTAATAGTAATTATTCGCTTGATTCTTATTTGCTTTGTGGAGAAAAGATATGGGAGATAAAGGAGAACGGTTGCTAGTGTAGGAAGAGAGGGAATGGCCAGGAAAAGCTGTAGCAAAGCAGGGGAAGCAAGAAAGAGACTGCATGGACATGTGAAGAAAAGGGACTAAACATGCTAAAAGGAAAAGTTGAGGGGTGAAAGTCGGGCTCATGCATTGAGCACCGACCTTTCATTTTAAGATATAGATAATATTTTTTACTATATTTTAAACTAAATATAATGCTCATATATATATATACATATATATATATATATATATAAAGTTTAATTTTAGGATATCGGATAATTGCATTATACGAAATTTTTGAAACTCATATCCGAACCCGAATCCGAAAATTCGGATTATCCGGTTTCCGGATATCCAAATTTTGGATATTTCAGATACGGATTTTTGGATATTTCGGATTCGGTTTCGGATCCGAATTTTTTGAACATCCCTATTAAAAACTCATACTGCTCCTCACGTTGCTTGGTGACTTTGACTTTCACAGAGGACAAGGGTTTCTTGGGAAAAGATACACTGTTAAACTTCACACAAGGTTGTTGGTTGGTCAACATAGCCACCTGGATCCTAACCAACGTTTTGAAGATCGGACCGGCCGGCCGAACCGGGATTCGCTACCGCAGGCGGTCCGGTTACCCCTACTTGAGCCGTTTGTGCAAGAACCGTTCGGTTCTTGCCATTTAGAGATTGGGCCAGTGAACCGATACCGACGGCCTAACCGGATCTGTAAGAACAATAGTGGGGAGAAGAAGAAGATTACCAATCTGAACTAGATCTGTACGCTCATGGATCACAGATCTAAACAAAGATGAAAAATATCGGTCGAATCTGGGAGAGATCATTTGAGAAACCACGGTTTATGAAAGATCTGTGCCAAACATCATTCAACGCAAGCATGGATTCGAAAATCTAAATGGATGGGAATTGCGATGAGGAAGGGGGAAAAGATGAAGTAAAAATAATTATGAAAAGGCAATAGTGATTTTAATGGCTTATCTCGTTTGACACTGCACATATCTTTTGTCCTTCATGTTTTGTTTATTTTATTAGTAATACAATTTATATTTTTGTATGTTTTATGATTGTAAATTTTATTTTTCACATAAACTTATATATCCTATATGTATTTAAAATAATTTCCAGTTCTTGAATCCGGTCGGACCGGTTGAACCGGTCACACCAGTGAACCAGTAAAGTGTCCGATTCGACATCCGATCCGGTTATAAAAATATTGATCCTAACATATTGAAAGAAGTAGTGAAAAACTAGTAAAAAATTAACAAAGAAAACAGAATAAACAATAACCCAATAAATGATCTCGATGAAGATTAAACCATTGAATAGTATATGAAAAGTAAAATAATCATAATCAAAATCCCAAAAATCAAAATAAAACATAAAAAACTTAACTTCTTATTACTCTTGTAACATATTATGCAATGTTAATAATAAAAACCCTAAAAAACTTAATTCGGTTAGTAATTATCAATTCCACTTTTCTCCTTTACAACATTTAACATGACAAAAAACACTTACAGAATATTATTATTATATATATCAATTATCATCGTAGGTTTGCGCCAGGGAAGTTTTTTGGTTTTCAAATGTGGCCACATAAGTTTCTGGCTTTCTGACGGCGGACAACCAACAAAGAGAAAAGTCATTATTGCACAAGGAATAAAGATAGAGCGACTAGAGAGATGAGGGGTTTCCGGTGATTTTCACGGCAGTACTGCCAGCCGTCTACTACGGTGTAATTATCTCTATAGCATTTATCAACTCCAGTGAACACGGTTCACCTGATTTGTCCAAAGCTACAAATGAGAAAGAGAAAGAGACATATGCGTGGCAGTGGAGAACTCCTCCTCCCTATCTCTCCCCCCCATGACTCCATCATCACCAACGCCACCACCACTACGACGGCGTTTAGCCACCCGGCTACATCGACACTGTGGCCCCGGTTTCAAGTGTTAGGATTTTACGGTAAGGTTTCAGTACCTTTTGGTCATTTCCCACCACAAATCAATAGCCGTTGTGATTGGGAAAAGGGAGGGGTTGTGGAGGAGGATGATGTGCGATCCTTTTGCGCCGATTGCCGTCTTCCAGCAACATCACCCATCAAATTCCAAATTGACTCTCAGATCTGATTTTGATATTCCAATAAACCCTAAACTGAACCCTGTATGTAATACCCATAAACCACTTTTCCCTAATTAGGTTTGTATCCTATTTATGCATAAAATAGGGCTTTTATGTTAAAAGTATGTTTGGTTTGAATTTGTTGTTGCTGCTCGAGAAACCAAAACGAGCCAAAGGTTTTACTTGGTTAATTTTGTTCTGCTTGGTTTTCGGTTCAAAATAAACGAACCAACCCAATGAACACCTCTAATTTCACAGAGTTTTATGGTCAAATGTTTTTATTCATATGTTTTGACTTTGTGGATGAGTGTTTGCATTGGGATGACTAATAATTACTTGAATTTTAGGCGAATTTTGTCTGAGCCTCTATGGTCCCTGTTTTTGATGGCTTGAATGTTTTACATCAGTTGTGCGATGGTATGCTTTTTCTGTGTGTTAGAGGCTTTGTTAGTTCGGATTTTCTATGGCTTTGTAAACTACTTTAACCTGTGATTTTACGACTTGAAAGTGTCACATATCGGTTGTCCGACGTTATGCTCATGGTTTGGTTGAGCATACGATCTTTCATGTTTGCCTTTTGTAGTATTATATAGAATAATATAATATTTTACTAAAGGTTGCCAGAATGGCTAATTGGCTATGCAGATGATTTGTTAAAATTTTCTACTTCATTTTTAGGCATGGCAACCTCTATAGTCTGCATCCATGGCGACAGTGACGATGTCCGAGCCTTCATGTTTTAATATGAATAACCAGCATGAAAGGTCTTCTGCTTTTGGCCTAAGGATATATTCGTATATTCTTGCTTGCTTTGCTACAACTTGCAAACATGAAAGATGTGGGTTTGTGTTTTTGTGTAAGTCTTGACCCTTGATTCAGTTTGATCTTTGGAGGCAATTATGTTATTTGATTCATATGTGGTCTCTATTTCTTTGTTCAAGTTGATCAGAGGATAAGGATTAGTGTTGGCGAAATCGAGGCGAACTTGGAGATGAAGGGATTCAGAAGGATTAATAGGTTGATGCTTCAAGTTGAAGGTTTTTTTCTAAATTGGAAGAGGCAATATCAACTTTGAAGAAAATAAAAGACCCAAACATTCAATTGCCTCACTAAATGATGTAGTAGTTAATAGTTAGTTTTGTTAATTCTTGTTTCAGTTTTCCTTTTTTGTAAATTAAAATTGGAAGTAGTTTTAGTTAATATAAAATATGTTTTGATTACCTTGGGTTCTGCCTATCTATCTAAACACATTGCATCAACATCCTTAATCTCAGTATTCACTTATTTAAGATTACTCTTGGCTCTTTACAATCCACCATAATGGTTCACTAATTGGCTTTGTATATGCAACAACCTATAGCTTTATAATGTCTATACCGTCGTTACGTGTTTATCCCTTTGTCTTCCTTAACGTTCATTGTTCATTGTGTTTACATCGCCACACCCGCAGCGAAGTGCGTGGTTCAATTACTAGTTGTATAGGAAATGACGAAATCCAGTTCCTTGATGAACACGTGAATACCTCACCAACCACAACCTTGTGAGAACCACGTACCATACCTTCCTGACAACCATAGATATCTCACAATCAACGGACAATACAACCCAAAAATCATCTCTTTCTCTACACACACAACACCAACACCAAAATATCTTCTACTATAAACCCCTTAGCCGTCGAAAATGCTAGCTTAACCCCCCCCATCCCCGTGATGCTCACCGGTGTCATTTCCTCACGTCCGAAACATTATCTTGTCGGTTCACATCTCGCTCACTACGCCTTAGCGGCTCGTCATCTTCACATCTAACCTGATGCAAGTTTTTCGATCAAACTACTTCTTCCGTACCATTCTACAACTGCTACTGGATTGAATTACTCTGTTTCTGACGTGTCCGCATCCGTATGGCATGCTATTCTCCTGGCTGGAAATAGGCGGGGAAGATATAACCTTAAACCAGTTGGTGAAGGCTCGTGGAACGTTGCTTGGGATGTTTGTCCTGCGCGATGGCTTCACCGCCCTTATACGGCTTGGCTTTTATTTGGTATATGCACTTGCCTCGCTGCGCCACCTTTAGAGGTTTATGATACCGGTTTGGAGCCTCTGGTTGTTGATGATAATAATAAAGTTAATAAAATTAATGCCAGTTGTATTGCTGCTGGTTCTGAAAATTCCATAAACTATAAAATTACAGGTTTGTGAATTTATTTTTAATAATTCTAGTTAAATAGTTATATGTCATCATTTACCCTTATTTATTAAAATAAATAAACTCATTACTACAAAGTATATATATGCATATTATTTTTATTTTACTTATTATATACATTTTTTTTTTAAAATTACAAATCATGGTAACAATATGATCTTCTTTATGCTATTGTGCAAATGAACATATACGTGATTGGTTTTTCCTTTTTATTAAACTTAATTTTCTAATTGTAAATTTGATTACCAGTTAATTTGTAAATTTTTATAAACTTATTTCTTTCGTAACTAAATTTCAACTCCCTAACAAATGCTTCTCATTATAATTTTTTTAATTTTACTTATTATGCACATTCTTTTAAAATTACAAATCATTATAACAATATGAATTTCAATTATGTTACTGAAGGACACATATTATTCACTAAAGGCATCTATGTTTTAGTTTCACGTCTTTCTCTCGTACTTAATTATAGATAATTATTAATTATTTTTTTATTAATAAATCTAAAACTTCATTAATCATTTATCTATATCTATATATATCTTCTAATAAAATATTTAGCTAATATTATTCATATATATTCTCTATGTTATCATTATTTTATTTTTTATCTCGTGTTTATTTAATATTTCTTTTCTTTTCTTTGCTATTTCTTTTATTTTTTTCACTTATTAATAATAACTATTTAATATTTTATTGCTTCAACCACGTGTAACACACGTTTCTAACATTTTAATAAATAAATAAACAAAGTAAAATGTAATTATATGTAAATAGTACATCAAAGTTCTTTTTTTTTCAAAAATGTATATTGACGACTGTGTGTTTTAATTGATTACATTATATATATTCAGGTCGTGTAATACACGTGTTTATTCAACTGGTGCAATACACGTGTTTTAAATATGTAACTTTTTATTACTTAGTATATAAAAATATATATAATCAACCCGTGTAATACACATGGTTCTAACCTAGTAATTGTTCTAAAGCAATCTGTTTATCGAAATACTAAACATTTTATCATTTTTAAATGATTGATCTTTTCTATCAAAATTTTTGTTACGAAAACAAACGTTAAGCATCCTAAAGTGATTCTATACATTTTTAGTGGAAATTATGTAAAATAGTTAGTATATATGTATGTTAATTTATATAATTTAAAGGAGATATTAAATTTCACATTTGATATAATTAGATAGATATTTTAAGAGGTTAGTGGCCTTTGTTGTATGTTGGGTAGTACAACAGCTTGGAACTAACTTTATTTAACGAACTATTTTATTTGTGAGTATTTGTACGAACTATTTTGTCCTTTTGTGGTTGCGGTAATCCCTATTATTATATACCAAAAAAGACAAAATAGGTTGTACAGATACTCACAAATAAAATAGTTCGTACAAATACTCACAGACAAAATAGTTCGTACAAATACTCAAAGACAAAATTGATGTGGTAATCCCTATTATTATGTACCATTAGTGCTTCTTGTTTAACTCCTAAAAGAAAATTATTATTTTTTCTCTAAATCGATTCAAAGTTCTTGTTTACAAAATACAAGTTTTTGGTTTCAAATAGTTTAGTTTCCCATATCCATACACCAATTAATGGTAGCATATATGTAAAAAAGAAAAAAAAATCATTTACCACTATGTACATTTAAAGAACTTACTACATCTTTTTGAAGCTCAAAAAACGTCGTGTAGTTGATAGCTGTTTTGAATAGGTGATGTTCAATAAGACGCCATTGAAGGTATGCTCGACTGATCCTTATAAACCGCATACTGTAAGACACTGTTGAAGGTTCAAGAAGAACGAGATGATCTTGGAGGTTGAAGATGAGAGATGAGAGCGTAATGAGAGATCAAGGGTTTCAGGGAGAAACTCTTTCTTTATATATTACAACATTTTTATCAATTACCAGCTTTAGTCCCTGAAGTTTAGCTCTTATCAATAACATTCCTTTGACTCTAGCCTCTTGCTACATTCCGTCCTCCACGTTTTTATATACTCATTATAAACCGAAAATAAATACTTTGCTAAGTAATTGAATTGCTAAGGCATAACACATTCACCACTTCTTGGTTCACTTACTTAAAAACATATAACATACACAATTTCTCATATACCACGCTTACTAAAACGTTTAATGGTTTTACTAGCTGCATGAATTAAATGAAGGTGTAGGTGTAAATTAATAAATTTACAAATAAATAAAATTAAGAAAAAAGGGTGTCATGTGTTTGGTTTTCACTATATCAAACAATTAAGTAGAAAGGTTTTGGTTGGACAACGCCCCATTAAAATGTGGAAGAAATCACATGAGAAGGTGCAACACACTCTTTAACTAACGACTGGTGCGGTGTTGGGGTGTGGAAAGTTGTGGTATGGTTATAATCGTGAGCCCATTACGCATAACTAGAAGAACATGACTTTCTTTCTTAAGTAGACCATCAACTATATTCGTCCCATTGCCTTACGGAGCTGATGTGGCTAATGTACCACCGAGAAACACCACACCACCCCTAGAGTTGCCGCTGATTCAACCCATTTAATGTAATAGCATTTCTTATCTTGAAATTTGCTTAGGGGCTATTTGATTGCCTCTTAATGAGGTTCTTAATGGTTCAGACCTCTTACTGGTTCAGCACTTAATGGTTCAGACTGTTTGTTTCACGAGCAGATGTCTGAATGGTTCAGACATTTGCCTCTGAATGGTTAAGATTTATACAGAGTCTGAATGGTTAAGACCTCTAATCTGAATGGTCAGACATTTGCCTTTGAACAGCTAAGCATTATACAGGCTCTTAATGGTTCAGACCTTTTACTGGTTCAGCACTTAATGGTTCAGACATCTTACTGGTTCAGCACTTAACCATTCAGATGTTGCCAAACAGCCCCTTAGTGATTTGTTTCATCTATATTAAGTTCTAAACTAACATGTTGGATGACAAAGTCCCCTCAGATTAGATCTTTAGGTTAGATTAGCATTAAATTTAGTCACAACTCACAAGGAGGTGGCAAAGACAATAAGATTTTGAAATCAGTATACAGAAACACTTTATCATTACTACTAATTTATTAATTATCTGTTATTTTAAAAATGAAAATTAAATCTTTCTTGTGAACATTATATTTCACACTGAAAGTGACACTTGCCTTGGTACATATTATACATATATATATATATATAGAGAGAGAGGGTAGGGATAGTGTACAAAGTGTCTAAAGTGTGAGAAGTGTTTTAAACCATTAGATCAAAGATCTAATGGTTGAGATCAGTAGGGACCAAATTATAAATCGTGTTTTAATTATTTGAACTGATTTGAAAATTGTAGGGGTAATAGTGTCTTTGTATATGTTTCAAATTAGGTAACATCTCCTAAATTCTAGCTATTCAATTTTAAACTTATTCTAAAATCCGGACATTCTAAAAAATCCAAAAATATGTAACTGCTACAAGAAATATATAACACTATATAACATCATATAACACCGTATAACACCATAACACCGTATAACACTATGTAACACCATATAACACCATATAACACTATGTAACACTATCTAACACTATATAACAATATATAACACTATACATCTATCATAGACATGCTATCAGAAAAATATAACACTATATAACACTATATAAAATTATATAACTCTAAATAACACTATATAACACCATATAATACCATATAACACCATGTAACACTATATAACACTATACATCCATCATATAATATTATATAACACAAAAAAAACACTATATAACACTATGTAACACTATATAAATTTTCATTCTGTGATCTTTAGAATTAATAATTGATGAACGAGATGACACAAATTCGTAGATTAATTCTTAATTCGTATTCCTATAATTAAGGGTGACGGTTTTGGAAGGTTATCAATTAATTAAATCAATAAAAAAAAGTTACTTGTTTACCCTTTTGAATTAATTTACACCGAGGACACATGTCATATCCACAATATTTATCACAGTTCTCACACCTTTAAATTAACGTACAGGATCTTCAATATATATATATATATATATATATATATAAAGCGTAACGTACAATAGGGCTTATGGTACGCGATTGTGAAATCGCATGTTGGTTTTTTGTAGCAATTTCGCATGTTGGTAAATATGATGAAATCGCATGTTGGTATATAAAGCATTTTCCCATGTTGTTTTTTTCAGCACAAATCACATGTTAAAAAACAAATTCGCACGTTGAAAAACCAGTCGCGTACAATTCGTACGTTAAGCCCTATTGTACAATAACCAACCTATATATATATATATATATAGGATTAGGTTCAAGAGTGAACACTAGTGTAGCTTGCGAACTGAGTGAACTAATCCTGGCCATACACGTGTGTAGATCAATGGCCAGGATTTGATGTTGAAATACACTAGTGTATTTTACGATTTGATGATGAGATCCTGGCCATACACGTGTGTAGATCAAAGGCTAAGATTTGTTCACTCAGTTCGCAAATACACTAGTGTTCACTCTAGAGCCCCGCCCTCTATATATATATATATATATATATATATATATATATATATATATATATATATATATATATATATATATATATATATATATATATAGGGAGGGGCTCATGTGAGAACCACCCTTATTATGAGAACCGCGAGAACCAATGTGAACACAACCTAAAATAGCTAAAAAAAACCTAAAAAAAACCTAAAAAAACCTAACCCCCCCCCCCCCGAAAAAAAACCTAACCCCCCCCCCCCAAGCTACCCCCCCAGCTAAATGCTAAAAACTAAAACCTAAAAAAAAACCTAAACCCCCCTCCCCCACCCCCCAAAAACCTAAACCCCCCACCCCTCAAGCTAAAATGATAAAAACTAAACCCCGAAAAAACCTAAAAAAATCTAAAAAAAATCAAAAAAAATTCTAAAATTTTTTTATTTTTTTTAATATTTTTATGCTCAAATCGCTACTTTTAGTGGCCAATTTTTTTTTTTTTGGCTTCGAAAAGTAGCAATTTTTTTATAAAAATTATTAAAAAACAATTTATGTGATTTTTAGCTATTTTTAGGCATTTTTTGTGTATTCACATTGGTTCTTGCGGTTCTCGCAATAAGAGGTGGTTCTCGCATGATCTTCTCCCTATATATATATATATATATATATATATATATATATAGGAGAGTTTAAATGAGAACGCTAAATATTGTGAGAACCGCGAGAACAAATAAAAAAACCGCAAGAACTTGGTCAAAAACAATTCAAATTCAAAAAAAATTCTGCACTTATCACTATTATTCGAATACAATGTTAGAAATTTAATTTACACGTTTAAATTTACGTGAATTCGTAAATAAAGAAAATTTACACATGTGTAAGTTTGCCATTTACACATGTGTAAATCTGTTATATTTACACATGTGTAAAAAATCTAAAAAGAGTGATTTTGAAAAGAGAAATGAATTATTTGATGTTGTAAATTCTTTTTTTAATGTTGTATCTTAATTACAATGAGGTTTGTATTAAAAAAGTTGATTTTGATTGGTTTTTTCATTCGTTCACGCGGCTCTCGCAATATTTAGCGTTCTCAAGATAACCCTCCCCTACATATATATATGATAAGGATCATGTGAGAAATAGTAGGCTAATTGAGAAACTTGAGAAGCATTCTGGACCACACATTTTCCTTAAGCAAAAAAATGCAAAAAAAATGTGAACAAAATGCAATTTTTTTTTTTTGGGAAAAATCGCAGCTTTTTCTTTAAGGATTTTATTTTTTATTTATTTTTTTTGGGATTTATACACATGTGTATATTGTTAATTTTTTAACTATACATATATGTATATTGTCAATTATACATATATGTATATACATGCTTAAAATTGAAAAATATGTGTTATTTAGGGTTTAGCATTAGTACTTAGGGTTTAGCATTAGGGTTTAGGGTTTAGCTTTATGGTTTAGGGTTTAGCTTTAGGGTTTAGCATTAGGGTTTAGCAATAGTATTTGGGGTTTAGCTTTTGGGTTTAGCATTAGGGTTTAGCTTTAACTTTTAGGTTTAGCTTTAGGGTTTGCATTAGGGTTTAGCTTTAGGGTTTAGTTTTAGCTTTAGGGTTTAGCATTAGGGTTTAGAATTAGGGTTTAGCTTTAGGGTTTAGCAGTAGGGTTTAGCTTTAGGGTTTAGAATTAGGGTTTACTTTTAGGGTTTAGGGTTTAGCATTAAGGTTTAGCTTTAGTGTTTATGGTTTAAGGTTTAGGGTTTATAACACATATTTTTTCAATTTTAAACATGTATATACATATATGTATAATTGACAATATACATATATGTATAGTTAAAAGATTAACAATATATACATGTGTATAAATCCAAAAAAAAATTAAATAAAAATTTAAATTCTTAAAGAAAAAGCTGCGATTTTTCCAAAAAAAATTGCATATTTTCACCTCTTTTTTTTTTTTTTTTTTTTTTTGCATTTTTTGCTTAGGGAAAATCTGTGGTCCAGATTGCTTCTCAAGTTTATTAAATATGGTGGACTTCTTATATATATATATATATATATATATATAAGTTGGATGAACAGTATGAACAGTAAGGTAGCGTTTTGGTATGAAGGTATAGAAGGAGGAATGAAATGGATCATTATGATGATAAAATGAAAATAAACATGTTTGGTTATCATGTGGTAATGAAATCGAGCACTCCAAAGGATTGTAACTACTTCCATATATAACAATATCCATTCGTTAGTAAGCGGGTATTTTATTTTTCCATTCCTTCAAGCAATAGAGAGAAATATATTATTGTTATTATTATTATTATTATTATTATTATTATTATTATTATTATTATTATTATTATTATATTTCTATTTATATTAATACTAATATTAATGTATATCAAAATTTTAACTATAATTTTTTACCATTAATATATTATTATTATTATTATTATTGAGTCAATTATATTTTTCTCATTTTTAATACAATTTTGTTTCATTATTGCGTTTTTTATCTATCAAATTGTACAAAGTAATGATTTGTTCTATTCAGATATGCGTAACCAAACATTACAATGAAATGGAATGATCCATTTCATTCCGTTGTTCATTCCATTACTTCGTCAATTCCATTCCCTCATACATTCCGGTACCCTATACAAAACAGACCTTAAGTCTTTTTTTGTTTATTTTTTAATTTTTTTATGTTTCCCCCTCAACTTTCAGCGTTGACACTTAAAACCTTATAACTTTTAAAAACTTTATATATATTACAATAGGAAGTCGGAGGAAAAGTAAGTCTTTTTTTTTTTACACTTTTACCCGTCAACTTTCAGCGTTGACACTTAAAACCCGTTAACTTTTAAAAACTTTATAATTTTGGTATAAATGCAAATTTGTTTACGTATAGGCGTAAATTTCTTTCTTATATATATATAGGGGACCGCTAAAATGAGAACCACTTCGAGTTGTAAGAACCGTGAGAACTACACCGTACGGGGCGAGGTGGACCAAATTTTTTTTTTCATAAACGTAGATGCGTATATTATAAACACATTTGTAAAAAAAAATTAAAAAAAAAATGTCGTGTGTGTAGTTTTGAGCACCACAAGTTTGTGTTTACGGGTACCGTAAATCTTACCGGAAAATTTACGGTACCCGTAAACACAAACTTGTGGTGCTCAAAACTACACACACGACATTTTTTTTTTGAATTTTTTTACAAATGTGTTTATAATACACGCATCTACGTTTATGAAAAAAAATTTTGGTCCAACTCGTCCCGGATCAAGTAGTTCTCACGGTTCTTACAACTGGAGGTGGTTCTTATTTTAGCGCAATTCTATATATATATATATATATATATATATATATATATATATTACAATCGCAAATTGGATGAACAATATGTTTTTTTTTTGTCTTTTTTATACTTTTACCCCTCTGCTTACACTTTAAACCCTTTAACTTTTAAGATATTTGTAATTAAGTTGGTTTAAATGCAAATTGGTTTACGTTTTATCTTATATCATTTTAGTATGTTATGATACTTGATAATTAAAACGTCTTATTTTATATTGTAGTAAACGAAAATAGCTATGTTCTTATTGATGAGGATAACGATGATGGTGAATTTCGTCTTTAAGCGATCGTGAACTTGATGTATTTAACACTCCAATTACATAAACATATTGTAGACTTCTATTTAAAAAAACTTTGTTGAGAAATTGATATTTGATTATGGAATTATATAAATTTGGATTATTTTTTGAGTTGAAGTTGTATTTTTATAGAATTATTATATGGTTAGTTGAACTGGTTTTTGAGTCCAACCCGATACGCTATAGAAACTGGTTTTAAAAACATTCAGCAAAAGTAATGCCAAAAAAAATAATAGAAATACATCCATGATTCCATTGTTTTCGAGACTTGATACAGTTATAAACCTGTCTTGATTATGACCGTAAACTACTTCACAAAATTAATTTCAAGCTTTAGGTTAAATCATACTATAAAAGTCAAACCAAACACCTAAAATGGAAGCTTCCATAATTTGATTAAATCTTCTATATCAAGAATTATCTCCACATCTAACGAACTCATTATAACCTCTAATTCACACTATTTAAGCCTCAACCAACTCGCATGCAAGAATTTTTAGCTAAAATCAACAAAATAAATTTATCTTTTATATAAGAGCAAGTCAAAACAAAACAAAACTAATAACTTAAAAAGGGAAAGAAAAGAAAAGATTCAAATTAAACAATATAAATGGAGCATGTCGATCTTCTAAGACCATGAGTAGTGGTGAGACATGTGAATTGTCATTTTACGTCATGTGGCGTCCACGTCATCAAGCTCATTTGATTTGCACAATCTTCATCTTGCAGCCTAAACCACGAGGACCGGCCAAAAAGCCCAAACAACGAGAAGAGGGGGCGGTGTTATGGTCGTGGTCCACCCAACCATGAATCCAATATTTGGTGATGAGGGTGTTCAAAATTGCTGATGATATGTACAGAAGCTTTCCATATTTTCAAGTAACCTTAGAGGCTAATCATGCTATGCGGAAAAAGCGTTTTATGTAATTACAAAACAAGTGCATAACCTGCAATACTTTACCTAGCATACAAGCAGGGGCGGATCTACATTTAATGACACGGGTTCACGTGAACCACGGCGTTTTGGAAATTTAATTCTACAACACTTTTGTGAATGTATTACGGGTGTTGTCAATTCCAACGTTGACATCAACATCCTCAATCAATTGCCATTATTCAATGAGGTTGTATATGGATTAGCACCATATTGTTCACTTGAGGTAAACGTAGTTCCAATATAAGCATTATGGTTGTCCATATGACGATAAACAAAAAAAAAAAAAAAATCAAGGCAGCGCAAGAAGCAGCAAGAAAGAATGTGGAACGAGCTTTTGGTCTTCTAAAAGCTTGTTGGGCTATAGTTCGACTCCCTACACGAGCAATGCATTCTTTTAGAATTAGAAATGTAACACACACTTGTAATATATTAGTTATTACACAATATTATTTTAACTAGTATTAAGCACCCCCGCGTTGCGGCGGGGGCAAGCACTAATGTCACACTACCGCCAGCGACCACCGACACTGAAGTTGTCGCGTCTTAATGCGAAAAAATTAAACCAAAACGTAAAACATAGAATAAAATAACAAAGTTGATCCAGGACTTGTACGTTACGATTAACCCACGTCTATTTTTTCCCGTTTGACAGGTTCATCGTAATCTATATATAAAATATATCATTACAACAACCATTGCATCAATATGTTGCAAATTATATTTATACAAGATTTTGGCTAAATTAATTAGAGTATTATAAATAATAATGATAATTTACAAATAAAACAACATAACTGTGAATGGATCAAACCGACTGAATATGGTAAGATAATGAAACCTTTTTTTATTAGGTTACAACCACATAAGCACAATTTACAACCATACATGCATACAAAACTGATTGAATTGGGTAAGGTATTGAAACTATTATTTGATTAAGGTACAACTACTTAAACATAAATTACAACCAAACATGCATATATGGTAAGGTAATGAAACTATTATTTGATTAAGGTACAACTACTTAAGCACAAATTACAACCAAAGATGCATACAAATGTTCCAAAATAATAGGATATTTATTTGATTAAGGTACAACTACTTAAGCATAAATTACAACCAAACATACATACATGGTAAGGTAATGAAACTACTATTTGATTAAGGTACAGCTACTTATATACAAATTACAACCAAAGATGTATACAAATGTTCCAAAATAATAGTATATAAATGGGCGGACGTGCAACGATATGTCCTGCTCTTGAAATCCATATTCTAATCGTTGAAGTAAATAAAGATACTCTTCTGGATTTGCTTTGCCAAGAAACCCACCACAACCAGTGGCGAAGCTTGAGATTTCAGATCGGGGGGACGGAAGTCACCAGGCCTAAAAATTTCTATAAAACCGGGGGGTCGAAAACGTATATACCCAAAAATTTCTATAGGAAAACTACATACTCTCCACTACTAAGCGAAAAGTTTTGGGGGGAGGGGGGGTCGGCCGCCCCCTCCCGCCCCTTAAAAGCTTCGCCCATGACCACAACCTTCGATTAGATCCCGTGGAACATATTGCAAACACTAACATATCCAAAAAAACCAACCGGTTTGATAAGTGGTTTAGTTGTGAAAATATTCTCTTTCGGTTTGTTAGTTAACCGTTCTTAATTTAGGTATACGTTACAAAAAGAAAAATGAATCATGTAGAACATAGCAGTTCCCAAAGAACATGGTGTGGTGGTAAGGTGTCTTCTCTTTATTAAAAAGATGAAACGTTCTAATTCTGAAAAGTGTAGGCATAAAGGTATTTATGAATATGTTGGTTTGTCGTTAAAAAATTGTAGAACATAGCAAATCCATCAATGACTAGCAGTTTCAAAAATCTAAACAAAATAGTACAAAAGATGCATTATTTTTCACTCATAACACTATACACATACACTTGTGTATATAGAATTAAGGATTAATGAGTAGGACAACTTGTATATATGGGTCTCACATTCCAAATCTGTGTTTGAACTTTAAATACAAAAAAGAAAGATATTATATTTTTATGATTTAGAATAAAAATGCGAAAATAATAAGTATCATCTACAAAATGTTGCAAAAATGGTCTATAAATATAAAAAACTATGCAGATGGTTGTCCCTTTTAAATGTACATTTTACCATTCTATATCGTTTCACTAATTACCCCTGATGACTTTATGGTGATATTTTTGTTCTTTTTTTTTTTTTTTTTTTTTTTTTTTTGTGTGTGTTAGAAAACTATAGGATGTGCTAATAAATCGAACCCTTTCAACTTGTTGCTTAATGTCCTATTTGCTCCCTTCAACAAACAGTCAAAAAAGTCTTTCTGACTTTTGATAATCACGACCTATGACCTAGTGTTCTAAGCCACAGGTTATGTGAAAATTGACTATGGCAAAAATGATGACCTTTCACATACATTTATAATGTATGATTAATGTTTTCTAAGTATACATAAACTCTAACCCTTTAACTTAGTTCGGTAGATTGACTTAGCATTCAAATCCTTTTTATAAGTGTTCAAAGGCGACGACGGAATAAATGCTACTGTCGACGTATCACACGGGATGATGTGAGAACAACCCTTAGAAAGATGGGAAGGGCTAAGGCAGTTGGACCAAATAAGATACTGATTGAGGTATGGAAGTGCTCGGGAGAAGGAGTTCATTAGTTAACTACTATTCAATTTGATTTTCAAATCTGAGAGAATGTCATATCAATGAAGGAATAATGTAGTAGTACCTTTATATAAGAACAAAGGTGATGCCGAATGTTGTGGGAATTACATTGGGATTAAGTTTCTATGACACACTATGAAATTGTGCGAGAGAGTAATTGCGACTAGAATTAGAAGAGAAACTCAGGTTATGGTAAACCAATTAGGGCGATAAACTACAGAAGCAATACTTATTCTAAGGAGATTGATGGAGAGGTATAGAGAGAAGAAGTGGGATCTACACATGGTGTTCATTGATCTTGAAAAGGCCTATGACAGTGTGCCACGTAGACTGATTTAGGATAGTTTGGAGAGTAGAGGGGTTTCTGGGAAGTATATAGACTTAATCAGTGATATGTATGGTAGGACTGAGACTAATGTCCGAGAGCTAGGAGGAGATACTGATTTTTTTTTTCTGTGGAGGTGGGACTTCACCAAGGGTCTGCCTTGAGCTCTTTTCTGTTTGCGATTATCCTAGACAAGTTGACGAAGTTAATTCAGGAGGTTGTTCCGTGGTGCTTGCTTTTTACGTGTGATATTGTGTTAGTTGTAGATAGTAAACAAAGTCTGAATGTGAGGTTAGAAGAGTGGCGAGCAGCTTTAGAGGGCAGAGGTTTAAGGATTAGCCGATCTAAGACTGAGTCCATGTATTGTGACTTCAGTGGCGTAGGCAACGATGAGGACATTCATATCACCATTGATGGTCAAATGGTTCCGCAGGTGGCTAAGTTCAAGTAATTAGGATCATTAGTTCAGAGGGATAGGGAGATAAATAATGACGTTGCCCACCGCATCCAGGTTGGATGGTATAGGTGGAGAGCTGCCACTAGGGTTTTGTGCGATAGGAGGTTTCCAATTGAATTGAAAGGGAAATTTTATAGGGTTGCAATTAGACCTGTTATGTTATACGGGACCAACTGTTGGGCCATTAAGAAAGTATAAGCATGCAAAATGGAGGTAGCAGATATGAGAATGCTAAGGTGGATGTGTGAGCACACAATGTTAGACCAGATAACAAATGAGGTTTTAGGGAGAGTTTAAGAGTAGCTAGTATGTCTGATAAGATAAAGGATGGAAGATTAAGATGATTTAAGCATGTGAAGAGGAGGCAGATGATAGAACCAGTTATAGTGGTTAAAACTCTCGAGGTGGAGGGAAGGAGGAGTAGAGGCATACTCATAATTACTTGGGATGAACAGATTAGACAGAATTTATAAGGATTGCACCTCTCTGAGAAAATGGTCCATGATAGGAGTTCATGGAGACGTACGATTAAGGTTAAAGATTTCTAGAGGAGGGTGCAATTAAGATTTAGGTGTGATGTATGGTCGTATATATGCTTACATGTTATATGGAATTTACATGCGTTTCTCATCTTGTATCTATGTGTATAGATTGTTTGTAATGTTGTATTTGTCTTGTTTACCATGTACTCTTTCACCACTCATATTATACTGGTAGCTTTATACACACACACATACCTCATGTTCTATTTATTTATTTATTTCTTGGGTGTTTTTGAAGCCAGTGGTCTCACTGGAAGCAGCCTCTCTATCCCCATAGGTAGAGGTAAGGTGTGCCTACATCTCACTATACTCAGACCTTACCAATAGCTTCGCTAGATTATCGTTGTTTTATATAAGTGTTCACTTTACACCTCTTAATTTCTATTGTAACTCAACTAAACCACTTTCCGTCTTATTGTGAATCCCCTTTACTATATAATAGTTAAAAAACATTAGAATTCCCAAAACTATGAACACACTATATAATAGTTAAAACATTACAATTCCCAAAACTATGAACACGATGCACATGATATCACCATACCATGCATGCTACCATTATCGCACCGTTGCACACCACTTCCCTTCACCCAAGGGCGCAGCTTATGAGGGGCCGGGGGCGTCCGACCCCCCCCCCCTCCCGAACTTTTCGCTCAGTAGTGTATATATGTAGTTTTCGTATAAATGTTTTTGGGTATATACGTTTTCGACCCCCCGGTTCTATAGAAATTTTTGGGTATATACGTTTTCGACCCCCCGTCTTCATTGTCAAGCTTCGCCACTATTCTTCACTATCTACTACCAGACCCTTGCATCATCACAATACCATCGGCTAACACCATTGAGTTGTCTATAGTGTTAACCGATCAATATCCGAACGGAACGGATTCGAAAATTGAACAGATACACCCGTTGACGACGACTATTGACCCATGACAGAAGAAAAAAATTGATGTCATATATGTGACATATATGTATGATACATTCGAGTTGAAAGTGATGATGGAAACAACAAAAGATCTCTCGTATATGTTGTTCTATCGATTATTGAAATTATCATTAGTTTTACTAGTTGTAAGTTGCAACGTCTGCTATTGAGAAATCTTTTCAATAAGTTTGTGAAATGGAATTTTCGTAACTGAATTAATGATAGTTTTATGAACGATTCTTTCGCATTATTCTCTTACAATGAACACAACTCTCTATATATAGAGGTTAGACAATAACTAACCTCTATAACTAACTTAAGTAACTAACCACCTCTATAGATACAACCTATCTATATTCATACACTCTAATAGTTGCATTGTTATTTAGAAAAAAATTTACTTGACATTGTTTCTAATAAAAATGTAATAAATGATTGTGTAACATAAACAAATTACATACCCTAGCGTTTAGAAGAAGCTACAAGCTTTTAGAAAAAAAAATGACTATTTTAACCTCTAAAGACAATAAACTTTTTAGTTATGTCAATTTTGGTCATTTTATACATTTTATTAAAAGCTACAACTACTCTGCAAACACCTAAATATATCTAAAAAGCTACAACCACCAGCTATTAGGCTATCAGCTACCAGCTTCCAGCCACTAGACACCAGCTTTTAGCCACCAGCTACTTTTAAACATACCCATTATTTATTTCAATTCAATTTCAATACCGTGAACCCTGGTTTATCGAATGAGTTAATGCTTTAAGTGGCAGTATTCTTTCTTTTTGTTAATTAAAGTAAATACTTTTTTTTTTCTAATGACCACAAGAGAATCAAATTAGTGGCGTGTTACACCGAAAGAAAGTCTTCCATTATCTTCATAAAGGTAACTATGCAATAATCGAAATTGCATTGGAAGAATGTTATGGAGATGCCTTTCACACCGACATTTCATATTAAAGAGGAAAGTCAAAGTCAATCATTATTTACGTAGAGAGTGGTCAAGGAGTTTTTTTAAGATACAAACTTTTGTTTTAACATGACTTATTTTGATATTTCATACGAAGTAAATCGTACTTTGGTGTTTTCTAACACGTAAGCCAGTAAGTAAGTGAGTTGATATATCAAGAGGTCTAACATATTGGCTCAAAACAAAACAAAGATAAGTTTAAAGTAACATATATTACCTAAATAGATAGAAGGCATTTTAAAACAAAGGATATAACATATTTTAAACTATAACAAGTATATAGTATATTTTACAACAAATAATATAACTTCACATCATCCATAGTGAAGTCAACTCTAGAACACCGTATATCACCCACATGGCATCTATTATTTTTTTTTGAACGGCAAATTTGGATCACTGACGGACCACTGGAGTATCATCGTGTCACCAGCAGAACCACCCGATCATATCCATCTCCTCTAGACAATAATGCCTATACACCAATTCAGGAGGAAACCCAATAAATCTGGGAAAACCCCCTTTGTGGGAATCGAACTCATGACCTAATGGTCATAAACCTTACCCCACCACCAAGATACCACTAGGCTATAATGCCATGGGTACATGGCATCTATTATTAAATCCTACTTTGTGGATATTAGGTGTGCTAACCGATAAATTGGTGAAACTATTTAAATGTTACAAAATACACTTAAAAATAACCTATGTTAGAGTTTAGAAGTGGAGGGTTTGGATTTGGGGCATTGCTCGACACGTGGTGAGAGTGGAATCTACGAGTTTATGGTGTGAATTCAAACTATTGATTGGAACGGACAAATATAAATAAACGAGTTTGTAATAAAATGTTTTTTTGTTAAATTAAAAGTTGTAAAAAATTATTATATAATTTTTGATATTTCGTATTACAGTAGCAATGTACTTTTTTAAAATAATATATCAACTTAATTTTTGTGTAGTGTAGTTTTATTTTTATTGAATAATATATTAACTTAATTTTTGTGTAGTGTAGTTTTATTTTTATTGAATAATATATTAACTTAATTTCGGTGACTCAGCATAAAAGAATCTACGAGTTGAGTTAATATATAGATCATAATAAGGGTACACGGGGTGTATACGAATTGAATAAATATGTGCCAAGCATGAAGATGATAAACTTAGAAACGGTTAATCTTGAAGGGTGACAAGGTGACCAAAATTTAAAACTATGTGTAACTTGTCACAAGAAGTGAATTTTGACTTACCACATAACCACCAGCGTACCATGTAATTTACTCCAAAAAATCTTTTCATGATAAAATTAAAAACATTTATTAAAAGCTAATGCCACTTAACAATTTTGAAAAACTTTAACCAAACAAATATATTGAAATCCTGTTAAATCTGAACTCTTGAAGTCATGTTCAAGAGTTTCTTATAACAAAAACTCTGCCTCATTAGACTGAGCTAATATGAACATAAGAACACAAAACTCCATCTGTTTCAGTGCACCATAATCTCATTGTCACAACATATCATTGTCACGCGGGTCCTGTAGCCTAAAAGCAACGAGTTCTTCAAGCTGCCGAACGTGATTACACCTCTATAGGCATCCACCAACAGTGGGAATCCTTTACATAATTCTCCAATCACCCCCTCAATCAAAGGCAGGTGATCCTGAAACTCGAAATGATTCATTTATTGCAGCCGCTGAAATTTCTAAGAGATCTGATTTTTTTTACCGGCCAACTCACACAAACCATCTAATCCTACTCCTAAATCCAAACCATTGTCCACCTTAGGGGGAGCCGGGAGGGACCCCATTAACGATCTAGCGCTTTGTTCTCCCTCATATTTATTTGACTTTTAAGTTTTACACACGCCTGTTTTTCTAATATAATGAATTATTAGGTACGAGTCAAAACAAGTAAATTTTTAGTGCGGGTTAAAACGGGTTGAGCCGACCCAAGCGCATTTTTATCCTTTTTTCTTGATTTAATAAATACCAATGTGTTAATCTAAATAAAAGACTATTTAAAAAATAATCCGACATTTTCGAGGTTTTTAATAAACGAGTTAAACTCATAAGAGATAACTTAAACAGGAATGAAAATTCCCTGTTGACTAGAAGATTTGACCTTGCAGGGTAGTTAAGTAGAGGTGTCTGAATTGGACAAGTTGGATAAAGAACCGCATAAAAATTCCCTGTTGAAATGCAAAATGGTGGTATTCAATGCTGCACATTGTTCATGGTAGTAGAAATTGCTAGTCGTTAGTCGGTCAGTGGAGTAGGGACTAGCGCTTAATCGTCACCTAGTCGGGATTTTTACAACCATGTGAGGGGCATGCGGGTGGTGCTGTTAACCAAGATAAATGGATGAGACCGCAGTTAACTGTGACAAAATGGAAACCACAGTGACCAAAAAAAATTACTATTAGACTTTTTTTTTAACAGCAAAATCAACTTATAGATTCAAAAGCAACAGCCCAGCAAAATGCTTAGGCAGAATACAGTATGGGCCACCAGACTTTACAGAGGTGACACCAACACTTACACTTTGAACTTACACCAATTTTCCCAGTTTAACAATAGCATTTTAGCCCTATTTTTGACCCAATAAAATGACATACTTTGGATTTCATTGATGAGCGTATCCATCACCACAGGTTTTGCCGAATGGACCAAGTTGTTTCTTGTTTTCCATATCACCCAACGCGCCGATAAAATGACCGTTTGCACTGCTTTCGCCTTATCTTTCCCCAGCCTTGCATGCTTGTGTAGGACCGAGAAGCAAATGATGCTAGCGATATTGCACCACACCAAATCAAAATGCCACCGATCCAAGATCTCTAAAGAGTGGGGAAATTCATTTGCATTAGGACTAGGGGTGCAAACGAGCCGAGCGGCTCGCGAGCTACTCGAGATCGGCTCGAGAAAAAGCTCGAAACGAGCCGAGCCTTGTCGAGCCCGAGCCGAGCTTGAGCCTCAAAACAAAGCTCGTTTGTTAATCGAGCCCGAGCTCGAGCCTCACATGTGAAGCTCGTTAGGCTCATCGAGCCTTAGTGTAAACGAGCCGAGTCGAGCCGAGCTTATTTAAACTTGTTTACAAGCCGACCTCGAACCTAAAAATAAGCTTATTTAGTAAACTAGCCCGAGCCTGAGCTTTACTTATCGAGCTCGCAAGCCTAAAAAGTCTATTATTTATATTATTTTTATTTAATATACTAATTAATAGATAATAAACGAGCCGAGCCCGAGCCGAGCTCAAGCTTGATAAAATAAAAACGAGCCGAGCTCGAGCTTTGAAAACAAAGCTCGAATCGAGCCGAGCTCTCATAAGTTAATCGAGCTCGAGCTCGAGCCTGCCCGGCTCGTTTACACCCCTAATTAGGACAAAATCAAGGAATTCCCAATTAGGGCTATCAAAGGCTTTCTCGGTATCAATCTTTAGGATAAACGCTTTAGATTTCTGCCTCCTAAGCCATGACATAGCCTCGTTTACAATAAGAGGTCCCTCAACTATGTTGCGACCCGAGAGAAAAGTTGTTTGGGTTTCGGAAACAACCTTGCCAATGATGGGTTTAATGCGGTTGGCCATACTTTTGAGATGACCTTATTTATGGTCCCAACAAAGCTGATTGGCCGATATTCGTTTAGAGAAAGCAGGTCCTTACTATTGGACTAAAGCTGTTACTTTAGCCAAACCACAGAGACTAAAACCGAGGCTTACTCTGAATTAAAAATACTGTTAGATACACAATTGATTTTAATTAGAGAACACATTTATGAACACAATAAAATAAGCAAGTTTATGTATCTCTATGTAGCTTCCCAATTGTTTTAATAAATCAAACTTTTCATGACTTAATAGTTAATAGTCCACTAAACACATTTAAGTTACTATCAACCAGTTTTACTGACATGATACGAACAAAACAAAACCTTAGTTTGAAGAATGACTTACAGCAAACACAACTGTTATTCTGTTAACAACCACCGGCTGACCTTGTCTGGCGCCGCAGCTCTTCATCGGCATTTCTAAACAGCCGATCCCAACCACTCCCTTCACTTGTATCCAGATAATCATACGGAACCGCAGTTTTTAACCCCGGTCTCACCCCACGTCGGCTCTCCACAATCCTAAATTCTGGTTCCCTCATCAACTGCTCCGATTCCAGTTCCGCCCATGTAAACAGCAACGGCAATGTAACCTCACACCACGGATTGAAATCCAAAAGCTTGACTTTCATATCCTTTCGAACATAAACATCAAACGTGTAACTTTCCGACTCAAATCCCATGCTCACCTTGTCCGTATAAAACTCGTCTGTCACCTTTTCCAAATCATGCTTCTTCTCGGTCAGTATCGGGTAAAATGTGGTGGCTTCTCGTTGCGAGATTCCAACTAAGACGTTGTTGCGTATGAAGACTCGAAACTCCCTCTCGGGTTGGAGATCCGGGTACCATTTTCTAAGCGCAAGAAAGAAACGGGCGGGTCGGTGGATGTTACAATCGCTGCATGAATCATACGCATGACAAAGGGCGTGAACAAGTGAATCGGAAGATTTAAGCAAAAGTGCGATTTCGGAAAACGAGGTGCATTTAAGACTCGAGTTTGTACCTATCCAAGCGGAGTCTTTAGGTGAGCTCCAGTTGAGTTTCGGAAAGATGGCCCCACCGAGCGTTTTGATCGATTGGTTGATTTGTGATTCGAGTTCCGGGAAAGAAGGCGGTGATGATGGTGGTGTTTGGTTTGATTCGTTATCGGATGTGTGTTGTTCGGATATAATGTGGTCTTCTTCGTCTTCGGGTTTGATGATTCTGTTGGGTAATGCGTCGTTGTTGGAGATGGAAAGTGGAAGAAGGAACGGGCCTGAATCGCCGAGGAGATAGTGAATGAAGGATTCGGGAAGTTTGTGGATTATGGTTTTGATGGATGTGGATTTGAATATTGGATACTATTCTTGAATTTGACATCTATTATCTAGTTCATGGTTTTCACTAAAACTTTTAACCATTACTAGCAAGAGGGTGTTGTTTGGATGTGTGTTTTGAAAGTGATTACAGGTTCTTATGGCTTTAAGTCATAATTATAATTATAAGTTATATAATATAGAAAATATCCTTTCCTTCCAACTATTTAGCTGATGGTAAGATAACCAAATTTGGATTATTGGTTCATACCAAATGCCATAATTTGGTCGCTTCTTTCTTGCCGCCTGTATTTGGTCATTTATCTATTAGTTATTAATTAACCAGAACTACCTATTTATCGCTTCTTTCAACCTGAAGCCAATATTTGGTCATTTATGTATTAGTTATTAATTAACCAGAACTTGCTACATGGCACACACTAAAGCAACTGATTATTCGAGTGTTGAACTTCCAACTACAAAACCACATGCAAACACTACCTCCTATTACAGCTGATTATCTAACTAGGGTTAGTCAATGACCGATAATTACCTTCAAAATGGACATCCATCCATGTGTGTGTGTGTGTGTGTGGGGGGGGGGGGGGCTGTTTGGAAGCTTCTTAATGATTCCATTAAGTATGTATGTTTGGTCCACTTAAAAGACGCATCATAATGGGTAAGTTTTAGAAACATGCCTGACCCATTCAGAGGCTGCCTCTTAATGGCTGAGCACAATGTTGCCAAACAACCCCAAAATTTGATGTTTGTGTTATACACATAGATTCATATTCTGATAAAACATATTCATATAAGTGTTCAGAAATACAAATAATATACTTCAATGCCTATCAAGATAAGAATCTCAATCAAGCTTCCATCCTACAATCCATTAAAATAAACATCCGTAAAAACGAGTGTATGCATGCGTATCAAGCAGGTTTTGTTCATCAGTTAACAACATCACCAAGTAAAAGCATATGCAGCTGGTTGGGCAATTTCATCATATAGTTGGCGTGCATAAGAATATAATTAACCTTATATTTCACAATTACGTAACGGAATAGATTAACCAAACCTACTATAATACAAATTTGAGCATAATAACCTACTGTAAAACACTAAACCTCAAGTAATCATGAAATACAACAAGCTATAAAATCGAAGGTTAACAAGCTGAATGATTATAAAGTCGAACCCTGGAAATTTATATAGCATAACAAATTAATAATCAAGGAGATTGAGAATACCTGGTGGAGCGACTGATGAAGAAAAATCGAAGCAATGTGATGTAAAAAGGTAAGAAAATGGAAGATTAATGTATGCGTATTGACGTATATGACGTTATGAACCCGTTTAGGATTAATGGAACGGGTTTGGAAGATAATCGGTCTCGCTCCACAAACGAAACAAAACCTTTTTTTTTAAACGGTAAACTTGGATCAGTGACGAACTACTGGAGCATCATCGTGTAACCAGCGAAACCACCCGATCATATTCATCTCTACTAGGCATAATGCCTATACACCAATTCAGTAGTAAACCCAATAAATAAGGGAAAAACTTCCATGTTAATTGTTATTTTAACTTTTTTTTCTTCACAAATTTTAAAAGAATCTCACGTGTAAATTCATCCTGTTTGGGCTATGTCCAAGGTCGACTCTACGACCACCTTGAGACCATAACCCCCTGATGCTCGGGAACTAGGTGAAATCTGTAAACCTTCCCCCCCCCCCCCACCACATCAGGTTCGAACCCAAGATTAAAGCCCAAATTTGTACCTTCACCTAGATGTCTGTAGAGCTCACGAAGAAGATCCTCTTGGTTTCGTGGTCTTTTAAGATCATACACAAAAACATGAAATTACATATATGTAACTCACCACTAATTTAATTTACGTTTACATATATGGCAGTATTTGATTTATGAAGTATGATCAATTCCAAAATGCAAACATGCTAGAGTTACATATATGCAAACGTATAGGTATAAATCTGTATTAAAACCATGGGCAACCATGGGCGGCCTTGGGGTGGGCGGGGAGGATCACCGGCCAGGGCCCGTTATTTAAAAAAAAATCCGATATGTATATGTAAAAAAAAATTAATAGGGTATATCCATACAAACACCAAAATAGGTTCACCTAGAAAGCTATTCCTATGATTTAGATTAGTTATTAGGTTTAAACTTTTAATGAGCCCAATACCCAATTTCGTTAAAGCCTAAGGGTACGTTTTTCCGGGCTCGAACAGGGTACACGAATTCTTAGGGTCGGCACTGATTAAAACAATAGGTGTTGAGCTTTCTAAAGAAGTGGATATAGGTACATGCAAACTTTTATTCAATGAACATGGACAGTTATGGGTTAGGCCGTGGGGTATGGTGGGGCGGGGGTTGGGACTTGGGTTGGGCATTGGTTGACATGTGGAACCGGGTGGCAGAGATGGGAAACCCACTACAACACACGGTATGGTGGGGCGGGAGTTTGGGGGCGTGGGTTTGGTGGGCTTGTGGGCTGACCGGCTGGGCTGACCCGCTGGGCAACCCAATAACACAAATTTATTTTTTTAATAATTTTAAATAAAGAAAATTACAAAAAAAGAAGATTACAAAAAAAAAAAAATCCTAACTTTTATATTTGTTTTTTATCTCTTCTCTCAACGCCAAGACTGTTTCTAACTCGTCACCCTGTAGGTGATCAATCGGCTGGAATAGAATTTTCAAATCATCCCGTCTTTGTTTTAGGGCACCTCTAGCGGCATCTCTAGCTTTTTTGCTCCTACGTATTTCGGCCCTTTGTTGTTAGAATATGTTGAATGTATCCAACTTGCATGAAATGTCATCCAACTGGTCGCTGTATATTCCCCTACGCGAGCCAGAACTCCCAGTTGAAAGCGACGCCGTTTGTTTTTGAGCACGCCTTCTTGATGCATTTCTTCCATGCTCAGGCCGGTTTGGGCTTGGCGAATCATCCAAAAGGTCCTCAAACTCTTGATCTCGTGCATCAGATTGAGCTTAGGATGAGGCCCTTGACCTTTTGGAAGACGAGATAGTTTCGCTACCAATGTGGACAGTGGACCACTTTGGATGGAATTTACAAATCTCCTAACAATGCATGAAACGGAAGTCGGCCTTCATATTTGACTTGTATCCGACCAGTGCATTTGTCAAAATGTCGGCTTCGGTTTCACCACTTTTAGGGTTTTGCTTTGCTTTATTTAAACACCCACTAAATTTTGTAAGTTGGGTGTTTATTTCGGTCCACTTTGAGGATAAACTATCGTTTTCACGATAAGTCCCCCTACCCATTTCTTCATGGAATTTCCTACTAACGCATTCCCACAAGGCGGTTTGATGTTGCGAATTTTAATAAAAAAATATTAATATATTACAAACTCATATAAAAAATAATCATTCCATTAATATAAAGTAAGGTTAAGAATACCTAAAGTTGAATGTTGAGATTGTTCACACCAAGCCCTCGCCAATGCAACTTCTTCAGCATAGACCCATTTTTGTTGTTTTCCTTTGGCGGTTTCAACTAGTTTATCCTCCTCGGTTTTTTTCTTATGACTTCTTTTTTTGATGGGTTTCGATGCGGAAGGACCCTCTTTGGGTGGTTGAGTTTCGGGAACGGACTCGTTTAGTGAAAGGTCGATGGAGGTTGGTGAAAGGTCGATGGGCGATTGTGAAAACGGGGTAGGTATTGAATCTTCGGTTTGTGGGAAGTTAGTATATATACGATTCCCGATATACGATGCATAACCTGCTAAATCGGGCGTAGAAGAGTGTATGAAAAACGGACGAGCTATTGGACGAGTGGGTGGTGGGCTAGGATTATTTTCATGGAATGCATACGGGTTGGTCGGGTCATAACCACGGTTATAAGGATGCATTTTTCGTATCGTAGAAGGAGAATTTGAAGATGTATAGAAGATGTGGTTGATGAATGTGGTAAAAAATGGAAGAAAAATATGAGTTTTATGGTGAAAAAATGGAAGTTTTTTTTTTATTATTATTATAGCCCAACGGCTCTTTTCTTTGGGCCATTCACAAACCGCCATGTCACCTCTTTGCCCCGCCCCACGCCCGGCTTGAAACCCAAGCCCCAAGGGGCCACGCCAAAACTCCCGCCCTCCCGGGGTGGTGACTTGGGCGTTTTACCTCAACCCACGCCAAAAGTCCCGCCCCATACCCCACGGCCTTATATGCTTTGTATATTGATATCGGTTTTGTGTTTTATTGGTATCATTACTTAGAGAAAATACGTACAAAAACCTGTAGTTTTATATGTGTGTATAGTTTTTATATAGTATTATAATTATCACAATTAAACTATATCAATATCACACGTGTAGTATTGAATGGTCTAGATAACATGTTCTTTTACATATATTTATGGTTAAGTATCGTGTTTTTCTTCCTTTGTAAATTAAGCAGAACCAATGATCAATGATAATAAACGGGAATTATGATTTTGGGGTGTCACATCATTGTAATTTAGGTATTGGGGACGAATGAAACTCATAAAACTAAGCAGATTTTTTTATCTTTAATATGAGAAAATATAATTATATGTTATAAAAGCAAATTTAAAATTAACTTTCTTGAATTGGCTTTGTTTGAAAATGGTGTTTTGATGTTTACACGTCACGCTTTACAACGTGATGACGTGTGTTAATTTACACAATGTATTTTGGAACTGGGGGTTAATTTTCAACTTGATATTTTAGCTTTGGTCATGGTGTTTGTTTTACCGTGTGCGTGTTTGGTCCAAGCCTTTTGTTTTATTGGTTGATTTGTGGTGGTTTCTTTCTCTAACAAGTAATAACAATCGTTATTCATCTTTCTTGACACTCCGCATTTGGTCCAAGCCTTTTGTTTTATTAGCCATATATTCTTCCTTGACTATGTATGGTTCACTTTCATGAAAACAAGAGCATAATTGTTTTTTTTTAGGTAAATTAAACTGGAATAAGATTGACATTTTAAAGCCAATATCATGTCAATATTATTCAATCAATGCTTGGAATCGAGTGTTCTTAGTAATAGAGTTGTTCACCCAATCTTATGTAACTACAGGTGAAAGAAGAGAGTAATATTAAGAGTACCAAATATGAATACAACAATTTTAGTTCCTTGACCACTATTTATACTTAATTTACTGCCTTATTGGCTTAAAAATGTACTTTTATTCATTTGATTATTCCTATGTAAGGGGTGTTTGGGATTTCTTCTCAATTTCTCATTCTCAAAATCTCCTTTTTGAAGACATAATCTGCTCTAAAAGTTCTTTTCTAATGGTATTTGGGATTTCTTTTACTTCAAAAGTACTTCTCAGATTGTGTTTGGGATTCCTTTCCTTCTCAAAAGTCTTTCTTAGCTCCAAAAGTCACTTTAAAAAGGAATCCCAAACACCCACTAAGACTGAACTTTGAGGAGTTGCTACTAGCATTTCGGCTTTAAGTTCTTAAAAAGAATTTGTTTATAGTAGATGATTTATTGTTGATCTATATTATCCATCTAATTAAAAAAATACATTTGATTATTTACTGGTGTTTGTGTAGTATCAAGTACGACTAAGGTACTGGGGGATAAACGAAGGAAAGAATCCATAGATATGAACGTCCACGGATGGGGAGTGTAAAAAGAGAGTAGAGAAGCAGGAGCGTACCTAGATCGATTTGACACTGACCCCATGAAATTTTGATACCAATTTGGAGTGTGCATGCATTGGGTTTCCAAACTAAAAACTCATCTAACGATTTCGCTTTTTGTTTTTTTTTTTAAAACCGATCAATTTCAATTATTTCGCCTTAGGTTTTACGATAGGTTGGACTCGGTTTCATTATTTTGGCTTTGCCACTTGGGCTTAAAATTTTTTGGCCAAAACTTTGGCTTCATTTTTTTTATTATGTGACCCGACCTGACTTGAAACCGAAAAACAATAATATTTAGCGATAGATATCCGACACTCAAAATTTCCAACCCCTTATTTTTTTAATTTTATTTTAGTATCACTTATAGATAGGCCTGGCAAATAAAACCCATTTGGGTTTTTTGGGTTATTTTGGGTCATTTTAAAAATAAGAATGGGTTAGGATGGGTTAAGAAATAACTAAGGATGGGTCAGGATGGGTTATATGATATCCATTTAAAATAATTCGTGGGTTATGATGGGTATTACGCACGGTACATGGATAACTCAAAAAGAGCATCACAGGCAGAGTTTTCATCCCATTCGAGTGTTTGTACATGTTGGCTTCACAAATAATAAAAATTTTAAAGATAATAAAAAATTTAAAAATAATAAAAATCTTCCAAAAAATCAGAAAAATAAAAAAATTCTAAAAAATAAAAAATAATAATAAAAATCCAAAAAATAATCAAAAAAATCAAAAAAATAAGAAAAAATCCAAAAAATTCTAAAAAAATCAAAAAAATAAAAAAAAAAATCAAAAAAATGATAAAAAATCAAAAAAATTTTAAAAAATCAAAAAAATAATAAAAAATCCAAAAAATTCTAAAAAATCAAAAAAATAATAAAAAATCAAAAAATAATAAAAAATCAAAAAAAAAATAAAAAATCAAAAAATAATAAAAAATCCAAAAAATTCTAAAAAAATCAAAAAAATAATAAAAAATCCAAAAAATTCTAAAAAATTAAAAAAATAATAAAAAATCCAAAAAATTCTAAAAAATAAAAAATAATAATAAAAATTCAAGAAATAAAAAAATCAAAAAAATAATAAAAATCCAAAAAATTCTAAAAAATCAAAAAAATAATAAAAAATCCAAAAAATTCTAAAAAATCAAAAAAATTATAAAGAATAAAAAATTCTAAAAAATCATAAAAATCAAAAAAATTCTTAAAAAAACAAAAAATAATAAAAAAATCTAAAAATAATAAAAAATCAAAAAAATTCTAAAAACTCCAAAAATTCTAAAAAATGTTTTTAGGATTTTTCAGGTTTTTTTTATTTTTTAGAATATTTTATGATTTTTAAGATTTTTTAGAATTTTTAGATTTATTTTGATTTTTTAGGGTTTTTTATTTCATAGAATTTCTTTGATTTTTTTCGTTTTTTTTATTTTTTTTTGTTTTTTTAGAATTTTTTTGATTTTTTTATTATTTTTTTAAATTTTTTGATTTTTTTTTGAATTTTTTGGATTTTTATTATTTTTTAGATTTTTTTTGATTTTTTAGATTTTTTTTGGATTTTTTAGGATTTTTTGGATTTTTTATGATTTTTTAGATTTTTAGAAATTTTTTTAATGTTTTACAATTTTTTATTATTTTTTAGAATTTTTTTGATTTTTTAATTTTTTTGATATTTTTGAATTTTTATATTTTTTAGAATTTTTTTTGATTTTTTATAATTTTTTATGATTTTAGGATTTTTAAGATTTTTTGGATTTTTTTATTATTTTTTGATTTTTTGGAATTTTTTTGATTTTTTTGATTTTTTACAATTTTCTGGATTTTTTTATTATTTTTTGATTTTTTAGAATTCTTTATGATTTTAGGATTTTTTAGAATTTTTTGGATTTTTTTATTATTTTTTGTAATTTTTTTGATTTTGTAGAATTTTTTTATTTTTTTTAGAATTTTTTCGATTTTTTAGAATTTTTTCGATTTTTTAGAATTTTTTTGATTTTTTTAAAATTTTTTGGATTTTTATTTTTTTTTTATTTTTTACAATTTTTAGAATTTTTTATTATTTTTTTTTGATTTTTTACAATTCTTAGAATTTTTTATCATGTCCAAATACATCTTTGACCAAAAACCCATCTTAACCTAAACTCATTCTAACCCATTTCTTACTAAACCCATTCTAACCCAAACCCATTCTAACCCATGCCCATCCTAACCCATTACCCAAACCTACCCAACCCACCCATTTTGCCACTCCTACTTATAGAGAAAGAAGAAAAGGAGGGGGTGCGTTCATATAGTCCGTCCGTACACCATCAACGTGGCTTCATCCAAAGCCCGTTCATTTGAGATGCTATTATTATCATCATCAATCACAAACAACGTGTGAAAACTCATGATTCTTATCGGCTTTGATGTTGCCAAACAACCACATATATAGAAAGGGAGATGAACATGCACCCACGCTGGTCCCCACATCTTAAAATTCACTGATTGCCTAGATACAGAGCACCCTATCAAATATGCCACATCATCACACAATATCCACGCGGCATTCCATGTAAGCAAACAATGAATCCTAAAACGGAAATATAGAGGTCCACGTAGTCGTATCTTCACATGTGTTACCGCCACTTGGGGATATGAATCACCGACACAGGTTCCATATTCATATGCCACTTGGGCTCCACCAGTTGTCAAATTCAACCATAGCCATCCAGTTTAAACTACGCCGTTTTGACCCAATCTCTTGGTCCCAATTAATTCCACCTTCCTCATCCCAATCTCATCATACCTTATCCCTTGTTTCCATATTGGGAAAATAATATTATAAAATAAAAGTGTATCATTATTCATTGAATAGTGGAGTGGAAGATTATGCAAGTTGAGTAGTAGTCTTACCGAATAAGTTTGGATTAGAGCATTTGAATTGGGACCTATTGATAATAGGGATGAGAGGGTTCAATGCATATGTGGAAAAGACATATTTATCCTGGTCAACTAACCATTCACTAACAATAAATGTTAGCAAATTGACGTTATTGATTGCAATTGATAGTTACAGGGACTGGAATGGTTAAAATTGGCAAACATGAGTTGTATATGACATCTAATGTAAACCACAATAACGAAAACTGTAATTTACTCTTGATTGTATATTGTTGCATGTCCAACACCACAACTATATATTGCATGTAGAAGACCAATATTCAAACTTATAAAATTTAGTTCATATTAGAAAACAGCCGTCTTTTAAGAAATTTTGATCCGTCAAATGTATTTGGATTTTATAGAAATGAATTTGAAATTAAAATTTGTCAAATGCAACACTTCCAAAAAAGGTAACGAATAGGCTTCATCCACCATCAGCTTCCATCTTATTCTAACAATTTTACAAACTAAACGACATTTTGCATTAAAAATTCAAAATTCTTTTGAGTAATTGGAATTCCTTCAAATTGTAATTCTTTGATATATTTAAAGTATAAACTCATATTTTGTAATTCCATTTCATTTACCATTTTTAAATTCGTTAAAAAGATATTACCCAAAGGTTCCCTAATTTTTATTCAAAACGAGCAAACAATCTATGACTTTTTGTCTTTTAAAATGAGTAAATAAATCAGAACATATATAAAAGTCCAGTTTAATTCACTTATTTGATCTAGAATAAAATAGTTACGTTGAATATAAAACAACATTAATCTAAATAAATTATTATAAAATCGATTAAATAAATACAAGTAGTTGTGGCCCTTAGTACCTTTTTTAATATAAAATAAGTATGAATCATGTCAACAATGTTTCCCAATTAAATTAAAATTATGAAACAAGCGTTGATATTATATCATCATTTTTATTTAAAAAAGGAAAACATGTGGATATTTTTGAAGGGTGTGGTGGTCACATGGGTTATATGGTTAAGTGGACAATATATGGCCATGTCAGCCCAACAACTTTCAGATCAAATAATGTAGCCGGCCGGCGACTAAATTAACAATGTCACCCGGACCCGGACCGGGTCCATTCATCCATTTTCCATCATGTATTATTCTTCACGCTTCAATCAAACACCACATACAACTTTTTTTATTTTTTAATTTGAAAATGTTATATCACAAAATTAAATTATTAAATTCTTACTAATCAATGAATAAGTATCTTAATTATACGGAATATACTCTCTCTAAGCATATGAAATTTTTTAAGTATAGAACTCAACATGAAATTTCTTAAGTATATGACACATTAAAACATTTTTTACAACCTATCAACTTGATTAACGCGTTTACAACTAGATTAATGCCTGTCAACTTGTCCATCTGTTTGACCAGTTTAAGTTTATAGGTCAAATGGATCATGTTCGGGTCACATGAATCTGAATTTGTGTGAATTAAAATTGACGTCTCTTACATAAATAATATACATGACATGTTTAGGTTAAAAAATTAACATGATTGATACCCTTAAATAGTATATTTATACTAAGAGGGTGTTTGGGATTGAGTTTGCAAATGACTTATTTACTTATTATTTTTTCTAAAGCCAATAAGTCATTACCAAAAGAAGGATTTGGGGCTTTTTCAAATGACTTACTGGCTTATGTTAATAAGTCATTTTTAAACTCAATCCGAAACACCCCCTAATTGATATGGTTATGCAACGTTAGACCATATCTAGCGGTAACCCCCATAACCTCACACAATCCTCCATAACATATGTGTGTAGTACTTAACACCACATAACCCCACCACATAACCCACAAAACACATTCCTCAACTTACCTTCACTCACATAGCACCTCCTAGTCCATGCGTAGTGAAGCGCTATCTAGAGGTGAAGGGGGCCTATGACGCCCCATAGCACCGGTAACACCCCCTGGCGCTATGGGTTGAGAATTTTGAAGCGTGCACTAGTGATAACGGGAGAAGGGGGTGTTATGGGGGTGAAGGTGAGTTAGGGAATGTATTTTGTGGGATTATTTGGTGTTAACCACTGCATACATATGTTATCGGGCGCTATGTGAGGTTATGCTAGGGTTATAGGGAGTTACCACTACACATGGCCTAACGTTGCATAACCATATCAATTATCAAAGTAGATTAAAAGTTACAAACGTTGTTCTTATTTATTATCGGTTGCTTATCAAAGTAGATTAAAAGTTACACACGAAATTTTGTTCAGCTGTAAAGGTTTAGGAATTTTGGTCAACTATAACAGGTCAGATTGCATATTAATTTCAACTATCATCCTATAACACATTTTTTTTTGCCATGGTAAAAATGAATTTTAGGATTAAATTGTTCATAATTAGAAGTTATGCACTTCATACATATTCAACAAGTAAATGTAAGTAAGCATTTGATTCACTAGCCAATTTTTTATTTTTATTTTTTTTTCTTTTTGGCCAGCAATTCATTAGCTAATTAGTTTAACTTTTGTGGGTATGTTTATTTCGAAAGTGAATTTTAAGAAAAATATTTCATTTGAACAATTGCACAGTTTGGCATTTTTGAAATTTTAAAAAAACTGTGACAAAATAACAAAAATATTTAAAGTATTTGAGTCTCCTCGACCATGACTCGAGTCGGGATTACAGGCGTTTTGGTCGCTACACAAGTGTATGGAATTTGTTATTCTTTGGAACTTGCCTAAAATTGTAATTTTTATTTATTTTAAGTTCCAACTGCTTATTCTTGATTTAATTAAATTTATTTTTAAGCAATTGGTGGATAGAAAATAATTTTTAGGTTTGAGAAGATTTGTTATTCTTTGGAATTATATTTTGGCCAACTTCAAAACATGGTGGAACCAACATTGGCTGCTTAGGTTTGTTGCTCTCCATAACTCATGTCATCACTTTCATCTAATTTAAATAGGGGTGTGAAAATATGATATGATACTAAAACACAACTCAAAACTAACATGAAATTAATAGGTTTGGGACTTTGGGTTTAGTCTAAGTGGAGTCGGATCAATTTTGAGTTGAACCCAAAACATGTTTAGCTAAACGGGTCGGCTTTGCATAAACCCGTTTAGCACCCCTTAATTTAACAAACATTCTTTATCATATTCTTATAACAATTAGCGGGCTCGTAAGTGCACAATATAAAAGAGAATATTGTGTAAAGGATACGTTGATAAGTTCTTCCTCTTTCTTTATTAATTTAATGATTGCTAAGTTCTTACTCTTTCTTTATTAAATTAATTATTGCGAAGTGTTTCGAAGTGTAGTTTTTACTTTGGAGTCCTCAAAAGATGAAGCACGGAGAGTTTTCTGACCAAAATAGAATTTTGGAAGTTCATCACTACTCAAAAAGAGGTATTATGACCAAAATTCAAATTACAAACGTGTTTTCCAAAGTTTTTAAATTACAAAAGATGTAACATTTATATGTATTTGTATTTTTAATTGTATCTCCACATCGTGAACGTAATATTTTTCTTTCGAACTATGTATACGTTATGTATAAAAAGTAAAGAGCATAAAGTTTTTTTAATGTTTTTTTGGGTAAAGGGTTACCCCGGTGATTCTATATATAGACAACCGCCAAATAAGTACAAGTAGTGAGGATGAGTTCCCCACTAGTTCATATACAGAACATGCCCCATATATGTATGCAAATAAAACAAAAGAAACTATGACATCACATCAAACTAACCTACTACATATCATGATAATGACCTATCTAGTAGACAAAAACTAAAACAAAAACAACTTCATCCGCCATCATCAAAAATGAAATTGCAACCAAGAGGCGTCCACCTGGCACGAACCAAAAACAAATTATCCATTGGAAGATTTTGTGGAAGAGGTGCTTGCCCCTGATCTGGAAGACTTAGGATGCGTACCCAAAGTCAAAAACATTGCAGTCTCATCATAGATAACCTCAACCTCCTCCTCATCAGACTCTTCCCTAGTATTTCGACCACCCTTGTCTTTCCTTTGGATGGGACCAGCATTCCCCCTATCAGAATCGAGAGCACCAAACGGGTTATGCGTCTGAAACTTTGATGACTTAGTACCCTTCTCATTCGCATAGTTAGAAGTCACTGCCTTTTTCTTTGTATCCACCGGTCTATACTCAAACTTAGGTTTCAGATTATTAACTTGGAAACCATTCTTTTTTGCACTGTTCTTAGCCTTTACTTATGTATAACCATCCGCGTCTACTCTCGGCCTGTTTGTAGGAGGATTTGGATTCGGACAAATATGTTTAGGGCATTCCCCTGATTCATGCCCAAACACACAGCAGAGGGCACATCTCGGGGGTTTCCGTTCATATTCCACCGATATAGTCTCGGTAACATATTTATTCTCTTCCAAACCAGGAATAGCCATGGTTAGAACCTCTTTAAAATCCTGGTCAGCCCAACAAATTTAAGGAAGTGCCTAGTGGACAAAGCCCAACAAATACCCCTGAAAGACGTACAGGTTGACGACAAACTCAACTTCATTGAAGAACCACTACAAATCGAAGATAAGAAGGTTAAAAAGTTACGCAAGAAGGAAACCCCGTTAGTCAAAGTCAAGTGGAACGCACGTCATGGACCCAACTTTACATGTGAATTAGAAAACATAATAAAAGTTAAGTACCCTCATCTTTTTAGGTGATGACAAATTTCGAGGACGAAATTTTTGTAAGGAGGGAAGGATGTAATACCCCGAACCTTAATGTACTGGTTATAAACGTATGAAATATGTAATTTATATTTCATATATTGTTAAACGAGTAAGATGATGGTGTGAAAGGTGAAATATCTTGACAAGCCTTGGCTAGTATAGGAGACCATTTAATATTAATAATTAAATATATTATTTTTGACATTACTCCGTTTTTAATGAAACTTAGGTTAAAACGTAGATAAAAATATGCTCGTTCTAATGACATATTCGTCGTTTTATAAAATATCATATTTTAAAAGTTATACGAGAAAAACGAGTGAAGCAGCTGAATTAATATATATAAGCAAGCTAGCAGGTCAAGCAGGCAGTCAATTGAATCCCACATCGACCAGAAAGGGTTTTGAGGTGCTTGCTTGCTTGCTTTAAATAAGAGTCTCAGTAGTTTGTTTAGGTACCAGTTTCTTTAACGAAAATGCTGTAGTATAGAGAATCCCGAGTATACGATAACCCGTTGGGTGTTGTTAATAGTCGCTTTTGGAGCGCGAGTAGGAGCAGGAGTAGGGAAACTCTACATCAACGTGTCGTAGATTATTTTATGGTATGCTCTTGTTTACGTTTATGTTTAGTTATTTATTATTCAATTTTCGTAGTTAATAGGAGTATTATTATTAGTAGTAATATTATTATTAGTAGTAGTGGTAATGTTAGTATTATTTTTAGGTACTAGGGTTATTGTCAGGGGGGGTATTGGGTAGCCTAGCCTTAGTTAAACATAGACTGATCAACCATGCTTAAACAAGGCAGCACTAACCAATATTCAACATGATAATGACTAGTTAGGTGTATCATTACCTAACCTAGGATTATGTAATTGTGTCAGGACCTTGAGACATAACCTAGTCGTACTAGCGGTTGTTAAGCAATTGCTAATCAGGTGAGTCATCATACTTGTCTTTTAAACTGTGATAGTATACTTGTCCATAAGTGGTAATAATGAGAATGCTGCAGTATGCATGTGTCAGTAGGGGTATATGGGATCCTATTATGCTTAATGAGGTGTATCACTCTGGGAAGGGTAATAAGGTGTTGTACCCACAGGCACTTCGTGCTTATAAGGTCCAGCGACACACACTCATACCTATGTGACGGCCGTAGGGGGACACAGCTGGAGGACCGGTATGTCTCTTGTACGGTGGCTTGTGACAAGTCAAATGTGACCTATAAGGTTCAATGAGGCCCAACCTGACTATAATGTGGTCACATGCCCATATTGTGTATGCATATAATGTAAACAGTTGGACGAGTATACATAAATTTTTTAATATTGGTTGATTTGTTTGTATATAACCATGATCTATATACTTAGAATTAATTTGATAACTTCGGATAAAAAGATTCTTTTCACGTTGCAAAGAAAGTAATTTGCATTAGTTGTATGTTTCGCAACGACAATCAACAAAAGCCAAGGACAATCATCCATGGCCAGTTGTATGTCGCTTTATCAAAAGTAAAAACCAGAGACGCAGTCAAATGACTAATATTAGACAAGGACGACAAACCTACAGATAAATCAACAAATGTGGTGTATAAAAAAATCTTTAACGACTTGTGATTTGTCATATTCATTTTTTTAGTTTACTGTAATTTAATATTTACATATGTAATGGAACATTAATTTTATTTTAAAATCCAAGGTAACATTGTTAAATAATATAATTTACTTTAAGTAACACGTGTAACACACGAGTACTTAAACTAGTCACATATAGATAAAGATCTATGAGTAATATTAGTCGAAGTAAATAGTGTATGAATTGGTTACTATAAAACCAGTAATTTTTTTTCCGAATATTGGATTTTAATAATCCCAACTATTTGCCATTGGCTGCCAACAGTCCAAACTTTAAAAATAACCACTGACAGTCCTAACTTTTAACATATCGTCCTCTAATGGAACCTGACTAACAGAACCCTAACACTGTTAAAAAACGTCTTTTGGCTGGAAAACTCATTTTTGGCTGGAAAACTCAACATTTTCGTTCAAAACCTCTTTGTAACCTTAGATCGGAACTTTAGAAACCTTTTCTGGACAAAAACGATTTTTCGGCTAACGGAAACTAACAACTTTAGAGTTCTATTAGTTAGGGTCCATTGGTTGCCAATATGTCAATAGCTGGGACTGTCAGTAGTTATTTTTGATGTTGGGAATATTAGCGGCCAACGACGAATAGTTAAGATTATTAAAATTCTATATTCCAATTTTTTTATTTGATTTTTTTTTCACACCCTCGGTTCCGCACCAGTGATTATATTATAATTATAATAACAAAAAAAAAAAAGAAGCAAGAATCCGATGCTTATAAAAGACCCGAAACAACTAAACCACCAAAACCCCATCACCAAAAAACACAGGCCTCAACCGGAAAACCAGAAATCATAACACCGGAAAACCAGAAACCACAACACCAAAATGAAAAAGTGCGAGTTATGCAGCCACATCGCCAGAATCTACTGCCACTCCGATAACGCATGCCTCTGCTACAACTGCGATCAAACCGTTCACTCCTCCAATTTCCTCGTCGCCAAACACTCCCGCACCCTCCTCTGCCACAAATGCCAATCTCCGACGCCGTGGACCGCCTCCGGCCTCAATCTCGGCCGCGCCGCCACCGTCTGCGTCACCTGTCTCGACGATAATCACCGCGAAAACGACGTCGTTGAGGAGAATCGTGTCGTACACGAAACCGAAGAAACTGACGGTGACGATACAGAGTCAATCGATGAGAGTGACGAAGATGACGAGGAGGATGAAGATGCGGAGAATCAGGTGGTGCCGTGGTCCTCCGACGCATCTCCGCCGGTCAACGGTTGTTCGAGTAGTGAGGATGTTTCTTCAAGCAGAGTTTCATCTGAAGGTTTCAGATCTATAACTTTTGGTGAACGAGTGGATGCTTATATCGATTCTGAGGTTTGTAATTCTGCTTCTGTGATGATTTGATGATCGAAAACGGTTACTGTGAATGCGTGTTGTTAATCAGTAATCCAATATTATGTGTAGGATGATACTGTGTGTTCATCAGAGAGATTCAATACCAGTAAAAGGAGTATGGAGACTGCATTAACGTGTTCCAGACCGTTGAAGGTGATTAGATCAGATTGAAATTGAGTCACAGGATATTAGTTTTTGATCGATTGACACGATTATGGATGAAATCGTATCCGATTCGGTTAATTCGGTTCGGTTAGGGCAACACGATTAGCGAATTGACGGTTCTACAGTTGATAACATTCAATCAAAATTTGTGAATTGATGGTATGATCTTGTGACATTTAATCAAAATTTGGTTTGTTATTTACATTGTTTGGTGTTATGTGAAAAAGCTTAGATGTTGTTAATAATATGTGACAAGTGGATCAATTGCTTTTGATAAAGGCTCCATGATTTGCTCATGCCTCCATGTTTCTGTCAATGGTGCTGTTGCCATTATTTGAATCAATGGTTACAAATTAAATAAAAAGACAACAGAATGTTTGACTTTTGAGCACTGTTGTCGTAGTCGTTGGGCGGTGGGACAGGGACTAGCGATTAATCAGAGATTAATTGTGATTAATTGCTGATTAATCAACGTCTAGTCGGGAATTTTACAACCGTGCTTTTAAGTACATGTGTTATGTGTGGTGGCTACTCATTCTGTTGCAAGTTGGTTTTAGAGTGGAACCGTGGTGGCTACTCATTCTTTTGCAAGTTGGTTTTAGAGTGGAACCGTGTGTAAAGTTGTATGTGGTATTATGGTCGTTATTGGATCTGTATGATTGGCTTGTATTGAAAATAGTGTTGTTAATGAGCTGAGTTGAGTCGAGTCAGGAAAGCTCAGGAACCGAGTTGGCTCAACTCGGATTGAAACCGAGCTGAAAATTTAAGTTTGGGCTCGATTTGGCTTTAAATCGAGCTGGCTCGACTTGGCTTGGTTTGGCTCGATTTTAAAAAGAAAAATCAATACATAACTCTCAAACTTCAGTAGTTTAAAATATTATTCAAAAGTTTAAAAGAATATATAAAAAATAACATAATACATTACAAGCCAAAATCAAGTTCAACAACACAAAATATGTTTTAAATTTCTCAACATAAAATATGTTATAAATTTCAACAAATCAAAATATGAGTTTATTAGCATGGTAATCAACCTTTAAATATGACATAGATATCAAATTACACTCATAAATAGATGTATACAATAATTAGTTTTTTTTTTTTTTTTTTGTAATATATTATAATGTATATAAAGATAAAATATATTACAAGTAAAATAATTCGAGCTAAGTTGATCAAGTGAGCCAAGCTGAGTCAAGCTGGCTCGTTACGAGCCGAGCCGGTTCGGCTCTGTTTCAAACCAAGCCATATCGAACGAGTTTTTCCCGAGCAAGTTCCGAGACGCGAGGTTATTGGACAGCCCTAATTAAAAGCCCCCTTGATACGGAAAGGTATTCCGTTAATGAAAATGAAGTATAAGATGAAGTATAAGATGGTTTGATCATGTCGATTATCATTGAATGAGTTCGAGGATAGTATTGTTGAATGCATACCATTCCGGTGTTGGTAAAATATATATCAATTCCGATCCTAAGATATAAGTTTAATAAGAGGTGGCTCAATTATTTTAGGCTGAGGGGAGTGGAGGGCTTGGATTGGGGGCATTGCTTGACACGTGACAAGGGTGGGATCCACAAACTTATGGTGAAAAATGAGGCGTGTGGTGTGGCGTGGTTTAGTTTGGCGTGGCCAGCCATGTGAATTTTTTTTAATTAAAGTAGCCAATCAAAGCCAGTAATATTGAACAGTCAACCAAAACCAGCCAAGTCACACTGCTACATCTTCTTTAAAATTTCATGAAAGATGTTAGCTTAAAGCTAGCAGTGATAACCTTTTATCTGTATATCACTTAGAAAGCATATTAAAACTTTTAAGGACAAACTTATATACCTATCATATACACTTAGAAAGCATATTAAAACTTGAAGGACAAACTTATATACCTATCATATACAAATGTGACACCTATTCAACGCAATAGTGTTGTCTAGCGACCACACAACTACGAAAGCTATATACATAACACTACAGAGCGAAAAGTTTGGGGGGTCGCCCCCCCTCCCCCCGGCTCCTTCTAACCTGCGCCACTGCACACAACCTCAATAAAGTTTGAAATCCGTGCAATCTTAAAGCAATATAATGAAAATATCATGAATTCTACGATTGTATATTGTGGAAATCATTGTATTTGTTACAAACAAGATAAAATATATACATATCAACGACATGTCAAAGGGTCTCTGAGCTACTTCATCTATTGTTAATCGGTATTAGAATGGAATTAAGTGTGAAGCTTCATGAGAGGTGGGCAAGAAGAATGATCCTAATAGTATCCTCGGAAACTTCTATTTTAACACAATAATCCCATGAATCCACTCATACTGTTGTGGTATATTCAAGGTAAGAAGAACGATATTTGACCGAAATGGCCTGTAACGAGTTTTATATACAAGGTAATTTGTGAACTAGAATGCACAACCTGCGACTTTTGTCACAAAAAAATAGATGTCATGTTTGTGTTCCCGGACAATATTGAAACATCAAACATTTCTACCGTTGACTCGTTCCACAATCCACACTATGTCAGTGGCGGAACTAGCAGTAAAGTTCAGGGGCATCCCTAATTTTTTTACCTTACATACATACAAGGTGAATATACATCATCATGCCACATCGGATAATAATTGACACGTAGGATAATAAAACTAACCAAGTTAGTAGCTAGTTAACGACGCGGTGACAGGTACACCAAAGTGTTAAGTAGGGGGTGGTGAGAGCCAAAATGAAAAATTGAGAGTGGCAGCGGCCAAAATTGATTAGTTTAGGATTATAAAATCCATTTCCTCATATATTTTTACCGTACATTCATACAATCAAGTATATAGTAACAACTAAAATTAGTAACTAACCCCTAACCCACCATCCAATTTAACTCCTTTTGTACTAGAATACATTTGCTGTCACGGAACTAGACTTTTATGACTAGAGGATCACAATGTAACCTTTTATAATACAAAATTATATTCATTTCTTTATGATGTACTACAACCAGTATAACCATATTAAGGTGTTACAACATGCTAGCTATTGTACCATTGAGGTTTTTATGAAAGTTTATTAAAAAAGTTATCTATACATTGAACTAAATGTATTAAGCAGAAACTTTAATAAAGTAACTAAATAAGATAAAAACAATAACAAAACAAAATAAAAGCATATGTTTTTAATACTAAATAAATCAATGAAATTGCACATGTTTTTAATACTAAATCAGAGAAAATTTATGTAATTTACACCTACAAAATGGATATTGATTACATCAACAAAATTGGATATTAATCCTCGATTAAAGTTAAAGCTATGTTGGTGTTTCAACTTTTAAGTGAAGGCCCAAACACCATTTCAATAAATAGATATTTTATTATGGGTCATAAACTTAACTTTAAAAGAGCCCATATAATAACAAAATAGGGTGCACGACTTGTTTTAAGTGTCATCTTCTTCATTATCTAACCTAATAACATCACTGCTGCTACGAAGTTGCCGTCACACTCACAGTGTCACCCCATCAGAAGAAAATTATGGTCATCTACTCTCATTATCTTCTTCTCTCTTTGTAGTCAGGGGTATCCTAATGTTTGCTTAGGGGTATTCAATACATCAAACATAAAACAAAGATTTTTTTTTTACACTTCACCATGAAAGTTGAGGGGTATCCCAGGCAACCCCTGGTATAACCCTAGATCCGTCCCTGCTATGTCATATATGGACCTGTGCCTGTAGGAAAGGATTTTAAACTATTTGTTATTAGGCCCAAACCATCACCGGTAAAATAAAAAGCACCTAAGGCCCAGTGGACCAAAAGCTTACTCATAAAAGTATGTTTGAATTCCAAAATCGGTGCTTTAACAGTTTAAGGTGAGAATTTCATTTTCTAAACATCAACACCACAAGAAAGGTCACCACAAACCACTCATATAACCTACTTTTCAAATAAAGCTTTTATCTTTTATGCATGTGCATCAATTTCATATTCTTTAAACCTATTATCTATAAGTTAAAAACCCAATTAACGTGTTTTTATATAAATGTAATGAAAAACTTCCATGCCTTGGTTAAATTCTGCGGGTGATCCCACGCCCAACGAAATTACTATTTTTATTTATAACCTATTTTTTTTTAATGAGAAAACGTATGTTAAACTTGTTTATTGTCAGGAGAGAAAAAATTGTGCTAAACCCACTACCACTCTCATATGATCCACCATACAATAAATTGGTAAATTTAAAAATTTTTGCTTGTTTGATGGATATAGTAACTTAGATGGATCTATCCAAATATACAATGTGATTGAAGTTCGCCACTTTTTATGACACAACGAGCCCAAGTGGTCCCGCATCACCCACTGCCACTTTCAAGTAACACCATCTGCAAGTCACCTCCAACACCACCAATGTTACAACGTACTTAGGGTGGGGGGTATAATCTTCGGTGAGTGGGTGTCACCGATCGGTTACCATACCCCCATGATTGAGTTGGGGTGTTTGAGTAGGAGAGAGGGTGAGAAATCGTTGTATAGTCACCGAATGATGGAGAAGAGTGATGGAGGAGAGAGAGAGAGAGGAGAGAGGACAGAAGAACCAATCAAAAAATTTATAACTCAAACACCCTAGAGTGATTAACCATACCTCCTGATTGAGTGCAAAATGGGGAGTGGAATGGGGAGTTGATATGACATAATATTATTGGGTAGAGAATCACTCAATCACCCTAGAGTGATTAACCATACCCCCACCCTTACGACTACAGCCGCCACCCATCACCAATGTTGACCCCACCTCTATTTGTTGTTGGCACTAGCTGTTGTAAAAATTAAACATATGCGACATATGAACTTTTTTTATGTGTTTTTTTTTTTTTTTCCTAGAATGACTTGTTAAGTTTTCAACCCAACCCACTTTGGTTAGGACCTATTTGACCTAACCAGTTCAATTTTTTCTTTTAAAATATATGATTTGAGCCCAACATGTTTTAACCGTCCATGCAAATATCCTTTAGTAAAATGTCAAGGATTTGGATATTATATACTAATATTATCTTGTATACGATTTATGATGGGAACCACGTATTTTTATAAGTTTACCGACAAGATAGGAAGTTGGAAGTATATAAAGTTTTCGAAAAAAAGGGGGTCCGTACTCGATCCCAAACTAAGAATAAAATATTTTTATTAAACTATACAATTTTATAATTAGTTTTTTTACTTAACATAAAATAAAATATATATCTGTTTTCATTTATATAATAAAAACGCGATTCTTGGGAGCTGGGCCTCAGGCTTTTGATCGGAGTATAAAAAGTTCCAGATCGTGCGATTAGGGTTTCTTTGTTAAACTTTGTTAGGGTTTTGAATCTGTGTGTTGTTACTGTTAGGGTTTATTTGTAAAACTTGAAGCTGTGCGATTATCTAATTACAATGGATCAAGATGATACACCGGCTACAAAGAAGCTCAAAGTTTCTCACGATCAAGAACCAAATTTTCAGCCTCTTTTTGCATCTTACAATGACAAGATCCGTCCAATGCTTGACGCACACCGTCTCAACTTCAAAGAAGGCATTCCCATTCCTCTTCCCACTGTCGTCGTTATTGGAGACAAGTCTTCGGGTAAGTCCAGTGTTTTAGAGTCCCTTGCGGGAATAAGTTTGCCTCGATGCACAAGGGTACCGCTTGTAATCAAGCTTCAACATCATCCGGATCATGTGCCAGAGTTCAGTCTGGAGTTTCAGAAGAAAACTGTTATGATCATAGAGGAAAGCCAGATACCAGAAGCCATCAATTCGGCTACGGTGGAGATTGCTGGAAATTCTAAAGGTATATCCAATGTTCCGATAACTTTGGTGGTAAAAAAGAATGGTGTTCCGGATCTCACAATGATTGATTTACCTGGAATCACTTGGGTTCCTGTTGATGATCAACCCAAAAACATTTATGACCAAATTACAGGTACCATTACAGCTCATTAAAACATATATAGATGCTTGTTATATTATTTTGGTGATATTGTACTCATTATGTTATGTTTTAGTTAAAATTATTAAAGATTAGGGGCTAAAGTTGTTTATAATTAAAGTTGTGGGATTAAACATGTCATTATTATAGTTGAGGGGTTAAAGTTGGATAATGCCAAAGTTGGTTCATGTGACATGTTTATAGTATATTTATATAATGAGGCCTTCTTTTAATGAATTGCTGAGAGTTTTTGAATTTCTGATGTACACTTTACACATCAGCAGGGCTTTTTTTTTTTTTTTTTTTTTTGCTATCACACGTTGTTGAACCTCCATAACGCACCGCCCCGTCCCCCCTTATAATTGGTTACTTGATTTCTTCTTATTTGATATTGAGACTTGATTTGTTTATTAGCTATTAGTTCAATATTTGTTGGTTGATTCTGTGCCAAATCGAAATTGAAAATGTGGATCCGGTAAAGGTAAGATTAAATTAACTAGATGGCTTAGCTTCAAAAAGGTGTTATTTTAACTGGCAAACTAAAAACTTTCAAGTTTATGATTGCAGATCCCGAAGCCCAAATAAAGAAGAATGGTTCACAATGATGAATTCAGAGGGTGTTTGGGGTTGAGTTTTGAAAATAGATTATGCGTTTTGAGTTATCAGAATCAGATAATTAACTGTAACAAAACGGGATGTTGAAAGATAGTGTTTGGATTTGATTATGTTGCTTGATATCACAATAATCAGATAATCAACTATTTGAGTGTTTGGCAAATATATATTTAAAAAAAATAAACAAGTGAAAATCCTTTTCTAAACGCAAATAATAATTTTTTGGAAAACTGCGTTTTGTTGCAGTAGGGGGGGGGGGGGGGAGCTACTTTTGGAAAATTGCGTTTTGTAACTTTCTAAACACAAATAATCAATTTTTTTATTTTTTTTACCTAAACACTCAAAACTGATTATTTACGATTTCAAAAGTCAATAATTTAAAAATCTCCTTCAAAACTCAACCCTAAACACCCCCTTAGAAAAATGGACCCCGACTATTTTACTTTGCTTTGGACCCCCAATTTAGTTGAGCCGCCACTGTATGCAAGTGTGACTAAATGAAATAGTTTTTATCGTGTATGATATTCGAGACATTGTCGATATTATTTTGTGATCTTACATCTATCTTTCTTTAATATTTCAGAAATCATAATGGAGCACATAACGCCTAAGGAAAATATCATTCTAAATGTTCTTTCTGCCGAAGTTAATTTTACAACATGTGAATCGATTAGATTGTCACGGCGTGTGGACCGCACTGGACAGAGAACACTCGCTGCTGTTACCAAATCTGACCAATATGCGGATGACCTGCTTGAGAAGGTTACCACAAATGCGGTTAACATTAGTTATGTCTGTGTTAGAAACCGGATCGGTAATGAAACATATGATGAGGCTCGAATCCAAGAAGCAAACCTTTTCAAAAGTCATCATTCATTGTCCATGATTGACAAGTCTAGGGTGGGCATTCCTGTATTGGCACAAAAGCTTGTTCAAACCCATGATGTGATCATATCCAAATGCTTGCCGAATATTGTCAATGAGATCAAAGAGAAGCTCGATGAGTGGATGAGTCGGATGAGTGGTTCCTTGAAGGAAACTCTCGAGAAACTTTTGATACATGGTGAGGTTGTTGGCTTGCCGGATAAACATAAGAGTTGTGATGCTCGGTTGGCCAAGATGGTAGACGAGTTCAAAATAGAGTTACACGCAGAGGATGAGAGTTTTGAAAATTTTCTGGTTGATGAGATGCGGGTTTTGAAGGAATCTGGTGGAATCCGGTTGTCTCAATTTGTTCCAGAATATGCGTTTTCATACTTGCTACGACAAAAAGTGAGCAAAATCTCTGACTTGCCTATTAGCTTTGTAAACAAAGTGTGGAGCTATGTTGAGAGCGTTTCTTTTGAAGTATTGAAAGACCATTGTGAGAGTTTTCCTCAGTTATATTCTCCCATGAAGAAAGCAAGTCAGAAGGCATTGGAAAAAATAAAAAACAAGTTTTTACAGAGGGCTATGGATATGATAGAGATGGAGAAGAACACAAATTACACATGTGACCCTAATTTCCTTGCTTCTTGGAAGGAGCTGAAGTCTGCCAATTATGATAAGTTATCGGATGCAGTTGTACGTCGTCGTTCAAAATGGATCGCTATTAACGGGTATGGTGATGTTAAGGTTGACCATTTGTTTGATGTTCCTGCAAACATAAGGGAACAAGCATTTGATCTGAAAATGAAGATGGTTGCTTATTGGGCAGTTGTTCTGCGAAGAATGGTGGACTGGTCAGCCTTAAATCTTCGTTATTGGATCCAGAAGTTTGTCACGGAAATGGGGATATCTGTTTTTACTGATATGATGTTGCCTGGTTGTGGTATAGAGAAGATGATGGAAGGACCCCGGTCCGTGGCTGAAAAAAGGGATATTTTTCGTTAACGGAAGTCACCGAACCTAAAAATTAAGTAAATTCTTTTTTATAAACCCGGGGGTCGAAAACATATATACCTAAAAAATTCTATATGAAATGTACATACATAACACTACTGAGTGAAAAGTTTGGGGGGTCGGACGCCTCTCTCGGTCCCTTGAAAGCTACGCCCTTGCTATGTCATAAACTTAAAATATGGACATGTGCATGTAGGAAAGGATTTTAAACTATTTGTGATTAGACCTGAACCATCACCAGTCAAATACAAAGCACCCAAGGCCCAGTGAACCAAAAACATACTCATGAAAATATGTTTGAATTTTTGTGCTTTAAGAGTTTAAGGTGAGAATTTCATTTTCTAAATATCAACACCACAAGAAAGGTAACCACAAACCACTCGTATAACCTACTTTTCAAATAAAGCTTTTTATCTTTTATGCATGTACGTCAATTTCATATTTTTTAAACCCATTATCTATAAGTTAAAAACCCAATGAACGTGTTTTTTTTATATATAAATGTAGGCAAAAGATCAAATACAAATAATCTTAACATACTAAACATACAAATTGAAGGAAAACCCAAAAAGACAAGGTGACATTTTTGTAATTACCACCAACTATCAAAGTTATAACCAAAAATACCTAAAAAAACACAAATTTTTTTTTTAACATTTTTTTATTAAAAAATCGCTACATTTCGTTAGCAAAAAAAAAAAAATTTTTTTTTGGCTGCTGCTAAAAGTAGCGATTTTTTAATAAAAAATGTTAAAAAAATAAAATAAAATAATTTGTGTGTTTTTTTTTTATTTTTTTAGATTTTTTTAGGTTTTTTGGGGGGTTTAGTTTTTAGCATTTTAGCTTGGGTGGGGGGGGGGGGGGTTAGGTTTTTTTTAGGTTTTTGGGGGTGGGGGGTGGGGGGGGGGGTTAGGTTTTTTTAGGTTTTTGGGGGTGGGGGGGGGGGTTAGGTTTTTTTTTAGGTTTTTGGGGGGTGGGGGTTGGGGGGGGGGGTGGGGTAGGTTTTTGGGGGGTGGGGGGGGGGGGTGGGGGTGGGGGGTTTAGGTTTTTTTTGGGGGTGGGGGAGTGATTAAGTTTTTTTAGGTATATTTGTAGAGTAATTTGATAGTTATTGATAATTACAAAAATGCCACCTTGTCTTTTTGAGTTTTCCTTCAATTTGTATGTTTAGTATGTTAAGATTATTTGTACAAGAACTTTACCCTATAAATGTAATGAAAAACTTCTATGCCTTGGTTAAATTCTGCGGTTCAAGGGGTCTGATGATCTCACGCCCAACAAAATTACCAGATCTATTTTTATTTAAAACTTAACCTTTTTTTAATGAGAAAACATATGTTAAACTCGTTTATTGTACCACTCTCATTATGGTCCACCATACAAAAACTTGGTTAATTTAAAAATTTTTGCTTGTTTAATGGATATCGTATTAGTAACTTAGTTGGGTCTACCCAAATATACAAAGGGATTGAAGTTCGCCACTTTTTATGATACAACGAGTCCAAATGGTCCCGCATCACCCACTGCCACTTTCAAGTACCACCATCTACAAGTCACCACCAATGTTACGACTACAGCCGCCACCCATCACCAATGTTGCCCCCACCTCTATTTGTTGTTGCCGCTAGCTGTCATAAAAGCTAAACAAATACGACGAATGAACTTTTTTTTTTTTTTCCTAAAATGACTCGTTAAGTTTTCAACCTCAACCCAGTTTGGTCAGGACATATTTGACCTAACCAGTTCAATTTTTTTTTTTTTTTTAAAAAACAATATATAATTTGACCTGAACCAAAACGTTTTTCATATTGATATGATTTGAGCCCTAACATGTTTTGACTGTCCATCCTGTAATGCTAGGTATATGTAACATAACATGTAGTTTATGAGAATAAAAGTATAGCCACAATGACATACCAAGATTCATATATTTGGTGGGGACAAATCTAATTGCGAGAGTATGATAAATGAGTAGTAGTACACTTGAGAGTTTTATGTATGTCTATTTTTGTGGGGTGAAACACCTCTCTCTACTTTTGTTAATATTAATTTAGTTGGAGTACAAACACAACCAACTTCTGTCTATCTGATAGCAACACTAAGCATCTGTCTTTTTAAAGAATTAATCATGGAAAAAGCCCTTAGCATTTGTACCTTGTCATCATATAACTGCAGTAACAACACTCACATGCCAATATTTTATAAATATACAAATCCCAGATCTGTCCCCAGCAGCATTCTATGCTTGCTTGCATGCATGCATATGCTGTTTCTGCTACTTTTTTTTAAGGCCAACAAATCCTTCAAATGGGCTACTGTTGAAATTCACCACATTGGGATACACTCGCCTCCGAACCGTGGAAAACTCTCACCTAGGGCCGTAGCTCGTGAACACTCGCCCAAAGGCACGACAGTGCGGTGAGGTAAAACCCGCTCAGTTCAAGGACCGAACTAGCGATCTCCGCCTACTCGCCTAGTCTCCCATCATCACCAGGTGCCGCAGAAAATAATGAGGAGAGTAGGAATCGAACTTGAGTCCCTTAGAACACAAAGTCTTTCCCTTACCACTCCACCACCACCTCATTGGCGCTGTTTCTGCTACTATGCATACATTGTTCACGCGTGGAGTTGAGTCAGGCCAAGCTCGGGCTGAAAATTTTAGCTCAAACTCTTCAACAATTATATACACACACCAAGAGCCAAAACGATCCGAGATAACAAGCAAACCAAAATGAGCCGAGCTAATGGGCGAGCAACTGGCTCGGCTCGTTTACAAACTGAGCTTGGCGCGGTTTCAAATCGAACCAATTTCGAGCGACGCTCCGACTCACAAGCTTTATGAAGTAGTACTTACTATTCCAGTCTTTATATCATTTGGGGTTCAGTACCTACCCTCTACACTCACCAACCTCTTTATTTCTACTTTCTATCTCTATCCCTTTATATATAATGGTAAAGGATCAAATAAAAATAAAATTAACGTACGAAACGTACGAATTGGGGGAAAAGCAAAAAGTGACGGTGGCAATCTGTTAATTATCAGCAACTTCAAAATTATTGAGAAAAAGCAAAAAGTGGTGGTGGCAATCTGGTAATTATCAGCAGCTTCAAAATTACTCTAGTGAGCAAGAGTAATTTTGGAAAATGTAGGGTAATTATCAAATTACTCTAGTAGAGTAATTTTGACTTCTGTCGAGTAATTTTGGAAAATGTCTTGTAGAGTAATTTTGTTAGCATTTAGTTATGGGGTTTAGCTTTATGGTTTACTTTTTAGCTTTTAGTTGGGGGGGGGGGGGGAGGGGTTAGTTTTTTTTTTTTTTTTGGGGGGGGGGGGGTAGTGTAATTTTGATAATTACCCTACACGACCAAAATTACTCTACATGAACATTTACAAAATTACTCCACAGAAGCTCAAAATTACTCTACTAGAGTAATTTTGAAGTTGCTGATAATTACCAAAATGCCACCGCCAATTTTTGCTTTTTCCGCCAATTTGTACGCTTAGTAAGTTAATTTTATTTTTACATGAACTTAACTCTATATATAATATATGTATCTATACTGGAAGTAGGGAAACATTAACATAAGGATGTATACCCAAAAATTTCTATAGAACCGGGGGGTCGAAAACGTATATACCCAAAAATTTCTATACGAAAAGTACATATATAACACATATATAACACTGAGCGAAAAGTTCGGAGGGTCGGGCGCCCCTCCCGGCCCCTCTTAAGCTACGCCCTTGGTTTTGGGGGTTCCCAGGAACCCCCTCGGTTTGGCAAAAAATGTAAAAAATTAGTGGAAACCTTGTATGATTTGGAAACAATTAGTGATAATCTATCAAAAGAAACCCGGTGAAAAAAATTTCTAGATTCGTCACTGACAATAATTGAATGTATACATATATATGCGCACATGTATGTGTATGTATGCATGCATGGATGTATACATCAAAATTTTCAAAAATGACAAGTATGCCGAAATGTTGGTTATTTGCAATTTACCTCTCATGTGTGCTATTTTGGTGTCATAAAGACATCATAAATATATTGTGTTTTTACAATATATAAATTATAAAGTCACGACTCATTGAATTCGACAGGAGTAGATTGATCCATGCCATCAAGAGCCAAGATACTTTTGGCATAGTGACATTCGATGCATAATACAATACGATGTACTTTTAGTTGTATACAATATTTTATATATAAGTTTGAAGGGGACGTTTGAAATTGTCGCTAAATTCTTTGTTGTTGAGCTCATAAATAGGTTCGTTCGTATGGAAATAAATGTGTCAAATCCTTAACTCTGAAGAGGTCTCTCATCTCCACGAACTTCAGCCTTGGTAATGCCTTAGTGTGGATGTCGGTTCTCTGGTCTTCTACACCTACATGCTCAATCTCGATCAACCGATTTAAAACAAATTCCCTTAAGATATGATAGTGTTGTGTTCCATATAATACATAGTTTTTATATGCAATTCCCCGTATTTGTGACTGTCTATACTGCAAAACTAATTCGAATAGATAACTAATGGAAGACAATCTTAGTTTGTAAATCACAATGTTCGTAGACAGTCTTGAACCCAACCTAGAAATCCTAAATCTTAAGAATCCATAATAGAACTCGCTTTGTTGAATTAGTAACATGGACAAGAGGTTCACATAGGTCAAACAAAGTTGAATGGGCTGATGAAGACTGCTGAAAAGTCAAAACTTTATCTGTTAAGAGGTTAATTTAGGCTGCGGGGTGTGGGGCTTGGGTTGGGGGCTTTGCTCGACACGTGGTGATTGTGGGCTCCACCAGACCACCCAAAAAAAAGTGGGGTGTGGAAACGGCGTGAGTTAGCGGCGTTGGGGTGACATGTTGGCTGGCATTATTTTTTTTATATACTTGAGATTTATAAAATAAAATAAAAACTTATATTATTTTTAAAAAAAAGTTACATAACATCCTAAAAATTAAAAAAAAAAACTACTTATTAAATCCTAAAAAATTAAAAAGAAAGTAGTTAATAATTCCTAAAAAATTACAGAGTTCGATAATTGTTACAGTAGGGAACCCACTTAAATTCCGGATTCCCGTCATGCCTCCACTCGATCTTCGCGATCTTCATTCGATCGTCGTGGCTCAAGTCCTCCGCAGGGAGACGGTCGAAACAAACTTTTAACCAATCCAGCTTCGGTTTTAGTTCACGTCACTTGTGTTGGCAGGCGTTTAAATTATGGCGAGTGTTACCAACGTGTTGTTGGTATTGTTGGAACGGTTGTCTCCAGTACGCGGTTTGACTGCGTTGTAACGTACATTGTGCATCGACGATCGAAGTGACAAGCGCAATCTCCTCCTCCTCCGTCTAGTGCACCATTTTCGCTTTTGTTGTTTGGTTGAAAAAAAAAATTGTTGTTGCGTGTGAGATTGGTTGAAGAAGTTTTGTGAAAATTGTAGGCACGGAGTGGGTTAGCCAACGTTGCCTGGCTTCCCCTGCCCCATAAACGCCCCCCACTCCCCGCAGCCTTACGATTGCTCTTCACACCAAAAGATCTACGGGGAAAAAAAATTTGTCCATTTTTAGGAATTAGATACATAAACAAGAGATACGGTTTCGTGGAAACTCTCAGCGACTGTTTTGTATTATTATAAGACTCCTTAAATAAAACTTCAAATACAAACTTAACCAACTTAACTAAATACAAGACTAAACATCCTTTCATATAATAAACAGACCCAACACACCAGGCCCAATTCGGTCGCCAAACAGTACACCAACCCGTTTCTCATGTGAATAACGTCCGACAAATTTTAATGTTAGAAAGAAGATAACATTGGGATATAACGATGGACATTATTGTAACCGATCCCTTGGTTGCAGAGATGGCTGGGCAAATCAAATATGTGTTCATAACTCTTGTTAACAAAGTTGTACCTTATGATCTTATCTTGAATTTTCACTACCATGAATGCAGATTCTTCTTCATCTTCACCCCTAACCACATCAAAGACTTCAAACAGACGATAATTTCCCACCCCTCGGCTATTATTATAGAGGGGCCGAAGCTCATCAAGCTCCACTTGGTATTTGATAACCCACCCTGAATAATCACTCAACATTTCATACACATTCAGGCGTGAACGATGTTTGCGACTAATAGATTCCACCAAATGCAGATGGCCTCCAGATTCCCCAAAGTAAAGTGGAGCCTCATCGCGAGGCGAAGAGAGATCCCTCTCTGGCAACGACATCATTTTCAACTTTTCTTGATCGAGCTTAAAGTATACTAGATCAACTCCGGGAATCCAGTGCATTGCTCCATTCCAATAAACTACAAAACAGAATAACGTAGAATCACCAGGATAATCAGACGCACGAATAGATTGTTTTGAAATTCTCCATTTCCCGGTATTAGACGAGTAGATTTGGATCTGAAACAGCCTCCCATAACGACTTACATCACGAAGACAAACAACTTTGTAATGCAAGTCTGCTCGATGATATGCCAGGCCCATAAAACCTTCAAAACCGATTGTTCTACGAGCATCTGAACCACCAATGACCGATGGGATGATCGCAAATTTCTTGGTAGTGGGGTTAACCACGTAGTATTTTCGTCTGCTACAACAAAGCAGTAACCCGTTACAAGATTGCATGATTCCGAAATCACGATTAGGGTAGAAATCACGAGTACGAAAAGGAGGAGGGGATGGATTTTTAAGATCAAATGGAATATACAAATCATGAAGAAAAAGACCAGGGGAAACCGGAACATTGTCATACAAGAGGGTGAAGCTTCGGTGACTCAACAACGAATGCCAGTGTTTGGATACGGATTTGAACCGAAAGACGGAGGTAAAGGGGAGCCTGCGAAGGATTTCGGTTAAAAGATCATCGTTGGAACCAACTATAGCTCCAGACTCATGTGTGACTCTTAATTTGTTAACCATTTTTGGAGTGATTTGAGTGTCATGAAGAACATTTGTATTTAAATTGGGTTGTCATGGTGAAAGATTGCTATGGAAGCTGTTGATAACAAGCTTGTTATGAAAGCCTTAGACTTTAATATAGTTGACCAGAATCAATCAAAACATTTTTAATAAATTTGTTGTATAGCTTATTTAGTAACTCTATGTTTTTTTATATATATTAAAAAACTCTAACTAACTATTGTACGAGTAAAATGCACGAATAGTCCCTATGGTTTGGTGAAATTTCACCTTTATTCCTCAATTTTTCAAAATTACACTATTAGTCCCTGTGGTTTGACAATTTGTTACTCGGGACTATCCGAGTAACAACTTGTCAAAGCACAGGGACTATCCGAGTAACAACTTGTCAAAGCACAGGGACTATCCGAGTAACCTTCATCCGCTTTAAGGACTATCCGAGTAACAACTTGTCAAACCATAGAGACTAAAAGTGTAATTCTAAAAAGTTGGGACTAAAGGTGAAATTTCACCAAACCACATATTGTATTAAAAAAGCTTATGTCCATTAAGTGTATGTAATTATAATTATAAATTAAATATTCCAGGAAATTGAAAGATGAATTATGAACAACTGAAACCCTAATTTCCTTTTATATCAGCTCTCAATTTCATGTTTCCAACTGCACCTCCATCTCTTATTTTATGACAACTTCAACCCTTCAAATATTAAACCCGAGCACTTATAACACTTCAATCCCTCAAGTATGAGACTTGCACACTTCACCACCCTGATCAATTATAACTTAATAACAACTTATAACAAGTTGTTACAACCAACTTTGTACCATATAATGCAACATGAATCAGAGAACCCTTATTATTTTATCAGAATCCTCGGTAAATCTTGAGGTTGGGGGTAGGTTTTTGCTATTGATATTTAGTTATGGGCACAATTATTCTGTTGTGGTAAAAACTAGTTATAACAATAAGCACCAAGTATTAGTTAGACCAGAGCTTGAAAAAATGACGTTATTTGACATGTGGACGTTGTGTCAGGGCGCGTCAGAATAGTGGCGTGGTGGAAAAAGGGGTGTGGGAAGGGGCGTGGAAGTGGGCGTTATTTAACACGTGTCACCTATTTAATATTATTATTTTCTATTTAAAAATTATATAATATCAATTTAATCTAATTACATAAATTTATAAAATAAAGAATATAAATTCACAAAACTACATAAAATTAAAAAAATTTAAAAATTTTCATAAATTTTAATTTTCGTCTTCGTCAGGTTCGTCTCGTGGAACTGTTGGATTTATATGTATGGGTTCGATAAGTCAACGCTGCTGACCGAACTATGACCCGTAAGAGTTACACCTTGGGCAACGAACATTAAATCCACTTAACGTGATTAACTGGTGACCACGAACAATTAACGGAACGAAATATATAATTATCTAGAATAATTATATATCAACGAGAAATGGGATTTATTATGTATACACGTTATAAATAATATAACGTTTAATTACTTATTCAATTAAACTTTGTTTTTCGGGCTTCGTATCGCTTTTGGGCTTGTACTAGACGTGTTGGGTTTTAGTGGCCTAAAAAATAATTAAGGATGATTGATAGGGTTATTATGGTTAACCTAATTATATATTACTATATATAATTGTTTCAATTTTCTTTTTTTTTTTTGTGATACACACTGCCGTAAGAAAAGTGAAAGGAGTTCACTTTATTTTTGTGGGACAATCAAAAGAGAAGGCAGCTGCCACCTTCATCAAAAGTGGTGCCACTTTTCTTTGCTCTAATCTTACGACAGTTGACCGGCCAAGCCAAAGCCGTCGCCGTTCGGTTCGTGTTTGTGTCTAGCACTCATTCGTTGTATCTCGGTGTCTCATACGGTTATTATTAACCAAAAGGGTATAATTTTTTTTTTCATCAGTAGATTAATTATTTTATATACCGTATTTGCATGTTTGTAACCATGATCCTGTTCGGTTCACTTTTGGTGTTGATTATTTATATTTATTCCGCTGCGTTTTTATTAATTATATATTTAATTAATAAAATATGTCAAACCCGTTTTGATAAAAAGTAAAATTGACACCACTGAATCCCAACAGGAACACTCCAAATGTGTTCAACCAAATCCGCTCGAAGGTTGTGATGTGTTGTATACTTTTTAATTTCATTCAAGTTCACTTCTTGTTCTTCGTTACTTAATTCTTTGGTGCGTGACTCGTCTCCTTGTAAAAGAAGCGGATATTATTTCTACCATCCTGATGCAAATGTTATTTCCATCAAAAGGAAGGGGCACTTTCTCGAGGAAGAACTTCTTAATCGAGGAACTGGAAATAATGTGGTTGATCTTGAAGAAATTCAAGAACCAACAACAACCGCCGATGAAGTCGGAACGTCTGAACAACAAGAAATTGTTGCTGATGAATCAGGCATGAACACAGGCGTTCGCAGAAGTAGCAGGACTCGTAAAGAACCTGACATATACCTTTGGCATCTCGAGGGTGCTGAAGTCTTGGTAGTAGATGAGTCTAATGACGAACCTACTAACTACAAATTTGCTATCTCAGATCCTGAATCTGCGAAATGGCTGGAAGCCATGAAAGCTGAGATGCAATCTATGCGTGATAATCAAGTCTGGGACTTGGTTGAGCTACCCCCCGAATCTCGGGCAGTAGGGAGCAAATGGGTTTTCAAGAGAAAAACCGATATGCATTGAAATGTACACACCTTTAAAGCACGGCTAGTTGCGAAGGGTTTCACTCAAACTCAGGGTATTGCCTATGATGAAACCTTCTCGCCCATTGCTATGATCAAATCAATCAGGATATTGCTTGCCATAGCCGCGTACTATGACTACGAGATTGGCAAATGGATGTCAAAACCGCTTTTCTTAATGGGCATCTCTCTGAAGATGTCTATAGGGTTCAGCCAGACGGTTTTGTTGATCCAAAATATCCTAATAGGGTGTGCAAGCTGAATAAGTCCATTTATGGACTCAAGCAGGCGTCTCGTAGCTGGAATCTTCGTTTTGACCAAAATATCAAAGAGTTTGGTTTTGTCAAAAATGAAGATGAGCCTTATGTTTACAGAAAAGCTATTGGGAGCACTATATCATTCCTCATCCTGTATGTGGATGATATACTGATTATTGGAAACAGCGTCCCTATGCTTAACGAAGTTAAACACTATTTGGGAACTTGTTTTGCAATGAAAGATCTTGGAGAAGCAGCTTATATTCTAGGAATCAAGATCTATAGGGATAGATCTAAGCGACTTCTTGGGCTAAGTCAAAGTACATACATAGACAAAATGATGACACACTTTAAGATGGAAAACTCCAAGAAAGGAGGTGTTCCTATGACTAAAGGGACTGTGTTGGACAAATCGCAATCTCCTTCAACGGACATTGAAATTAAGCGAATGGAAGCAGTTCCATATGCTTCAGCGATTGGTTCTATCATGTGTGCTATGTTATGTACTAGACCTGACGTCTCGCATGCTTTAAGCATGACTAGTCGTTATCAGCAAACTCCTTGCATTGCCCATTGGACTACTGTTAAGAACATTCTGAAGTATCTGAGAAGAACTAAAGATGTGTTCTTAGTATTTGGAGGAGTAGAAGAAGAGCTCACTGTAAGATGTTACACTGATGCCAGTTTTCAAACTGACCGAGATGATTCTCGCTCACAATCAGGTTTCGTATTCACTCTAAATGGAGGAGTTATCTCATGGAAAAGCTCCAAGCAGAGTGTGGTGGCGGATTCAACCACCGAATCTGAATATATAGCCGCATCAGGTGCTGCAAAGGAGGCTGCTTGGATGAAGAAATTCATAACCGACCTCGATGTGGTTCCAAGCATTAAGAAACCTATCGAGATATTCTGTGATAACACAGGTGCTATTGCTCAAGCCAAAGAACCCAGGTCTCATCACAAGGCCAAGCACATTCTAAGAAAGTTCCACTACATACGGGAAATTGTGGAACGTAGAGACATCGTGATAAGCAAAGTGGACACAGATCAAAACCTAGCAGACCCGTTTACTAAGCCCATGACTCAGGACAAGCATGATCAGCACATGGGTGCTATCGGGCTTAGATTAGCTAGCTGTATGTTTTGATTTAGTATTTGGATGTACGAACTTTTAACAGTTGTACTTTTGAATTCAATTTTGATTTACTGGTTAAATGCAATTTTGAATCTTATAACTGTGTTCGATTTTAATACGTTTAATCCATGAATCGTGCATTCTAAACTATCCGTAGTCGGTCAGACTCGTGGGAACGATTCTGAATTAAGACTATTCTGACTTTGAACTCAAGGAGTTGACTTCCAAATTAACAGACCTCATTGAGAATGACGTTGGATGTAACTCGCATCAAATCATCTTCATGATCTTAGTCATAAGATGCTTTGATATTGGTATACTCATTTAGTATCCTTTGACCTGAGATACATATTAGAACTTCCGTTTACCAAGGATTATTCTTTGATTACTGTCAACCGCTGTCGCGTAACTACCAGTCATAAAGGCTTTAATTGGGAGTAGTTCTGAAGTTCAGTGGGATTTGTATGTAGTCAATAAGGGATTCTGTACTCTTACATGATATGTAACAGTTAGACATTGTGGCGCCCTCGTTGATTCAAACTGGTGAAGTGTAAGGCCTTACCCAAACTTACTGTGTGTTTGTTCGGACCACTTTGACTCTTGATCGAGAACAATAATAATTGAACACCATATGAGAATGAATTTGATCTATGTCTCATTGATTCAATTTATGTCTTTTACAGAAAGGATGAATGATAACAATTACCATAAGTCTGTCGTCTTGCAATAGTAAGTTGTTACTAATGGCAAGCTGTTTTGGTTAATGACTTTAAAGTGTCATACCTTGTTGGGGGCAGCCATGTGCAGCTAGAGCGCCGCTGACTGTCTGCGTTGAGGATTTTATCGAAGGCCGTCCAAGTGGGAGATTGTTGGATTTATATGTACGGGTTCGATAAGTCAACGATGCTGACCGAGCTATGACCCGTAAGAGTTACACCTTGGGCAACGAACATTAAATCCACTTAACTTGATTAACTGGTCACCACGAACAATTAACGGAACGAAATATATAATTATCTAGAATAATTATATATCAACGAGAAACGGGATTTATTATCTATACACGTTATAAATAATATAACGTTTAATTACTTATTTATGTAAACTTTGTTTTTCGGGCTTCGTATCGCTTTTGGGCTTGTATTAGACGTGTTGGGTTTTAGTGGCCTAAAAGATAATTAAGGATGATTGATAGGGTTATTATGGTTAACCTAATTATATATTACTATATATAATTGTTTCAATTTTCTTTTCTTTTTTTTTGTGATACACACTGCGGTAAGAAAAGTGAAAGGAGTTCACTTTGTTTTTGTGAGACAATCAAAAGAGAAGGCATCCGCCACCTTCATCAAAAGTGGTGCCACTTTTCTTTGCTCTAATCTTACGACAGTTGACCGGCCAAGCCAAAGCCGTCGCCGCTCGGTTCGTGTTTGTGTCTAGCACTCATTCGTTGTACCTCGGTGTCTCACACGGTTATTATTAACCAAAAGGGTATAATTTTTTTTCATCAGTAGATTAATTATTTTATATACCGTATTTGCATGTTTGTAACCATGATCCTGTTCGGTTCACTTTTGGTGTTGATTATTTATATTTATTCCGCTGCGTTTTTATTAATTATATATTTAATTAATAAAATATGTCAAACCCGTTTTGATAAAAAGTAAAATTGACACCACTGAATCCCATCAGGAACACTCCAAATGTGTTCAACCAAATCCGCTCGAAGGTTGTGATGTGTTGTATACTTTTTAATTTCATTCAAGTTCACTTCTTGTTCTTCGTTACTTAATTCTTTGGTGCTCGGTTGACTCGTCTCCTTGTAATACTCGCAAATTGCACGTCCCCCATCCTCCAAAATCATGTTATGCAAAATAATGCACGCGTACATCACATTTCGAATTCTAGGTTTTTCCATAATTCTACATGGCACTTTCAAAATGTGTCATCTTGATTGCAAAACACCAAACGCTCGTTCGACGTCCTTCCGTGCCGCCATTTGAGCCCTGTTAAACTTACGTCGCTTTTCGTCTAACGTTGTTCCCCGGGTAAATGATTTTACGAACGCAACCTAATCTGGGTATATACCGTGTGTTAGATAATAACCATATAAATACTCTGCATCGCTAACAAAAAAAGATCCTTTCGGCCCAACACGGTTCATATGGTTGTTTAAAATGAGTGATTGATTAAGAATATTTATATCATTATTTCCAGGAGGCATATCAAAGAATGCCTACCAAATCCAAAGATCTTGAGATGCAACCGCTTCGAGCATCATAGCCCGTTTTTTTATGAAATCTGCTACTGTGTTGTCCTGCCCATGATGTTGGACAATTTTCAGACTCCCATTTCATACAATCTAAACTACCGATCGTCCATGGGAAACCATGTCGCTCTTCATGAGCCTCTAAAAGTTGTTGTATGTCACTAAACGTAGGTTTTCCCAAATATTTTTTAAAAAAAAATAATTCGATAAGACACTCACAAAAATAATGGAGACTTTCCCTCGCCATCCGTTCCGACATTTTTATACATTCATCCATAATGTCGGAAGCTGTCCCATAAGCCAATTGTCTAAGCGCGGCCGTGACTTTTTGCAACGTGCTAAATCCTAGACGACCACATGCATCCTTTCTTTGTCAAAAAAATTCATATTTACTTGATAAATCGTTCGATATTCTTAGAAATAATTCATGGCTCATACGAAATCAATGTCTAAAGGTACTATCATCATAAGCAGGTGACGTGGTGCGAGTGTTGTATAATTTTTAATATATCTTTAGCACTTTTTACTCGTTATCAAGCTTTAAATTTATAAAACACGATACAATACAATCACTCTCTATAACACGTTAGGGCAAGTGCACACATCGTTGGCGTAGTATAGTGATGGTAAGATAGCGAGGTCGTCGAAGGACACAAGAGCTTTTAATACCGGTATATCATCGACGTCTAATCTCACAAAAAAAATTAAGAAAAAATGTTAGTAAGTTTAAAAAGATAAAAGAAAGAAAAATAAAATAAAAGTGTTAGTAAAACAATAAACAAGATAGAATCACTTGGTTTCGACTCCTCATTTATGTATCCTTTGATGATTTACGCACTTTGGGTTTTTTAAGAGATTATCTTAGTTATTGTGGCATGTCCCTCTTTTGGAGGCATCCCTATCGTGAAAGTCCGATAGGAAGGCAAACGAGGCGCGGAGTTCACTTGGGAACTCGAAGGCGACATGAAGGCCAAGTACCCGCAGTTGTTCAAATGAAGATCTGGAACGACAAATTGGTAATTCACGGTGCTGTGCAGCTTCGAGCCTGATTTCGGGACGAAATTCCCTAAACAAGGGGAGGCTGTAACACCCCGTGTTTTCAAATGTCAAAGTCAAAGTCAAAGTCCAAGTCAACTTTGACTTCTTTGACTGTAAGTAGTCTATTTTATGTTTTATTTGTATTATGTGGAGTAAGTGTTGTTAATCAGAATGAATCAAAGTAATCGAATGTTTAATCGATGCGAACCGATTTACAACTGTGAATAGCAGGAAGTAACAATGCGATAAAGTTAACTAATCAGTAATCAAACCGATCTAACCATTATCGAACTCGAATCTCGAATTACGCGAACTTTGGTAGTTATACGTGTGTGTGTGCCTTATGTGTTACCTGTGCGTGCTTACTTTATGTTTTGTGTGGTGATCAATCGAAACTCGAATCGAAACTCGAAACTCAAATCGAATGCAATCGAAATCGAATTATGACGAATGGTAACGTAAGGATAAGGTGAAATATAAATGATTGTATGTTAGATATAGTGATTGGGACTGAAAGTAATTTGGATAGGAAACTCTACCGTACTCGTATCGTCTTCAATCAAAATCAAAATATCGAAAATCGTCGCACCGAACACTCGAACCAGGCTGTGGATCGATCAGGCTGTCAGCCGATCGAACAGCCTAGCCGATCGAACGGACTGTCCGATCGAGCAGGCTGTCCGATCGGGATGCCTGACCGATCGGCCAGCCCTTTCCTCTTTTGGAGCCAATAAATAGGGCTGTCATTGTCATTCTTTCCACTTTTGGAAACTCTCTGACCGACCAGCTCATGCTCTTCACCTTTTCTCAGATTTCTTCCAATTCCAGTAAGTTTTCATCCTAAATCTTGTACTTTCTTGATCAATACACACTCCTACACCTTTCTATCTTTCAAATATTGATTTCTAACCGTGAAATCATCAAGATCTAAGTATTCTAGGATGATGTCCTCAAGGTGTTCTTCAAGAACATCATGTTTTGGCCTCAATCCACCATGAATAGCTCGGATCTAACCGATTTCTACATAAACAAGCTAAGATCTAGCACGGATCTAAACATTTACATGATGTAAATGATTGAAAGGAAGATTTCCAACTTTCTTTCAACTCCTTTACACTCAATGCCTTCAAACCGGTGGAAACGGAGCTTGAGTCAACTCACCAAACATTCTAGTGGATGAGTGGTTCAAGATTCGAATTCTATCTACGAGGTTCACCAATTCCGGGTTAAACATCAACTGCCGTTCGGAACAATTCACCGGCCGGACTTCGGTGATTCCCGTCCGAGCAGGGGAAACAAGTAAGAACGAAAGTTCCAAGGTTCAGCTCGTTATCAAACTACCTCAATATAACGTCAAATAACCAAAACAGCCAAGTGTTAGACGAACAGGCCGACCAGGTCAGGATGCTGGCCGAGCGGTTAGACTGTTCGAACGAACAGCCCAACCGATCGGACACGCCAGCCGATCGACCAGGCCAGCCGATTGGCTAGCATATGGCCCCACATTTTGACAATTTCATGAAGTATAGTATTGAACGAGGTGATGTTCGATCGAACGAGCTGTTTGATAACATTATTCATCGGATCATGAGATACTATGCTTCAACCCTTAATCGATTTTCAATGCGTTCGACGTATTGGAATGCCACCCGATCGAGCATGCTGTTCGATCGAGTATGTTGTTCGATCGAGTGACATCTTGCTGAGGACTACTACTGAGGTTCCTAACCGATCGGTTAAGCCGGCCGATCGAACAGACCGTTCGATCGATCGACCTGAATGGTAAGAACACTTCAGTGTTCTCAAATACTACAACGAAAACTTCAAAAGGTCAAACCATCATACATAAACACATCCTACTCAAAGGAAGAAACAATCCACTCGAACAGTCCAGTCGATCGAGCCTACCGGCCGATCGAACAGACTGTCCGAACGGATCTTCCAACCGAACGAACAACCCGTTCGATCGAACCTGCTGTTCGATCGACCAGGCTGTTCAACCCACTTACACTTGTTTCCATTTTTACGTGTATTCATCGTTATGCTATCGAACTGTTCAGGCTAACCCTACTCTCAAGCGCTCCCTTCAATCCATCAATCAATCGCTGTGAGTATACTCGATCACTTTTTGCTTTTAGCACTTTCAGGTGTTACATACGTTACTTATATCAAAACACATTCGATCACACTACTCAAGTTAATTGAACGCTAACCAACATGCATGTATTACGTGACTAAATGAATGCTTGTTGATTGTGTTTACACGTGGAATGTTGTCTACCTGCCTTAACGACGTAGTACTATAGTTTCGACTCAGGACCCGTCCACACGGGGGTTGTTAAGGACAATTACTTGCATGGATTACGGTGGTAATCATGTATTGCGAACTGTCTCGGACAATCAACCCGCAGTCACTGGTATCGATAGGTCCATGTCGATAATTAACATGCTTCGTTTTCCTCTGTGTACGTGCTGGTTATGCGTAAACTATTCAAACTCTATATGCTATTATCAAACTTGTATACTCACCTTTACATTATATGTATTGACTTTATTTTAATGTATGTGACAGGTGTTTAAGATGTTTGCTTGCTAGGAAAGCGAGGCTAGAATAAAGCTCTAGAGGCCCCCAACAAATAGTTGTCTGTCAGGAAAGAGCAACTAGAGCATAGTTGTTTGTAGATCTTGTCAGGCTGGGTCTTTAGGAGCATTTGAACAATATTTATTTGTTTTATTTAAATCTGAGTTGTCGGAACAGAGTATTTGACTGGTTGTTATCTGTAATAATTTGTTTGTTATTTGGGACACGGTATGGGACGTGTTATTTAAACTAAATAGTGATGATAATTGTTATGGAAACTTCTGGACAATCTGTTTCACTCAGTGCCATGCCCTGATGATTCCGCCATCGATTGGGGTGTGACAGATTGGTATCAGAGCCATAACTATAGGGAATTAGGCCAGAAACGACCTAGTCCGGGTCGCTGTCTTAGCGATCTAGACTATAGTTAGGAACCAACAGACCAAGCTTATGTGCTATATTCTAATATTCTTCGCTATCACTCACTCGAATTTTCAAATAGAATCAAGCAATTTAGTCGAGATTAGGTGTGAAAGCCGCAAAACTCTCGACTAAATCGTTTGATCAATGCTGATTTTATCAATTTATCAATGATTCCCTCATTATTTTCGATAACGAACGAGGAGAATTATACCAAATCAGGAATGAAATCCATATTTTGATGAATAATCTCCTCAAATTTTACAAAATTAAGGAAGAAATTGCTAAGCCAGGGGTGAAACCTGAACCTTGGCAACTTATTCCAACTTTTACTCATCTTACCAAAGCCTCGACGGACTCCAACGACCTGAACTCACAAGTATGACCTAGGGAATACGCGCTGAATGCCCAAGAATCGAGGCAGAAACACGCTCCCGAAAGTCGAAAAGTGACGACAAGTCTACTGCGAATAGTCGAATCGCTATGGGTAGTCGATGTCTAGTAGCCGCAGACAAACTATTTCCCGATTTTCTTATGTGTTTCGATTCTGAGCCCGCAACCGCAGACTCTGATAATTCATCGATTTTGTGTGTTTTATGTGTGTTTACCTGTTTATGTGATTAATTTTGATGTTCCCTCGATTTTGTTGTCACTTTGATCGACACACATGATTCGCATTGCTCTTCTACCTCAAAACGCTAACAAGTCGTTACGAACTCAGACGATACTATGCTATGATATACGCTATACTATACTCGACATTCTATACGATTTTACGATACTATTCGATATACTATACGCGATCGCTATATACGAACGACTCGCGAGCTTTGAATGATATGTTTCTGTATTCTGACTACCTCTGTGATTAAATGTGTATGTGCTTCTGTGTTTAGGTGTCTCTGTACTCTACGTGCCTACGTGCTTATGTGCTTCTGTGATTATGTGGATCTGTGAATTTGTGTTCATGTGATTACGTGATGCATGTTTCGACGTATTTCTAAGCTTTAGTAAGTAGTAGACGTGTGAGGTGAGATTCGATTGTTGTGTCTGAGACCTACGACGATGTCTGTTGCAGACCATGTCGACATCTGGACATCGAACCCCACTTACTCGCCAAGAGAAGAGAGATAGGCGTCTCGCTACTATCATCGCCAAGAGTGTGGCAAAAGCTATGAGCGATGTCTTTGAAAACGCCAGCAAATCGTCTGAGGAGTCGCGAATCGATGCTCCTAAAGATACCAACAAGACTGGGTTCAGCTTTAAACAGTTCAAGGCATGCGGACCAAAGGAATTCACCGGAGAAGATGGCCCAACAGCTATGTTTCAATGGTTCGATTCTATCAAAGTCACTCTACGCCAAAGCGGCTGTCCAGAAAGTCTCTGCACCCTCAATGCTACAGGCGTCTTCCAGTCCCGAGCTCTAGACTGGTGGACGGCCGAACGAAACAAACGCGGGAATGATGCAGCTTATGAGCTGACATGGAAGGAGCTGAAAGCCATCATGATGGACGAATTCTGCCCTCCCCATGAACGCCAAAAGCTGGAGGACGAGTTTTGGAACATTAAGCAGAAGGATGGAGATAGCGCTGCCTTGACTGCACGCTTTAAACAGCTCAGCATCATTTGTCCCGATCAGGTCAAGACGTCAGACATGGCCATCAAGAAGTATATCGAGCTCTACCCGATTGTGTTGCCGATTTCGTTCATGCTGCCAAGCCATCATCGATTGAAGAGACCTACCTGCTTGCCGCTGAGATCAATGACAAGCGGGTAAAGTCTGGTTTTTGGGATAAGCATACCAAGTCTCTGCATCAAGCCACCACTGGATCGACCGTCGACACCACCACTGCTCAACCCTCCAAGTCATCAAGAAGAAAGAAGAAGCACAACAACAACAGCTCCAGCAACAAGAACTGTGTTGTGACAACGACTGCTGCTCCTCTACAAGCCGTACAACCTCAGCAGCAGTCTCACCATCGACAAGCTCCAGTGATCAATGCGTCGCCAGCTAAGCGCGCTTACACAGGTCCCCACCCGCTCTGCCCGACATGCTCATACCATCATCCGGTGGGAATCGCCTGTCGTTTCTGCGCCCACTGCAACCTCTACGGGCATTTCACTGCGAATTGTCACTATGGTCCCCGTCAAGCCCCAGTTCAAGCCGCCGCTCATCAAGCTCTACTTCCAGCCCCTCAAGGCCAACCTGCAGCTCAAGCACCAGTGTTCAATGCTCGAGTCTGCTTTGCATGTGGTGATCCTAACCACTTTGCAAACATGTGCCCAAACCGGGTTGTGAAACAAGAACCCCAGCAGCAGCAGTAACAGCAGCAGCCTCAGCAGCAACAGCAAGCAGCTCGTGCCAGAACCTTTAACATCAACGCCCGTTAAGCCCAGGCTGACAACAACGTGGTTAATGGTACGTTCCTTGTGAATGGTATTTATGCATCATGTTTGTTTGATACTGGAGCTGATAACTGCTTTGTGTCGTTTGAATTCGAGAAGCTCCTTAGTCGTAAGCGTTCTTATCTCCCCTCGTCATTCGAAGTCGAAGTTGCTACGGGAAGAACCGTCGTAGTTAACTCTGTTCTTCGTGATTGTACCCTCGAGCTCAACAATCACCTCTTCCCAATCGATCTCATTCCAATGCAGCTCGGAAGTTTTGACGTCATAGTAGGCATGGACTTTCTTCGTGAAAACCATGATGAAGTTGTGTGTTTTGAAAAGATGATTTGATTCTCGCTCGCAAATGGTGATCTCTTATGTGTGTACGGTGAAACAGCTTCGAAAGGTTTCAAGCTCATGTCGTGTATCCAAGCTAGCAAGTATCTCCGCAAGGAATACAGAGCTTTCTTGACCAACATTGTAGTAGCGGAGAAGGAAAAGAAAAAGAAGGTTGAAGTCAAAGACGTCCCAGTGGTTCGTGAATTTCCTCAGGCCCTGATGATCTTCCCGGACTATCGCCAAGTCGTGATATCGACTTTCGTATCGACCTTATTCCTGGAGCTAACCCTGTTGCCAAAGCCCCTTATCGACTTGCGCCATCCGAAATGAGGGAACTCTCAAACCAACTCCAGGAGTTACATGAAAAAGGCTTTATTCGCCCGAGCACCTCTCGTTGGGGCGCACCAGTCCTTTTCGTCAAAAAGAAGGATGGGTCGTTCAGGATGTGCATCGACTATCGAGAATTGAATAAGCTGACCATCAAGAACCGTTATCCCCTACCTCGAATCGACGATTTGTTTGATCAGCTGCAAGGTGCATCGTGTTTCAAAGATCGATTTACGCTCAGGTTATCATCAGCTACGCATACAAGAGGAAGATATACGCAAAACCGCCTTTCGCACTCGCTACGGCCACTATGAGTTCGTTGTTATGCCTTTTGGTCTAACCAACGCACCCGCGGTTTTTATGGACCTGATGAATCGCGTGTGTAAACCGTATCTTGACCGTTTCGTCATCGTGTTCATCGGCGATGTCTTGATTTATTCCAAGTCGAAGGCCGAACACGCGCAGCATCTACGTTTGGTTCTCGAATTACTCCAGGGGAACCAACTCTATGCCAAATTCTCCAAGTGTGAATTCTGGTAGGAGGAGGTTCAGTTTCTGGGTCACATCGTGAATAGTCAGGGTATTCATGTCGATCCCGCGAAGATTGAAGTAGTTAAAAGCTGGATTACGCCAAAGAACCCGTCTGAAGTCCGATCTTTTCTTGGACTAGCGGGCTATTATCGACGATTCATCGAAGGATTCTCTAAGATCGCCGTGCCGCTTACCGCTCTTACTCATAAAGACAGGTCTTTTGTTTGGGGAACTGAACAAGAATCTGCTTTTCAAACCCTTAAGCGCAAGCTCTGCAATGCTCCTGTTCTCACGTTGCCAGACGGAAACAACGATTTCATTGTCTATTGTGATGCTTCCAACCTTGGTCTTGGCTGTGTTCTCATGCAACGGGACAAGGTTATAGCTTACGCGTCTCGTCAGCTCAAAATCCACAAGAAGAACTATACAACCCACGATCTCGAGCTAGGCGCAGTTGTTTTTGCATTGAAGATTTGGCGAGACTACCTGTATGGTACCAAGTGTACGATCTTCACCGATCACAGGAGTTTACAACATATCTTTAATCAGAAAGAACTTAACATGCGTCAACGCCGATGGGTAGAACTTCTTAGCGATTACGACTGTGAGATTCATTATCACCCAGGCAAGGCAAATGTTGTAGCCGACGCACTCAGCAGACGGAGTTATTTGCTTAGTATTCGCAATACCAAAGCCCTGCATAATCTCGAAACTCTCATCCGCGAAGCCCAGCATGCCTGCTTTGACGAACGCACTTTGAAGAAGAAGAGAATCTATCACGATGGAGCTCAGCTTGTAAGCAAAGCAGATGGGATTTTCTATTTTCTGGACCGAATTTGGATCCCTAAGCGGACCGATTTGCGAAAATTATAATGAACGAAGCCCACAAATCCCGGTATTCTATTCACCCCGGTGCCGATAAAATGTACCAGGATCTTCGTTACAAGTATTGGTGGCCGGGTATGAAACGGGATATCGCCCTCTATGTTGGAAGTTGCCTGACTTGTGCAAGAGTCAAGGCTGAACACCAGCGACCTTCTGGCTTAATCGAACAACCTCCAATCCCTATATGGAAGTGGGAGAGTATAGCTATGGATTTTATAACCAAACTTCCGCCCACGCCATCAGGTCACAACAGCATTTGGGTTATAGTTGATCGTCTGACCAAATCAGCCCACTTTTTGCCAATACGGGAGGACTACAAGGTAGAAAGACTAGCCCGAATCTACACCGACGAGATCATTTGTAATCATGGTACGCCTCGTGATATCATTTCTGACCGTGATGCTCGGTTTACTTCGCGAATGTGGGAAACGTTTCAAGCGGCTCTTGGTACGTCGCTTAACCTGAGTACTGCATTCCATCCTTAAACCGACGGACAGACTGAGAGGACGATCCGTACTCTTGAGGACATACTCCGAGCGTGTGTCATAGACTTCGGTGGTAGTTGGAACAAATACCTGTCGTTAGTCGAATTCTCGTACAACAATAGTTATCATGCCAGCATACAAATGGCACCATTCGAGACTTTATATGGAAGAAGATGTCGTTCGCCTATTGTATGGCACGAGATCGATCATTCGCAATTAACCGGTCCCGAGTTACTACAAGAAACGACTAACAAAATCCTCCAGATTTGAGACAACTTGTCGAAAGCCAGGGATAGACAGAAAAGTTACGCCGATAGAAGACGCAAGCCCCTTGAATTTGACGTTGGCGACTAAGTACTCCTAAAGGTATCCCCTTGGAAGGGTGTGGTCAGATTCGGCAAGAAAGGGAAACTAGCGCCTTGATATGTTGGACCTTTTAAGATTCTGTAAAGGATCGGAAAAGTCGCCTACAAACTCGAACTACCGGAGGAACTCAGTAACGTCCACCCAACTTTCCATGTGTAGAACCTCCGAAAATGCCTAGCTGATCATGATCTGATTGTACCTCTCGACGATCTTCAGGTCAACGAAATGCTACACTTCGTGGAAAAGCCTGTCGAAATCATGGATCGCCAAACCAAGCAACTCAGGCGCTCACGCATCCCTATCGTGAAAGTCCGATGGGAAGGCAAACGAGGCGCGGAGTTCACTTGGGAACTCGAAGGCGACATGAAGGCCAAGTACCCGCAGTTGTTCAAATGAAGATCTGGAACGTCAAATTGGTAATTCACGGTGTTGTGCAGCTTCGAGCCTAATTTCGGGACGGAATTCCCTAAACAAGGGGAGGCTGTAACACCCCGTGTTTTCAAATGTCAAAGTCAAAGTCAAAGTCCAAGTCAACTTTGATTTCTTTGACTGTAAGTAGTCTATTTTATGTTTTATTTGTATTATGTGGAGTAAGTGTTGTTAATCAGAATGAATCGAAGTAATCGAATGTTTAATCGACGCGAACCGATTTACGACTGTGAATAGCAGGAACTAACAATGCGATAAAGTTAACTAATCAGTAATCAAACCGATCTAACCATTATCGAACTCGAATCTTGAATTACGCAAACTTTGGTCGTTATACGTGTGTGTGTGCCTTATGTGTTACCTGTGCGTGCTTACTTTATGTTTTGTGTGGTGATCAATCGAAACTCGAATCGAAACTCAAAACTCAAATCGAATGCAATCGAAATCGAATTATGACGAATGGTAACGTAAGGATAGGGTGAAATATAAATGATTGTATGTTAGATATAGTGATTGGGACTGAAAGTGATTTGGATAGGAAACTCTACCGTACTCGTATCGTCTTCAATCAAAATCAAAATATCGAAAATCGTCGCACCGAACACTCGAACCAGGCTGTGGATCGATCAGGCTGTCAGCCGATCGAACAGCCCAGCCGATCGGACGGACTGTCCGATCGAGCAGGCTGTCCGATCGGGATGCCTGGCCGATCGGCCAGCCCTTTCCTCTTTTGGAGCCTATCAATAGGGCTGTCATTGTTATGCTTTCCACTTTTGGAAACTCTCTGACCGACCAGCTCGTGCTCCTTACCTTTTCTCAGATTTCTTCCAATTCCGGTAAGTTTTCATCCTAAATCTTGTACTTTCTTGATCAATACACACTCCTACACCTTTCTATCTCTCAAATCTTGATTTCTAACTGTGAAATCATCAAGATCTAAGCATTCTAGGATGATGTCATCATGGTGTTCTTCAAGAACATCATGCTTTGGCCTCAATCCACCATGAATAGCTCGGATCTAACCGATTTCTACATAAACAAGCTAAGATCTACCACGGATCTAAACATTTACATGATGTAAAGGATTGAAAGGAAGATTTCCAACTTTATTTCAACTCTTTTACACTCAATGCCTTCAAACCGGTAGAAACAGAGCTTGAGTCAACTCACCAAACATTCTAGTGGATGAGTGGTTCAAGATTCGAATTCTATCTACGAGGTTCACTGATTTCGGTTTAAACATCAACTGCCGTTCGGAACAATTCACCGGCCGGACTTGGGTGATTCCTGTCCGAGCAGGGGAAACAAGTAAGAACGAAAGTTCCAAGGTTTAGCTCGTTATCAAACTACCTCAATATAACGTCAAATATCCAAAACAGCCAAGTGTTAGACGAACAGGCCGACCAGGTCAGGATGCTGGCCGAGCGGTTAGACTGTTCGAACGAACAGCCCAACCGATCGGACACGCCAGCCGATCGACCAGGCCAGCCGATCGGCTAGCATATGGCCCCACATTTTGACAATTTTATGAAGTATAGTATTGAACGAGGTGATGTTCGATCGAACGAGCTGTTTGATAACATTACTCATCGGATCATGAGATACTATGCTTCAACCCTTAATCGATTTTCAATGCGTTCGGCGTATTGGAATGCCACCCGATCGAGCATGCTGTACGATCGAGTATGCTGTTCGATCGAGTGACATCCTGCTGAGGACTACTACTGAGGTTCCTAACCGATCGGTTAAGCCGGCCGATCGAACAGACCATTCGATCGATCGACCTGAAAGGTAAGAACACTTCAGTGTTCTCAAATACTACAACAAAAACTTCAAAAGGTCAAACCATCTTACACAAACACATCCTACTCAAAGGAAGAAACAATCCACTCGAACAGTCCAGCCGATCGAGCCTACCGGCCGATCGAACAGACTGTCCGAACGGATCTTCCAACCGAACGAACAACCCGTTCGATCGAACCTGCTGTTCAATCGACCAGGCTGTTCGACCCACTTACACTTGTTTCCATTTTTACGTGTATTCATCGCTATGCTATCGAACTGTTCAGGCTAACCCTACTCTCAAGCGCTCCCTTCAATCCATCAATCAATCGCTGTGAGTATACTCGATCCCTTTTTGCTTTTAGCACTTTTGGGAGTTACATACGTTACTTATATCAAAACACATTCGATCACACTACTCAAGTTAATTGAACGCTAACCAATATGCATGTATTACGTGACTAAATGAATGCTTGTTGATTGTGTTTACACGTGGAATGCTGTCTACCTGCCTTAACGACGTAGTACTATAGTTTGGACTTAGCACCCGTTCACACGGGGGTTGTTAAGGACAATTACTTGCATGGATTACGGTGGTAATCATGTATTGCGAACTGTCTCGGACAGTCAACCCGCAGTCACTGGTATCGATAGGTCCATGTCGATAATTAACATGCTTTGTTTTCCTCTGTGTACGTGCTGGCTATGCGTAAATTATTCGAACTCTATATGCTATTATCAAACTTGTATGCTCACCTTTACATTATATGTATCGACTTTATTTTAACGTATGTGACAGGTGTTTAAGATGTTTGCTTGTTAGGAAAGCGAGGCTAGAATAAAGCTCTAGAGGCCCCCAACAAATAGTTGTCTGCCAGGAAAGAGCAACTAGAGCATAGTTGTTTGTAGATCTTGTCAGACTGGGTCTTTAGGAGCATTTGAACAATATTTATTTGTTTTATTTAAATCTGAGTTGTCGGAACAGAGTATTTGACTGGTTGTTATCTGTAATAATTTGTTTGTTATTTGGGACACGGTATGGGACGTGTTATTTAAACTAAATAGTGATGATAATTGTTATGGAAACTTCTAGACAATCTGTTTCGCTCAGTGCCATGCCCCAATGATTCCGCCATCGGTTGGGGTGTGACAAATACAAACCCAAATAAAAAGTAGCCAAAGTTTGGAAATCAAAAGTAATACATAAAAGATTTGTCTTTCCCAAGTGATGTAAGAGATTAGCCAAGCATGGCCTTTGTTTGACAAGAACTCTTACAATCAATCTTGGATTACGATATTACTACACACACTCTAAAGATGGATAATGGAGGAATGTGGTGGATGATGGTGTTGGAGTGGTTTTGGAATGGTGGCAAGTGGGAGAAAAGTGGTTTGCCAAGGGATGGGTTGGAAGTGAACCAAGCCCCTCTATTTATAGCTGAAATCAGTTCTTTCACACGGCCCTGTGTCCTTTCTCTATCTTCATTTAATGACCAGCGTCAAATCATATGCACAAACGGTCCGTGTTACAGTAGACACGACCCCGTGGTCAACTTTGTGGGGTCCATTGTGAGATTCTGCATATCTGGGAGTTGACCTTGGCCCCGTGTCTCTTGTCTGCTTTGTTTTTTCTTGCATGGACTCTAATCTCATTCAGTGGTGGGGCACGACCTCGTATCTGGATGGCACGGCCCTGTGCTTGTCTTCTAGATTGTTGTTTTGGTCTTGGGGTGTAGCTTGAAGGGTAGGCATGGTGTGTCAATTCCTCTTTCTTGTATTTTGTGTTGGTATTTACCGTTAATTTGTTTCTTTTGTACATTTAAGCTCATATAGTCATGAAAATCAAAAGTATACAAAGAAACACACTTTTTCCAACATTAATACGTAAAAATGTATGTTTTATGCCTTGTTTGATATAATTTATATGTTGCATTTTGCGCATATCAGTAGGGTTCGACGAAAAATAATCACTTACTAATAAATCATGTGCGATGATGTAACGCCCCAAAATCTGAATGTTAATATTTGTTGTATGTTATTATATGACACGTCAGGAAATAAATAACTAGGCTATTTAACCTAGTTAAGAGTATGGTTAAAAGTAGTAAATGATTTTAGTAGTGTCAATTATGTTTTAAAAGTAAACCCGAGGGGCTAAAATGGAACAAATGAAAGTTAAGTTATAAAATAACTTAAAAACACACAAACACACACATACGTGCGTGTTCAAGAAGGATCAGGAGACTCCCATGGAGCCTCAAACCCTAAATCGCCTTTAAGCTCAAATTGGAAGGAAAGATGAAGCTGAAATCCATAACCGAGCATGAATTAATGATCACCAACACGAGGGGATCATAAGGTATGTCTTAAATCTAAGTTTGGTGATCATGGGTGAAGTGGGTTATGTTCTAATCCGTGAGTTAATATGAAATTGATCATGTACAAGGGTTAGAATCCTCGTGTAGAACATGGATTATGAATGGTTTGCGTTAATTTGATGTTTAGAGGTGACACCCATTAGCTAGGGTGAAGATGATGACTAAAATCACCTCCTATGTTCAAGTCTTGTTGAATGATTGATGTATTATGTGGGTATGATGAACTATTGTTAGATGAAAGTATAGGAATATGATGATGTTATGTTTAATGTTCATTTGGAATGATACATGATGATTAATAGTTGGTTTTGATGGATTATGTATGAGATTAGAAGAATATGTATAAATTAGTTGTACATTGTGCATTAAAAGGTGTACGCACACCAAGTGTTTGATGAAATGCCTAGTATAAGCTAGCATGTGAAATTAAATGTTAAATGATGAATGAACATGTGTAGAGTTTGATAATAACATGATTGATGATAAACAAACATGAGAAAATATATTGAGGAAAGATTTCATAAGATGGATAGTTGATGGTATGATTGGGGTTGAATTATGCATTAGGAGTTGCGCTCTATATTTGAATCATGAGGTGCATACCATGTGCCGGATTAGTGACTAAATGGTAATTTGGATATGGATATACACTAAATAGGTGGATTGTGGACTTACTAGTAAAGAACGATGTTGAGATTATGTTAAATTACTAGTTTTGAATGTGAATGTCAATTGTGGGATCATGAGAGTTTTAGTTTGTATTGATTTAGTTGCATATGTGCAAGATGTAACTTGATGATCACGTGGTTGAAAACATATTGCATAATAAGTATGAAATGTATATAGTGTCATTAGTATAAGCCTAACGTGATGACACAAATATAGGAGGTTAAGTCGAAAGTTCATATATAAACCATTGACTTCTGAAAGTCAACTATGCATAAGAAGCATAACTAGACTTATTGCCATAATTGTAAGATTTTAGAAAGTCATATGGTCTATGTTATATCAATACATGCTATATAGAATGACATGATGAATTATATGAGCTTAAAAGGATGTGATTTTGAATATATGCCTTATGTTTGTTAGAACTGACTAATGAAGGTCAAATGTGAGATATGCATTTGTTATGATTGTTGATATGTAATATCTCGTATGCTAACAAGAATGTAAATGTGGTGACATGTATGGATAAGCATTTAGTCAAGGTGACGTAAGCACGGAAGGCACAAGGGTCAAAAGGACACAAGAAAGCGAACACGGATACGGACGCAAAAAGGTAAGTGATTTCCGACTCACTTCTTAGTATACATAAGAATTTATTCTGGATATTAAATGAAGGGAAGTCATGTATGGTGTGAAATGATTGAAAGTAATAAGATAACTATTGATCTAGATAGTCGAAGGTAGTTTATGGGACCAAACGGGTCGAATAAATAAGAATAAGCGAGGTAATGGTAATAATACGGGTAATGATTAAGGACCCGGGGAAAGAATCTTAGTCTAATATGTGAGGAATTGTTTTACGGATGTTTAGGAACAAGTTTCAAGTGAAACGGATGCAAAACGAGCAAGTTATGCATATTTTAGTTCTTGAAAAGGAAGGCTGATTCAGGGGCCACCGTAAGCTATGGTAGCCACCGTAGCTTACGGTGGAAGCTGGGGATTTATTTCTGCCGTAAGGCAGTATAAGGCTGCCGTAAGACATCAGGGGCCACCGTAAGCTACGGTAGCCACCGTAGCTTACGGTGGAGGTCAGGTACAAATGTATAGTTTGAGGATTTCTTTGTTTTTCCTTCGAATTTGGACCCCGTAAACCCATTCCAAGCCTTGTTAAGCTTCTATAATGATCCTTAACCCTATTAAATGGCTTGGTAAGTTATGGATGAGTATGAAACTCATTTTGAAGAACCGAAACATACCCGATAGATATTTTTGAAGGCGTTTAAGATGTGCGAGCAAGATCGGGGTATGTAAGCGAGTATGCGGGGTAACGAATTAAGTACGTGGGTATGTATGTATGTATGTATGTATGTATGTATGTATGTATGTATGTATGTATGTATGTATGTATGTATGTATGTATGTATGTATGTATGTATGTATGTATGTATGTATGTATGTATGTATGTATGTATGTATGTATGTATGTATGTATGTATGTATGTATGTATGTATGTATGTATGTATGTATGTATGTATGTATGTATGTATGTATGTATGTATGTATGTATGTATGTATGTATGTATGTATGTATGCATGCATGTATGTATGTATGTGTGTATGTATGTATGTGTGTATAATTATGTTTCGATTTAAGTATGGGTGTAAGTATGTAGATATGTACGTAGGTAAGTATATATGAAGGTGCATATGCCTGTAGGTGTGAACGTATATATATATATATATATATATATATATATATATATATATATATATATATATATATATATATATATATGCGGATGCTAGTATGCATGTATAACCGAATGCCAGAAGGTAAGTACGTATGTTCATACGATTTCAATATGATTGTGTATTGATGCAAATAACAGTGTACCTTGAGTATGAACAATAATACAGGTACAATGATGAAGTCTCTTTGGAGAATGGATACTCAGATGGAAATGCCTAATTACAAAGGGATAATGGAGTAGAAAGTAAGAGTGTATGAAACTTGTTACGTTCATGTTGTGTACTAATGTTTGAAATTGTATGGTATGTGTAGGTGGTATTAGTCATGGTGGATCACTGAGGAGTAGAGATCGAAGACCGAGTCACAAGTTAGATTGTACGGGAATACTTGACTACGTAAAATGATAGTTTCAAGTTATGCTTTTATTTTGTAATTATGTACAAAAGATAGTTTTATTGTAAGAAATTTTATAGTACGAATTTCCGCTGCGTCTTTTCAGTAAAAGCGTGTTAGGGTGTTACAAGTTGGTATCAGAGCCCTGGTTTGAGAGAATCAAGTAGAAGAAGGTAAATACTTGAACTCAAACCGGTGTGCTCTCGTGACTAAGGACCCGTACAATCTAAGACTCGATCAAGATCTAAGGATAGAAGCCAAGGTAAGTATGTGTTTAAGTATGTATTCGAAGATAACTAACAGTATGTTATGTGTAAGGTCAGCCTGACTGCTTGGAAAGGATGAATTGTAAATGCGGTCTAGCGCCGGCACCAAGGTATATATATGACATATTGACCAAGGTACGTAGATTTAACTTATTGGTGCATGAAATGGTATAATTAAGCAAGTAAAAGAAAATTTCAAATGAAACATAATAATGACAGAGTAAGGAAGTTTTGAAAATGTTACACGTGCCGAAACTGAATTCTGCGGACATAAGGTGGCGATTACGCGAAGGCACGAAACTAGTATGTGGATTGTGTACCTGGCCAGTACACAAGAAACATACGACGTTCGTGAGACCGTGATAATTGTTACAGGTATGTCCGTTCGAATTAGGTAGTAGGTGTACGTGGGGGGGTGGATGAAAGGAAATGTAAGACTTTCAGGAATGAAAGTATGAATGATATGTTGGAATCCGCGAGACGGACTCGAAGTATGAAAGGAATGAAGTATGAATGATCTGTTGAATCCGCGAGACGGATTCAACACGTGTAAGAATGAAAAATATGAATGGAATGTTTGAATCCGCGAGACGGATTCAAGGAATGAAAGGCTCGAAGGGAATGTTTGAGTCCACAAGACGGATTTAAGACATATAAAGGATAAAATTTACCCACATCAGTATTGTGTCGATAATTGACCATAGTTATGTCAAACGAGTTCTATGAGTAAATGTAAAGTAAATGAACAAAAGGATGATCGTAATGGGCTCGCAAAGCTAAGTTTTCAAAATGAAGGAAAGAATTTTTAAATCTGTTATGTGTTAAATGTGTTAGAAATTGATCCATAGGAGTCGTAATGTAGAGCGGGCTATGACCCAGACAATAATTTAAGTATGAATGAAAAGGGTAAGCTTGGTCATGAGTACCGAAATAACGTAATGAATGATTTTGTAAGTAAGCATGAATGGAAAGAAGTACGAACGTATACCTTGATGCATATACGATAAATAAGAAATGTTAGTTGGCCTTGAAAGATTAAATTATGAAGGTTGGCGAACTAGGTAACTAGAATGAAAAAGTTTCGTGTGAGAAATGAAAAGTACTAACTGTTAAATTTCTTGATGGTAATGTTAGAATCTTTGGTGTGATGAAACCAACAGAATTGGTGAAGGAACGTGTTCGAATAGAGGCACATTACATGGATGAATGGAATCTAGCCTGGTCTGGCTAGTACTCGTGAAGAAGGTGGACAGATCTGATTTACAGATCGTTGTAGTATGGAATGAAATCGAGGTAAGTAAAGTGTTTTAATTTATGACGGATAAGTATGAATTAGTAAATCGAAATCGCCCTGCAAATCGAGTGGTGAAAGGAGTATGGTATAGCATGGAATGGTTAATTCCTTATAATTAACCTAAGGAGAGAATCATGTCGATGAGAATTACGTTTTATAAATTATGAGCGAAACCTTCGGGTATGGGTTAGACTCTCGTATGAAGAACCTATATAATGCGTTTGTGTAGACAACTATAGTGATGCATGAATTGAGAAGAATAGTAATGTAGGACAAATGAGGTAAGTTGAAGACAAAGTATGAGAAACATGAACTTACTAGTAAGGAATGGTGTTGAGATTATGTCAAATTTTTAGTTTTTGAGTATGATTGTCAACTATAGTATTTCGAATATGTTAGTGTGAGTTGAAATGGTGATACATGTGCATATATGTAATTAGTTGATCATGTACTTATGTACATGTGTGTCTTTCACCATGATTATGAAATGTAAATAGTAACATTGGTGTGGCCGACTAGGTTTAGATGAGTACATGATCATATGATGAGAGTATGTAAGCAAGATGATTGACTTTCTGAAAAGTCAACAATGTATGAAATTGTACGACATGTTTACTTAAGTAGATTAAGTAATGCAGGAATTAAGGGTAGTTGTAATGTCAGATGAATGGGATAATCTGAAGGTAACGTAAAGGTACGTGTGATACAAGTAACTATAGAAATATAAAATGATGTCAAGCTGGTAGCTAAAATATGTATAGGTGACTATGACTTAATAGTTTTGTTGCAATAACAAAACAAGAACTAAACGTTATAGGATATACGTATAGAATGTAATTTTAAGAAATGAAATGAAGGTATTAGACCCGTCATAAACGGATCATATGAATGAAAGTGTTAGTACAAGTCGAGTAAATATGAATATTGACCTGTTACAAACGGTCAAGGAAATGAGAATGTTATGTGAAAGTATAGTATGGATAGTAAGAGCTTATTAGGAATAAGTCAGTTATATGAATGATTTATGAAACAAGGACGGGTAGTTACCCATCATGATGAAGTACCGGTCAAAGTTAGACATATATGTGTGTGTCTAAATTTCGAAATGAGGTTGTATAGTTGACGAAAATAATAAGAATGTTGTGGTAAACAAAAATATATATATAATGCACATGATATATGGGTATTAGAATGATGAATGAACCAATAGCTAAGAAATGGGTTGGAATGTCTAATAGAAATGAGAAAGGTTTCGGGGACGAAACCTTGTTTAAGGGGGGTAGACTTGTAACGCCCCAAAATCTGAATGTTAATATTTGTTGTATGTTATTATATGACACGTCAGGAAATAAATAACTAGGCTATTTAACCTAGTTAAGAGTATGGTTAAAAGTAGTAAATGATTTTAGTAGTGTCAATTATGTTTTAAAAGTAAACCCGAGGGGCTAAAATGGAACAAATGAAAGTTAAGTTATAAAATAACTTAAAAACACACAAACACACACATACGTGCGTGTTCAAGAAGGATCAGGAGACTCCCATGGAGCCTCAAACCCTAAATCGCCTTTAAGCTCAAATTGGAAGGAAAGATGAAGCTGAAATCCATAACCGAGCATGAATTAATGATCACCAACACGAGGGGATCATAAGGTATGTCTTAAATCAAAGTTTGGTGATCATGGGTGAAGTGGGTTATGTTCTAATCCGTGAGTTAATATGAAATTGATCATGTACAAGGGTTAGAATCCTCGTGTAGAACATGGATTATGAATGGTTTGCGTTAATTTGATGTTTAGAGGTGACACCCATTAGCTAGGGTGAAGATGATGACTAAAATCACCTCCTATGTTCAAGTCTTGTTGAATGATTGATGTATTATGTGGGTATGATGAACTATTGTTAGATGAAAGTATAGGAATATGATGATGTTATGTTTAATGTTCATTTGGAATGATACATGATGATTAATAGTTGGTTTTGATGGATTATGTATGAGATTAGAAGAATATGTATAAATTAGTTGTACATTGTGCATTAAAAGGTGTACGCACACCAAGTGTTTGATGAAATGCCTAGTATAAGCTAGCATGTGAAATTAAATGTTAAATGATGAATGAACATGTGTAGAGTTTGATAATAACATGATTGATGATAAACAAACATGAGAAAATATATTGAGGAAAGATTTCATAAGATGGATAGTTGATGGTATGATTGGGGTTGAATTATGCATTAGGAGTTGCGCTCTATATTTGAATCATGAGGTGCATACCATGTGCCGGATTAGTGACTAAATGGTAATTTGGATATGGATATACACTAAATAGGTGGATTGTGGACTTACTAGTAAAGAACGATGTTGAGATTATGTTAAATTACTAGTTTTGAATGTGAATGTCAATTGTGGGATCATGAGAGTTTTAGTTTGTATTGATTTAGTTGCATATGTGCAAGATGTAACTTGATGATCACGTGGTTGAAAACATATTGCATAATAAGTATGAAATGTATATAGTGTCATTAGTATAAGCCTAACGTGATGACACAAATATAGGAGGTTAAGTCGAAAGTTCATATATAAACCATTGACTTCTGAAAGTCAACTATGCATAAGAAGCATAACTAGACTTATTGCCATAATTGTAAGATTTTAGAAAGTCATATGGTCTATGTTATATCAATACATGCTATATAGAATGACATGATGAATTATATGAGCTTAAAAGGATGTGATTTTGAATATATGCCTTATGTTTGTTAGAATTGACTAATGAAGGTCAAATGTGAGATATGCATTTGTTATGATTGTTGATATGTAATATCTCGTATGCTAACAAGAATGTAAATGTGGTGACATGTATGGATAAGCATTTAGTCAAGGTGACGTAAGCACGGAAGGCACAAGGGTCAAAAGGACACAAGAAAGCGAACACGGATACGGACGCAAAAAGGTAAGTGATTTCCGACTCACTTCTTAGTATACATAAGAATTTATTCTGGATATTAAATGAAGGGAAGTCATGTATGGTGTGAAATGATTGAAAGTAATAAGATAACTATTGATCTAGATAGTCGAAGGTAGTTTATGGGACCAAACGGGTCGAATAAATAAGAATAAGCGAGGTAATGGTAATAATACGGGTAATGATTAAGGACCCGGGGAAAGAATCTTAGTCTAATATGTGAGGAATTGTTTTACGGATGTTTAGGAACAAGTTTCAAGTGAAACGGATGCAAAACGAGCAAGTTATGCATATTTTAGTTCTTGAAAAGGAAGGCTGATTCAGGGGCCACCGTAAGCTACGGTAGCCACCGTAGCTTACGGTGGAAGCTGGGGATTTATTTCTGCCGTAAGGCAGTATAAGGCTGCCGTAAGACATCAGGGGCCACCGTAAGCTACGGTAGCCACCGTAGCTTACGGTGGAGGTCAGGTACAAATGTATAGTTTGAGGATTTCTTTGTTTTTCCTTCGAATTTGGACCCCGTAAACCCATTCCAAGCCTTGTTAAGCTTCTATAATGATCCTTAACCCTATTAAATGGCTTGGTAAGTTATGGATGAGTATGAAACTCATTTTGAAGAACCGAAACATACCCGATAGATATTTTTGAAGGCGTTTAAGATGTGCGAGCAAGATCGGGGTATGTAAGCGAGTATGCGGGGTAACGAATTAAGTACGTGGGTATGTATGTATGTATGTATGTATGTATGTATGTATGTATGTATGTATGTATGTATGTATGTATGTATGTATGTATGTATGTATGTATGCATGTATGTATGTATGCATGCATGTATGTATGTATGTATGTATGTGTGTATGTATGTATGTGTGTATAATTATGTTTCGATTTAAGTATGGGTGTAAGTATGTAGATATGTACGTAGGTAAGTATATATGAAGGTGCATATGCCTGTAGGTGTGAACGTATATATATATATATATATATATATATATATATATATATATATATATATATATATAGAGAAAGTATAATGTACTTCAAGGCTTAACCTACATTAACATACATGACAAAAAATATAACATGCGTTATTATCATACAACGTGCGTGATTATAATCCCATGCGTGATTATGTGGTCCCATGCGGGATTATGTGGTCCCATGTGGGATTATGTGGTCCCATGCATGATTATACCCCCGATCCAACGGTTACCATTGTCTCCTACGTGATGTATGATAAGGCTTTTTGTATGTTAACCTTACTCTATATATATATATATATATATATATATATATATATGCGGATGCTAGTATGCATGTATAACCGAATGCCAGAAGGTAAGTACGTATGTTCATACGATTTCAATATGATTGTGTATTGATGCAAATAACAGTGTACCTTGAGTATGAACAATAATACAGGTACAATGATGAAGTCTCTTTGGAGAATGGATACTCAGATGGAAATGCCTAATTACAAAGGGATAATGGAGTAGAAAGTAAGAGTGTATGAAACTTGTTACGTTCATGTTGTGTACTAATGTTTGAAATTGTATGGTATGTGTAGGTGGTATTAGTCATGGTGGATCACTGAGGAGTAGAGATCGAAGACCGAGTCACAAGTTAGATTGTACGGGAATACTTGACTACGTAAAATGATAGTTTCAAGTTATGCTTTTATTTTGTAATTATGTACAAAAGATAGTTTTATTGTAAGAAATTTTATAGTACGAATTTCCGCTGCGTCTTTTCAGTAAAAGCGTGTTAGGGTGTTACAGATGACTCGGTCATGTTAAATATGTTTTTCTCCTCTTGGGTTCGAGGAGCAACCTTCGTCTTCCAACATAGTTTGAACCACCTTTTGAACTGCTAAAATTATGAGTAATGGTCCCTCGTCGTCTGACGAGACTAGAATTTAATCGTCAAGCCCAGACGATGACGAAGAAAAAAATTGGAGCCTTCCATTTTTTTACAATTATATAAAAATTGGGAGAGAAATGGGAAGTTGGGAAGTGATGAAGTGTGTGGTTTTGTAAAAAATGGTATGAAATATATGTTTTTTTTAGGGTCAAGGCTAGTTTAAATCAACCAACCAAGCGTGTCCACCTCATGCACTGTTTGCTCTTAACGCCGGTGAAGAATTTCAAGCCCATATAACAACGCCGTGAATAACGTAAGGGATTGCGTGGGAGTGTAGGCGTTAATTGGCAACAACGTCGAGAAAGAACGCCCATATCGTGTGATGTTAGAATCAAAAGAGATTGAGTTTAAAGAGGATAAAAATATATATGAACGAATCACGATTGATATATTAACACTCTCCTAGTTGAAATGAAGTGTGAAAAAGCTTCGCATGTCAATTATTATCTCATTGAAAAATCTTTTTCGAGAAAAGAAAAGTTGAGGAGGGGAGATTTGATCGGTTAGTTTCTAAACACTTTATATTTCCTATTAAGTATTTAGTAAATGTTTTATTATTTCTAGTGGTTATATTACTTTATTTTTATTTTGATCTTATAGATGTTGATATGAACTAAATATAAAAAAAAATCAATTAAAGAACTAAAAACAGCAATTAAATAGGTTGAATTTGCGTTGCTGTACTAGCTATTTAACTAAATTCAATTGTGGGCTTTTGGCAGCCCGAAATATAACTTGGAACTATCAAAATGGGCTTTGGCTCGGTGATTTGCAATCCAACAAGCAAGGGCTTGAAGTCTAATGGTATTAAGGTGTTGTATTGGTGTTCTTCTCCTAAGTGATGAGGGTTTGAGTCTCATTGAAAACATGTTCATTTGTATTTATGTCCGTTCATTAAGATTCTAAATCAACTTAATATAGATGAACGTATGAAAATAAATGAAAAAAAATACATGTGCTTTTATTTTGTGCTTTTATTTTGTTGATTTTCTAGTGGATTACCCAAATGGCTAATTGGATTGATGAATGATGGACCAATAGTATCAGAAACAACTCAAATATAAATTTAACCGATTACGTAAAGAAATATAAACAAACAAACATTAAATGAATGTTCACGATATAATTGAATGAACGAAACATGTGTTCATGCTCATTCGTTTAACTGAACAAACAATTTCTCTTGTTAATGCTCGTTTGCTTACTAATATAAACGAACTTCTTGTCGAACAGTTCACCAAAAATTATCTCATTTGCAGGCATACTTGAAATAACTTTTGGCCCGAGCATTATCGGTCACTGAGTTTGATGAACGACTTCTTCTATTGTTAGTTTTATAATGGAATTATGTGTGGAGCTTCATGAGGTGTGGGCAAGAAGAATTATCCTAATGGTATGTAGGACACCAATAGAAACAGATCTATTCCATAATGTGGACCGTAAAAGAGATGTAGGAAAAGATTTTAAACTATTTGTTTTTAGGCCCAAACCAACACCGCTCAAAAACAGAGCACCAGAGGCCCAGTGGACCCAAACCATACATCATCATTATCATCAAAATATGTTTGAATTTCAAAATCGGGACCACTTTTTTTATATCCCGTGCTTTAAGGTAAGATTTTCAGTTTTCTAAATATCAACCCCACAAGAAAAGTAACCACTTATATTACCTATTTATAAACAAAACTTTTAATCTTTCTATGAATTTACATTAATTTCATATTCTTATAATCTATCAACAATAAGTTTATAATCGAATTGAGGATGTATACATTTAAATTTCTTGAATTTTTGTGGCTCGGGACTCGAGGGACTATTGACCCCACGGCCACCAGAGCTATCAGACCATGTGTAGTGGTTAACACCTCACCCTTGGGCGTTTTGCGCCATATGGTAGCCCAGTCAGCAATGGGGCATTATGGGACGTTTTCTAAAATGGGTGTAGTGGGGATGTAGGCATTGTGGGGCATTATGTTTATAATAAAATTAAATAAAAAAAACATCAAAAAATCTGATTGGTTTTACAAAAAGGAAAATGAAGGTGATTGGACACAAAAAATGGGCATGGGAATGGAAAATAAAACGCCTAAAACAAATTTTGCCAAAAAAAACGCCCTGGGGGGCGAGCTTGGGCGTGCTTTGGGCGTGGATGGGCTTAAAAACGCCCCGAGTATGCACGGTCTTAGATTGTTTAAAAATTTTAACTTTTATTAAGAAAGATATGAGTTGAACCCTCGATAAGTAAATTTGGTTCTACCACGGTACCAATCAATTTAGGAAATCAGTTGATTGAGAACTTTTTACTTGCTTGATGGGTTCAGAAGTTCGGTTGGGTCTACTCAATTTTTACTATGGGTTTGAAGTTGACCACTTAATTTATACGGAAATTGATAACCCATAAACAAAGTTGAAATGGTCCAAAACCACTCACTGGCACTGTCAGCCACCATAGTCACCTCCGACACCACCAATGTCATCATTGCATCCGCCACCACCATCCGTAACCATCGCCTCCATCACCGATGCTGCCTTCGTCGTCACCACTCACTGCCATAAAACAAATTTCATGGATAAACTCACTTTGATATGAATATCTTTTTCTTTCTAATTATTTTTCTTTTCAACCGTGACCGAATTGACATTTTTTTAAACGGCCCAATTGACTTCAACATGTATTAACCCGTCCCGCCTGTAACTTAGGTTTATGTAACATAACATGTAGTTTATATATATAGCCACAATATGTTTTTTGAAGTAGTGCACATGTAGTTTATATGTTTATTAAAGTAGAAATATATAGCCACAATATGATACCAAGATTCCAATATTTTGTAGGGCCAAATCTAATTGGAGAGAGTATGATAAATGAGTAGTACAGTTAAGAGTTGTATGTATGTATGTTTTTGTGGGGTGAAGCACCTCCACTTTTGTTTATATTAATTTAGTTGGTGTACAAACACAACCAACTTCTGTCTATCTGATAGCAACACTAAGCATCTGTCTTTTTAAAGAATTAATCATGGAAAAAGCCCTTAGTATTTGTACCTTCTCATCATATAACTGCAGTAACAACACTCACATGCCAATATTTTATAAATATACAAATCCCAGATCTGTCCCCAACACCCTGTGTTTGCATGCATGCATATGCTGCCTCTGATACACATATATATACATACATACATACATGATACATATATACATGAATATATGAAACCTTTAGTTGTAAACACAACATGTACCATTCTTTATGAAGAAGTACTTTTTCTGTCTTTATATCATTTGGGTTCTGTACCTACCGATCTACACTCACTAACCCCTTTATTTCTACTTTCTCTCTCTATCCCTTTATATATATTTGTATGTATCTATACTGGAAGTAGGGAAACATGAACACAAGGATGCATAAAGCTATAAAGAACAGTTACTACCAGGAAATAAATCCTCACTCCGCCTGCCTGGATCACTTCTTTAAATTATATATTATCATATTATATGACTATCTACACATAAATACATAACAGTTGTATAAATACATGATGTATGTGTGTGTATATATACACATATATAAATATGCACACATGTATGTATGTATGTATGTATGTATGTATGTATGTATGTATGTATGTATGTATGTATGTATGTATGTATGTATGTATGTATGTATGTATGTATGTATGTATGTATGTATGTATGTATGTATGTATGTATGTATGTATGTACGTATGTATGTATGTATGTATGTGTGTGTGTGTGTGTGTACGTACGTACGTATGTATCAGTGGTGGATCTAGAAAATCTTCATAGGGGTAACGTTTTAAAAAAAGATAACAAAATTGAAAAAAACGTCAAATTTTTCCAAAACTTACACTGTCGCTGGAGCGCCAAGGGCCGGCCCTGAGAATTCGTGTACCCTGTTCGAGCTCGAAAAAACGTGCCCTTAGGCCTTAACGAAATTGGGTATTGGTAGGTCTAAACCTAATGACAATGCACTAATAACTAAGCTAAACCATAAAAATAGTTTTGTAAGTAGGCCTATGTTGGTATTTGTATGGGTATACCTATTAATTTATTTTCTTTAAAATATACATATCAATTTTTTTAAATAACGTGTCCTTCGAAATATCGGGCCCTAGCCGGTTGTCCTCCCCGCCCACCCTCAGGGCCGACCATGCCGCTACCTCTTATCATAAGATAGGTCCGCCCCTGGTTGGTTGGTATGTATGTATGTATGTATGTATGTATGTATGTATGTATGTATGTATGTATGTATGTATGTATGTATGTATGTATGTATGTATGTATGTATGTATGTATGTATGTATGTATGTATGTATGTATGTATGTATGTATGTATGTATGTATGTATGTATGTATGTATGTATGTATGTATGTATGTATGTATGTATGTATGTATGTATGTATGTATGTATGTATGTATGATGTAAACGAGTATTTTGTATATGTATAAAAGATTAAAAGTTACAGTTGTTAAATGGACATTAAAGTATGTAAAAATGATGGTTATTTGCAATTTACCACTCATGTGTGCTAGTTTTAGTGTCATTAAAATTTTATAAATAAGGCGATATATTTATTTAAGGGGTGTGAGTATATATTACTATCTCAATTTAGTTTTTAGATCAGAGAATTAATATGACATTCAATTTAAATATATCGTTTTTACAAGATTTAAATTCGTGACTTGTAAAGTTGGTAGGACTGAATTGATCATATGCCATCAACAACCAATATAATCTTTTTTGCTTATTGCGTTACATTCAATACATAATATAAAATGCCATTAAATCAACTAACTAGATTTAATTTTATTATATTTAATGTTTTATATGTTTAAAGGGACGTAATTGTCACTATTTTTTTTACCATACTGCTCATAAATATGTGTTCGATTATTTAGTGCAAATCATTTGATGTGTACACCAAACATTTATTTCGCTTGTGTGTAAAACATAACATGTTCATGAATATGTTAATATCAAATTCACTTCATCTCTAATGTACACAAACTAGGTAGTTTAGATGAGCTGGCACCCACGGGCCATGGGTGGTGTGTACGTGTGTAGCTAACGTTTGGTTATATTCATAACCTAGTGGTCTAGTGCTATAATGTTTCGTTATAAAAATAGAATCATTTCGAATATTTATAAATGTAATATTATGGTAATAGGTGTAAAAAATATGTTGTTTAAGAAAGAGACTAATATATATTTTACAAATTATTGCATAACATCAAATTTAATGCAGCGAAGATTGTACTAAATAACAAAAAAGTTTTATCAAAATGTTAAACAAATAGTTCATACTAGAATATTTTCAAACTTATTAAAAACATGAAAACAAATAGACGAATCTAGAAAAAGAATTTTGGAATATACAAGTAAATAGTTTGATTTATTGCTCTTGACACGATAATTTTCCTTTGATTGATTCTTATGTGATGCTGTGATTTAAGATTTAGGGTTTAATTAAGTTTGTTCGCTAAGATTTATTGATTTCATATGTATATTTTTTTTCTTATGTTTTGTATTCTTATTCGTGTAACGACTAACTGTTTCGTATATGTATAGGGGTGACTCAACGATTTTTGGGTGCAAATCGGGCTCCATTCCAAAGTTCTTTTGCATTCGTATTTTCACTTTCTATTTGACATGCACATTACTATGATAAGCTTATGTAATGAATATATATATATTATTGATTTATGTATAGCGCATAATCAATTTACAAACTAAGTGGCTTTTCTGTCAAATAAAGTTGGTTATGTCAAACAAAAATCAAACCAAAATTGGTTAAGAGAGTATAACTAATAGAGTGAAAAAAAAATATTGCTTATATTAATTGCATTCTAGGTCTTGATCACATTATGTGTCAAAATATTTAAGAAAAAAAAAGACGAATAAAGTGAAGGTTGGAAGACCACATATTATATTATATATATATTATTGAAGAAGTACGATAAATAGTAACTTTATTTTTATAATAATATATAGCTTTTTATTATTTTTTATTTAATATATTATAATAGTTTATTATTATATTTACTTTTAATAACATATTTTTAGTTATTCTCTTTTTTTAAATCATATGTTTCCTTTACCATTTTTTTTATTTTCAGAACATATATTAATTTATTGTATATATTGTTGATACAAGACGATGAATAGTAACTTTATTTTTATAATAATATATAGCTTTTTTTATTTTTTTATCTAAATATTATGATAGTTTATTATTATATTTACTTTTAATAACATATTTTATTTTTTTTCCTTTTTTAAAACCACATATTTCCTTTACCATTTTTTAATAATTCTTTTTTCTTTTTTCAGAACATATATTAATTTATCGATTAATTTGATACTTCTTTAATCATCTACTTTTATAACTTTTTTCTAAAACCTTAAGTACGTAGTTATGCTTGATTTTTTTCCCTAACATTTCATTATAAGTTTTGTTAAAAACGAAGTTGTACTCAAAATAAAGTATTTATTTGGTATCATAGAACGGTACGATGATAAACTAAACCGTTCTAATGGTTTGACTTTTTAAACAACATGTTTTATTTTTAAATCACGTTTGTTTTACATTATCATTTGCTCGGTTCCGTCGCAACGCGCGATCTAAAAAAAACTAGTTAAGAGTAAAACAGGAAGTTTCTTGGTCTGAGTGGCAGAGTGGGGATAGCATTTCTCTCCTACATGTCTATGGAGTTTTGAAAAATTCAAACATCTCAGAGATAGATAGAGAGATAGGAATTTATGAAACGAAGGGCATCCAATAAAGATAAACAAAAAAATGAAAGTATTGCTTGCTTATGGTATCTATGAATATTTCGTTAAATGGTATTATCGTTTATGAGGATACTTAAGAGGTATTTAGGGGACTTCTAAATTTTCTCATTAAACTAATTACTTAACCTAGACATGTTATAGTTCACGAAAATTATATAGTTTAACAGACTGCACCTAAATATTAGATATATTTTAGTAGATTTTTTTACTATTATTATTTTTATATTTTACACAGAAGAGGTTATTGCTGATGATGTTGCAGTTGATGATTTATTAGCGGAAATCCCGAGCTTTATGGATAGAAAATTGGAGGGTAACATTTCTAAAGGTGCAAGCACACCTAATGATGGGGTTATTAATGGGTAGTATTATTACTTGGAATGTTAGGGGGCTGAACCGCTCGCTAAAACAAAAGGAGGTTCGTCAGGTTATTGTTGAAACTAAGGTTCAGGTGTGTGCTTTATTAGAGACTCATTTGGATGCTTCGATTGTATCGAATGTTGGTAAAAATGTTTGTCAGGCTTGGAACTGGGTGTCGAATGCGACTTGTTGTAGCAGAGGGACTCGTATTATGATTGGATGGGATGCAAATATGGTGGATGTCATGGTTCTTCATCAAACTGATCAGGTCGTTCATTTGCAAATTACGTTTAAGCTTGATAGGAAATCGTTTTTTTGTTCCTTTGTGTATGCTGAAAACCATTACAATACTAGAAGGGAGTTGTGGAATGATCTGTGTAAACATAACCTATTCGTTGGTGACAAACCTTGGGTTATGTTGGGCGATTTTAACTCAATTCTGTTTCTTGATGATTCTTTGTCTGGATCCTCAACGTCAAATATTGGAACTAGGGAATTCAAGGAATGTGTCAATAATATAGAGATGGTTGATGTCAATAGTTTAGGTTTACATTACACCTGGACCAATAAGCAGAAAAAAGGTAAGGCGATTTTTAGAAAGATAGACCGAGTGATGGGGAACTCGAATTTTATTGATATTTTTCCTGATGCTGCTGCTTGTTTCCTTCCTTACCGTATGTAACAACTGTCACTAAAATCCCTAATTAGGATAGTAATTAGCTATTAAGGAAACTCTAATTGAGACACCCAAGTGATTCTACACAAACCCTAAAATTTTCAGAATTTTCAGAATCAGGATCAGGGCCCCTAAAACTCAGGGGGGGATAAACCCTAGCCAACGATTATCTTCATAACTAATTATAAAAATCGAATTTTAAGAAACTGACAACACAGCAAGCCTACCTGCACGAAGGGCTACCCTATGAAAATAGGGTGGTCACTCGCGTAGCGCGACGGCTAAGGGGGTACCCCTCGCGCTACGCGACGGTGTCAAAATCTCAGTATAAATAGCAGGGGTTGGGACTTGAATTTTGGCACTTGAACGACGAAAAGCGGAGTTACGTAGGTCGAGTTATAAGCAAAACAGTCCAACACACACACACAATTATCGAATCGCTGCCGCAGAACAGGGTAATTACTCGATCGCTATTACGATTCAGTTTCCGGAATCAATACATTCAAAGAATGTCTAAGTGCCGCCCACATTGGGCTATGCTTTATCGTTGTCGATAATTCGATAATGAGCCGAAGCATTGTACTTTGTCGTTGTCGATAATTCGACATACGAGTTGAAGTACTATACTTTATCATTTGTCATTTTGATAAATGAGCCGAAGTATTGCACTTGGACATTCATTGTCAAAATTGATCTCGGGGAATTATCGTAACTGCTGTATTGATCACTAATCCTGTTTTGTGTGCATTATTGTTAGATTAGAAATAATCAAGGCTAATCAGTAGGCTTATACACTGCTCGTTAAATCTGCAATGTGAGTCATTCTTCTTTTTATCAATTGTTTTACAATACTCCAAATTATTTTCAAAAGTGTTATAAATACAGGGACTAAGTCGTGGATATCTTGATTTATTGGTTAGTGGGGTATTGTGCACATTACTATTTCTCTCAGTTAGGTTCATTGACCTACTAGGGAGAAACGTCACTATTAGAGTTCATTAACCTAATAGTGGTATGACCATCGTCACCATTGTGACTTGTCACCATTGTGACAGAAAGCCAGAACAAAATAAGATATGAACCATTGTAATCGCTCTTATGCTGTAATTTATAACTATGAGTCATTTCCTAAAAACTGAATGAACTCACTCAGTATTTCCCCGCTGACAAAACCTTTTTCAAACATGTTTCAGGTAATCTGTTGTGAGCAAAGAAAAGTGCCAGGAAGCACTACCAGCTTAGAAAAGTGGCTCAGTGTAAATAAATAAAGGAACATGTTTTAAAAATAAAGATTTCCATGGAAATCACAGTATTGTAAATTACTGGGTTTTATCCCTAAATTATATAATGAGCAGTATAATACTAAAGATCCTGTTTTAAAAAGACTTCCGCTGTCGCCTAAATTAAATACCGCGGGATTTCTGTCCCACGGCTCCTGAAACGGGTCAAACCGGGTCGGGGGCCGTGACAGAAATAAGGTGGTATCAGAGCCACTTCTCAAGCCACTGATTTAAGCCAATTAAGTATTTAGAAAATACTTAATTTCCATTAATTACTATTTTGTGATTAATTGTTTATTTATCTGACTAATTGTGTACAGTATGAGCAGATCTTTATATGCTAGTCAATGTAGTAAGTCATGCAAATTCTTAAATAATTTGACTCAAGTATTAGTACCTTTATTATCTACAATCTAGAAGTCTTATCAAGAAAATCATAAAATAAAACCTCGTATGATGTAAATTTCAATAATACCCAGTAGGAACACAGATTTAAAAGATTTTCTATAAATTTTATGAATTCTGACTATGTCTATTTTTGCTAAACAGCATGAGTAACATGTCTGAGGCCCTTCAGAATTTAAATCTCTATCCAGTAAGAGTAGAAGTTTCCAGAGATTTCAATAGGTATATACCAGATATAGAAGAACCTATAGAGTTCGATGCTTTACCTCTCGAGAAACCCAAGCCCAAGGAAATAGAAATTGGGGAAAGTTCTAGGCAAATTGAAAAGTTACCATCTCAGGAAGAGTTAGATTCTATAATGGCAAGCCATAATACTATTAAGCCTGTTAATGAAAATATTTTTAATTGCTCTCTTGAAACACCACTACCAATGAACTTAGAACCATCTATTCCAAACCCTTCAATCCACTCGCAAATAGACGAATGGTTAATTAATGAAATACAGTTACAAAACTATCCCTATAAGCTTTTTCCTCAAGTTCCATCTAGAACCTTTACCAAATCCACCAATGAGTAACAAGAATAAGACTGAACTTCGCTTTGGTGAAGAACTAATGGATACTGGGAATAGGATCCAAGAGATTGGGGGACAAATCTCCTGGAACTATGATAAGAGGGAACACAGTTACTAGAATATCGTTGACAAAAAGGATAGGGGATTTATGAAACTGTTATTGTAATAATAGTAAAATCAGTATGTGTAAGATAAATAATAAAACAGTTGTATATAGAAGCATGAAATTTTAGAAAATTTACAAATTTTGTTCGTATACATGATTATGTGCAATTAAGTGTGATATTGGATTATTTCTTGTATACTAATTATTTATCTATAACTTAGTTGTCAAATGGAAAACGCTAATAATGAACCAGTTAATGAGGTTAATGATTCTGAGCAACAACCGGGGGATCAATATATGACTAGGCAGGATATAGAAAATATCGTTGCTCAAGGGATAGCCAACACTATTCCAACAATGATAGCTCAAGGGATAGCCAACGCTATTCCAGCCATCGTTGCTGCTGTTAAAAATCCAATAGAACCACAACAACCCGTTCCTAGCAAACGTATTTCTGAAGATAACTTCAGTAATAGCGTAAACGGAGGCAATAATCATGTTAATCATGACAATGAACCACAACCAGCGCCGCTCCCTAAGAAAATGAAAGTTGCAACGCCTGGTTGCACTTACAAGGAATTTCTTGCTTGTAAACCATCTGAGTTTTCAGGCAACGAAGGAGCGACTGCGGCACTACGTTGGTTAGAGAAAACTGAGGCAGTAATTGCCATAAGTAAATGTGCTCAGGATGATCAGGTCATGTACGCATCAAACCTTTTCAAAGAAGGAGCGCTAGAATGGTGGAATACGGTGTTACAATCAAAAGGAAGAAGGATGGCGTATGCTATGAACTGGGAAGAATTTAAGAGCTTGGTAGAAAGAAAATTCTGTCCCGAATATGAAAAAGAACAAATGACAAACAAGTTTTTAACCCACCGAATGGTTGATGTAGATTGTCGAAAGTATACTACGACATTCTTCGAATATGCTCGAGTAGTACCAACCCTGGCTTCGCCAGAGCCAGTACTTATTTCTCGATATATTTGGGGATTGATTTCTGAAATCCGTAACATCGTCAAGGCTGCGAAACCTCGCACAATTGATGATGCGGTAGATTTAGCCAATACTCTGACTGACGAACTAGTACGGACAAGAGAAGAAAATAGAAGGAAGGAAGTAGCCCAAAAGATTACCCAGGTAATCCGTTCGGATAACCATAACGATTTTAAGAAAGGAGGGAATGGGCAATCTTCTACTAGTTCATTTTGCAATTTTTGCAAAAGAAAGCATTTTGGAAGATGCAAAGGATACTGCAATTTTTGCAAAATTCCGGGGCATCAGGAAGAAGACTGCAGGAGGAAGAAATTTTCAGTTTGTTACAACTGTGGAGAAACTGGACATCTTAGGCCAAATTGTCCAAAACTGAACAAACCATCTGACACTAAAGCCAAACCTGCAGAAGAAGCAAAAAGGAATGCAAGAGCCTTTCAATTGACTGCTCAGGAAACAGAGCTCATTCCAGATGTAATAGCCGGTACGTCCTAGGTTACAACGTTTACACAAAAAGTATTAACTGACTCTGATACACACTAAAGTTTTATAAATACTTCATTCTGTCAACTTAAGACAAATCTTTACAGTCAAAACATGCAAAAAGGAAAATATAACTCTCAGGTCATATAATTCTTCGCTAACCTAATTCCTATGAAATTAGCCGAGTTTGATGTTGTATTAAAAATAGATTAGTTAGTAGCCAACCCTACTCGAATTCTCTGTGATAAGAACTTTATAGAAAATCCAGGTAACCGCCGGAGAAGTATTTATGATTATAGGAAATAAACCACGTAAGGTCACATGATAAATCATGAAGATATTCACTTAGATTCTGCTAAGATAGCAATGGAAGAGTTCGCAATCTTTAAATGGAAAGTAAGTATTTTGTAAAATTTAGCCGGATACTATAGGCAGTTTATTAAGGATTCTTTTAGATAGATACATCCTTAACTAAGTTAACACAGTTAATTCTAAATAAGAACCTAAACAAAAAGAAGCCTCTAGCTAGCCTTACCAGAAGGAACAGAAGATTTTAAAGTATACGGTAATGCTTCAAAGTTAAAATTTGGATATATGGTAATGCGACACAAAAAGGTAATTGTGTATGCATCAAAGTAATTGCAAAAGCACGAAGAAAGCCTTACCACTTGTAAGCCTAAAAATTAGAAACCACAAGTTATCCTTAAGATTAGGAAATATTATCTAAGCAAGCTTACTATCCATATGGGTCATAAGATTTTAAGATACATATTTGAGCAACAAGAATTAAACATGAGGAAAAAGGGAAATCCTCGATGACTACGACTATGATATTTAGTATTACGAAGGAAAGGCTGAAGACGGTTAGAAGAACTATACAAATAATAAACAAAAGCCGTCGAAGTCCAAGTTGGAGACAAAAATGCTATTGAAAGTATTTCCTTGGAAAGGAATTTATTCGATAAGAGAAGAAGCTAAGTCTCTTATACGTAGGACCATTACCAGTAATCCAACACATAGGACCAGTAGTTTATCATTTACAACTACCAGAAGAATTAGCTGAAGTACATGATGTGTTTCATGTATCCAATCTTAAGAAACGTCTATCAGACGAATCCCTGGTAGTACCTCTTCAAGATATAGAGGTAAATGAAAAGCTAAAATTCATAGAGAAACCCCTACAAATAGAAGATCGGAAAATTAAGTTTCTCAAACACAAACGACTAGTGCTAGTGAAAGTCCAATGGGAATCCAGAAGAGAACAAGAGTATACTTGGGAACTGGAATCAGAGATAGAGTGAAAATACCCTCATCTATTTCAGTGAATCTCGAGGACGAGATTTTTCTTAAGGTGGGGAGGATGTAACAACTGTCACTAAAATCCCTAATTAGGATAGTAATTAGCTATTAAGGAAACTCTAATTGAGACACCCAAGTGATTCTACACAAACCCTAAAATTTTCAGAATTTTCAGAATCAGGATCAGGGCCCCTAAAACTCAGGGGGGGATAAACCCTAGCCAACGATTATCTTCATAACTAATTATAAAAATCGAATTTTAAGAAACTGACAACACAGCAAGCCTACCTGCACGAAGGGCTACCCTATGAAAATAGGGTGGTCACTCGCGTAGCGCGACGGCTAAGGGGGTACCCCTCGCGCTACGCGACGGTGTCAAAATCTCAGTATAAATAGCAGGGGTTGGGACTTGAATTTTGGCACTTGAACGACGAAAAGCGGAGTTACGTAGGTCGAGTTATAAGCAAAACAGTCCAACACACACACACAATTATCGAATCGCTGCCGCAGAACAGGGTAATTACTCGATCGCTATTACGATTCAGTTTCCGGAATCAATACATTCAAAGAATGTCTAAGTGCCGCCCACATTGGGCTATGCTTTATCGTTGTCGATAATTCGATAATGAGCCGAAGCATTGTACTTTGTCGTTGTCGATAATTCGACATACGAGTTGAAGTACTATACTTTATCATTTGTCATTTTGATAAATGAGCCGAAGTATTGCACTTGGACATTCATTGTCAAAATTGATCTCGGGGAATTATCGTAACTGCTGTATTGATCACTAATCCTGTTTTGTGTGCATTATTGTTAGATTAGAAATAATCAAGGCTAATCAGTAGGCTTATACACTGCTCGTTAAATCTGCAATGTGAGTCATTCTTCTTTTTATCAATTGTTTTACAATACTCCAAATTATTTTCAAAAGTGTTATAAATACAGGGACTAAGTCGTGGATATCTTGATTTATTGGTTAGTGGGGTATTGTGCACATTACTATTTCTCTCAGTTAGGTTCATTGACCTACTAGGGAGAAACGTCACTATTAGAGTTCATTAACCTAATAGTGGTATGACCATCGTCACCATTGTGACTTGTCACCATTGTGACAGAAAGCCAGAACAAAATAAGATATGAACCATTGTAATCGCTCTTATGCTGTAATTTATAACTATGAGTCATTTCCTAAAAACTGAATGAACTCACTCAGTATTTCCCCGCTGACAAAACCTTTTTCAAACATGTTTCAGGTAATCTGTTGTGAGCAAAGAAAAGTGCCAGGAAGCACTACCAGCTTAGAAAAGTGGCTCAGTGTAAATAAATAAAGGAACATGTTTTAAAAATAAAGATTTCCATGGAAATCACAGTATTGTAAATTACTGGGTTTTATCCCTAAATTATATAATGAGCAGTATAATACTAAAGATCCTGTTTTAAAAAGACTTCCGCTGTCGCCTAAATTAAATACCGCGGGATTTCTGTCCCACGGCTCCTGAAACGGGTCAAACCGGGTCGGGGGCCGTGACACCGTATTTCAGACCATACCCCTTATACTCTTGTGTTACCAAATATTAAAAGAGATAAAGCTAAGCCTTTTAAATTTGTTAATTTACTGGCTGAGAAGAAAGAATTTTTGGGTGAGGTGAAGAGAATTTGGGAGACGGAAGTTAATGGTCACGCGATGTTTCAAGTAGTGAAAAAACTTAAGTATGAGTGTCAGCTACTGTTGGATTCGAATCCAGATAACGAGGAGCTGATGAATAACCAAGACCGATTGCTTCAAGGGTATAAAGATGCGGTTCGGGACGAAGCTATTTTTTTACAACAGAAGTCGAAGGTGGATTGGCTTGAGCTGGGAGACTCAAATACGAAATACTTTCACAACGTGGTCAAAGCAAAGAATCATCGAAGTAAGATATTTTCGATTAAGGATGTAGCGGGAAATTTGTATCAAGGAGAGGCGGTGCCTAAAGCTTTGGTGGACCACTACATGAAGTTCTTTGGAACAAGAGGTAATATTAATCTACAACCAACTCCTGATTTGTTTTGGAATGTGCTATCTTCGGAGAGGGCCGATTACATGGTTCGTCAGGTTACGGATGAGGAGATTAAAACTGTGATGTTTTCTATAGCGGGGAATAAGGCGCTTGGGCCAGATGGGTACACGTCGATATTCTTTAAGAGGGCTTGGGATATTGTGGGCATGGATGTTTGTCGTGCTGTGAAGGATTTCTTCGATAATGGTTTACTGCTTAATCAGCTAAATCACACGATTATTTTGTTAATTCCGAAGGTTACAACCCCGTCACTAGTTACGGATTATCGTCCTATTTCTTGTTGCAACACGTTATACAAGTGTATTAGCAAGATTATTTCCAACCGAATCAAAGAGGGGCTTGGGGATATTGTTAGCGTTAACCAGTCTGCGTTTGTTCCAGGTCGGAGAATTTCTGATAACATTCTTTTGACTCAGGAACTAATGCATAATTACCATCGTAATGTTGGTCCGCCGAGATGTGCGTTTAAGGTAGACATTCAGAAGGCATATGATACGGTAGAGTGGGAGTTTATTGAGCAGATTTTGAAGGGGTTTGGTTTTCATCTCAAGATGGTCAAATGGGTTATGGCTTGTGTTGCTTCGACTTCGTTCTCTATGGCTATAAATGGGAGTCTCCATGGGTATTTTAAAGGGAAAAGGGGGCTTCGACAGGGAGATCCAATGTCTCCGTACATTTTTACTCTGGTTATGGAAGTGCTAACGTTGATCCTTCAAAAGCAAGTGTCGAGCTCTGCGGATTTCAGGTTCCATAACAAATGTGATAAACAAAAAATTATTAACCTCTGTTTCGCGGATGATTTGTTTCTCTTTGCTAGAGGTGACCATAAGTCGGCTAAGGTTATTATGGAATCCCTTAATATGTTTAGTAATATGTCAGGCCTGGTTCCGAGTATGGTGAAAAGCACGGTGTTTTTTGGTAATGTTGCGGAGTCGGTCAAAACTCGTATTCGGTCTATAACACAATTCGAGGAGGGGGTGTTACCGGTTCGTTACCTTGGTGTCCCTCTTATTTCTTCTCGGCTTCATTATAAGGATTGTAAAAAGCTTGTGGAGAGTATGGATGCTAGAATTATGGATTGGAAAAACAAGACGTTATCTTTTGCGGGTAGAGTGCAACTGATTAAATCGGTTTTATCTTCTATGCACTTGTATTGGGCGTCGGTTTTTATATTGCCAAAACGTATCATTAAAGAGCTAGAGGATCGTATGAGATCTTTTTTGTGGACGCAGGGTAATAATATTAGAGGCAAGGCTAAAGTGAACTGGCGTTTGGTTTGTTTGCCAAGAAGTGAAGGGGGGCTTGGTATCCGTCGAGTGGGGGATATGAACAACGCTCTCATGGTTGTCCATATATGGAGTCTGATTACTGGTCGGGAATCGTTATGGGTCAAATGGATACATTCTTACCGTATCAGGGATCGATGTTTTTGGGATGTGCCTGTGCAGAATAATCTTTCTTGGAGCTGGCGTAAAATGCTAAGTCTCAGGTCGCTTGTTCGTAATCATATATGGATAAAGGTGGGAAACGGGATGAATACTTCTGCTTGGTTTGACGTATGGGATGATGTTTGTCCTCTTAGTACCATTGTGAATCCCCGAAGTATTGCAAATGCGGGATTTAATATGAGATCAAGGCTGGCTGATGTCAATTCAAATGGTGATTGGGGCTGGCCGATATCTTGGGTTAGTCGTTTCCCAGGGTTGATGAGTTTGAAAGATATCTCGTTGGATCCGAGTCAACAAGATAGGGTAATGTGGCGAACGAGGGGGGGTATGCTTTCGGAGTTCTCTACTTATTCGGCTTGGGAGGATTTGCGTCAAGCTCAAAATGAGGTAGGCTGGTCAAGAGTGGTGTGGTTTCCACAGGCTATCCCGAGGCATTCTTTTCTTATGTGGCTGATTATACATCAAAAACTAAAAACTCAAGATGTCATGAGCAAGTGGAATTCGGATAGTACGAATTTTAATCTCTTGTGTTGCTCTTTATGTACACGAGGACCAGATTCTCACCAGCACTTATTTTTTGAATGTAAGTTTACGGAAAGTGTTTGGTATGGGGTTCGTGACAAAGCTGGTATGGAGTCTATTCAGAATAAATGGAGTGTGATCTTTGATTTCCTGGTTGGTTTAGCGAACTCGAAGATGGCTACCCATGTGATTGCAAAAATTGTTGTTGGTGCTACGGCTTACTTTGTGTGGGAAGAAAGGAATAGAAGGCTTTTTTCAACGAAAAAGAGGAATGAAAACCAACTGATTGAGGTCATCTTATCCACTGTTCGAATGAAGCTTCACACAATGAGATTTAAGAGAACCGACCATATGGCTCGAGTAATGCAAGACTGGAGTTTACCGCGAGGGCTTATTGTGGCGGATGATGATTGTGGTTAACTAGGTCTCGAGTTAGAATTTCGTTTTTTGTGTCGCTTATAGTGCGTTGTATTCGTTGTTTAGCGTGTTTGCTTGTGTTTTTGTAGTATACTCTTGTATGGCCTGTCATACTTGAGAACTGGGAGATTTTCTGTCTCTCACTTGATTTGTTTGGTTGGTATAAAATTCATTGGGGTAACTCTTTACCAAAAAAAAAAAAAAAAAACCATAAAAAAATGTTATATGAGCATTTTCAATTCTGCTTGGACGTGAACACGTCTCTATGCATGGCCACATCATGGAGTTCTTGCCACTAAGCTACCGTTAATCAAATATTGTTGGAAATAATCAAAGTACATGTAATATCCACATATAATTTTTATAAAAGGGTGAGGATGGGTCGGCCCTATCTATATGTATATAACTATATATATTAAAGATTAAAGAGCCATGGAAAAGATTGTATAGGAATAGGACTACAGGATATCAGTGTGTAAAAACTTATATAAGACCATGTGGTATGATGGGATTTGGGTTGGGCATTTGATGACATGTGGATCTTGAATATTATAAACTCAAAGTCAAGTTTTTTAGGGGTATGGTGGAGCTTGGGTTGGGCGTGGCTGGGCGGCGTGGCCTAGCCACATCAACATTTTTTAATATACATATTTTTATTTATAACTACATAAAAAATAAACATACATATTTTTTTTAAAAAAAATACATAAACATACATAATAATTATCAAAATAAAAAACAGTCATTCTTCGTCGTCTTCGTCGGTTTCGAACCCAGGAATCGTTGAAACATGTTCCACCAAATCAGCTCGAAGGTTTTGATGTATATCCCTTGACTTTATTAAAAAATCATTTGCCGCTTTATCTTCGTCTGTTACGTTACCTGGTTGGGGGTCATCATCATCATAGTAGGTTACGACCGCTCTACCTTCATCCTCCAAAATCATGTTGTGAAGAATGATACATGTGTACATCACGTTTCCAATTTGATCCTTGTCCCATAGTAGACAAGGCATTGCCAATATTCGCCACCTTTTCTTCAAAACACCGAATGCTCGCTCGACGTCTTTACGAGCAGCCATCTGGACCCTGTTAAACTTTAATCTCTTTGGATCTGAGGTACCGTGTCTTGTGAACGATTTTACGAAAACCCCCCACTCTGGGTAAATCCCATCAACTAGGTAGTACCCGTACACGTACTCAACCCCGTTTATAAAGAAAGTTCCTTTGGATCCTATACCATTTACCCGATCATTGAAAAGAGGCGAGTGGTTTATGATGGTAATATCATTATGTGAACCTGGCATACCGAAGAACGCATGCCATATCCAAAGATCTTGGGACGCAACCGCTTCAAGCATGATAGCTGGCACCCCGTGAAATCCACTAGTGTGAGCGCCTTGCCATTGGATAGGACAAAGTTCCCAAGGCCATTTCATACAATCTAAACTACCTAGCATCCCGGGTAGCCCATGATAATCTGCGTGATGTTCCAATATTTGTTGCATGTCACTGAAGGAGGGCTTTCTCAAATATCTTTTCCTATAAAGTTCTAGAATACACGAACAAAAGTTGTGAAGAGTTTCTCTAGCTACACATGCAGACATTTTTAAATAGTCATCCATAATGTCCGAACTATTGCCGTATGCTAACTGTCTAAGTGCGGCCGTGACCTTTTGCCACGTACTAAATCCTAATTGCCCGGTTACATCGGGTTTTTGTTGGAAATAAACATATTTCTCCTCAAGATCTCTAGATATTCTGAAAAATAAGTTTCTACTCATACGAAAACGACGCCTAAACATTTTTTCATCATACTTAGGTTCCGCTGAGAAGTAATCGCTTACCAACAAATCGTTAGCGGTGTGCCGTTCACGAGCGATGTACCTTCTCCTCCGTTTAGGTTGTTGAGTCTCTTCCTCATCGTCTTCGTCTTCCACGATAGCTTACACCACTGTCGCGATCGTTTGTAGAAATATTTCCGCACCATCGTCAGATGATGATGACGATTCACTATAACTTGAAGAACTCATGGCAATATTGTGTTTTATGTGTTTGATATTGTGTGAGAAAAATGTTAAATGTGGTAAGTATTTATAAAGGAAATTTTTTTTAATAAGTAGCCCCAACGGCTAGTTTTAATGGGTTAATCACAAACCGCCATGTCACCTTCCTCCCCCGCCCCACGCCCGGCTTGAAAGCCAAGCCCCAAGGGGCCACGCCCCAACCCAAGCCCAACCGAGGTGGTGACTTAGGCGTTTTACCCCAACCCACAGCCCAACTCAAGCCCCATACCCCACGGCCTAAACAAACAAGTGAATGAGTTATGAACATCATTCTAATTACTATTGCATCAGATATTTAAAAAAAATAATATATTTCTTTTGAGTTAGTGATACTCTAATCAAATTAGATAGCTTAAAGTTATGAATTCAATTATGGAATCTAATTTTTCTACATAAATAACCTAGAGTAAATTACAAGTTTTGTCGTTTATCTTTAAATCAAATTGCAGACGCTGTCCTTTTGGTTAAAACTTTACAGGCGGTGTCCTTTATCTTTCAAAATCTTACACGCTTTGTCCTTTAGGCCAAACCTGGTTAGAAAACTCAGTTAAAAAATGTCATGTGCAGGGCACATGAGGGTAAATTGGTCATTTTCCTCTCACCCCTTTCAATTCCCCCTTTTATCATCTACATTTATGATTCCACGAACGAAAGCTGTAAGAATTTGAAGATGACTAAACATACCACACCAACTCGTATCCTTCACTTAATGATACGTGTTCTTCAATATTCTCCAATCCAAAAATTGTGCAGACCCTAGAAATTGATATACTGAAAATAACCAGAGGAAAAATGAACCACAAGATGGACAGACAAACAACCGGACTTAATAATTACACCACAGAACCCTAGAATCGACTAAAAACCAGAAGATCTGTAGACAAACTAAATCCTAGGTCTTCGCGGATGATGAAGATGATCTTCTTCAACTTACCACTTTCGTGCAGCTGCCTCACCTCCTCCACTCCGCCGATGAAAACCGTAGGGAAGGTTAATTTTGTCTTTTCACTCTTCAACGCGTCGTCCTCCGCCATTATGTTTCGTAACTCGTTGAGGAATCTTGAGTCCATTGATAAGCCGCGTTCGTCGATTGATACACGGAAGCCTCGTAAGATCGATTGGACGGTGCGGCAAGCTTCGAACGTCGATTTCGATATAATTGTAACTGCACAGATTTCGCCGATTTCTCCGTCGCGGCGGTGGCGGTGGAGCACGGAGACGGTTGACCTAAGGTTCCGTTGAATCCATAACTATCATCTTCATCATCCGCGAATAGATTCTCGTATTCCTTGCCTTGATGTCAGTGAAAGCTTTCTTAATTGCTACTTGTTCACCATTGCACAATATGCCCTTCAACAACATTTCTGAAAACTTTTGGGGATTTAGGGAGTTATCATAAATGCAGATGATAAAAGGAGGAATTGAAAGGGGTGAGAGGAAAATGACCATTTTACCCCCATATGCCCTGCACATGACATTTTTTAACTGAGTTTTCTAACCAGGTTTGGCTTAAAGGACAAAACGTGCAAGATTTTGAAAGATAAAGGACACCGCCTGTAAAGTTTTGGCCAAGAGGACAGCGCCTGCAATTTGATGTAAACATAAATGACAAATCTTGTAATTTACTCAATAACCTATTTGAAGTTAGAAAACTAATAAATACTTTTTCTTATGGTCACCCAAAACTCAAACTTGTAACTAATTTTTTTTAAACTTTCATAGGTAGGTGGTAAGTGGTGACGAGTAGTTGGGGGTTTAAATCATGCACGGTTTAAATCATGCATTGAGCTAGTGTGGTGAATAGTAATTAATAAAAGTAGGGGGCAAACTAGCTGAGTGGCTAGCGAGCTAATCTAGAAAAAGCTTAAAATGACCCGAGTTTTATCAAGCCAGAGCCGAGCTTGAGCCTAAAGTTAAGCTCATTTACTTATCAAGCCCGAATTCGATCCTGACAAGTGAAGCTCATTAGGCTCGTCGAGTCTTATCAAGCCTTGGTGTAATATTAGTGTTTGTTAATATTTAATACTATTTACCATTTATTTTAAGTTGTATATTAAATGAGCCGAGCTTATTTAAATTTGTTTACGAGTCGAGTCCGAACCTAAAAATAAGCATGTTTAGTAATCAAGCTTGAGCCCGAGCTTCACTTATCGAGCTTACGAGCCTAAACGAGTCTACTATTTATATTATTTTTATTTAATATATTAATTAATAGATAATAAATGAGTCGAGCCCGAGCCGAGCTCGACCTTGAGAAACTAACAACGAGCCGAACTCGAGCTCTCATAAGTTAATTGAGCTCGAGCCTGGTTGAGCTCAGCTCGGCTCGTTTGCACCCCTAAATAAAAGTATTAACTTCGTGTTTTATTTTTTAAAATAACTAACTCACACACCCTCCAACCTTACTCTTAAATCTACATCAATATTTATTACAAAGCTAGAATCCTCAATCATTTGAGAACAAACACTTTCGCCACGTCTTGGTATCGTTAAGTTACAATCCCTTTGTTCAACTTCATATTTACCTATTATGAATTAACAACATTTTGGTGCATAAAGAAGTTGTATCCTATGTTTAGGGTGGTTTTCAAAAATAATAATAATAATAATTGATGTTACACTTTTAACCTAAAAGCTTTCTATATTTGCTAACTTAACCTCACATTTTTTTTAGTTTCAACTTTGGTACCCAATACTTTTCATATTTTGAAAAATTTTCGTTTTACGTTTTGTTCTAAATTTTGCGAGTTAACACGGCGCAACGTTCGTGTGTGGTTCAAAGTTTTTACGTTTTGTTTTACTTTTCGTTCTTAATTTTGCGAGTTAACATGACGCAACGTGTGTGTGCGATTAAACGTTTTTATGTCGTCATTTTTTTCTCGTTTGATAGGTTCATCGCAACGCGCGGGTCCTAAATCGACTTAGTTATTATTTTCTATGTTTTACATTTCAATCTAATTTTTCCGAATTAACACGTCGCAACTTCATAGTTAGTGGTCGTTGACGGTGTTGTCGCATTGATACTATTTGTCACGGTTTACGCTCCCACCGCAACACGAAAGAATTAACACTAGTTATACATAATTTAAACCACTAATCAATGAAAAAAACACCTCTTTATGTTTTTTAAAAAGACTTTTTACATGATACTACCTAATATCATATATGTCTCATAAATTATTGGTGTAGATGCAAAGAGAGTAGTATTGTTGTGGGGTTAGTTCTACACAAATCCCAACCATTCCATGCAGAGTGCAATCTTCACCCAGTAACTAATGAATCCACTGCTGTCTGCCCCTTTCTAACATCTGGGCCCACTTACCGTACTTCCAACCATCCACTGACACGTGGCATACCACCTTTACCAACGGCAACGACCAATATGATCCACCACCGTCCCTCCTCGTACGAACGTTTGGGCATCTATCGTCTGCCATAGCACCACATGGTAGACTGTGGACCCTCAACCGATCTTCACACAAAGATTCTGTGATATTTTCGATCGGATTCCGCTGTTCTGTAGATCTACGGATAAGATTAACGGAAAGCCGATTTGGGTAAAAGGTGTGGGACCCACGGGATGACGTGGCGAAGGGTGATTGGTGAGTGCATACCTCACAGTTTTCTTAAGGTGAGGTCGGCGGGAGGTCAGGATAGTAACGTTGGTGGGTCACGCCGTTTGGATTATTTGATATGCCTGACTTGTGAGGACCACAAATTTTGTGTGTTTTTGCAGTTAAAGTATCCACTTTTGTTTCTCTTGTTTCTTTTCAGATTATATAATACGTTGTACATATTTCTTTTCAGATTATATTTCTTTTCACAAAGTATCCGCTTTGGTCCAAGACAGGACTTCGTAGAGGCTTAGGATTAGGGTTAAGGATTTCTAGGAGATATTGCAGTAAGGTCTTAGGTGTACTATAAGAAGGTAGATTTTTCTTACTCTTTAAGGGACTTTTCCGGTGATTGCCTTCTCGTGGTTATGCCCAAATGATGTTGTATGCATGCTATTATACATGATTTACATTATACTGTGTCACTCGGTTAAATTTCTTGGTATGAGGGACTTCTTATTTCTATATTCTTTGACTTGGTGTGTTGGTTTGTTGGTTTGTTGTTCGTTTTCGAGCTGAGGGTCTCTCTGGAAGCAGCATCTCTATCCCTATGGATAGAGGAAATGTCTGTCTACATCCCATCCTCCCTAGACCCTATAAGTAGCTTTGCTATTTGTGGGATTTACTGGGTATGATTGTTGTTGTTGTTGTTGTTGTTGTTGTTTGTACATATCATTTTGTATTAGAACTTGTAAATTTCTCAGCGTGTTGCGATGACGTCTAAACGTAAAGTAACTCGATTTATACTGTTTTAACGAAAGCATATTAGATTTAACCCGATCTGTTTCCGTATAAAGTTTACGTTAAAACGTAAAACAACTGAAAACGTATATAAAATTAAGTAAAAAAAAAAGGTATTATTATATTTGACCTAACTTATATTTTGGAAGAAACTTACGTTTACATGTAAACCAACTTTAATTTATAGTTTATACTAACACGTATATAAAAAGAAGCACATAAGAATATAACTTTTATTAAGTTAAAGAACGGTATGGCATGTTGCAGCGAAGTTGAAACGTAAAGTAACTTGAATGTATACCGTTTAATGAAAACGTATTATATTTACCTGACTCGGTTAAGTTTATAATGTTTTATTAAGTTAAAGAATTGTACGGCACGAAAACGTATTATATTTGACCCGACTGATTTCCTTAAAAAATTACGCCGAAACGTAAATCAACTTGAAGTTATACCGAGTACCGACACGCATATAAAAACCCATACGTAAAACTCGATTACAAAATGTTTAAAAAGTTGACAGGTTATAAACATCATTGCTGAAAGTTGAAGGATAATTTAGATGTACACAAAACTCATAAAAAAACAGCCGCTTGCTATAGTATATCAAGCTTGTTATTGCAGTATAGAATTTTATATTTAAACATTATAAATAAACAACAAGTTTTAGTTTAGTTTGTTGTACTCTTAGCTTTAGGTGATTTTCAAAAAAAAAAATTGAATTATGTGGTTTTAAATGTTTATAAATTAGAAAATGAAGTGCATTACTAATAAACTAAAATATATATAATCTATTATTTCTCTAATATTTGTTAGATCCATATATGTAACTAATAATAAATAAAATGTAAAACAAAGAATTATAAAATTCAACATATAACTTTATGTTTTAGAAAATATTTATGTAATTATAATTAAATAAAATATGTCTACTTAATTGTAATTACCCAATAAATATTGCAAATGAGTGGAATGGTTGGAGAAAGAATTGGTTATTTTAAAGGTTTGACAAAATAACATGTGTACATAATGGATTTGTTATAATCGGCACCACATTGGCACTAGGTTTGACAAAATAGTTGTCGACTTGTCGTTTGGCATATTTGTTGTAACTGGCACCACATTTTTCGGCCACATTTTTAGGCTTCTAGATGATATGTAGAATATTATGCCACGAATAGTTATTTTTACTATATGTGTACACAGTGGATTTGTTATAATCCGCGCTAAATAAAAGCTGAGAGAATCAACGACTTGGCTCGATTTAGTGTGACGTCCGCGCACGCTTTAACATGATGTCCGCACGTGTTGTCCGCGGCGCAACGCCCGGCGGGTATTATCCTAGTTAGAATGATGTAGAAATTAAATCTTTTTTTTTTTTGGAATATGTTTCACCACTCGATCTATATAGCCCTAACGATCATATTGCACAAGTTTTTTTAGGTTAAAAGTTGACATTAATGAGAAAATAAGAGATGTGCGATAATTAGTAGACGTGTAGATGAATCAATTTACCTTTGTAGTGTCGAAACAAGTGTTCGCATCCTTTGATCAAAATATGATCGCATGAAGATAAAAATATTCCTAAAGAAATTGATCCTAAAGGTTTAATAATTTTTTGTATGTATGTATGTGTGGTGAGTTCAAATAATTTTACATGTAAACACGTTGTAATTCACATATGAACACTTTCAATCTCTATATAAATTTTCACACAACTTTTTTGTTTGTGTGTATTATAAGCTTTTTAGTATTTTTAATAAATTTTTTATTCTTATTCTCTCACACGTATATGTATGCCTATGACTTATTTAACTTTTTGATCCAAAAATGAATAATTGCATTTTTTTACCTTTTATATCTTGAAGATGTAACTAAATTATGAACCAAACTTCCATTATTAGCTTTTAGCAACTAAAAATAACTAGAAATATCAATAATTGCACCTTCCGTTTCAATAGTTTCTATAAAAGAAAGAAAGGATTGGGGTCATGTTCGTGTAGATTTTTGCCACTGCCGGAAGTTGTGCAAAACATTTGAGAAATGTCTGATTTACAAAAGATTTGATAGTGAAACACTTTCTACAAGAAAAAGGGGAATATCACTATTATAAATACTTTTTATCTTAAAAAAAATATTTTACAACACTACAATATTTCTTGTCAAATATAATTCGGGTTTAAAAGAAAAGGAGATCTAGGTAGTGTTTGGTATGCAGGAATGAGAGGCGGAATGGAATGAATTATTACGAGGGAATGAAAAAAGATGTGTTTGGTTAGTCAAGGTAATGGAATCACCCATTACATGAGGCATTCCATTCCCTCAAATCCATTCCATCCACTACCCTTGTTTTTTTTTCATTCCATTCCTCCTCTCACCCTTCATCACCAACACCACCCAACACCACCGCCACCCGCCACCTTCACCACAATCCGCCGCCGACCATCACCATCACCCGCTGCCGCCACCACCCGTCACCCGCCGCCACCCGTCATCCCCACCACCCTCCGCCGCCGACCACCACCGCCCGCTGCCGCCACCACCACCTTCTCCACTCGCCACCACTTGCCACCGCCACCACCGGCCACCGCCACAACCACCCATTGCCACCACCCTCTACAACCGCCAACGTCATCGACCACCGGTGCTACTGCCAACCAACGCCACCACCACCCGACCATCGCCACGACCTACGACCGTCGACCATACTGCCGCCACCCTCCATCATCGACCACCACCAACCACCGCCACCACCGTCCACTGCCACCACCATCGACCATCGTCACCACCCGTCGCCGCCACCACCCATCGCTGATTTTATTCCTTCGTCTTTTCCTGCATACCAACCAACACAAGGTAGTGATTCATTTCATTCCCATACGGTAACCAAACAGGACTATGGAATGGTAATGATCCATTTCATTCATTTGTCCATTCCATTACCTCGTTCATTCCATTCCCTCATCATTCCATTACATGATACCAAACATACCCCTAGTGTTTAATTTTCCTAATAACACATGGTTTACAAAACTTTACAACCAACTCATTTTCGTAGTAATAATCAAGCTTAATAAAATATGAGTTATACATAATAACTAAGCTTTTCACAATATAACTATCTGATGATCAGACTTCACCAATGCCTCAAATATCTAAAAAATCAAAATTTGGTTTACATATTCAACCCTTAAAACAATGAGACATTTAATTGGGTTTGATACTTGAGTCAAAGGTGTTTTACCGGTAATTTTACTGTCGTGTGTACGGGCGGGTGGATTACCGGGTTTTCCCCGGAATTGATTGTGGACTCGGATTACTCTCGGAGTACTCCGTTTGGTCCAGTGGATGACTCGAAAGTGCTCGGGATAGATTCTGTTGGCTGTTCAAAAAAACCTATCACCAGTGATATAAATGATTTTTTTTTTTCAGTTATAACCCTTTTTTATAAAAAATAGTATAAATTTGATGAAAAGATTGATCAGTTGGATATAAGGTTAAAAATAAGAAAGATGTGTGTTGGTAAAACTGTAAAAGTAACAAACAGGTAGTTGTGGAAGACAGAGGCATGCAAATTGTTCCTGGCATGCAAATGTTGTTAGTCATTATCGTAATCCACATTAAAAAGCGCCCCCCCTCCTTAACCTAATCATTTCATACTTATTTTAGCCAATGCTAACCCTGCCCACTAAAATGCACCTCTCACACTTGTAGCCTGGGGGCCACCTCCTTTTTCCAAAATCCCCATGTTCATTTGGTTGTTGCTTCACGCGCCTTCTGTTCTCCTTTCATGTTCTATAATAGAATAAAACGAGTATCATATCATATCCCTTGTTTTATAATTAAACTTCAACTCAAGTGTTAATATTCGATAAAACTAATTGGTTTTTGATTAATCCTTTAAATTGCTATCAGCAAGTTGTATTGTTTTAATGCTCTACCAGATTTGTCTTTGTAGTCGAGGAAAAGGCTGAATACCTAAGAATTCGCACAAATTAATAGATTGATGTTAAGTTTTTCTATAATCAAGTTGTATTGTTAGATTATGTTATGTCCAGGGTCAGCTCTATAGGCTTGCCAACCTAGGCACGGGTCTAGAGACACCAAAGAATAAAAGCCTCCAAGTTTTTAGAAAGTTCTTATATGTATTAGGCCCAAATAAATACGTTGATTTCAAAACTAAACTAGTTTTTCATTGAAGGAGCCCAAAGTATATATTGTTTAGCAAAAAAAGGCCTAGTTTCAAAGCCTATTTCACATTAATTTTCAGCTATTATGACACAACCATCGACAATCATCATTATTAAGCGACTTAAAGCTCCTAAAATACAGCCACAGTCATCGTTCCCACTTCTCATCGCAACCTACTTTAAATTTCTAGGCTACCGACTATCACTAAACGAAAAAAGTAATTGTAATCACCCATGACGACGGGTTCATCGGGATTGGAGGAGCGTTTATAGGTGAAATTAGGGCCCCCCACTACGTAGTTCCCTTAGGATCTCTAAAACGCTAGAACGACCCTGCTTATGTCTATAAATTATTGTCTTGAACTATCGTTAAAGCAAACCAAACCATGTACGTTTCATTATTTTAAAAAAAATCTATTTAAAAATACATGTTATTTCTCCCTTCTTATCCTTTATAAATTAATAGGTGTTTGTATTAGGCTACACGGTATGGGCTAGCCCATCCACCTTAGTCATTAACCATCAGTAACGCCCCATCTCCCTATTGCCTAGGTGCTATTAAAAGGGGCACCATTGAACCCTCACCACCACAATACAAGTTATAACGGAGACAGTGTGGTGGGCCCCATGTGCTTGACCAATCAAGGTTTTTTTTTCTTTTTCTTTTATTAATAAGATGGTTTATTCCATTGCAAGGGGTTTATTGAGAGTAGACAAAGGAGCCCCATGCCAACGTTGCGATGAGGTGGCACAATGGAGCCCATAAGAACTTGATTCCATACTCTCCAGCCTTGGAGATTGAATATTTTACATTGAGGATTACATCATATATACACCTATACAATAGCTATAATAATTGAATAATAATATTGAGATGGAATGTGAAGCATCATCTAATATCCTTTTTCAATCGAGACGGTGGTGGACCAATATGAAGTAACCGGAGAAAATGTGAGAACTGAGGGCTTGGAAGACTTTTGTGAGTATGTCAGCCATTTGAAGCATGGTTGAAACATACTTCGGGTACAGCTTTCCAGATGAGACCAGCCCACATATGAAATGGGAGTCAAGCTCAGTGTGCGTGGCCCGTTTATGAGAGACGGGTTTCTGAGTGAGAAATAAGGCATTGCGATTGTCGCATAGGATTGTTGGTCGCTCAGGAGGTAGGGCATGGAGTTCCTGTAGTAAGTAAGTTGTCCAGATAATTTCTGCAATAGTAATTGCAATGCCCCAGTACGTAGATTCACTACTTGAGCACGTAACTGTGGGTTGTTTCTGCAGACCATGAAATTAGATTACCACCCAAGAAGATATAATAACCATAAGTGGGCCGCCTAGTTTCAAGACATCGAGCCTAATCAGCATCAGAATACCCAAAGAGAGCTATATGAGTGGGGCGGCTATAGTAAAAACGAAAAGCTACTATGCCTTTGAGGTAACGAAGAATATGTTTGACGTCCTTGTAGTGAGCAACAGTTGGGGCATGCAAGAACTGTCTAACTTGATTAAGAACATATGAAATGTCAGGCCGAGTAATTGCCAGGTACTAGAGAACTCCCACAATGGACATGTAGTGAGTGGCATCTTCATACAAGTCTGCTGTAGAAACAAAAGAAATATTTGTGCTTAAAGGTGTTGGTGCTGGTTTGGCATCCAACATTTTTTCACAAGTTAAAATATCAGTAACATACTTGGATTGATTAAAAAATAAATTGTTTGAGGTATAAGTAACCTCAAACCCAAGAACATAGTTGATTTCCCCCAAACCCTTAATGGAAAATTGTTGGTGAAGGCAGATGATGAATGCAGTGAGAGCATTGGGTTGATTGCCAGTTAAGACTAGATCATCCACATATACAAGAAGATAGATTATACAAGCTTCTCTTTTAAAAATAAAGAGAGACGAGTCAGCCCAACTACAAATAAACCCTTCATGACTAAGGAATGTGCTGAGACGGTAAAACCAGGCCCTAGGGGCTTGTTTGAGTCCATAGAGGGCTTTATTTAGTTTGCATACATGGTTTGGGAACTAGGGGTTGATAGACCTTGATGATTGTTTCATAAAGACACATTCGCTTAGGTGGTCATGAATGAAAGCATTGTTTACATCAACTTGGTGAAGTTTCCATTGATTAATGACAGTTAATGCTAAGATAGTACGAACAATGGTTGTCTTTACAACCGGACTAAATGTATGAGAAAAATCAAGTTCTGACATATGGCTAAATCCTTGAGCGACAAACCGTCCTTTGTGACGCTTAATAGTGTCGTCTGAGTGAAATTTGATGCGATAAAGCCATTTGGAGCCCACAATATTGCAATTTGGTGGTCGTGGGATTAATGTCCAAGTGTTATTTTGGTGAAGGGCCTTAATTTCGATTTCATAGCATGAACCCATTTAGCATATTTAGCCGCATTTCTATAAGTTTAGGATCGATGTTAGAAAAAAGGGCTTGATGAAGTGGAGTAGTGGTATGAGATAGGTCGGTTTGATAACATGGTTTAAATATTCCAGATTTTGCACGAGTTGTCATAGGTTGGGTTGGGAGGGTGGGGCAGATTGGGTATAGGGCTAGCGGAAGTAGGAATGGTGGGAATAAGGGTTACGGGTGACATCGGGGCGTAGTTGGTGTGATCGGTGGTCATGGACGAGTTTGTTGTAGGTGGTGGGGAGTTGGGTGTGGTAGGTAGAGCGATGTTTAGAGGGTACAGTTTAATGTGTAACGAGGTTGGGCTAGGTTGAAAAATGGGTAGATTACCCATGCAGATATTGCATGGTGTAGATCCCAATATCAATCCGGATCACAGTGATTTATTGTTTTAGTCCAAAACACCTATTGATTAGGTGTTTGAATATGTAAAAGTCAAGAAAAATCAAAAGATGAAGATGAAGATCTTGGCTTGATGATTAATAACAAGTATTGTATGAATTCCCAACTGATATAAACGTTAACAAGCTCCTGGAAATCGGATTAAGCACAAGAAATAACAAGAAGATAACAACACTAGAGTTTTCACCAAAGAAACTAGCCAAAACCTCAGCTAGGGCACCATTACATGAGTTTATATAGGATCTGACTTGCCAGCATAATTATAATTATGTTGGCATCTTAATTACACCAAGTCAGATTTGTTACTATCAAAACATTACAATTTTAGCCCCTAGACTTTGTAAAGCTTAATAAACTTAACCAAACCAATCCAGTACCATCTAAAAACAGTACCAACGGTCTCAAACGACCTAACAATATTCTCCCTAGACCGTTGCGTACTTGATAGTTCTTCATTCTTGTTTAGCGTTTTGGACCCTAAGCGTTCTTCAGTCTTGTTTAGCATTTTACACCCTAAGCGACTCAAGTACCGACGGTCTCAAAATGGTCTAACAATATTCCCCCTAGACCGTTGCGTACTTGAGCGTCTTCATTCTTTGACTCTGGTTTCAGGATATACTGCTACTTTTCCCACGTTGTGCTATGATTGAGTTTTCTTGTTATCAGCTTCACTTGTGTCCTCCATTATGACATTGTATGTGGATGATGTCGGAGATTGAATCTCTCAAACTTCTGATTCTGATGAAAGATCCGTGACTTTTGGAGCAGGTGATTGATGATAGCTTCTTTCTTCTCTCGAGATTCATCACATTCCTTTTGTTCTTCAATTTTTGAATAAGATCTCCATCATCTCAGTCTTTCTTTCTCTCACCTTTCTCACAGCTCACGTGTATCCCTACGCGGGTAAAGTTTGCATCTCAAGATTAGCTTGTAGTACCGAGTCTCCCCGCCTTTTCTTTCGCTTGTCTCTGCTTTTTGCAACCTGTTGGGGATCTTCTTCGATATCTTGTTCTTCGTTTCAGTGTGAGAGACTTCAAAGAGAACATATACAGAATATATCTTCAATCCTATACCATCCCGCTTCTCTTGATCTCGTTTCTAACAGTTCTTGTGTTCTGAAACACACAAACGAGCTAAGTGAGATCTGGATTGCAAAATGAGAAGGTTAGATAATGCTATAATGCTATATTTACAAAGGATAGAAGTAGTAATGAAAGAAATAAAAATATTTACAAAGGCGTAGACAAATACGCAGGTAAGAACGCTACATATTTCTGACATTTAGACAATTACGCCGGTCAGATGCAAATTTCAAACTTTCTTGAAAAACGTGCCCATTTTGTCCACTTAAACACTTACCACTTGGGCAATTTTGACTTCGATATTCATTTCAAAGATTGGGAGATTCCTTTTTTTTATTATTAAACACTCGTCGACTTTCCTGCAAAAGATCATATTGTCAACACTTATCAGATCCGTAATAATTCTTTTTAGCAAATCAAGGCACAAGAAAAACTGCCAGTATGTTTATCCGCTTAAATCCATGCATCCTTCTTTCGACATGCTTTCGGTGAGCTTGTTTATCATGTATTGGTAATATTGACAAGAATTCTATGGCCCCCACACAAGATATCGGAAATAGAATCACTACGCCCGTGAGTCCTACATCAGGACATACCCCCGCGATCAAGGTATGCACAAAGGTTCCTCATAACAGGTGAGTATATTGGATTCACTCGTTTAGCTTTTCAACGATAGAGTGGAGATCAGGTCAGTACTTTCGTACAGCAGAGATCCCGAAAACTACCGAGGGCGGAGACAAATACCAGATTTGGTAAGATTTGTGCATTTTTGCGCATTTGAATGACTTTCTATGAAAGCTTCTTCAATTTTGGGATTTGGCCATTTTTGGGCTCTTTTCTTGAAAAGATATCATAGCGTCTAGGTCAGCATGTATCTGGATGCAGCAGAAGAACAACTATGATATCCCCGAATGAAATACCAATATAAAGACCCGAAATCTCAGACTTTGGCAATCTGTCAACGCAAGATTCAAGACCATTAAGCCATATGCCGCAACGTGTTACCCACAATGATGCGTAATGCCTGAGGAAAGCCAGAATCCTTGTGCAGATGTTATGTTTTGCCACCTAATAGTAGTTACTCATTGGTATTGCTGAATCTACTGACATGCCGTTGCTTGGTACCCCGATTCCTTTTGTTTTCTGTTTCTCAAGAAATGACAAAGTGTTAGAAATTTTCCTATCATTTCTTCTAACAGGAGTCAGACACAAGCATCCAATTTGATTTTCTGCAATAACCCCCCCCCCCCCCTATTTTTTTTTTAAATCAAAAGATAGAGTATTTACAAACAATTAAAGATGACAAGAGTTATTTCCACTCAAGGAAATTAACCATTTCCAACCAGGTTACCAACTGGTTGCAACGAGTTTTATCAAAGACTTCTGTGGGGATGACGACCTTTTGTTGTGAGGAGCTGAGTAGTTAGGCTTGAAAAAGACATATTCTGCATCGTTGATTAGAGCTGATATTCTTTTGTCATGAACTTGTGAACGTTTTCAAACGTAAGTGATTCAGAAATAACATCTCCTACTCCAACGATCTTTCCTCCCTTCTTTTCACCGGCGAAGGATACGAAGTCACCATCGACAAAACGAAAATGCTTCAGAAGTTCCTTTAAGCCAGTCATGTGCCGTGAGCATCCACTATCCACATGCCAGATATATTCCATGACCATCTGAAGAAACACGTAACTAACTTTAGGGTTAATCAGTTTGGTTTATGGTTCTACCATAAGGGTTAATCTTCTTTGGGTTTCTGAGCTCCTTAATGATCGGCTAATCCTGCAAAACAGAACACCGTTAGCTCGTTAAGAGGGGAATATGGGGATTTCCCTCTTAACCAGACTCCGGCGTGAGAATAAGCGACTGCTTTGAGGAGATATTAAGTATTAAGAGTGAGAGTAGAGGGAATAGAATGAATAACCTGTGAACCAAGGTCCCTATTTATAGCCGGAGAGATGTAAGAGGAAGTGGGCTGATGGGCCTCGGGACAGAAAGCGACAACATAGCGGATATGCTCCTTGTCTCATTGGTGTCTACCGTTAGTGACTTCTAGAAGTTTTCCGGTGTTGGCGCACCGTGAATGGAGCCACGTGTCACTGTTGTCGGCCTTGTTGTCCCTCTGCCATCAGCAGGTAAGTGGAGATCGTGGGGCAGGTGTCTCTGCCCTGTGATTGGTGCCACGTAGGCGTCCTTACGTACTTTTTGCCTCCTACACATCAGACGATTGTGGAGCACGATTGAGCAGAGCCCGGAGGATGCGGATTGGCTCTTTTCATCTGCCACTTGTACCTTTGTACCTTCTGGAGTGGTCATGCGTTATAGATCCTGCGCGGCCTCTGCTGAGCATGTTATTAGCCCGCGCATGATTATAGGTGTTGGAGACTCATCCAGAATGCTAAGTGTTGAAATCAATGTTGTTTCTTGTTTAGACCTCGCGCGAGGTCAATCCTTGGTGAAGTATCTCGCGCAAGTTTGGGATTGAACATTTTGCTGATTAAGGAGTATGGTCCCCTGCGCGACCTGCAGAAGGTCTGCGCGGCTTTTTGGGACCATACCCCTTCAAGTCCCCCCAGTCCAGTGCTGCACCATGCGCGTAGTAAGTCGTTGGAGCTCTGGACTCAGAAAAAAGAAGTGTTAATGCTTGAAAATGTTTGGTTGATCCTGGTTGACGGCGCACGTGTAATTGCTTGACAGTTACTACGGCGCAACTACCAGGTTTGGCTCTTGATGATTCACTGTCTTTAGGTTGAAACGCGCAGGTTTATTGATTAATTGTTAATGCTGCGCAGCCTTAGTAGCTTCTGCATGAAGTTTGTAGTAACTTTGGGCGGGAAAACCCTCAAAATTTGAATTCTGACGGGTTGGTGCAAATTTCGTTGATGGCGACGTTTGAGTTGACTGCTGACACGGCTGTCATCAAGTTGTCTCTGACAGTTCGGCTTTCCGTCAGGCGAGTGAGGCCCATGCGTGCGTGGTAACCGCCACTCTGAGAAATCTGCCTTACGTGGCGTCTTCTGATTGGTCACGTGCGCGGTGATCCTGGCACGTTTACCCATCGTATTAAATGCGATGGGTATATATATCTGATGAGAGACGAGAGCAGATCATCTTTCCTCTTCTGTTATCATCTTTCCTCCCTACTTGCTTTCGAATTCTTTGAACCTTCAAATCCTTGAAGAACACGGTAGCAGATCTTCAAGGTTCTTCATCACATCTTCAAGCTTTTTCCGGAATATTCAAATTTTAAACTCACATTCATGGCTGATGAACATCAGGAAGAGAATCCCGGTGAAGAAGGTCCTGTTCCCGTCCTTAAGTGGGACTTAGGGCTATTCGAGCAGATTACACAGAGTTTCCGGTTTCCACCGGAATGGGATGCCAGATACCCTGGTCAGAATTAGACAGCCGCCGATGCACCGCTGGGGTATATCACGTTGTTTGAAGATTTCTTTCATCAGGGCAACTTCCGGTTGCCGGCGACGAACTTCATGGCCCACATTCTGCAGTTCTATGGGTTCCATATTTCGCAAATGAGTCCACCTGGAATGGTTAGAGTCGACACTTCGAATTTCTTTGTCGATCTCATGATATTGAGCCGACTGTGGAAAGGTTTAGAGTTTTCTATCAACTGATTAGAAACATGGGCTTTTACTCATTTTCCAGTCGAGGGGCTGCGAAGAAGATACTTCTGAATCCTCCTAAGAGTTTTCATGACTAGAAACTGAAGTTCTTTTTTATTCGCGAGGAAGTGATACCGATTGCCATGACCTTCCGCGCATGGTCTGAACCGATCTTGAAGGAGGATTTGGCGATTCCCAAGAAGGAAGATTGGTATCTGAATCTTACTGTCACCCCAAACCGAGTGTTTGGTGAGAACGTCTTGGTAGCGGCGCGGATGAGTGACCAGTGGCCGGCAGAAAGCAAGGACGTTCCGATTTTGAAATTTGAAGATAGAGGTTAGTTACTTCCTTAATCTCTTTGATTTCTTGTTTTGTAGCCTGTGCTTAATTAAATGATTTCGCGTGTAGAGGCGCATCTGTGGCAAGCTGCCTTCCCCACCTTTGGTGGGTCCATGGGCGTGCGCCCGCTTAGAGCAGGGGAGGAATACTGGTATGACCAGATTAAAGGTTATTTCATGTATCCAGTTGCTGATGCTTTCGCCGATCCACCTACTGCAACTGAAGGTGCGCATATACCTAACCCTCGACCTCTGCACGCTTTGACTTCTGCTGGGAAAGAGATTGTCTATCTTTCCAGCGAGGAGTCTGTCGGATCTTCCAATGGAGAGTTAAGTTCCTGGTCTACCATCTTTGCAGGCGTGCTGCGCGACTTGGGTATTGACCCCGAAGAGAAGAAGAAGAAGAAGACCAAAAAGAAGAAGGTTATCACCATCGATGCTGATGTGACCAGCAAGAAGGGTGGAAGTAGTTGTACGGCGCCTGGTGCTGCTGAAAAAGGTACTCTACGCTTTCGCCAGAGTAACTTGGAAGATTATGTGATTATCAGTGACTCACTTGAAGGTTTGTCGCGCGTAGGCGAGAAGAAGATAGGAGCTGCTGGTTCACGGAGTTCCGGGAGCGCGGGTTCTCGCAACCCAGATGCTGGAGCCACTCTGTCTTCTCTCGCGCATGATGAAAAAAAGGAGGAAGAAGAAGCAGAAGAGCCTGCTGTAAAGTTGGTTAGAAAGAGGAGCAGGGAGACTACGGCTGGTGCTTCGGTAGTACCAAAGCCTGGTGGAGTCCCGCTTTTTGGAAAACAGAGCAATCTGTGCTCTCTTTATAGATTTTCTTATGGTTAGTTTCTTGCTTTCACCTTGCGTTACTTTGTTATCTCTTTTTAACATTTTTTTTTTGTAGAGGCCAAAACGAAGACCCCTGAAAAGAAGGGTGTCATCATCACGGAACCCTCAGAGCCGGCGCAGAAAAGGCCCAAGGTTACCAAGGTTACCATCAAACCCTTCAAGACTACTGGTGTACAGTCTGAGAAGGAGAAGCAAAAGGCTGGCGAGAAGCCTGTTTATAAGGAAAAGGAGTTGGAGAAAAAGGAAGCTGCTGCGAAAGAGAAAGAGCTGGAGAAAAAGAGAGCTGCTGATAAGCCTCTTACTGAACCCAAGGAGACCGAGGTCACTGCTAAAACTTTTCCAGAAAATGCGCAGGGTCTGGAGGTCGTCCATATCACAGGGCTTGACCAGCCCATTCATGAGAGAGGGAAAGGTCCGGAGGTGGAGAAACCGATTAAACCTGTGTCAGCTGATGCCCCCGTTCAAACTGTGCAAGTAACTTCCCCTACTGCTGGGTCCGGCTCCGCTGCGCACAAAGAGAAAAATGCTGCTGCTGGTGGCGCGAGTTCTGGTGGTGCTGGAGGGTTTGTGCCGCAATCTCCTATCGGTCCTAAAGATACCGTGGGTGATCTTTAGTATAAGACCTATACCGAGGAGTCGCGCGACAACGCTCCACACCAGGCTCCTTGGAGTTTAAGGCAGAGGGATACGTTTAAGGAGTTTGTTGTTTGCCGCGATTGGTTCTTAAATTCTTTCACTCTTGGCGAAGTTATTCGGCAGAGGGCTCGAACCCATGACGGGTTATACCAGGCTTATGTTGTCGGCGAAGCCAATACTCGCGCCGCCAACCATCAGATTGTGCGCGAGTGGCGCACGATGGTTAAGGAGCGAAGTGATTGGGAAAAGTATCGCGATCGTTTGTTGAGGGAAGCCAAAGATTTTGAGAAGCAGAAGGCTGCGTTTGTTGAGGAGAAGGCGAAGTTTGAGGCTGATAGGAAGTCGGAGGAATGGGGCCGCGAGGGTCTTAGGGGCAAGCTTCGCACTGCCGAAGATCTCCTAGCGAAGGAGCATGCCGAATGGAAGAAAATATGTGCGAAAGACAACGAGCGTATGTATGCGGCTCGATCCAAGATTACTGAACTCGAGGGCAATGTTGTTGAGCTGACCGGGAAGGTCGAGGATATGCAGGCTGCTAAGGAGAATGTTGAGGTTCGGGAAGCGTTTACCCTTTCTCTCCTTGTGCTTTTTGTTTGCATATTTATCTAAGTCCTTTATCCCTTGCAGGTTGAGCTGGCTGAGGTGAAAACGCAGTTGTCTAGTAAAGACAAGGACCTGATCGCCAAGGACGTCGAGATTGCCGAGTTAAAACGTCGCCTACGAGAGCAGGTCGACAAAAGTGAGTCCTTGGAGATCGACCTTGAGGCCGAGAAGGGAAAAGCTGCCTCTGCTGAGGAGGCCAGGCAAAAGACTGAGGAAGCGCGCGCCATAAGTTCATCTGCCCTTAATGTGGCGCAAAATAACTATGCTGAGGCCCAGGGCATTGTTGACACGCTAGTTTCCGAAGCTGAATGGATGTGTGGTAGAGGATTAGTCCTGGTATTGTTCTCTTCTTTACTTAGGTTTTATTTGCTAAACCCGACTTCTCATTTGTTTCTTTTGGTGTAGATGGCCAATTCTATCCTAAATGCTGGGGAGCTGGATGGAGCTGTTGTTGCTCTAATAGATGCCTCTCGCGTGGTTGGTCACCGTGGAGGTTATCTGGAGTGTGCGCAGCATGTTGAAGAGGTGTTTGGGCAAGAGTTTGACACTAGCCATTGCTCAGTGACCAGTGAAGCTGATGTCGAGTTGGCTCGCGCTGAAATTCTTACGATCATCTGTCATTGCCTGTTATGGACTTGGTGGAAAAGGCTTTAGAGCATGACGACTGGTGCCAGCATCTAAAGGCCATTCTCGACCCACCAGAAACTGTTGAATTATCTGATGAGGAGGAGGCGGCGGGCAATGACGGTGATGGCGATGGCCAACATGATGGTGATGATGGTGAAGGCGATGGTGTAGATGGCCAATTCTATCCTAAATGCTGGGGAGCTGGATGGAGCTGTTGCTGCTCTAATAGATGCCTCTGGCGCGGTTGGTCACCGTGGAGGTTATCTGGAGTGTGTGCAGCATGTTGAAGAGGTGTTTGGGCAAGAGTTTGACACTAGCCATTGCTCAGTGACCAGTGAAGCTGATGCCGAGTTGGCTCGCGCTGAAATTCTTACGATCATCTATCATTGCCTGTTATGGACTTGGTGGAAAAGGCTTTAGAGCATGACGACTGGTGCCAGCATCTAAAGGCCATTCTCGACCCACCAGAAACAATTGAATTATCTGATGAGGAGGAGGCGGCGGGCAATGACGGTGATGGCGATGGCCAACATGATGGTGATGATGGTGAAGGCGATGGTGATGGCCATGAGTAGATAGGGTTGGTAGGCTTTGTGCCTTGCAATTTTATTTTTGGATGTTAAATGTAGCTGTTTGCGCGGTTGCGCTTATTTTGTTTTGGACTGATGAGGTTATGTTAATTTCCCATGTAATCGTTGCACGGTTGTGCTTGTTTTATATAATCCTTATGTTTTCTTTTCCTTTGTCCAGTTACAATTATTGCACTATTGCTAGAAACTTTGGTTAAGTTAGCGCGAATAAATGTAAGTGTGGCTCTTGTGCGACTGTAACTGCCCGGTCTCGCGCTGTGTTCGCGGAGGACCTTGGAGGTGCAACTCAAGAGCTCGTAATTTACTGAAGTGTTTTCGTGCTAATCAAAAGTTTAACATGCATTTGTAACGTAAAAGGCATATGTTTTCATTCATTTAAGAAACAGGCGCTTAGGCCAACATACATCGCAAACAAGTAGGGCGTTTAGCCAACATAGGAAATCAAAAAGGCGCGTGGCCAACATGAGAAAGTAAAGGCGCAAGGCCGAGAGTAGTTACATATAGCACTTGCGCAGTTGTTGCGCGTTCCATGTGCGCGGGATGATGTATCCATCTAGAGTGCGCAACTTGTAAGCCCCTTTCCCTAGCACCTCGTGTATTAAGTATGGGCCTTCCCATTTGGGTGCTAGCTTTCCTGGGCGTTCAGCGTTTGAAGCTTCATTGTCTTGGAAGACATATTCTCCTGGAGTGAAGGTACAAATGCGCACTCTCGCATTGTAGTACCTTTCCAGTTGTGTCTTGTACTTGGCTTCTTTAATTCGCGCAATTTCGCGCCTTTCCTCCAGCAAATCCAAGTCAAGACGACGCTCTGCCTCGTTATCGATAGTGTTGACTGCTCTCAAGCACGGCGAGGGCAGGCCGATTTCAGCTGAGATAACCGCCTCCGAGCCATAGACTAGGCGGAAAGGGGTTTCGCCGGTGCTTGTTTTTGGCATGGTTCGATGAGCCCACAGGATACTTGGGAGCTCATCTACCCAACCTCTTCTCTTCGTGCCCAGTCGGGCTTTTATCCCCTCAAAGATACTCTTGTTGACACTTTCTACCTGACCATTACCTTCAGGGTGCGCAACGGAGGAGAAAGTGTGCTCAATCTTCATTTCCTTCATCCATTTCTGGAGATCTTCGGAAGCAAAGTTGGTGCCATTGTCTGTTACAATTTTGAGTGGGAGGCCGAACCTGCAAATGATGTGTTCCCAGATGAATTTGCGCACCATCATTGCAGTTGTTGATGCGAGTGCTTTGGCCTCCACCCACTTGGTGAAATAATCGACAGCAACGATTATGAATTTCACAGCTCCCGGAGCGTCAGGGAAAGGTCCCACCATATCAATTCCCCACTGCTGGAAGGCCAGGCAGTGGATACAGGGATGAGATCGTTCTTTGGGCGCAGGGTTTTTAGAGAGTGTCTTTGACATGAGTCGCATTTGCGCAATTCCTTTAGAGCATCGACATGCATCCCTGGCCAGTAATATCCAGCATTCATAATCTTCGCAACAACCATGCACGGGCCTGCATGGATGCCGCAGATTCCTTCGTGAATCTCCCTGATCAAGTAGTTCGCATCTTGAGGGTCCACGTAGCGCAACAGTGGTCCTAAGAAGGATTTCTGGTACAAGATATTGGCATTCATCTCGTAGTGCAAGGCCTTGTTCTGAATCTTTCTTGCCTCTGCTTTGTTTTCAGGGAGTATTCCTTCTTGCAAATACTGGATTATAGGAGTCATCCAAGATGGCTGCCCTACTTCGATCACATTTACCTGGCGCAACAGAACTGACGGATTTTTGAGTACTTCAATCCTTACATCTTTGGCGAGATGTTGAAAGGAAGTTGAAGTGAGCTTGCTTAAAGTGTCTGCTGGTTTGTTCTCGAAGCGGTTGATGTGAACTACCTTGTAAGATTTGAACTGTTGAAGCAACTCTTTTGCTTGATCTAAATACAGGGCCGTAACTTCACCCTTTGCATCGTATAGACCGTTAATTTGGCTGGCGATCAAGAGTGAATCAACGTGCGCTTGCAGATTTTTAGCTCCCATTTTTATGGCGAGGCGCAAGCCTGCCAAGAATGCCTCGTATTCCGCCTCATTGTTGGTGTTCTTGAAATCCAACTTGATGGCGTATGTAAATTCATGCTTCTCAGGGCTCACAAGGAACAACCCAGCTCCTGCGCCATCCTCATTTGAGGCCCCATCAGTGTACAGCAACCATAACTCATTAGACGTGTCCTTCACGGGAGTCTCAACAATCTCGCAATCCTTGATTTTTTCCACTGGGACTTCTATGATAAATTCCACAAGGACCTGACCCTTGATGGCTGGGCGCAGCCTGTACAAGATGTTGTGGCCCCCCAGCTCGATCGCCCACTTCGCTAACCGCCCTGATGTTTCTGGCTTTTGTAAATAGTGCCGATGTGAAAGTTGGTGAGTACTGTTATCACATGCCCTGTAAAGTATCTGCGCAGTCTTCTAGAGGCGTGTAGCAGCACAAGCACCAATTTTTCCATTGTTGAATATCTCGTTTCTGGATCGGTAAGCACCCTACTGACGTAATAAATTGGAGTATGTACTCCGTTTCTCTCCACAAGTAATACCGACCCTACTGCCTTATCCGAAGAAGATAAGTACAGTATAAGTGGTTCTTTTTCGAACGGCGCGGTCAGAGTAGGGAGCTTTATCAAACATTCTTTCATCTGCTGAAATGCGGTTTCTGCTTCGAGCGTCCATTTGAACTCTTGTTTCTTTACGCAGTTGCGCAAGGTGCTGATAAAAGGATATGACTTTGCAGCGTGGTTTGATAGAAAACGGTTGAGTGCGGCTAAACGGCCGGCCAATCGCTGCATTTCTTTGATTGTTCGAGGTGACGGCATCCGCTCTATGGCTTGAACTTTTTCTGGATTAACCTTAAAGCCGCCATTTGTGACTATGAAGCCCAAGAATTACCCTTCTTCCATACCAAAAGAACATTTGGCAGGATTCAACTTCATGTTCACACTTCTCAATGAGTTGAACGTTTTCTTAATGTCTTTTAACCTTTGGTCCTCCTCGGGACTCTTGATTACCAGATCATCGATGTAAACCTCGATGCGTTTTCCGATATCTTCAGCGAAGATTTTATCCATCAGGCGCTGATATGTTGCACCGGCATTCTTGAGGCCGAATGGCATCTTTGTATAGCAGAAAATCCCGAGATCGGTGCGAAAAGTTGTCTTGTCTTCGTCCTCATGCTTCATTTAAACCTGATGATACCCCTTGTAACAATCCAAGAAGCATTTCCATCTGTATGGTGCGAGAGAGTCTATCTTTTTGTGGATCTCAGACAAGGAGTAGCAATCTTTGGGGCATGCCTTGTTGAGGTCGGTATAATCGACGCACATTCTCCATCCTCCGTTTGACTTCTCCACCATTACGGGGTTTGCCACCCAACTCTGATAGCGCACCTCTCTCAAGATTCCTGCTTTTAGTAGTTCACACACTTGCTCATTCATCGCTTTAGTCTTATCCGCCCCTAAGCTGCGTCTTCTTTGCACTTTTGGTTCGACGGAGGGATAAGTGTTCAGACAATGTTCAGTGACATCGCGCGGGACACCGGTCATGCCTGCCAGAGTCCAGGCGAAAATGTCCATGTTCCTGAACAGGAGTTGTTTGAGGTGCGTTCTGATGTTTGGTGAGATTGCGTGGTCTATCGTCACCGTTTGCTCTGGGTACTTTCGGTTTAAAACCCACTTTTCTGGTTCAGTTGTTGAAACCTTTGCTACTTTGGTTGGGCACATCTCTTCTACCGACATTACTTCCTTCTTTTCATAGATAATTGCCACCCCCGTCTCAGTTGGAAACCCGACGGCTGAGTGGGGTGTGGAAGTCACCATGTTTAATTCGCCTTGGGTTTCTCTCCCAATCAACACATCATGCCTTGATTTGACAGGCATTACCATGAAATTCACATTTGTTGTTCTTGAATGCTTTCCGTCAGAGAATGTGACGGGAAAGCTGATTTGGCCTAGTGGGAAGACCATTTCGTTACAAAAGCCAGACAGAGGGTAGTCGACTGGCTCGAGTCTCGCTTTATCTTCATCGTCGAACTGGTTAAAGCATTGTTCATAGATGATGTATGCGGTACTTCCTGGGTCAATAAAGATGTACTCTGTTTCATAATGACCAACAATACCGGTAATAACAACGGGGCGTGTTGTGCGAGGGCCTCCGCGTACTACCGGGAAAATGACTTGCTGTTCTTGCCAAGATGGCTCATACGGGCGCTTGCCTTTTTCTCTTGCGCTGTATCTCAGTCCGTTGACCATATGTGTCTCCAAGCCCCGGACTTTCTTGTGATTCCCATCGTCATGGCGCTGGATCTGGCGCGTTTCTTTGCGCACGTTTTTCACCAGGTGGCCTAACTTTCCGCTCTTTAGCGCTTTCTCGATCTCTTGATGTAAGCTGATACAGTCATCTGTGAGATGGCCTGTATCCTTGTGGAAATCGCAGTACAGGTTCGGGTCTTGCCCTTTCTTGTTTGTCATTGGCCTTGGAGCCTTGAAGTCATGGTTCTCCGTCATTAGCACCTCTTTTGGTGTTTTTATGAGCGGAGTCCAGTGCTTTTCTCGGTTATCATCCCTGACTGCTTTTCGATACCCAATTCTGTCAATTGTCTCTCGCGCGTCTTCTCTGTAGCGCGGTCTATCGTCATAACCTCTTGCTTTCCCGGATTTCCAATCTTGACTTTTGTTTTTGTTGCGCTTGTTGTTGTCTCGCGAGCTTCCTTTGGAGAAGTGATCCTCAGTATAAGAGTTCTTATTACCGGCCAACGACTCTTCAGTTTGCGCAACTATTTTCGCAACCTCCATGAGCTTATCCCATTCTTTGGGCATTCCATCCTTTCCGGTGATAGTTCTGATGAGACTATCACAGCGAATGGCCTTCTTAAAATGAGCGCGCATGAGTTGCTCGCTTACACCGCCAATCTCCAAACATTCTTCGTTAAAGCGAGTGATGAAGTCTTCCAATCCCTCGTTCTCTCTTCGCCAGATGTCTGTTACCTCGGCTGTGTCGCATTGGTAACGTCTTTGTTGGCTGAAATGGTTAACAAACTGTGTTCTGAAATCAACCCATAAGCTGATTTTTCCAGGTGGAAGGCTGTCGAACCAAGCGCGAGCAGCCCCCGTAAACGTCTGGATAAACAAGTGACACCACATTAGCATATTCCAACCTCCCATAACGCCGACACTTGTGAATACTCTAACATGGTCATCTAGATCAGTTAGGCCGTTGAATTTCCCGACTATTGGAGGCAACTTTTCTTTTGTCAATGGTGCTAGAGCAATCTTTGGAATGAACTTTGAGTGTTTTGCAACTTCAGCCGGCCTGTAGGCGAGGCTGAAGTCTCGTTCTGCTTCTTCGCTGTATGCGATGTGCTGTCTTGGCTTGTAATACTCATGATTCCTCTGCAAGCGATTGAAAACAGAGGAACTTTTGTCATCTTGCCATGTTGGGTCGTTTGGGTCTGTGTCGTCCCATTCATTGTTCAGGTTGCGCGCTCCAAGTCTGGTGTGAACTGGTCCTCTTTGGACGTTTGGCGGGTAGTCATAATAGCTTTCTGTCTCTCCCCGTGTATCGCGTGTGTCATGCACGCTTGGTCGTCGTAGGGGAGGAGGCCTGGTCATTCTTCCCTGTAGGATTTGCTGTGGGGGGGTATCTGGCACGCCCCCTGACCCGGACCAGTGGGTGTAACCAAAGATGGCTCTGCTTGTAAGACTGCTTGTTGTGCGCTCAAAGATTGATACGCGGCATTGATGGTTGCAATTTGCTTGGCGTACCAAGAGGCTGGAGTTTCGCCTTCAGGTAGCCCTAATAGCGCCAAAATGTTCTGAGGTGGAGCTGGATTTGATGGTCCAGCACCATTGTTTCCCGGGGTTACCGTCTGGGTGATGCAAGTGATGCTCGCGTAGGGTCCCCCGGTGTTGGTTACTTCGATTTCACCGATTTCTTCTACATGTTGGATTTGGACGTTTTGATTGTCCTCCCCCAACACTGCATTAGAGTTTGTTCCAAAACCAAAATCAGGAACGATTCCTTAACCAGCCATGATCGAAGGAAAAACAAGTTAAGACAACTCAGAAAAAGAAGATGAGAGTGATTTGCAAAAAAAAAAAAAACCGGTGGGCGCCAATGAAGAAACATGTAACTAATTTTAGGGTTAATCAGTTTGGTTTGTGTTTCTACCATAAGGGTTAATCTTCTTTGGGTTTTTGAGCTCCTTAGTGATCGGCTAATCCTGCAAAACAGAACACCGTTAGCTCGTTAAGAGGGGAATATGGGGGTTCCCTCTTAACCAGACTCCGGCGTGAGAATAAACGACTGCTTTGAGGAGATAATTAAGTATTAAGAGTGAGAGTAGAGGGAATAGAATGAATAACCTGTGAACCAAGGTCCCTATTTATAGCCGGAGAGGTGTAAGAGGAAGTGGGCTGATGGGCCTTGGGCCAGATGGCGACAACATAGAGGATATGCTCCTTGTCTCATTGGTGTCGACTGTTAGTGACTTCTAGAAGTTTTCCGGTGCTGGCGCACCGTGAATGGACCCACGTGTCACTTTGTCCCTCTGCCATCAGCAGGTAAGTGGAGATCATGGGGCAGGTGTCTCTGCCCTGTGAATGGAGAATGCGGATTGGCTGTTTTCGTCCGCCACTTGTACCTTTGTACCTTCTGGAGTGGTCATGCGCTATAGATCCTGTGCGGCCTCTGCTGAGCATGTTATTAGCCCGCGCATGATTATAGGTGTTAGAGACTCATCCAGAATGCTTAGTGTTGAAATCAATGATGTTTCTTGTTTAGACCTCGCGCGAGGTCAATCCTTGGTGAAGTATCTCGCGCAAGTTTGGGATTGAACATTTTGCTGATTAAGGAGTACGGTCGCTCGCATGACCTGCAGAAGGTCTACGCGGCTTTTTGGGACCATACCCCTTCAGCATCCGAAGCCATTTCTGGATTTTATTCTGAAATACATATACGTACACTGACCAGTTTGATTTGGGAACCCAGATTTGTTTCACTTTGGATCTATCATGGTTTTGTCCCACGATATCTTCTTTTTGTTTCCAAAAACAGGTCGTGGAATTAACCAGATTTTTAATAGATTTCTTAAAGTAATCAAACTGCTCTGTGAAATTTTTAACAAAATTATATTCTGGTTCAGAAAAATTCTTGTTTTTACAATGTTTCGCTGTATGTCCTAAATGACCACAGCGAAAACATCGTTTGCGTCTGGGCTTTTTGGGGTTAGAAGATGATGTATGTGATGAGTGTCTTGAGCTGTTTGAGGAGTATTTTGATGCGGTGTAGCTTGAACTCTCAGCTTTCTTCAGTTTCTTGTCAATACGGCTTGCATCTTCTCAGCAGTCTTCATCATTGTCGGGATCTGAGGAAATTTCAGAGGTTTGATCTTCACTTGATTTGTCTGTAATTTTGTCACTTGAATCTTCGGAACTTTGATCTTTTGTTGTTTGATCTTCACCTGAATTTTCTGATTCTTGATCTTCATCAGAACTTGAAGTTTCTTCTTCATTTTCTAAGGCAGAAAAGCTTGAATCTTCTTTGCTGCTTTCTTCAGTGACTTCCTTTTCTGAATCTGTCATACCTGTTCGAGATGGAATAAATTCTGGAATTTCCTCGGTGAAGAATTTTCCAAAACTATTCTTTTTCAATTCTGGCACAAATATAGGAGATTCACACACATTTTTATCATCACAAAATGCAGAATTTAAATCATGACATTCAAACATAACATGTTCACGATCACGGGTCTTAAATGTAGGCACATGGCCCTTACAGTCATCCCGAATATTGTTTCTCTTATCACAGTTCCAGGCGAACCAGTTAACAGTGGAATAACTGTCGCCTGAATAGCCTATTCCTATTTTTGAACCACCGCAGTCTTCATCCTTATCGCACACATCTTCCTTACACACAAATGAATCTGCATTACTTTTAGGAATATTAGCGGTTGTTTCATTCTTAAAAGAATCGTTTATTTCTACAGAGGCCTTTTCATCAATGAAATCATTGTCGGGATGAGGAGTTGGCATAGGCACATAGTTTTTACTATGTGGTGGAAAGAAAAGTTTTCTTTCATTTCCCTGCCTATCCTTATACCCGATCCCATCTTTTACAAACGTTGGTCGTTGGCAGTTTTTGATGTCAGTAAAGGCCTTTTGACTGACATTCCATTTGTCTATGATAATTTGTAATTTATTATTTTTGTTCAAAGCTTTTTCAAGTAGATCTGTGAGATCGTTGATGATAAAATCTTTTCTAAAAACAACTTATTTTAGAGTTTGCATTTCAGATAAAGTTGAATTCAACTTTCTCTGATATGCGGCCTCGTTCTGTTTAAGTTCTTTATTAAATTTTAAAACTTTGTCTTTTTGCCTCTCAAATTCTAGATTAAGAGATTTGTAATGTGCCACGACATCAACGCATGCTGGTGTGCATAACTTTACTTTAAAGTTATGTGGAATGCTATTTACCAAGTCTTTGTCAGCTTTTTCTTTGTAGGATTCAGTTTTCATTGCTGCTGCTGAGACTTTTCCCTTTTCTTTCTTTTCATCAGATGACTCCTTAGGAACATGCTCCTTGGGTTTTTTCACTTTCTTCATAATTCTTTTCTTTCTCAGGCTCTGGGGAGATGAGAATGCTTTTCAGACCCTTGTCAGCAATGTTGTCCCCCTTTGGGATTCCTGCAGCCTGTTTCTCAAACTGTTTTGATGACGACCCGCTTGAGATCTTTGCCTTGAGAGCTTTGTTGACTTGTTCCTTGGCTTCAGCATTCTCTTCAGCTTGAGTGTCATCAAGCACAGTTGTCTTTTCACTGGACCGTGGAGCCTTTGATGCGCTTGCGGAAGCGTTGAAGTAAGTTGTGTCTGAAGCTTGTTGACTGACACCTTCAGATGCAAGAAGTTCCACATTCTTCAATCCTGTAGTAGACTGAGCAGACTTTGGAGTATAACCAGCTGTGTTCATTTCACGTTTGTTGACATCCATTTTAAACGCTTTCAAAGTGTTAATCAAATCGGATAGTGTGACAGGATTTATGCTGTTAAGGAAATCCCTTTTGATCATCATGCACTGTAGGCTCCATTCCTTTGGAAGCGAGTCCAAAAGTTACTTTATGGCAGCACGATTAGTGGTAGGATTTCCTGCCTTCTTCATCTTGGTCATCATATTCCGAAAGCGACTGATATGATCGGAAAGGCTTTCTCCAAGAATTCCACAAAACATGTCGTATTGCTTCTGCACCATGATTCTTTTGCTCTCAATCAGCTCTTCGTTTCCCTCGTAATATTCAATCAAAGCGAGCCAGAGTTCATTTGCAGTTCTGTATTCTTCAAACATGTTACAGTCATCAGTTGACAAAGCCATGGTTAAGGCAACATGTGCACGACGGTCGCGTTGGATTAGGGCTTTGTCTTCATCAGTGTAGGTGGTGGGGTCGGTGTTAGCAACTATCACGTCTCCTCGAACCATCGTTGGTACATGGGGTCCAACGGTGACGTAAATCCATTGGTTGTAGTCAGTGTATTCAAAGAACGATTTGATGCGATTCTTCCAAGTACCAAAATCAGCCGATCCTTTCAGTTTTGGTGGTCTTGTAGAAGTTCCTATCTCAAGTTCAGCTTGAGCGATTGGGTTCAATTGATTCAAAGACATTTTGATTGGTTTTTGACAAAATTTTGCTGAACAGACCCTAATTTCGCTGACTTGCTGGATGAAGAGCAATTTCGCCGAAAACGTGATTAATTTCGCCGAAGAACTATCTGGAAACACAAGGACACATAAGACTACACCGATATCTTCGCTGATGAGATAATTTCGCTGGACAGGGTGAGAATTCTACACAAGCAAAAATAGCTAATTCCGCTGGAACATACAACAAACACGTTAGTTTGGCTAATTTCGCCAATCACCGTGATAAAAACGCTGTGGTTCTTTATCACTGTCCTCGAAGTCGCCTTCGATAAATTCGCTACAGGGTCAATGACGCTATTTCGCCGGTAATTAACAATTTCGCTTGTGTTTGATCGGCGAAAATGTTAATTATGTGATATTCAAGTTAAATTTGCTATATTCAAACTAAATTTGCTGTATTCAAACTAAATTTGCTGTATTCAAACTAAATTTGTTGTATTCAAATTAAATCCGCTGCATTCAAACTAAATCCGCTGCATTCAAACTAAATCCGTTGCGTTCAAACTAAATCCGTTGCGTTCAAAATAATTCCGCTGCGTTCAAAATAATTCCGCTGCGTTCAAGTTTATCTACGCTGACCAGAGGGTTTAACACGAGCTAAAACCCTCTAATCACCCAAAATCGACTTGAAAACCATGTTTCTTTCAATCAAAAAGTACAAAATGACTCCCTAATCACTAATTAACAAAAACCTATCAATTAAACACACCAAATCAATCCATTTTAAGCCCAAAAATTTGAAAAACTTGAAACTTTTGAAAAACCTTCAAAACTTGAAGAATCTTAACAAAAACACAACAACCAAGAGCACTAAGGCTCTGATACCAAATTGTAGATCCCAATATCAATCCGGATCACAATGATTGATTGTTTTAGTCCAAAACACCTATTGATTAGGTGTTTGAATATGTAAAAGTCAAGAAAAATCAAAAGATGAAGATGAAGATCTTGGTTTGATGATTAACAAGTGTTGTATGAATTCCCAACTGATATAAACGTTAACAAGCTCCTGGAAATCGGATTAAGCACAAGAAATAACAAGAAGATCACAACACTAGAGTTTTCACCAAAGAAACCAGCCAAAACATCGGCTAGGGCACCATTACATGAGTTTATATAGGATCGGACTTGCCAACATAATTATAATTATGATGGCATCTTAATTACACCAAGTCAGATTTGCTACTATCAAAACATTATAATTTTAGCCCCTAGACTTTCTAAAGCTTAATAAACTTAACCAAACTAATCCAGAACCATCTATAAGAAGTACCAACAGTCTCAAATGACCTAACACATGGGAAGGTTGCATGGATAGGCGATGGCTTCTGAGGTGGTAGTGGATTTGGTTGAAGGTTAAAGTTGTCAAATGAGGTATCAAGGAAGGTGGATAACTCAAGGTCACTAATGGTTTTTGTAGCTGTGGATTTATCAAAGAGAAAACAAATTTTATCAAACATGGCATGATGAGTTACATAAATACGAGTTGTGCACAAGTCCAAACACCGGCAACCTTTAAACTTGGGGCTATATCCAAGGAAGATACATGGTAGGCTTCATGGGGCAAGTTTACTTTGGGCATAATCCCGTAAGAACATGAATACTCAACAACCAAAGGTGCGTAAAAAGGCATAATTGGGTGTGTGATTATATAACATTTCATAGGGAGATTTGCCATTTAAAATGATAGTGGGTAATCGGTTAATAATGTAAACCGCTGATGAAAAAACATCAACCCAATATGTAGTAGGTAATTTGGAATTAAATAGCATATCTAACCCGGTTTCGATAATGTGTCGATGTTACGTTCGTTTCTACCTTTTCGTTGTTGAGTATGTGGGCACGACATACTGTGTAACGTGTCAATTTTCTTGAAAACTCAGTTCTACCTTATTATTTGTAAACTCGGTTCCCCATCACTTTGAAAAAACTTTTTCATTTCTTGAAGATTGTGTTTGAACAAAAGGGACAAACACATATAAAGCAATAATAAATCATGCTTGACGAGTAATGGGAAAAGCCAAGTGAGGTGAGAAAAATCGTCAACAAATGCCGCATTTTAAGCAAAATTGCCAATTGATTTCACGGGTGACGGCCCCCATAAATCATAATGTATTAGTTCTAAAGGTGTGTTGCCATGTTTATTGTTATTATTAAAGGTTAGGCATTTACAATTGGCTAGTTCACATGAGGAACATAGGTCCAACTTAGGTAAAATAGAGGTAAAAGATAATTGTCCTCAAACTTGAACATAGAAATAACATCAAAAGAGACATGTCTTAGGTGGGAATACAACACTTCAAAAGAGGCTTAGGGGCAAGAGGACGATGCGGATAAAGCTTCATGCTTATTATGAAGAACATAAAGGCTGTGAAAACGGCAACCCCGAGCTAGGATTAGCTTGGTTTGGCAACCCATAATATAAAAGTAGGAATGTAAGAGCACAACATCAACATAATGTTAGTTAGTTTAGTTACCGATAGGAGGTTTTTAGTGAGATGATGCACAACTAAAACAATCGTTAAATCAAGAGAGTTCAAAAGTATAGTATTACCAATTAAAGTTATTGGTAGAGATTCACCATTGCCAAAAAAAAAATTGCATTACCTAAAGTGGGTGATGAGTTAGACACGTTATTAGGGATGGAGTCATATGTTTGAGTCATCCGAGTCAGTACACCAATCTGGGATAGGCAAGTTGACATATTGGCTAATTGGTCATCTAAAGGGGTTACAGAACTAGCAAAGGAGGCTAGTATGGGATATTGGGTGGCATAGTGCCCGGGGGTTCAACATGGTTGACTGTTGGGAGTCCGACAGTTACGACTGAAAGCAGTCATGCCACCTTGGGAGCCACGAGAGAGTCACAGGTTATGTGGGTGGGGTCCACGACTACGGAATAAACTGTGGGTATTTGGGCTACAGTTAGAGGAGGGTCAGGTCGGGTGGGTGGTCGTGGTGTACGTTGGGCGGTAAATGTAATAGAAGTATTTTGGTTTCCATGAAGTGCTTTGATAAAAAATTATGTGGCTCTCCACACGAGTTAATAGATCCAAAAAGGAAGGGAGTGAACAAGAGAAGTAAACCCCGTTGGAAAAAAAACTTTCAAATGAGAGTCTCAGACCACACAGAAACCAATGTAATTGGTCCATAGGGTCAACAAGATGACCAATGACACAAAGTTGATCACAAATGACTTTGAAGGTACGTCCAATTCCGGAACATGTCCGATCACCTTGTTTTGGTTAATCTTAGTTGAAGCAACATAACAAGAAGTGCAAAGATGGAGCGCAATTCATTCGACACATTACAAAGGGGGTACATAACGGACCCATAATAAAAGTTGCTATAAGATAAATGAAAGGATAGCGCATACTTAACTAAACTCTCTTTTTTAACAGTTATAAATATACTTTTTTTACAGCATACTGATAAGAATTATGTAATATGAACATTCATGTATATATAATATGCATACATGAGCATAACATATAATAAAAATAACACTAATTATTTAAAAGAACTTAAAAAGATAACTTTCAAACGAAAGACAGTTCATGGCAAAAAAAGTGTCGCGTATGTTCATTAACAAACTTTGTACGCAAGTTTGTCTAAATTCTTAAACCAAGTTTAAAATCGTATATCTAAATGGTAAGTAAATGTACCAATGATATGAAATTGTTGCATCAACATGCATATTTTTAGTTTTAGAGCATTAATGTATCACTCCTATAACATATGGTTGTATAAGTTTAACGTACAAGACTGATGCATATAGTAAACGCTTATTTTTTACTATTTCCATACAAGTGTAAGTAAAGACAAAAGCATGATCCTCCTGGAAAAAGTAAATATAGCCTTGCAATAACAAAACTGTAATTCCTATATATTGTTGCTCATGTTTTTTACTGCACAAACACAACAATCTCTCTCTCTCTCTCTCTCTAAAAACCCTAACACTTTCTCACTCTACAAACTCATCATCTCCCACATGACAACTTCTTCAACAGTAACGGACATGAGCCTGGGCCATAACGGCGTTAACAACGGCGGTAGAGGATCAGGAAGAAGAAAAACAAAGGGGTCGACCGAGTTGACTCAGAAGAAAAACAAACAACCTCAAAGAGGACTGGGCGTTGCAAAGCTTGAAGAACTTCGGTTACAAACAAACAACGTTGAACAGCTCGAACAACTTGAACGACTTCGGTTACAAGAAAGGTGGAAGAAAATGACCGAACTACCCTTCGTCCCAACGCCTGTCCAAAACGTCGCCGTTCAGTTCCGTCATCCAGCTCATGTTTCTACTCCTGCACAGATGGTGGTTCAAGGCATTAATATGTATCCGATGGATCCGTCTGTCATCGGATCCAATATTAATAATGCTTGTTACCGATTCGATAACCCGAATGAGTTGTATTCGGTTTCTAGCTACATGAAATGTGCTTCTGATGGATGTGGTGTTTGTCACAAGGTAATAAACTAATAATAATTATAATTATAATCAGTTGATTTTTTGTGCTTGCTTTTCTAGTTCATCTTTCATTTCTTTTAACAATTTTGTATTTTGATAATAATAATAATAATCAGTTGATTTTTTGTGCTTGCTTTTCTAGTTCATCTTTCATTTCTTTTAACAATTTTGTATTTTAATAATAATAATAATACTAATAATAATAATAATAATAATAATCAGTTAATAATAATAATAATAATAATAATAATAATAATAATAATAATAATAATAATAATAGTAATAATAATAATCAGTTATAGTTTGTTACTGCTTCGTATTTTATGTGTTAGTTTTGTCTAGTTGATATTTCATTTCTTTTAACAATTTCTCGCCAGAAAAAGCGGATCGCGGGTGGAGCTAGCCACTGCTCGGTGAATCCGTTTCGTAACTTCTGCGGGAGTATGGAAATGACGGATGCTGGGAAAACTCGTCGCGGTTCAGGACAGGTAAATTAATTAATTTAAAAAAATTATAAAAAAATTAATATATTTTTCGATGGATTTTATAGATAAATAGATGTTAATAATTTGTTTAAATTACACAGGTGACGGAATATGACTTTTTCCCGGGGAAATGTGGCGGGGCTGAGGAGAACAAAGAGTTATTGAGTATGGGATCGACAGCGGCATGGTGTGGTAGCGGTGCTTCAGTTGCAGGAACGATCGGGTTACGTGGTGGTGAGGGTTCATGTGTGACGGCTATAACTGGTGGAGAAGAAGGAAGTGTGTCTTCACTTGATTTGTCTTTAAAACTTTCTTATTGATTAGTTTGTTAGTAAGTAAGCAGGATGTTGTGTTTCACCTTTTGTGTGTATATCAAACTTAACCGCCAGTCCACAAGTGCTTTTGCTTAATTAATTAGTTTATAATATTAATATTAATGTTAACAAGATCTTGTTGTTATTTTACATATGAGTAGTGAAATTTGATGATTAGTCTATAGGTACTTCATACAAGAAGCATGTGACATTGTGGCATGATTCATGTCATCAATATTATATGATATATTGTTGCAGGTTTTTTTTTTTTTTTTTTTTTTTTTTATGTGGATAAATTTAAAGGATTAATGGGAAATTAAAGGGTGGAAATGGGGTGGACAAGATGAAGCTTTATGCTGCAAACCTAGAAAAGGCTAGGATATATACATACAAAATACATGTAATTTATGTGTGTGATGAAGGAAGTGAGGATGAAGAAGCTTTCTGTTAATGGAAGAGACTTTAAGCTTTAAGAGTGCTTGTTCAATGTAAAAGAGGGTGCTAGAGAAACAGAGATCTGGAGATGAGCAGCAGTGGCTGCTATTTGCAGATTGTGCAGCAGCTGCTGCAGTGAGATCTCACACTCATTACAATATATATATATATATGTATATGTGTGTAGCATTCATGTATATATGTATTTGGGTCTACCTTGTGAAATACTAGGTTTTACAAAGATAAACATTTGTTTGAAGTGGAAGAATGTTTTTTAATAGTTTTAATCAAATTTTACAATATTAGATTTTAGTTAATATAACATTTCGAGTGTCTTTTAGTTAATATTACATTTCGAGTTTTATATAAACATCTTAGGGTTGATATTAACGAAAGCTAATCTATTTTTTATATACTATAAACACCTGTTATATTGGTTTGGTATATAAATTTTCGGAACTTTTTAAAATACCTGTATTTCTAAAATTTACAATTAACATTGTGATTTTTTTTTTTTTTGGAGGCTAAGAAGTTTATTTGGTTAAGAAGGCTAGGAAGTAATCTTGACTATCTATTTAGTTAATCAGGGCTAAGATTAAATGATGGAAATTGAAGGGAAGAAAAAAGAGGCGCGTGGGTTTGTTTAGGTTATTCTAGTCAATCCAAGATAATAGTTTCTCTCTCCTCCAATTCCCCCCCCCCCATTTTTTAAACGTTATAACTCTTTCATACGACATTATTTTTTTATAAAATTGCACAAAAAAACGAACGTTTTTTATCTTTAAAACGAGTATACTATTGCTATATTTTCGAAAAATTTTTTTGAAAACCCAGTTGCGTAAAACGCAATGAAAAAAACCCAGTTGTGTAAAACGCAATGAAAAAAAAAACCTAAAAAATGGCATTTTTCTAAAACGCGATGCACCAAAAACACAAATAAATGTCTTATTTGTAAAACGCAATGGCCAGAAAACACAAAGAAATGTGTTATTTCTAAAACGCAATAGCCTAAAAACTCAAAAGAAAGTGTAGTTTCTAAAACGCAATGGACTGAAAACACATAAAAATGTGTTTTACCTAAAACGCAATGCACCAAAAACACAAACAGATGTCTTATTTCTAAAACGCAATGGCCAAAAAACACTTAAAATGTCTGTTTCCTAAAACGCAATGGACTGAAAACACATAAAAATGTGTTTTACCTAAAACGCAATGCACCAAAAACACAAACAAATGTCTTATTTATAAAACGCAATGGCCAGAAAACACTTAAAAATGTCTCATTTCTAAAACGCAATGGCCTAAAAAAACAAAAGAAAGTGTTCTCTGTAAAACGCAATGGACTGAAAACACCTAAAAATGTGTTTTACCTAAAACGCAATGACTAAAAACACTTCAAAAATATGTTTTTCAAAAACGCAATGACCAGAAAACGTATAAAAATGTCTTAGTTTTAAAACGCAATGGCATAAAAACACCAAAGAAAGTGTTCTCTCTAAAACGCATTGAACCAGGACAATAGTTGTCTGTGAATTGTCTGAACCAGTAATGCAGTTCTAAAATGCAATGGCATAAAACTGTCTACGAATGCAGTTTTCCAGAGACAAAACGCAATGACTAAATCAAAAACCCAGATCGTGAAAATGAAATTAAGGAATTTCTTACATGGACCGAAACCGATTTCTTCATCGATTAACGAAATTTGAATGATAGAAACACTTATCAGCGATTGAATCGAACGGATCGAGTGATTATCTTCAAAATCACGGGAAAAAACGAGATTTTTAATGAAATTAAACTGGGTTTTCTTAAAAAAAAAACTGAAGAACACGTTGATCGGGTGTTTGAATCATTGATTGATGACGAAAATCGCACTATAATGTAGTGATTATTGAGATAGTAAGTGAAGAAAAGGTTGGAGATGGTGGGTTTTGAAAATGGTAAGTTTTGAAGTAACTGGGGGGAAGGAGGAAGAAGAAAGGATGAGATTGACTAAAATACCCTTTCTCTTTATTTTAAAATTTGTCACATGTCATAATCCTATTACTTTCTATCTTTCCTAGCCAAAATAAACTTATTATTTGATCTTTTTCCATGGCCTATGTGAGGTTCTTTTTTTGGACGTAGAACATTATCACGGTAACTTATATTACCACATTATATATATTAATACCATTTTATGTCATAAAAACATATGCGCCAATATTTTTGCTACTATCTTATCAATTTAAAGGGTCACAAGTTATTTCTAAATACATGCATCACTACTACAAAAAGAAGTACAAGTGACAAGATTAGAAACATCACAATAAATGAGTATATTCGTATGTATATATTATCTATCTGTTAACTATCAATAAAGATTCTTCAATGTGTTACGATTTATTAAAAAGTTTTTGGACCATATGTAAGAGTTGATATGAATAGGATATTAATAAAAAGAAAGGATTTTACAAATTTCGGATGTCACAACTGTTGGTGCACTTGTGTCTGTACTTTGTCTGTATTCGATCACGATGTAAACGATGTCCTTGTCAGTCTTGTAAGTTGACCAAGTCAACCATCCTCCGGTTTGACTTGGACAACAGTTGGTAAATGTTGAAGGATGTTCTGTGTCGAAGGATAGCTCATCGAAGGATATTGTAGATCCTTCGATGGCATCGAAAGATAGGCTTCGAATGATAGACCTCGAAAGGTGATCTTTCGAGGTCCCTGCTAATCCTTCGAGTGACTTGTCATCGATAGATGATCCTTCGGACCATCTATCGGATCCTTCGGACCAGACATCATGGGCTGGGTATAAATACCCATGCATGTGTTGAGTTTCATAAGACATACACATAGACAGATTCACACACCCGAGAGATTGAGAGCTTTGAGAGCATTCTGTCCGAAACTCACACACACACTTTGAGAGTTTACAAGTTAGATTTGTAAACATTGTGCTTGTAACCGAAACCTTCATTTGCATTAATACAAGTTGTGTTAATCGGTGAACCCTTGTGTGTTGTGTTTATACTTGCTTCATCCCGGTTTGCTTGCTAGCTTGGATTCCGCACTCGCTAGTGGGTTTGCATAACAAGGTTTATTCTCGATCCTCCGAGAGGGACCTACAAGTGGTATCAGAGCTTGGCTCTTTACCTTGTTTAAAACCGGGTTATTCAAGTTCTTGGTGTGTGTTTGAACGCTTGGTTTAACACCCGTTTTTGTTGGTTTTTCTACACTTTTAAACTGGAAAACGTGTTTTAAACTTACCGGGAGTGTTCATAAGTGGGTTGGGTAACTTGAAAACTTGTTTTAAGTGACTTTGTGTTTTCCGGCCATATTTCCGGTCAAGGATTCCGGTGACTGGTTTGGAGATAAGGTTATCCATTTTGGGAAATTTTTCAAAGTTGGTGGAAAAGGTACAGCCTGCACATCCTTTCTGCCGAAAGTTGACTTACCTACCCATCACCTTTTCACCAACCTGTCATATCAGCGTCAGTTGTGTCAGAAGGTCTCGAAAGATATCTTTCGACATCGAAAGATCATCTTTCGACTACCTTTCGATCAAGGAAGGCTCGAAAGATTATTATCCTTCGATCCATCCTTCGAAGTCTGAAACATATCTTTCGATAAAGGAATCTATTCGAAAGATAAGTGTCCGAAAGATAGGGATTTAACTCGAAAGATAAGGATCTTTCAAAAGGGAATCCTTCGAGTTCTTGAATCTTTCGATATCATTGTTCGAGATTCAACAGTAGTCTTTCGAGTACTGTTGATCCTTCGAACAATAGTTGATCTTTCGATTGTGGTCAGTTTATTGTTAACTAGTTTCTGTGATTTCAGATCTTTCGACCAGGATCCTTCGACTGTGTGATCTTTCGGAATTCTTACTTAGCATTTATTTTGCTTATCAATCATGAATCCGAATTGGTGGAATCCGGCCCCCGACAGCGGTAAATATACAAGTTCTGGTGTCACTCCTTCATGGTGGGGCACACCGGCGCCAGACAGTGGAAAATACACGTCTACAAGTCTATCGCCTTCATGGGCCGAGTCTCCGGTATCGACATCTTCTCAGGGAAATCAGTGGGCGTTAGTCTCGAATCAAACTCCTAGTATCCAAAGTATCTTACTGAGCGAAAGCGAAACAGGAAGTTTGAATCGACCTCCGAAGCTGATGCATTTAAACGAGTATCCGGGTTGGGCTGATAGATTCCGTACATATGTTTTGGGTCAAAATACAGAGCTGTGGATACGTTTCACCATAGACTTTGATCAAGCTATCGAGGTCGCTGCTTCAACAACTGCTAGTTTTGCCGATCTTCCAGAGGATCAGAAGAAAATATATGATCTGGAGAAGAAAGCCTACGCCATTCTCACTCAGGCGTTAAGCAAAGACATCTATCATCAATTTGTCAGCTTCAAGACTACGAAGAAGCTGTGGGACGGTTTGAAAACCAGGGGAGTAGGAAATGAAGCAACACGTCAATTGCGTCATGATCTGCTCAAGAAAGAATTCGACTGTTTCACATGCTTAGATAAGGAGTCTTTGGGAGACATGACAAGTCGGTTTTATCATTTGCTTACTGAGCTGAATAATTTTGGTGTGACGACAACTCAAGCAGAAGTGGTGAAAAAGTTTGCTGATGCTTTGCCTCCCCAATGGAGTAGTTTCTTGGAAATCCTGAAGTATAACGGAGTGTTGAAAACTACAAATATCAACGACTTCGTGCAGCTTCTGGAAAACAAGGATCAGGAGGAAACATTAAAGGCGAAGAGAGTTCCATTGCCACAAAATCCTGAAATGTATTGTGGAACTTCCAATACTTCGTCTGCAAGAACAGGTCCACATGCTCCTTTGCAAACGGCGTTTGTCACTAGCACGGATATGTATGGCAATCCAGTGCAAGTTCCTGTAAAGCCACCTCCTACCACAGATATGTATGGAAATCCAATACAGCCACCTCCTCCTCCTCCTCCTGCTCAAACACAACGTGCATGTTATGGAGGAACATCATCTGCAGGTCAACAATCAAAGCCAAGTACTGTACAGCTCGACACTTCAAGCTTTTCTAAAGTCAGTGTAGAAATAGCTAAGGAACACATGGAGCTACTTAACACTGTAGTGAGCGCGTACTGTGGGTTGATAGAAGGTCAGATTGGCAATATTAATCTGACACAAGAAGACTACCGGCAGATTGATAAAGAAGAGATGGACTTGATGGATATCAAGTGGGCCTTTGCGAGTGCTGTGAGAAGAGCAAAGGATTGGATGGAAAGTACTGGAAGAACCAGCTTGGAAAGTAAGAGAGACACCAAGTATGGGTTCGATAAACAAGCTGTTAAGTGCTTCAACTGTGGTGAACGGGGTCACTTTAAAAGGGAGTGCACAAAGCCAGCTCAACACGGGAACCAAAACCCCTTCAGAAAACAAGGCAACCAGCAGAACAGAAACAATGAGCGTACATTGGTGCCTGTCAACAACCAAACCAACCGGGCCCTTGCAGTTCAGGTGGATGAAGGTTGTGACTGGTCAATCCAGTTGGGTGGTGATGCTCCCGATGGAACAGCATGTTTTGCTCAGGTTGTGAAGGAGTTAGTTCACACCAGTGGTGGAGAATCGTCTGCCAGTGGTGGTGAATCGTCTGAAGATGAAGATTCGTCTGGGTACAGCAGGAGTGTTGATGAAGAATCATCCAATTCTGGTGATGATCTTGTGGGTGAGACGTCTAATGTTTCGGTTGATGCTGACTTTGATGAGCTTTTGGAGGAAGCTGCAGCAGAAACTCAAAGAAGATCTATTTTGGTGGATCAAGCTGCTTATACTTCGTCTTCTCTCCATTCAGCCTTTATGGCTAATGTCGACGGTTCATCAAGTCAGGTATGTGTCGATGAACCCACTGCTGTTAACTGTGATGAATGTGATAGTTTGCGTGCTAGGTGTGCTGACTTAGAAGGAAACATGTCTGAGTTGCAAGCCAAACATGATGCTTTACAAGCTAGTTTGTTTGACTTGCAAGACAAACATAGTTCCTTGAGTGCTGAGTGGTGTGACTTGCAAAGCAAGCATGAGGCTTTGCAAGAGAAATATGATGTGACATTCATCCACAATCAGAAGTTGACTGTGGATCTCTCAAAATGCACAGAAGCCAACATGTTTTATGAAAACCATGAAAAAGAATTTAAGTCAGTAATTGAGACCTTAAAGAAAGATAAAACTGAACTGACAAAAATGGTTTCAAGAAAGCAAACTGATATTAATTTGTATATATCTCGCCTGGAGATTATGCAAAAAGAGATGGCTTGTGTGAAAACAGAAAGCGATGCGATCCAGCTTAAGCTAGACAGTTATTTGAGCTCCAGCTATGTGTTGGATCACATCATTGATGTTCAGAAGGAAAAGAGGGATGTCACATGCATTGGCTACAAGAAGTGTCCACCACCAGTGAGACATAATTATGATGCCATGCCTGATGAAGAGGACATGGTGTTCTTTGAGCCATCTGTGCCTCTAGATGTTAAGGAGTTTGCTGCAGGACTCGGATACCAAAAGGAAGTATCCTCAGATTCAGATGTGTCAGCAGATACATTTGTAAGTGCTGAACAGAATCAAGATCCTCCAGTTGTGATTGAGGATGCTGATTCTTCTGATGATGAATCTGATGATACTGTCCCAGCAAAGTCTGATGCGGTAGCCAAGAATGAGGACATACCTCTTGAGAATCATATTCTATGTGATCCCCCTGTACAACCCGCTAAGACTGTTGCAACTGAGTCCTCATCTGCAGAAGAGCCGGAGAGTGTGAATTTGCTGTACACTCTAGTTGGTGATGATAAAATTTACTCAGACAAAGATTTTCCCATTAAGAATGTTAATCAATCCTTAATCTGTAAAGTCTTTGAAAATTCGACAAGTAAGTTTTTGGGAAAGACAGGACCACGTGTTACAGTTACACAGTGTCCTCCTATTCCAAAAGCTGAAATCCGAAAGCAATTTGGCAACAAGAAATTGCCAACAATGCCAAAACAGCAAAATCACACCAAACCCAAAGGTGAAACACCGGCTCAAGCTGACAAAAAGCCGAACCAAAAGAAGAAGAAAAAGGGTTAACTTTGTGAAATCGACGGGAACGGACAAAATTGAAAAGTTTGAAAATCAATCTAACTTAGATTTTGTCAAGAAAGCTATTGTCGAGAAAAGAAATGAACCAAGCAGTTCAAAACCTAGTACCTCGGGTTCACAAAGTTCAACATCATCGGTTAGACGATCACATGATTCTTCGGGGTTTGTTGAACGAAGATCATGTTTTGAATGTGGAACCATTGGGCATATTATTAGAAACTGCCCATATCTTCATAAGCAAAAAGAAAAGGTTGATGATCCCCGTGGCAAGACTGACCGTAAACCATCTGTTTCCACAAAACAAGATCCCCGCCTTGCAAAAGAAAGGGAAAAGAAACAGAAGCGCCAACAGGTCAAGAAGATTGAAAAAGCAATTAAAACCGATGTGGCTCAAAAACAATCTGTTGCTGTAAAACCAGAAAATTCTAAAACTTCAAACAATCAAGAAGTTAAAATTTTAAAGAAAGACACTGGTAAAACAAAACAGACCTGGAAACCTAAATCGGTTACTGAATCAGGGGGACCATCACAATTCACCAACCATCAAAGACAAGAAGTTATTGTCATTGATGAAAATGGAAGACCCAAGACCACAATGGCTTGGGTCCCCATCTCCAACTAATTCATTTGAGTTCATGTGCAGGGTGTTCCAGGAGGAACTATCAGTAGTCATTGGATTGTTGATAGTGGGGCATCCAGGCACATGACAGGCGACATGAAGCTTCTCTACGACGTTAAATCTATTAGAGGAGGTTATGTTGCTTTTGCTGGAGATAAAGGTGGATATATAACGGGTGAAGGAATGATATCCAACGGGATTGTCAGCTTTGACAAGATCAACTTTGTGCAACAACTTGATCACAATCTTCTTAGTGTTTCTCAAATCTGTGACAAGCAGTTCTCAGTACACTTTGATGCTAATGGATGTTATGTGCTGAAGCCCGGCTTCAAAATTCCAAAAGAATGGATTCTCTTGTCGGCTCCAAGGATAAATGACTTGTACGTCCTTGATATGAGCCAAGCTATTACAACGTCTGCACAAGCAACTTGTTTCGTTTCCAAAGCCACAGAAAAAGACACTATCTCTTGGCACAGACGAATGGGTCACATTCACTTACGCAAAATGAATCATTTGGTTTCAAATGAACTGGTGAATGGCGTTCCCCTCAAAAATTTCCATCTTCAAGACGTCTGTGTTTCGTGCCAGAAAGGAAAGCAAACGAAGAAGAAACACCCTACAAAGAAGATCAACACGGTGGCAGTTCCTCTTGAACGTTTGCACATGGATTTGTTCGGTCCTGTCAAGCACAAGAGTATTCGGGGTGATCAATACTGTCTCGTGGTTACTGATGATTATTCAAGATTTTCTTGGGTAGCTTTCATGGCACACAAGAGTGAAACCTTTGGCATTATCAAAAACTTGATCATTCAGATTGAGAATTTGTATAAGTTGAAGGTTAGGCGGATACGTAGCGACAATGGTACTGAATTTAAAAATCATTCCATGACGGAGTTTTGCACTTCAAAGGGTATTCTTCATGAGTTTAGTGCAGCTTATACTCCTCAACAGAATGGTGTCGCTGAACGTAAGAACCGCACATTGATCGAGACTGCTAGGACAATGTTGGTAGAGTCGCAGCTACCCATTCCATTCTGGACTGAAGCTGTGGCCTCTGCATGTTACACATTGAACCGAGTCCTTACAGTCAAAAGGCACAACAAGACCTGCTTTGAGCTTCTTCAAAAACGGAAACCAGATTTGTCTTATCTAGAACCGTTTGGAGCTCCATGCACAATCATCGATCCTAATGGAAAGTTTGGGACAAAAGCAATTGATGGATACTTTCTTGGGTATGCCACCCCTAACTTACGAGTCTGGAATCTAGAGACTAAAAGGGTCGAGGAATGGTCTGAGGTCAGAGTACAAAGGCACACATTGCCAGTCAAAAATCCGGGTCAACCTTGGATGTTTGAGTACGATGACTTCTTCAATTCGATCAATGTTGAAGCCGTTGAAGAAAATGCTGCGGCTAGGATGTTTTTCGAGAGTGACAATGCAACAGTTTCACCGGTGGTTCGTCCAATTCTTGTTAATCAAGAACCATCTTCTTCGGTGAACAATAATACTCTCAACAATGAGGATTTTCATGATGCAAACGAATTGAACGAATCTTCAGAGGATGATGAATTTCTAGATGCAGATCAGGAAGCTCCCACAACAGCAGTTCATGGTACTTCTGAGGGTACTCCTCCAGTGGATGCCCATAGAACAGCTGAGGCTACTGCATCATCCTCTTCGTCAATTCCGGGCCTTGAATTGGTTGTTGATCTTAATCTTAACAACCTGGGTATAAATGTTCCAGTTCCAGATAATCCAGAAACAAGGATTCATAATACCCATCCTCAACAAAACATCATTGGAAATGTGCAAAGTGGCGTTCAAACAAGAAACATGTTGCGAAACAACAACAATGCAGGCTTGTATGCGGCTATTCGAGAATCCGGGCAACAAAACGATTGGTCTTTCGCGTGTTATGTCTCACAGGAAGAACCAAGAACGTGGAAAGAAGCCTTGAAAGATAACGCTTGGGTTGAAGCAATGCAGGAAGAACTGCAATAATTCCAGAAGCTGGGTGTCTGGAAACTCGTAGAGAAACCTGCTGGATACAAGAAGATTGGTACCCGTTGGGTTTTCAAATGCAAAAAGGATGACCGCGGAGTTGTTATCCGAAACAAAGCACGTTTAGTCGTTCAAGGTTTTCGTCAGATTGAAGGGATCGACTACAACGAAGTCTATGCACCTGTTGCACGTCTCGAAGCAATTCGAATCTTTCTAGCCTATGCATCCTTCAAAGGATTCAAGGTTTATCAGATGGACGTGAAAAGTGCATTTTTACATGGTGTGGTTGAAGAAGAGGTGTACGTCGAACAGCCTCCAGGTTTTGAAGATCCTATCCATCCCGATCGGGTTTGGTTGCTCAACAAAGCTCTCTATGGTCTTCATCAAGCACCGCGAGCTTGGTATGCAACCTTATCTCACTATCTGCTGGAGAACGGTTTTCGTAGAGGTCTTATCGACTGTACTCTTTTCATCAAAGAACAAGATGGAGATCTTCTTCTGGTACAGGTATATGTTGATGATATTATTTTTGGTTCTACTAATGATGTCTTGTGTAGGGAATTCGAGCGCATTATGCAGGATAAATTCGAGATGAGTGCTATGGGGGAAATGACTTTCTTCTTGGGCCTACAAGTACAACAAACAGAGTCTGGGATATTCATCCATCAGACTAAATATGTTGGTGACATCTTGAGCCGGTTCCAGATGTCTGATGCAACGCCCATTGGTACCCCATTGCCAACAAATCACGGAATTACTCCTGACTTGAAGGGAGAAGCTGTTAGCCCCTCAAACTATCGCGCAATGATCGGATCTCTTATGTACCTCACAGCATCAAGGCCAGACATAATGTACCCAACGTGCCTGCTTGCCAGATATCAAGTTAACCCGAAGGCCTCACATCTTGCAGCTGTCAAAAGGATTTTTCGTTATTTGAAGGCGTACCCTGACACCGGTCTGTGGTACCCTAGGGATAATAACTTTGAATTGGTAGCTTTCAGTGATTCTGATTTTGGCGGATGCAAAATCGACGGTAAATCCACAACGGCGGGATGTCAGTTCTTAGGAAATCGCCTAGTCACATGGCAGTGCAAGAAGCAGACGTGTGTCGCTACATCAACATGCGAAGCTGAATACATTGCTGCCTCCAGTTGTTGCTCCCAAGTTCTTTGGATCCAACAACAAATGCGGGACTACGGTTTTGAATTCCTAACTACTCCTATTTACGTTGATAATTCTGCTGCTTTAGATATCACCAGAAATCCTGTGCAGCACTCAAAGACCAAACACATCGAAATCAAATATCACTTCATACGTGATTGCTTTGAGAAAAGGCTAATCGATGTTGTTAAGGTCCACACCGATGACCAACGTGCCGACTTATTTACCAAAGCATTTGACAAATCAAGATTTGACTTTTTATTATTGGTAAATGGCATTAAGGTCAAGCAAGAGTAAAACCAACATCGGAAAATCATTTTTGTAAATATCTTTGTGTCTTTTAAATTTATCTTAGTTTATTGATTTTAGGGGGAGAGCAGTAAATTCAAAAAATCAGAAAATCCAAAAACATCGAAAAATTCAAAAACACAAAAACAATAGAAAAACAAAAATGAGTTTCCTGGCGAGCAAAAGAGAAAATGATAGTACATCAGTGGTCTATCCAAACCTCTTTAAACCTTAAATGAAAAACGATAAGCAGCTCTATATAAGATGTATCGGTAGGCTCACAATCATTTTAAAGTGTGCAGGGTGATATAAATCTTAATCGACTGAAGACCAGGTGGGAACCATTCATTGGCATATGGTCTTAGTACCGAAATTTCGTTTGATAGATTGCCGAGGTTCTGAGATATTCGGTCTTTATGCTGCTTATCATCTGGGTATCATGGTTGTATCTTTTACCGAAAAATAACGGGGACGCAAGTCTAGATCTTCCATGATACTATACATACGTGTACATATTACATACTGCATTCGACCTCAATAAGTGATAAACAATCACATGTCCAAATCAAATAAGTGATAAAATATCACATTTATCCGGGTGTCAAGTTCGTCTCTCTGCTGTACGGAAGTACTGACCTGTTCACGGACTTGCACCTGTGCCCTCATGCATATGAAAATCAAGTTCCTCATCAATAAGTGATTATATCACATAGGACTTGTTTTCAAATCAAAATAAGTGAGTATCTCACAATTTATACGGTCAAACAGATGATAATCGGTATACTCACCGGTAAGATGAACTCTCGTGCATACCTTGATACGGGAATGTGTCGTGATGTGGATGAACACCGGTCGGTAAGTATAAATCATACCTTAACGTATCCCCTCGCCATGATTACATCTGATAAGTTGAGCTTAAGTGGACAACAATACCGATAATTGTTATAGGATGCTTATCTTAATGTTAATTAACTGAACAACAAGAGTGTTTTGGCATGACCGTACACTGATATGATTCTCTTACCCTCGAAACTCACAAAAAGAATGTCTGTATATATTTACTGCTTAACTTCTATTATTGTTTTCTTTTAAACAGTTTCGTCGTTTGGTGCATATCAGCACGACATTAGCGGTGATGTCGTTTGATAACACTCAAAGGATTTTAAATTGTTGTCTTTTAATTTCAAAAATACCAAAAAGATTTTAGGCGTGTTTTAATATAAACTTTATAAAAGCCAAAAAGATTTTATTTCTACTTTATTTTCGATCGTACGGTGTTGGAGCTCGAGTCTTCGTTACCTGAAACCTGAACGAAAACCGAATTGACTAAATCTTCATAAACGGTCAAAATTTGCATATTTTGAAAGTTAAAGACTAAAATTGACAAATTTATTAAACTTTCAAACTGTCGGACGGTGTTTGATTATGACATGGTCATTCGTGTGTCATTTGGTTATACTAACTATTCCAAGCAGTTGTTCTCATTACGCGTTTAGATTTCTTGCATGTGCAGATTCTAAAGGCTAGGAGAACATGGTCTATGACAAGCTTTGGAATGAAGACACGACGAGAAGGCGCTCAAAAGATGAAGATGATCGAGTTGCCGCTGGCCACCATCAACACCACAAGGATCTCACTTCATAAAGATCAAGTCATTCACGAGCATAGCTCAAGGGGGAGCTTATGTTAAGGGGGAGTTTGTCAACACACTTCCTACACGATACGGGTAGTTTGTTGATACACTCTCTGCTTTCAAGACGTGAAGACTTTGAAGATCCTCCGACATTTAAGACTTGAAATGACATCAGAGTTTTGAGAACTCGAAGACCAAAGACCATCGAAGTTCGAGACGAGTCTACAACTATAGAAGATAAAGACAAAGCTACAGCCAAGGGGGAGTTTGTTGGTGCACTTGTGTCTGTACTTTGTCTGTATTCGATCACGATGTAAACGATGTCCTTGTCAGTCTTGTAAGTTGACCAAGTCAACCATCCTCCGGTTTGACTTGGACAACAGTTGGTAAATGTTGAAGGATGTTCTGTGTCGAAGGATAGCTCATCGAAGGATATTGTAGATCCTTCGATGGCATCGAAAGATAGGCTTCGAATGATAGACCTCGAAAGGTGATCTTTCGAGGTCCCTGCTAATCCTTCGAGTGACTTGTCATCGATAGATGATCCTTCGGACCATCTATCGGATCCTTCGGACCAGACATCATGGGCTGGGTATAAATACCCATGCATGTGTTGAGTTTCATAAGACATACACATAGACAGATTCACACACCCGAGAGATTGAGAGCTTTGAGAGCATTCTGTCCGAAACTCACACACACACTTTGAGAGTTTACAAGTTAGATTTGTAAACATTGTGCTTGTAACCGAAACCTTCATTTGCATTAATACAAGTTGTGTTAATCGGTGAACCCTTGTGTGTTGTGTTTATACTTGCTTCATCCCGGTTTGCTTGCTAGCTTGGATTCCGCACTCGCTAGTGGGTTTGCATAACAAGGTTTATTCTCGATCCTCCGAGAGGGACCTACAACAACATAAACAACCTCAATTGCCTAATAGGATATCCACTTCTCACCTCGTAGATGTGTTTGGCACACACAAAAAGCTTGTTTTAAACCGGAATGGAGACTTAAACCGAAAACGAAACCAAAACTAGTTTGAAACCGCTAAAACCCGTCAACAATTCTCAAAACTGGTCAAAAGTCTGGTAAAAAAAACTATTAAAACCTGGACCAATTCAAAACACAACCTGGCGTTGATTTTCGTTGACCAATTACCAAAACCGGTTTAGAGTTTGAACACAGTTTGATGTGCACCACCTTTGGCAACCTACAAGAAAGTTGGTATGTTGCGACAAAAGTTTTGGCGGCGACATGTTGTCGTTGGGATAGCTTAACCAATGGTGACAGCATGATTTTGCCCCAAGGTTCTTGAGTTTTTATGGTTAGTAGGGGTGTTCAAAAAACTCGCGTCTCGCAGCTCGCTTGAAATTCACTCGAAAAAGACTCGAAATTGGCTCGGTTGTAAACGAACCAGCTCAGCTCGGCTCGTTTTGTAAACCAGCCAAGCTCGAGGTTGGCCTGGCTCGACTCGTGAGCCGACTCGATAAAGTTTACATCCTTCATTTTTTTATCTCACATCGCTCAGAAGATAAAAACTAAAGGAATATCTACCCTATAAAAGAATGTAAAGACAATGTATAAAGTGAGCTAACTATTTATAATTACATATTTAGCCATTTGGTTAAATTAAATTGCAATTATGGCTCTTAATCTATGAAAAGATTCATTTTTATGGCTTTTTAAGTAGTAAATTTTGCGGTTCTTTGTTAGTTCGAGCTAGATTGACACGAGCCGAGAAATTTTAACCGAGTCGAGCTCGAGCTGGGTCGAGCTCGGCTCGACTCGGCTCGTTTACAGTGCTAATGGTTAGGTCACCTTGTGGCGACGACTTATTGTCACCACAGCTTAGACGGAAAATGCTAAAAAGTACGGCGTCGTTTAAAATATTATGGTGGCGACATGTCGTCGCTAAAAACACGTCTATCATTAGTGACCCATCACCATCGATGCAGATCCCACCCTAAGCTTACAAAATTGTGTCATAAGATTGAATCCAAAAAAAAAAAAAAACTTAAGTCGGTTACCCAAACACTTTAGACACGATATGAAAGCCTTAACTCGGGTTAAAACCCTTGAATTAATCAAACCATCAATTTAGAAAAAATATCCTAAAATAATAAAAAAACAATCAAATCCGAGACTCCAAACATTCAAACCCTAGCTAAATCAAACAAAGAAAACCCCATAAAAGCCCAGGATAAACCAAAGCCCTTGAATTTGTATATATTCGAGTTTAATTAAATGAAAAACCATAAAGACATTTTTTTAACTGCTGCCAAAGGCTCTTTAGTACCATAAAGATACTTAAATTGGTAACCGCTTATGGTTTCATACGTATTTTGATAATTAATATTCTTAGAATAGATTAATGGTACCCAGCTTCTAAATAACACATTATAACCCAAGTGTCCTAAAGGCCTTCATGGTATATGATATTAGACATTTCTTACGACTCAACTTCTCTTATGCCCAGAATCGGTGCACTTTACCTAAAGGTGTCACATAATTGATAATCTGTATTACATTGTACTTTAGTTATTCAAGCGTTATTATTTATTTACATAACAAAGAAAAACACATAAATGAGATTAACTAGTGGCATTCCTTATGTACGGTTGCTATCTTCCAAAATACATTTTCACTTGCAAAAATTAGTATTTTAATGAGCCTTATGATTGAACTCGTGGTTTATTACTAAAGTCACCTTGAATAAAACCTTGATACATATTATATCTAGTCAATAAGTCATCAAGTATAAGCTCAAAATTTGGTTTGCTCAAGGGTATTAAACACACAATAGATACTCATGGTTATTTAAAACAATTAAAACACACACTAGTGAGGGTTTATGTGAAGTGAGATCGTTGGAAATTTAATTGCCTATGCTCCACACATGTGATGGGTCGTGAAGTTTTTGATTAAAAGTTTCAATGTCCATGATCCAACCATCAACGTAACGCCCAAACTTAGGTAATTAAGAGTTATAATGTAAGAGTGCAACTAATCAACACGTTGGCATAAATATGGTGCAACTTATTTGGCACCTCAAACCATACTATTAAACAAACCATTAAATCTATCCTCAATTCCATTAAATAACACATTATGTCCTAGCTACAAAGGTACTCACCTCATATATGTTCTTTGAGTCTACCAACTAATAATTAATCAAGTTCAATAATATTTATAAAAGCAATTAATTTCTAGTAGAAGAACAATTAGAATTGAATGTCAACTTTGTCATTACGGGTTGATGTTTATAAAAATTAAAAATAATTATGAACAACACCCTTAAAATCATTTATACATTTAATTAGTTTAAAAGTCTCACTTGCTAAGTGTGAACTGTTATTAAAAAAAAGGGTTAACTAATATTCTGTCGGTTCTCTTACTCTCTATACACACACACTAACTAACTAGAGGGTTGCCCGCGTGATGTGACAGTGAACACAGACACTAGTAATCACGTAGCATGTTAACTTTTTTTTAAAATAAAAAACTATAACAATACCGTACTCGAATTAAAGAAAACAAAATGGCCAGTTTTATGTTGTATTTTTCTTTAAAGAGCGGGTGCTCCCGTGAAGGGTGTGAAAAGAAATTCAATTCACACGGATGCAAGGTTTGTTTTTGCTTTAGACGACCCAAAAGGAAAATTGGGCATCTTTTAAGTGTTAAATCCTGAAATTGTTCGGTAATGAAGCAGGAGCGAAGTATTATGTGTGAGTTATTGTTTATGGAAGTATATTTATACATAGAATGGTAATTTGTGTAAGGTGGGGATTTTAAGTTAAGCTAATGCATTTAGAAGTTCAGGATCTTTTGATGAATTGCTTTTGTGTAAAATACATATGTGTGACTACCGGTAAAATGAAGTGATCTATGAGTACCATGCGTGTCAAAACATGAGATTGAATGGTGAACCAGGGGCGCAGCTTTGTAGGGGCCAGGGGGCACCCTGAACTTTTCGCTCAGTAGTGTCCGGTATGTAGTTTTCATATAGAATTTTTTAGGTATATACGTTTTCGCCCCTTGGTTTTATAATTTTATGAGGTATATACGTTTTCGACACCCGATCGAAAATTTCAAGCTTCGCCACTGTGGTAAACAGAAATCGAAAGATGAATATGTTGTTGCGTAAATATTTGATTCAGACAATCACCTACAGTTTCAGATGTTAATGTTATTAAAAGCCCAATATCTCCAGGAAAAGATAATAATTTATGTGTTATCATTTCACTTTTTTTCTTGCTAATCATATATTGAATTATTAGTGAATTCAATATTATTACGCTAGTTACACCAACTGGTCTATTAGCTAAGTTGATTAGAGTGTCATGCCAATTAGGCAAGGGTGTTCGAAACCTGCATGGGCTAATTGTATTCTTTTAAATAAATTGGGTAAATCATTTTTTGCTAACGATACAGTTTTAGAAAGTATAAACATAGATTGCCACTAAGTGGTTTCCTCCTGTGGGGGAGGTCTCAGGTTCGATTTGATTCCTACTAAGTGCAAAATTATGTAAATATGGGAGAACACCTCTGGGAGGGATTTGAACTTGGGGTGAAAGGTTTAAACAGCATATGCTGGCCCTTTGGAGTAAGCTGGAAATCCAGTTGATCTACCGTTAAAAAAAACATAGATTGCCAAATTAACAATAAGTAACGGTTTAAATGTATAGTGACCGTTTTAAATCATCATTATTTTACCTATTTATACAACAACAAAATAAATTAAAATAAATCTTATTCACTGAGTTCAAAATTATTTTTTAATTTGCTAAGCCCAGTAATTCAGTAAATAACAAGACAAGTCATGACTTAATGAGAGAGTATAATAAGCCCATCAACGAATCGACTATAAAAGCCCAATTTATCAACTAAATGTCTAAAATTCTAAATATTAGGGGTATGCAAAAAACCGAATTAACCGAATCATAATCAAATTCATCGACAAAACTGAACCGAAAAACCGAACCAAATAAAAGCCCGGTGGGTCGGTTAATGGTTTTTATGAAAACCGAAAGTAGCGGGTCGATTATGGTTATCATTTTTTCCATACCCACCATAACCGAACCGAACCGACATGTAATAAATTTTTGTAGGATTTAGGACTTTTCAGCATATTTTTAATATTTGATGTCTTTTACTAAAGATTTTTAGTATTTATGGGTTTTTCATATTGTTTTGTGGTTTTGGTTGAATGTTTATTTGAATTTATGAAATGTATCATATCACTTTATTTAAATATTCAATAATAATTGGTATTAATATTATAAATTTTATGTATTTTTTTAATACTATGTAATATACTAATATATACAAATATGCAATAACAATTTATTTCATGTTAAAAAATTAAGTTATTTTTAACTAAGCTAAATACACGGTTAACCACCCATAACCGACCCGCTATAACCATTAAAATCGAATAATCATAACCACTATAACCGATCGGTTATGGTTATGGTTATCCATTAACCGACATTGCGGTTATGGTTATGATTTTATGGTTATCCATTAACCGACATTGCGGTTATGGTTATGATTTTAGGTCAAAACCGACCCATACACACCCCTACTAAATATACAAGATAAATTGCATCTTTAGAAAGATTATATCTTCAAATGTTCCAACAAAATGCTAATTACATCTATCCAACACAATCCAACTATTCTATATAAGCGTTGTTAAACATATCATCACAGTGTATCAAGCAAAGTGATCACAACTCGTCTCCAACGATAGCCATGTCCGTATACCGGTCTGAGCCAAGATTTGATGATTCGGTTACACGAGTTGTGAAACTAATCCACAAGACTACTGACACGAGAACTGCAAGGACGATAAACAAACACAAAAGAGATGTCGAGTTGTTTAAGGTAGCGGGTTTATTGTCCTTTTCAGGAATTTTTTTCGACGGTAATCGTGAAATGGGCGGAAGAGGTGGCTTCTTGCCCAATGAGTTCACTCGGGAAACTGCTTTTCTCTCGGTCAACATCTGTGAACCATTTCTGACTGACGATGAAGCTACCGGAGATGTTACTTTTTTCTCGGTCAACATCTGTGCACTAGTGTTGACTGACGATGAAGCTACCAGAGACGTTACTTTTCTCTCGGTCAACATATGTGCACCAGTGTTGATGACTGACGATGAAGCTACTGGAGACGTTACTTTTCTCTCGGTCAACATTTGTGCACCAGGGTTGACCGACGATGAAGCCACCAGAGACTCCTTGGTCTCCGGTGGCAATGAAACTACATTTGAACTACCGTTTAAAGAATCACCGCGTGTCTCTGAATCCTTCACAACATTGTGATTATTCTTGTCAAGTGAGCCGTCGGTTTTCTCATCTGGTACATTCGATGAATTCGTAGACTCAGTCGTCGTTTTTGAAGCTTTTTTGCCACGTATCTTCTTCTTCTGTATCATTCAATATAATAAAACATAAATTCAGAATACGATCTGAATACAATGAAAAAACGTTTGAAAGACAATTAGTAACAAATTAATTACCATGGCTGTATCAAACAAAACGGCTTTAAATATGGTAGACATACGACCTCGAGAAGACGATGATCTATTCCTGGCGTAAGTTGGATGGGCATTAGTGCCTTTGTTGGTGAGATCACAATACACCAAGTTGTCATCGGAGGCCAAAACCTTCCCTTCTTCGTTGTTATCATCCGAGCCTGGTAGGAGTAAACATGTTTTAAAAATCAAGCTTCTCCCTCTCTTTCTCTTCCTCTTCCTCTTGCTTTGATCTTCTTCATCCATATTAATTAGCTTTCACAGATTGAGAAAGATGGAGAGGGAGGGAGGGATTGCATTGCATGCATGTATTTAGCTTGCAACAATTAAGGGGGAGAGATTTTAGAGAAACTGATGGCCAATGTTTTTTTAGATTTTTTTTATATATATAATTGAGGATTTGAGGCTATGAGATGAAGAAATTGAAATAACTTGTGGCTCAGCAGCTTTTTCATTGAAATATTTGAGTAGATTTCGAGTTGAAGTTGAATGTAGCTCGGTCGTATATAATAAATAGGAGTTGGTTTGACTTGAGTAATTCACTAAATAGTTATTTTTTCTATGTTGGTAGTTTGGTACATTAGTTATTTGAAAATGTTCAAATAACTAATGGAGTGTTAGTTCATTGGCAAAGATAAAACCTTTAAATATCTTGGGAGAGGGAGGTCTTGGATTCAACTCATGAATAAAGAAATTTGCCGTTAAAAAAACCTCATGGCTCACAATCTCTTGCATGGTTGTATAAATTATAAATTAGCTCGTTAAAATTTGAGTTGATACGGCTTCCTATAAATATAAGTGAGCCGAGTTCGAGTTGAATGTAACTCGTTTGTATCAAAACAAAAGTTGGTTTGGCTTCCTATCACTACCCCCGGCTCCTACCGGTTTTTCGCTCTTAGTGTTAAATTTTGTCGAAAATTTTAGATAAAAATATTTTTCTAGTGTAAAATATTGGATTTTTAAGAGTCTGGCCCCATCGATTTGGATTTTAAGAGTACGACCCCGTTGAGTTTTTGTTCAAGCTCCACCTCTGCTTCCTATGCATGTTCTAGCCCAATTCGAGTTGAATCTAGCCACTTATATAAAAACAAGAGATGCAGTAATTGCTTGCTGACTTGTCAAGCCACGAGTTAAAGATGATATAATATAAGTTCAGTTGAGCTGATTTGGCTCGAGTAACTTACTCGATGACTCACTTATGTTAGGACGCTTCTTTCTATATTGATAGTTTGGTGATGCATTAAATTGAGATTTGTATATGTTGCAATTATTAATATTTTTTTTTATTTTAAGCTTAAAAACTTACAAATCATCAAAACTGAAAAAATAAAAATAAATCTCAACTAACTTGTCAAGCCATAAGTTAGAGATGATATAATATAAGTTCGGTTCTTTGCCCGATTGAAAATATAACGGGCTCGGCTCTTGGCTGAGTAACTCATTCGCAACCGTATGTTTGATGTATTTTAAAATAACTGTAATGATACTGATGAAACAATGGTTAACCGGGCAGGGTTAACACACTGGTCTCGTCAAGAAGGGTTAATCCCTTCCTCTCGAGGATCGCTGGCTGTATCGCCTGCCGGTTGATCTCCTGCACAAGGAAACAAACCGTGACTCGTAACAAGGAGGATGGGGTGGGGGGTGCTCCTTGTTACCACTCTCCGGCGTGAGAATCAGTAGTCTGCTTGGGAAGCAAAGTATGATAGTAGTAGTAGTGAGAGAGTCGTGAAGAGATACCTCAAACCTGGTTTGGGGTTGGTATTTATAGCCGAGAAGTGAAGGAGGAGGTGGATGGATAGACTGACGGCATGCTGCACCTTCGCAGGTGTGTCAGGCATGTCGGTTGTGAAGGTGACGCCACGTCAGTCTGTCGCTTACGTAGACCTGACAGGCGGCTGCCATTGGTGCTACTTGCTCTGTGGTGTCAGTCCCACTTGCTGAGTGTGCAGGATGCGGTGCGGGCCGCATCGCTGTTTGCGGTAACTGTAGACGTTCCGGCTTCTCACTCTTTGATCAAGAAATACGCGAGATGCGGTGCCAAGCCGCATCGTCGTCCGTGGTGACTGTTGCTGTTATCCAGCTCCCTTGTATTGATAGAAGTATTCACTGGATGCGGTGCTAGGCCGCATCGCTGTGGACGCTTCCGTTTTCATACACCAGATGCGGTGCCATGCCGCATCACTATACCGTTCTCATATTACAGGTAAGTCCTCCTCCATCATTGGGCAGATTGGATTCAACCACTGTGTCGGTGCGTTCCCGCACGGACACAGGTAGGTTGTTATCTAGTGGGGGTTTTGATAAGGGTAATGGTCACTCGCGGTCGATGCTGACGCGAGATCTGGGACCATACCCCTTCAAGTCCCCCCAGTCTAGTGTTGCTGCCATATGCAAGTTGCATGTGGGAGGAGTACTGGACTATGGTGTCTAGAAGGTAGTTTGGAGTCTGGAGAAGATCCTAGGCCATGTAGATGGTCTGTGCTCTTTGTAAATCAAGCTGGAGATCTGGAAAAGTCATGTGATGCCTCTTCCGTACCGGTGAGAATGTTTCGTCTTGGGTGCCACCTGTTAGTGTGTCGAACCAACCTTGAGACCTTGCTAGGGGTGTGCACAAACTTCGAACCAACCTTTGAGGTGGTGAATGAAGAAGAGAGTGGTCTTCAGTAGTGATTGGACATGTAATGATGATCCCTTTTGTGGGGTGTTCATGTTCTTCCAATCAGCTCTCAAGTAACCGCACGTCCTTTGCGGTTACCTCGTTGCTTGACATTGTTGGCCACGGTTGGGTGAACAATGTTGGATACTTGCGTCATTGTTGGCCATGTTTGGTCGAACAATGTGAATCTGGATAATGGTCAAATAAACATGGTCATAGGCATGGTAATGCCCACCATTGTTTATTTTATCCGTCTCACAAGTGGGGCAGCAAAGTCATAAGCAGACTTGTTGCCGCTGTTTGGCCGCTTGTTGTTCGACGAGATCTCTTATGATCATTGGGGATCTTGTCCGCATCTCTTCCTTAGCCACTTTCCTTCACGCTCCAATACCGAGGAGTTTTCCTTGAAGTAGCTTCGTTCATCTATGTGATGACTTAGTTGTGGCTCTTCCGTAGCAACCATTTGCGGAGCTATGGGTGTGTCCGCAGCGACTCATGAGTGTCTGCGGTTTTGTCACCTCATACTCGCTTGAACCGAGTGGGTTGCTCGGCTGTGGCTCTTGAAGGATCAGGAGTCAGGGTTGCTGATGTGCGTGCACGTACATTCCCCTCCTTCTTTTTGTTGAAGAAGTTGTTTATGCACCCTCTGTGGTTGTGAACCGGACATGAGGGATTTGAAGCTTGAAGAGAATGAAGGCAATGCGGTTTACCTGTTTCTGAGATGCGGTTCAGTCCAAAGAACAACGCTGGTTCTGAGTATCTGACACACCTGTACGGGCTCGTGTGTGTCAGTTCCGCATATTCCACGTGTGCTCGTGGGTTTGTGCGGACATGTTTATACCCCCTTAACCATGGAAGGATATAATTTTTAGCTATTTTGAGGGGTATGTAAAAAAACGACATGCGGTATGGGTTGTGGTGCGATATACCAGAGAAACCGCATGCCGCTTGTGTTTGGATAATGTTGTCGCTTTTTGTTGTATACGTGGCTGAGCGCACATGTGAGTTGGTGGAAGTTGGTGAGATTTCCTGGCATGTGCTGAAATGAAAGGACATTTGCACTGCCCGAGGTCATTAAATGCACTGTAGCAGGAGTGTAAACGTCTCCTATGTCAGGCGCGTGTGCGGCCACGCGCGCGTGGTAACCGTCAGCGGAAGCGTCACTTGACACGTGGTACCGCATAATTCGCTCTTTTTGAACGTGATGATTCAGTTTCCATGTTACATTAATTGCGATCAGTATATCAGGGGAAACCGTTCGTGGTTTCCCCTCACTTGTTTAAAATTTCAAAAATTCCGGTGAGAGAAAAAAAAGTTTCCTCTGTCTTCTCCGATAAGGTTTTCTGAAATTCCGGTGAGGTGGTTTGAGTTTTAGTCCTCATTTCCTTTTCTTCTACAATTCTTATGGCTGAAGCATCAAATCCACACAATGTGGAGGGTGAAAACCCTGAACAGCCGGTGGCAGCGGCTAATGAAGATGAAGACGTTGATGGTGGTGCTCCCGGTGGTGGGTTACCGGTATTGAAGTGGTCAAGGGATCAGTTTAGGGTCCTGATTACCAGCATACAAATGGCAGATGAGTGGGGTGCCACGTACCTACAAGAGGGTGACACCGGTGCCGATGCTCCGGCGGGATACATCACCCTATGGGCTGAGTTTTTTAACGATGGCAACCTCCGATTGCCGGTGACGGTGTTTGTTGCCGAGGTGTTAAAGCACTATCACCTTCATATTTCCCAACTGAGTCCATTTGGGATGTTCCGAATCAGGAACTTCGAGTACACCTTCCGTGCTCATGGTTTGGACGTTACCGTTGAGAATTTCCGGCGGTTCTACCAGTTGATGGTAAACACCGGCTTTTTCTCTTTTAACCAGAGGTATGGGAGCTCCAAGCTGATGACCCCTCCGAAGGGTCTTACCAAGTGGAAAAAGAGATTTTTCTACATTAAAGCCTGTGCGGTGTATGCCAACATGACCTTTCGGGACGTGAGTGTGGGTGTTACTTCGGAGGATATTCCTATCACCACCGCAAAGACTGTGGATTGGTTCTCTAGGCTGCGGCCTATTGAACTTAAGAAATTGGACAACAATCAGTTGTGGGTGTTGCGGATGATGCTTAGCAGGCCGGATAGGAAGGCAAGGCCCGTTTTGCGGGAAAAGAGTGGTGGTAAGCCTGTTATTCTTGTGTGTTTTCCTTGCTTCTTTACACTTTTATTAATGTGCATGTGTTTTCTCAGAGAATGCGGTTGGCCTGTGGAGGATGTTTGAGCCAGACTTTAAGGGCAAAGTTGAGTTGATTGCGGTTTCGGAACGTGAAGGTTTTAACCTAGAAATTGTTGGCAATTTCCGCGTTCCCACACGTGAGATGGTGAATGCACCTATGCCGGAAGGCGAAGGTATCTTCTCAGATTCCCTTGTTGTTTTAAAGTTCAACCGTGTAATCTGCTTGCTTGCTTGTGTCGAACGCAGGTATTCTTGGGGACCTGTGGAAGTTTGAAAAACCTGTCCCTAAGAAACATGCGGAGAAGAAGCAGGTGAAGAAACCCGCGCGGGGTCGCGGTAAGGAGAAAACTGAGGGTTCTGCCGCCCCTCCTTTGGTGTCGCAGGCTGCTGGTATCTCTCGTTCTTGTTACCGCAGATATACAGATTACGTGGTAGTATCTGACACCCTTGAGGGTTTGGGTGTTCCAGGTGGTGGTGCGGCTGTAGGTAGGGGTGAGCAAGAAAACCGAAATAACCGAACCGTAACCGAATAACCGAAATAACCGAACCGAAAAAACCGAACCGAAACAAAAACCGACGGTTCGGTTTTCGGATTTTTAATAACCGAAAATTTCGGTTCGGTTTTCGGATAAGCTTTTTCAATAACCGAAAAAAACCGAACCGATAAGTTATAATCCATATATTTTTATGTTTAAGTTTAAATTGTTTAAGTGTTTAACCTAATGCTAGTAGAAAATGTTAATTTTATTCTTGAATGTTAAGTGTTTATAATAAAAACATTATAATTGTTACAAAACAATGGCCTAATAGCAACCAATATATGATGTATGTAAACAAGAATTGTAGAAGATCATAGAGAGAAAGATAGAAAGAAGAATTGAAGAACTTATTCTTATTGATATCTAAAAGGGATTACATATGCCTCTATTTATAGGCTTACAAGATGGGAGTTAAGTATATGGAGAGATGGGAGTTAAGTATATGGAGAGTCATAACACAAGTGGATAGTCACACAATAAATATACAATAATTCATAACACTCCCCCTTGACTATCCACTTGACAAAATAATATATTATTCTTATAATACGCTTGGTGATGCTGCCTCGTTAAAAACCTTGCTAGGAAAACCCAGTGGGATAAAACCATAGCTAAGGAAAAAAGAGTGCAGCGCATATTTTCTCCCCCTGATACTTTTGGATCAGGTGTGTTGCCTCATTAAAAACCTTACTAAGAAAACCCAATGGGACAAAACTTAGTCAAGGGAAAAAAAGTGCAACTTGAGTAAGTCTCCCCCTCATTTTAACATGTATCCTTTAAGTGATCTGTGTCCATCTTCCTTGAAAGTCGAATAAAGCTTTTGTAGCGAATGATTTGTCGCTTGATCCCTTAATGTGCAATCCTTTATGTTGAGCAATGTTGTATAATCTTCTAACGAGACTTTAGGTGCCTCCTTCCAAAAAAATATCATATGTCCACGACTGTGTTTTGTTACATTCCTGCAACTACAAGACTAACCAAACTTGTTTTGATGGGTTAGTAAAATATAATCAAATATCGTTTATACCTGAAATATTTCTTTGAACTCATTTCAATGTCTCTTCGCTTGACAAAGGTTATATCATGACAATATGGTCAAGTGAAAGATATTATAACCATACATAGCTACCAAAACATATTAATGCACTTATGCATTTAACGATGGTACTTCTAGAATGAGAATCTCAACTTTGGTAGGAGATAATGATAGGCATTTCTTATAACAAATGACTTAACAACCTTTAACATACTTTAAGGTTCAACTATGTCCATACTAAAATATCCAAACATCATCTTCTAGATGTACTTGGGGGATTGGTAAAATATAATTACATATATATATATATATATATGCGAACTACAGTTCAAAAATAATTAGACCATGCCAAGGTCATTCAAAAATTCTCCCTCTAAAAGCTCGACAATTTCTCTCGATGATGCCTAGACATCATCACTGTAAACTGCGATTATAGTGAACTTTTAAAAGTAGAACGTCGATAAAACATGGCTAATTTAATCAAACTTATATCCCTCTTTATGCAAATATCTCGAGTTGTATAACACTCGATCTAACTATTTTAGTCCATACATATTCTATGAACTTGATATAGTACGTTCTTGAGGTTTTGACATCATTAATGCTTCTAGCATTATCAATCCATGAGGGAATTCTTTCCATCTTATCCAAATATGCATGTGCTTTCACTCTTAGAAGTTTTGCTATATAAACTTGCCCTTTTAACACATAGATATCTATATCATATGCAAAAATATCAAGAACACTTGCTTTTATCTCCAAAATTCATATTGTACCATGTTTGTACACAGTGTACATTGAGATGCCATAATAACTAGGTACACGTTTTCTATGTATGTTTATTGGAGTGTTGGTGCACTATAAATACATCTATAAGGTGTTTCAATTAACCTCTTAAGCACTCAAATGCTTTAGGATACTCATGGGGAGTTCCAATTATATTCAATTCAATAACATATACAACATGTATATGTATTCAGATCTGAATTTATATAATAATCATAATATTCTTGAGAACTTATTTTATATGACTTAGTATCAAGTGATACATAACATTCATAAGACGTGTGTCAATTCTCTTTTATATATTACCAGACTAATAAGATATTGGAAAGTCAATGCATCCACCACTGAAGAATACGTTTTCTCATAATCAGTCATAAGTATTTGTGAAAATTCTTGTGCCACCAATTTTGACTTATATCACTTAATTTGATTTTCACATGATTCGCGTAAAAGACACTTTTGTATGCAACATATTTTACAACTTCAGTTGTATGGACTGTTGGTCCAGAAACTTTCCATTTCATTAGAGAACTAAACTCTGCCTTATTTGCGTCTTTCTATTTTGGCCAATCATTTCTTAATATTCATTCATAGGCAGATCTTAAATCTTGATCCTCATCATTTAATCATTTTAAGCGCTACAATATATACAAAAGTATAACGACGTCGATTTTTATTTCGATTCCATATATATCTTAGACATGATACAACTTGGCGAGATCTCTTTATTTTCAGGTACCTGAGGTTCTTCTTGAACCATCATGTCTATTATTTCTTCAGGAGATCTTATTACTATAACCTTGACTTGACCATCTTAATTTCTTGCTCCAATTTTCGAGGAATTTTATTATTGGAATCGACTAGTCTACCACGCTTTAGGCGTGCAATAGACTCATTACAAAAATATATTGTGTCCTCTTGGGACACAAATATAATTGGAGCATAAGCAGTTGATTATGTGACTTACTTAGTCACTCTATTTAGGTTAGTGAACTTGTCTGGTAATTTGTTCTTTACTATTGGTAAATGAATTATACTTTAAACTTCTAGTTCATAGTTTATAGTCTGAGGATCAAGATGACATGATAATTCATTTCACTTTTCACTTTCCAACTGCTTGTTATCTCCCCCTAATGTTGGGAACATTCAATTATTAAAGTGAAAACCAATGAGCCATAAACGAATTTTTCTCACTAATGGCTTTAAGTATTTAATCATAGACGATTATTTATACCCAACATATTCTCAAACTTTTTATAAGTCCCATCTTTGTGCGGTGTGGTGGATGAGTTTCAATATGTATCGCACAACCAAAATCTTTGATGAGACATCTTTGGTTCCTGACCAAAAACCAACTGTATGGGGAGAACTATAACTTATTGGCTTGATGTGAATTGATGGTACTATATATAAAATTACATCTACCTAAATGAACTTTTGCTCCTCTCATGATTATTGGCTTTGTAACCAATAGTAGACGTTTAGTGATCATCTCAACAATAACACTTATTCATGATCGTTAATAACTTGGGAATCAAATTCACTATTATCAAATAAATATACTAATCTGGATTAATATGCTTGCTATCACATTAGCTAAGCCACAATCACACAAGCTTCAGGTTGTGGATTTGATAACCATTTAGACGATGCATCGATTTCAGAATACTAAATGGTATCATGTCAGGATACACATATTCCCTTATTATTTCCAAAATATTTAGGGATCTAAACCATACTTTAGTTGGTATATCATTAACTTCCCTTGAGAGCAAATATTGCATGTGTAAGTACCATGAAGAATCTTCTAGTTCTTTGATATTTTTCACATCATCTAGACTCGGTATGGTCTAACCGGTCATGCCAATCATTAAATGATTATGAACCATAAACTTCGGGTTTGTGATCATCATATATGCTTTTAGTTGCACTCGTGTTTGTTCAATACACAAATAAAAATACAAGAGAATAACAATTATTATTTCAATCATTCATATTATAACATGTTTTCCATATTTTATTCTTGTATAATCACTCCCTTATATTGCCACTTCTTGTGGTCGATATAAACATGGTTGAGGTTCATTACAGTTTCCTCATTTACCATGATCATGACCTTTATAACGATCAATTTATAGTCATCGCAATATAAACATGGTTGATCTCATTACATGAGCATCATTCCTCAATTACCATGATCACGATCTTTGCACTAATTATTATATCATCACATTTTATTCAAGGAATAATCATAGAACATTCATGGTGGCATTATTACAATTTCCTTAGTTATTACATGACTATGACCTTTCACTGATCGTTATATCATTACATTCACTTTAGGGAATGGATAGCTCCACACAACTTTTATTCTGGTAATAACCATGAATATTCTTTAATAATATTGCTACTTTATGAGCATATGATCATATATGTATTACTTGCACTATGTTTTATGTGCACATTGTTTGTATACTAAACATATAAAATATGAGACAACATCGTATTAGCAACTCAAACTTTCAACACTTTATTCCCATATGATCACTCTCTTTATTCGCCTCTTTTGGTGGTCTATCTTATTATTAGCATGACCATCATTACACGTTTTATAATCGATTTCATTATTAATCTGATCATCATACCATTTTCAGTTACATCCATGATCACAATAATCAATATGTAGTCACACTCACTTCGAAGAACGAAGGAAAGCCAAAAAAAATGTTTCATAGCTTTTCATTATATGAAATCATTGCAAACTTTTCATTTGATATTGCTACTTAAAGAGTATATCTAAGGTGTGACCAATGGAAAACTTTATCTTGTTTTTCCTTAAAAACAATCTTCTTTTCTCATTAATATATAATTTGAGAAAAACTTACATTACCGACTTGTATAAGATTTATTGGTCAACATATGACGACGACCTTTCAGAGAGTATGACACACGTTGAATGTCATACGTGAACATATTTATAATATTTTTTGAGAGTAATGATAAATCACAAATTTTGGTTTTTCATTTGCTTAATTTATCCAAAAAAAATATCTACATACTAACAATATATAACATATATTACAAAGTTAAATCAAGTAATACATAACATTATAACATGTCATCAAATAAAACAAGGTTATAATAAAACCTTATGAAATAATAATATGTCATCACATTCAAGCAAAATATATAAATTATGTATTAACCTATCATGGCATAACCAATCACATGCATATCTTATAATAATATTTGTTGCTCTCACATTAAAAAAATAGAAACATCTATAAAGTATATTCAATACGAAATAAAGAAACATACTAGTTACACCAAATAATATGTGATAATATCATGCACAATTATAAACTTCTTAGTTGATTTAGTTGATATTGAAATATTATGCAATTCAGTTAACACATGTTACAAAATAGTTTTGGTTCATGAATCAACAATTTGAAAAAATGCGCTTTACGTGTAATAAAAGCTAATATCGACTTAGAATATGTTTATATGGTTTGATCATTCTTATCATTTAAGGCATGTGTTATTAATGTACAAACAAGACAAATAGATTAACAGTAATTTTCTAAAGTTACATATTTTGTCTAAACATAAGATAGAAACTAATATATGTGTGAGAATACAACTCCATGTTTATCTAATAGCAAAGACCTTTAAAATAATATACTGATTTAATTTTGTATACAATAAATAAATACGATGCTTAGCTTGATAGCGAGTTCTTATCCCATAATTAAAAGTATAAAGTAATTAAGCTTAAGTAAGATAAAGTATATCTTGAGAACAAAAATACTGAGTTATATGTCATACACAAATAACTTAATTATATAGACATAAAGCAAGATTCATTAAATAATATAATAAAATTAAATAATTGAAACCATTCATTGAAACTTTTCATATTAATACTACAATTAAAAAAACTAAGATAATGAATATTCATTTATATGTTGTGATAAATCCAATTTAATAATACCAATGGTAACTTTTCATCTTCTAATTTAATAACACTAATGGAAACTTATCATCTTCTAATTTAATAATACTAATGGAAACTTTTTCATTTTTCCAATGAGAAAACTTAAAAGAAATTCGAGTAGGTTTTAAACCGATCAAACAATAAATATTCATGGTTGTAAAGAAACCCACATCATATCAAACTGGTCAAAATAACACAATAATAAAGACAATGCAAAGTGGTATACCCAAAAGTTATGAACTACAATATGAGATGAAATTAAACACTTTTTAACGGATTATTTGATTATGATATCTCAACAACAAAAACAAACATAAGATTGGCATCGACCCATTGAAGTAAACCAACGAAAAACTGAACGTGACAAATCAATTGGACGCATATGAAGCAGTTTCTACATTCTAAAATTTTGTAGCATTTCTTTAAGCTCGTTTACTTAGATTCGAAAACACAACAATATTAGTTATATAAATCTCAATCTATCCAAAATTGTATGAATTATAATATGGATTCTTTGAGAGATTTAAGATGATAACAATAACAAATTAATGACATACCTTATGATAATGTGATCCATCATCAAAAGCAACTCGTGCTGATAATGTGTTACAAAACAATGGCCTAATAGCAACCAATATATGATGTATGTAAACAAGAATTGTAGAAGATCATAGAGAGAAAGATAGAAAGAAGAATTGAAGAACTTATTCTTATTGATATCTAAAAGGGATTACATATGCCTCTATTTATAGGCTTACAAGATGGGAGTTAAGTATATGGAGAGATGGAAGTTAAGTATATGGAGAGTCATAACACAAGTGGATAGTCACACAATAAATATACAATAATTCATAACAATAATTGAAATGATTTATTATTACCTATAAGATATAACAAAATTTAATATAAAAATTAAATATAATAAAAACTTTGAAGAAACATAAAAATAGATTAGAAGGTTAGGTGTATGTAAACAACATTAACTAAAGATGTTAACTATAATAACTTAAATGTAAACATATAAAAAGATTGTTTTAATATAAATTATACTTTTTATTTTTTGAATCTTACATAATTTTGTTCCAAAAATCGAAATAACCGAAAAACCGAACCGAACCGACGTAAAAACCGAAAAACCGAAACCGAAAAAACCGAAACCAAACGGTTTCTAAAACCCAAAAACCGACATTTCGGTTTTGATTTTACCCAAAAACCGAACCGAACCGTGCACACCCCTAGCTGTAGGTGGGACTGCTGCAGGTGTCACCCTTGCTGGTGAGAAGAGGAAACCGGAGCAGACAGCTGCTGGTGCTGGTGAACTGAAACGTCGGAAGTTGCAGTCCAAGAGGGCTGGTCCGACACAAAAGAAACCTGCGGTTACTGCTGGTAAGTGTATAACTTTCGTAAGTGTTTTGTATGCACAACTTGTTTGCTGATAGTTGTTGCGTTCTTTGCTTTGTAGAACCGCAAGGTAAAGATTTTTCTTTCTTTGATGCTCCCTCGTCTCCCCTGCATACCACGGCTACGGATGCGGGTGTTACGAAGGAAACTGCGGCACCTTTTGCCAAAGTGGTGCCCGATCCGACTGTGCAGGCGGAGAAGACTGCGGAGAAGGTTGCGACTCAGATTTTTGATACCATTGATTCTTCTAACAACTTGATCTCTCCAAATGATGCTGATAATTTGGATCTACGGTTTTCTGATGCTGGGAAGCAAAAATCTGGTGCTGAGCCGCAGAAATCTCCTGCTGGTGAGAAGGTTACTGGTTCTTCTTCTGGCGGTGCGGGTTATGATAGACCTCCGATTCAGCCTGGAGAGTCTGAATTAGAATACTATTACCGCACTTACACACAGGATCGAAGTACAAGTTATCACCGACCCCCCTGGACTGTTATGCAGGGGATGATATTTCCAACGATCCTTCTGCTTGTAGGGAAATTTTGGGTGGCCTGGGCACCCCGTTTGAAGTTGACAGCGCTCGTGCCACATCCCCTGAACTTCGCATCAACCAACTTTCCACCATGCTTGTGGGAAGTTCCATAGTGGCGAACGCCATTATGGAGGACTATAAGTTGTTGAGTCGGAGGGAGGAAGAAGCTGCACGGATGCGGGCTGAGGCGGAGAAGTTGGTTAGAGCTGCTCGCGCAGGTGCGGAGCAGCTTGAAAAAGATAAGGCTACTTTTGAAAAGCAGAAGCAAACTGAGGAGTGGGCTGCGACCGCCGAGCTTAAACAGGTGTATACCCTTGCCAAGTTACTTTCTGAGGAGCGTAAGAGTTGGAAAGAAACACTTTCCAATGAGCGCAAGACATGGAAAGAATCTTGGGCTAAACAGAATGAAAATTTGTTTCGTGCTCGCTAGGAGTTGGCTAATGTCAAGGCAGCGAATGCTGTTTTGGGCAAGGAGAAAGTTGCGGCTGAGGTGATTGTTGTTAAAGCCCAACAGGCGGAGGCCCGGGCTGTGAAGGCTCTTGAAGAGGCTAAAGAGGCAGGGGCCGTGCTGCAAAGGCCCTTGAAGAGGCCAAAGAGAGGGAGAGCCGTGCTTCTAAGGCTCTTGAAGAGGCGAATGCTGAGCGCACCGTTTGAATCAGGTTGTTGGCAGCCTTCAGGTATGATTTGTTTTTCCTGTTTTATCTTTCCTTCTGCCTTTCGAGAATGTTTACTAACTTTGTGCAAAACTGCTTCTTGCTTTTGAAAGGTTGAGGTGCAGACTCGCGAGGCCAAGCTTGCAGACATTACTGCCCGCGTGACTGTAGCTGAAGACATGGCTAACGAGGCTGTCGAGGCTAGGGACGCCCTGACCTCGTCGTTTAACCAGCTTGAGGCTGACCGTGAGTGGATGCGGTGTCACGGTATTGCACATGTAAGTATCTGATGCCTTTGTATTTATTCAGATTAGCATGTGAATCTTATCGTTCTTTTGTTGCAGATTGTTCAAGCTATCATGGATGCGCTTGAGACCGCAACTGGCATAGACTTGATCAAGCAGCGTGCCCGTGATGCTGATTTTAAAGCTGGTTACAGCCACTGCATCGGCCATATAAACATTTTGTATAAAGGCGGCTATACTGATGAACGGTCCGGGTTTTGTGACGTGGACACCGAAGCGCTTCTTGATGCGGCCGTTGCATCCTTTTATGACATGTCTCTCTCTTGTGTGGAGAAGCTTGATGGATGCTTAGAGGTCGCGGATTATGTAGACCGGTTGCGGATGCTATATGCCGACGCGGAGGAGGAAAATACTGCTGGTGGCGGCCAAGATGGCGCGGGTACCAGTGGTACAAAATAGGACTAGGTTGGCCTGCATGCCCTGTTTTGTTTTCCTCTTTGTATATGTTAGAAACTTTATGTAAATCCGTTGTGCACCAGGTGGGTGCATGAATTTTTTGAATATAAAGTTTAACTGTTGCTTAATTTGTACAAGTGTTTTTACTTCTTGCATGTTTGAACGTGTGTATGCGGAACTCTACCCGTTGTGAACGGGGTTGAGTAACTCTTTACGTTTGTCGTATGAGTTAGTCAATTCCATCGTTTGCCCTGTTAGGGTTTAGGAATTGTGTAAGTTTTGGAAAAAACCGTGTGTGTATCCGGCCGGATAGACACTTAATGTTTTGCCTTTGCTGGCCTATTACAATAGTTGTGTGTGGTTAGCACTTTGTGTGGGTATCGCGAATGAAGATTTTGCCAATTTGTTTTTGCGGATACCGCAAAGTGAAACACGCATTTGTAATAGTAGTAACAAACAATATTGCATTGAATTGCTCGTTTATTTATTTGCAAATGGCCTGCGGCCCGATCGGTTACATGGAAGTATAAAAAACATGGCTTACATGTAGCAGCGTCTAAGTTGTTGTGCGTTCCATGTGTGTGCGATAGTTTCGCCTTCTAACGTTTCTAGTTTGTACGCGCCTTTGCCCAAGATCTCTTTGATGAGGTAGGGTCCTTCCCACTTGGGGGCGAGTTTCCCTGAGCGCTCTGCGTTAGATGCTTCATTATCGCGAAGGACGTAGTCTCCCGGGTTAAATGTACAAACCCGCACGCGTGAATTGTAGTATTTTTCAAGCTTGGTTTTGTACTTGGCCTCGTTGATGGCAGCGTTTTCGCGCCTTTCTTCTAGGAGGTCCAAGTCAAGTCTGCGTGCTTCATTGTTGGCTATTTTGTTGATAGCCAACATTCGAGGTGAAGGAAGACCTACTTCTGCGGGGATTACCGCTTCGGAACCAGAGACCAGGCTGAAGGGTGTCTCCCCGTTGCTTGTTTTTGGGCTTGTTCGGTGAGCCCATAAGATGCTTGGGAGTTCATCGACCCAGCCACGCCTGGCTGTTCCCAACCTTGCTTTGATACCTTCGACTAAACTTTTGTTGATACTCTCAACTTGGCCATTCCCTTGCGGGTGTGCCACGGAGGAGAATATGTGTTCAATATGTAGTTCTTCTAGCCACTTTTGAAATTCGCCAGCCGCAAAGTTGGTGCCGTTATCGGTAACGATGCACATTGGTAGACCGAAACGGCAGATGATGTGTTCCCAAATGAATTTCCTTGTTATCATAGCAGTGGTTGAGGCAAGTGGTTTTGCCTCTACCTATTTTGTGAAGTAATCGACCGCTACTATGATAAATTTGACTGCACCTGGTGCGTCTGGGAATGGTCCGACCACGTCAATTGCCCATTTTTGAAAGGGCCATGCGGTGGAAACCGGGATCAAGTTGTTCTTGGGGCGCAAAGTCTTGGGAGCGTGTCGATGACAATTAATACATTTGCACAGTTCTTTGACCGCATCCAGGTGCATGCCGGGCCAGTAATACCCAGCATTCATAATTTTAGCCACTACCATGCGTGGCCCTGCATGTATGCCGCATATTCCCTCGTGTATCTCTCTGATGAGGTATGTGGCATCTTGGGGGTCGACGCATCGTATGAGTGGGCCTAGGTATGATTTACGGTATAGGATACCGTCTCCCATTTGATAATGGCACGCTTTGTATTGCAATTTGCGTGCCTCTGACTTGCTTTCGGGAGTCACACCTGATTGCAAGTATGCAATGATTGGTGTCATCCAGGATGTTGTACCGTACTGGATGACATTGACTTGGCGCAGGGGTACTGATGGATTCTGCAGAATTTCAATGCGTATCTCCTTTGCCAAGTGTTGGAAGCTGGTGGACGCGAGTTTTGATAGTGCATCCGCGGATTTGTTTTCACTTCTGTTGATATGACAGATATTGAAGGAAGTGAATTTTGATTTTAGTTGCAAGGCTTGCTCGAGGTAGAGGATCATGATATCCCCTTTTGCGGTGTAGTCACCGCGCATCTGTCCTGCAACTAACAAGGAGTCGACGTGTGCTTCCAGATGTTGTACGCCGAGCTTGACTGCTAGACGTAGCCCTGCCAGTAGAGCCTCATACTCTGCCTCGTTATTTGTGCTTTTGAAATCAAGGCGGATTGCATAGGTGAGCTCTTGGCTATCGGGGCTGACGAGTCGCAGACCTGCGCCTGCACCTTCTTCGTTGGATGCACCATCGGTAAAAAGTGCCCATATTTCTGAAGAAGATGGTGGCGGTGCAGGGTTTTGTTCTTCCTCGCATTCTTGGATGCGATTTGCCGGTACCTCGGCAACGAAATCTGCCAGGACCTGGCCCTTGATTGCGGGGCGCGGCTTGTAGTTTAGCGTGAGTGCGCCCAGCTCGATTGCCCATTTTGCTAACCTCCCAGAGATGTCAGGTTTGGATAGGATCGGGCTGATCCTATAGTTGGTTAACATTGTGATGACGTGATTTGCGAAGTAGCGTCGCAACCGTCTTGATGCGTGTACTAGTGCTAGTACCAACTTTTTCATTATTGAATATCTTGTTTCTGGGTCGTTGAGCATCTTGCTGATGTAGTAGATGGGTGTTGGAACTCCTTCCCGCTCCACTATCAGTACCGCACCTAACGCATTGTCTGCGGCGGATAGGTATAATATAAGTGGTTCGTCTTTGCATGGCGCGGTTAGGGTTGGGAGTTGTATCAAACACTCCTTCATTTCCCGGAAGGCATCTTCAGCCTCTGCGGTCCATTGGAATTGTTCTTTCTTAAGACAGTTCCGCAGGGTTTTGATGAAAGGATAAGATTTAGCTGCATGGTTGGCTAAGAATCGATTTAGTGCGGCTAGCCTGCCGGCAAGTCGTTGCATCTCTTTCATCGTTGAAGGCGATGGCATGCGGTCGATCGCCTAAACTTTTTCCAGGTTTACCTTGAATCCATCTTTGGTTACGATGAATCCAAGGAATTTGCCTTATTCCATTCCAAACGAGCATTTCCCTAGATTAAGCTTCATATTGATGCTTCGCAGAGTTTGGAATGTTCTTTCGATATCAGCGAGCATGGTATCTTCTTCCATGCTCATGACGACCAGGTCGTCCATGTAGATTTCGACACTTTTGCTGATTTGCCCGCGGAAAGTGTTGTTCATCAGTTTTTGATAGGTTGCGCCCGCGTTGCGCAACCCGAACGACATTTTTGTATAGCAGTAATTTCCGGTAGGGGTGCGGAATGCCGTTTTGTCTTCGTCCTCGATTGCCATCTGTACCTGGTGGTAGCCTTTGTAACAATAGAGGAAGCACTTTCATCGAAATGGTGCGAGGTTATCGACCTTTTCATCGATTTCCGGAAGCGCGTAACAATCCTTGGGACAGGCTTTGTTGAGGTCTTTATAATCGACGCACATGCGCCAACCCCGGATGGTTTCTCTACCATGACTGGGTTAGACAACCATGTCTGGTACTTGACTTCCCGCAGGATGCCTACGGAGAGCAGTTCTTCGACCTACTCACGCATCGCCTGTTTTTTGTGGATCCAAGGTGGCGTTTGGCTTGGATCACCGGCTTGATACCTGGTAAGGTATTCAAGAAATGTTACGCGATTTCGCGTGGGACCCCAGTCATGTCTGCGGGTGCCCATGCAAAAATATCTTGGTTCCTGAAGAGAAGCTGCTTCAGGTGCGCCCTGGTGTTGGGGGACAAGGCGTGGCCCAACGTTACCTTTTGTTCTGGGTATCTTGTGTTAAGAACTCATTTTTCTGGTTGGTTGTTGGGGGTCGGCCTTGCTACCTTGGTCGGACGCAGTTCGTCCGACGTTATAACTTCCCGGCGTGCATAGATTATCGCGACCCCTGTTTCGGTTGGGAAACCGATTGCAGAATGGGGTACGGACGTAATTATGTTGAAATCACATTGGGATTCTCTCACAAGGAGCACATCATATTTGGAAGTATGAGGTAAAACCATGAAGTTTACCTCTTCTGTTCGTGTGTGTCTCCCGCTGGTGAGGCGCACAGGAAACGTAATTTGGCCAAGGGGAAAGACAGTTTCCCCTGCGAACCCGGTGAACGGGTAATCCACTGCTTGCAACCGATCTTTGTCTTCTTGATCGAATTGGTTGAAGCATTTCTCATATATGATATCAGAAGTACTGCCCGGGTCGATGAATAATCGCTCGGTGCAGTAGTGAGCTAGTTGGCCGGTGATGACGACGGCGCGTCTGTCGCGCGGACCGCCTTGGACTTTTGGGAAGACGACTTGCTCGTCTTTCTAGTCATTGTCCGATCTTCTCGCCGCCTTGCGCAGCCTTCTTTTGCCTCCGTTGATCATATGGGTTGAGGCCACATACATGGTCCTCTTCCCTGAGGAAGTGCCCTCGCCATGGGGGGGGGGTGATGCGTCTGGTGGCTTTTTGCCCACCAGGCAACAAGTGTTGCAGCTTCCCCTCCTTTAAGGCTCACTCAATCTCCAGCCGGAGACTGATGCAGTTATTTGTTGTGTGGCCCGAGTACTTGTGGTACTCACAATAGAGAGTGAGATTCTGATTTTTCTTGGACTTCATTGGTTGGGCCGGTCGCAAGGTCTGCACGTCCGTAAGGAGGACTTCGCTCGGCGACTTGGTGATCTCAGTTCAGTTGCGGTCCCGAGACTCTTTCTTTGACGCCCGGTTATCCCGTTGGGCGTTAATTGTTGCCCTTGCGTCAACTGGTTGGTGCGCGGGAAATAAGGTTTGTAATCGCTGCCGCGGTTCCCTGCATCCCGGTTGCGCTTATTGTTGCGCTTGGGCTCGTAGCGGGAGGTTTGACCTTCCGCATACGGTTGTGCCTTTGTGAGGTGAGGTTTAAGAGACCGCTGAGTCTGGGCGTATGTCTTGACCGCAGTCATGACATCCTCCCATTTATTCGGCAAGCCGTCTTTGCCGGAGATAGTCATAACCATCTGTTCATCCCTGACGGCATGGATGAAGTGGTTACGTGCCATTTGGTCAGCCACGTCGCCTATCTCCAGGCATTCTTTATTGTAGCGGACGACGAATGCTTCGAGAGATTCGTCGTCCTTTCGCCAGATATTCATGACGTCCATCGTATCACGTACGTGACGTCGCTGCTGGCTGAAATGTGCGAGGAACTTTGCATGTAGTTCCTCAAATGAGGCCAGTGATCCAACTGGCAAAGAATCGAACCAAGCCCTGGCCAGACCCGGGATGGTCTGCGGGAAAAAATGACACCAGGTGGGCTCGTCCCACCTGCCGTTGCAACCTGCGCCCATGAAAATATTCATGTGATCGTCCAGGTCGGACGAACCGTTGTATTTTCCAATGCTGAATGGGAATTTTGTGGTGGTGACATGGGCGTGTGCGATTCTTGGGGCAAATTTAGAGTTTTCGGCCGCGGCTCTTGGCCTGTAGGGTTGGTTCTCGGGGCGCTTTGCAGCGCGGAGATATGTGTTGCGGGGATGAGTGGGAGGAGAATAGTTGCGTCCTCCCGGTCTGCTGCTGGTGTCATGAGAATCCTCGCAATATGTATGGTCGTCCGGGTCGGTGTGGCCATACCCTTCGTGTTGGGGCAGCGGTCTCAGCCGGCTTTGGATGTCGGAACCGCGGTGGACTGTGGATTGCCGCCTGTTATCGCCTTGGGGGCGCAGGCGGCTTTGTATTGGGCCTCTGGTGCGAGACCCATATGAGGAATCGTCCTCATTTATTGTGCGGACCTCACAGTAAGAGGATCCGCGGTCTTCACGCCTGCTTCTGGAGGCTAGACGTGAGGGTGCCCTGCCGACGTATTGTAAAATACGACCCGCAGGTGTATGTGGTGCCGGGGTAGGTCCGGCTTGTATCTGCGTTTCAGCGCAAGCTCGGTTGTATGTTGCGGCCAGCAGGGCCGCCTGCTGGTCATAACAGGTGTGAGGGTCCATGTCCGGAGGGATCACAGATGCGTACTGTGATAGGTCGTGTACGAACGTTAGGGATGGACCCCTTTGTGTTTATGTGCCGATGTGGCCAGGGTTTAGGTCTGGGGGAGTGTTCCCCGCATTCCCTGGGTTGGTGGGGTTTAGGTTATTCCCGGTAGTGTTATGTATGCGATCTGACATGATCTTTTGAGAGGGAGAGGGATGGTACAAAAAAGTGTTTTAAGAGTAGCGGTGGGCGCCAATGATGAAACAATGGTTAACCGGGCAGGGTTAACACACTGGTCTCGTCAAGAAGGTTAATCCCTTCTTCTCGAGGATCGCTGGCTGGATCGCCTGCCGGTTGATCTCCTGCACAAGGAAACAAACGGTGACCCGTAACAAGGAGGATGGGGTGGGGGGTGCTCCTTGTTACCACTCTCCGGCGTGAGAATCAGTAGTCTGCTTGGGAAGCAAGGTATGATAGTAGTAGTAGTGAGAGAGTCGTGAAGAGATACCTCAAACCTGGTTTGGGGTTGGTATTTATAGCCGAGAAGTGAAGGAGGAGGTGGATGGATAGACTGACGGCATGCTGCACCTTTGCAGGTGTGTCAGGTATGTCGGTTGTGGAGGTGACGCCACGTTAGTCTGTCGCTTACGTAGACCTGACAGTCGGCTGCCATTGGTGCTACTTGCTCTGTGGTGTCAGTCCCACTTACTGAGTGTACAGGATGCGGTGCGGGCCGCATCGCTGTTTGCGGTAACTGTAGACGTTCCGGCTTCTCACTCTTTGATCAAGAAATACGCGAGATGCTGTGCCAAGCCGCATCGTCGTCCGTGGTGACTGTTGCTGTTATCCAGCTCCCTTGTATTGATAGAAGTGTTCACTGGATGCGGTGCTAGGCCGCATCACTGTGGACGCTTCCGTTTTCATACACCAGATGCGGTGCCATGCCGCATCACTATACCGTTCTCATATTCCAGGTAAGTCCTCCTCCATCATTGGGCAGATTGGATTCAACCACTGTGTCGGTGCGTTCCCGCACGGACACAGGTAGGTTGTTAGCTAGTGGGGGTTTTGATAAGGGTAATGGTCACTCGCGGTCGATGCTGACGCGAGATCTGGGACCATACCCCTTCAGATACGGTTTTATAATATCGTAGAACAAAATCCAATAACTAACTAAAATCTTAAAGGATAAACTGACAAATAACTTTGACTTTAATAATAATGTGGTTAGGGTGGATGGTATGGTTCGGTGAGAGGCTTCGGGGAGTATGTTTGCCGAGCGGTGAATGATTGCCGGTTTCAAATCGGTGAGTGGGGAGTGGTGGTTTCGGTGACTACTCACTGATGCAGGAAGAGGAGGGAAGGAGGAGAGAAGGGGGTTTAATGGTAGGTCCCAATCCTGTTCAACCAATCACAATTTTTTTTAATTTTTTACCACTCTCTAGGTGTTTGAACCATTGTCAGTGACTGAGTGCAAAATGGGGAGTGGAATAGGGCCTTGACATGGCTTATATTATTGGTTAGAGAATAACTCAAACACCCTAAATTGATTGAACCATACCCTCCACCCTTAAGATTAATCGCATATATATATATATATATATATATATATATATATATATATATATATATATATATATATATATAGAATAAATGAATAGGGAGAGGATCATGAGAAAACTAGATATAAATGAGAAAACTAGAAAACCAACTAAAATCCACTAAAAAGGAGGGGGAGGGAGACTTTTAATGAAGGAGGGGGACTTTTAATGAAGGAGGGGTAAAATTGGAAAAAAATATATATAACTTTTCAAACATTTCTCATTTCTCCATACGTTATCATTTTAAAACAAAAATGTGTAACGCCCCAAAATCTGAATGTTAATATTTGTCGGATGTTCCTTTATGACACGTCATGAAATAAATAACTGGGCTATTAACCTAGTTAAGGGTATGGTCAAAAGTATTAAGTGATGAAAGGTAGTGTCAGTTATGTCTTAAAGGAAAACCCAAGGGGCTAAAGTGGAACAAATGAAAGTTGTTTACTAATTAAAAGATCAACACACACACACAAACACATATACGTGCGTGTTCGTGAAGCTTCAGGAGCTCTCAAGAACTCCAAACCCTAAACATGAAAGATCATCCAAATTGAAAGGCTAAATGATGCTTAAATCCATAACCAAGCATGGATTAATGATCACCAACACGAGGAGATCATAAGGTATGTTTTAAATCTAAGATTGGTGATCATGGGTGAAGTGGGTTATGCTCTAATCCGTGAGATAATATGAAATTGATTATGTATAAGGGTTAGAAACATCATATAGGACATGGGTTATGTAAGGTTTGTGTTAATTTGAAGTTTAGATGTGAAACCCGTTTGTTATGGTGAGGATGATGACTTGAATCACCATTTATGTTTAATTCTTGTTGAAAGAATGATGTATTGTGTGGGTATGATGGATTATTGTTAGATGAAAGTATAGGAATATGATGATGTTATGTTTAATGTTCATTTGGTATGATACATGATGATTAGTAATTGGTTTTGATGAATTATGTATGAGATTAGAAGGATATGTATAAATTAGTTGTACATTGTGCATTAAAAGGTGTACGCACACCAAGTGTTTGATGAAATGCCTAGTATAAGCAAGCATGTGAAGTTAAATGTTAAATAATGGATGAACATGTGTAGAGTTTGATAGTAACATGATTGATGATAAACAAACATGAGAAGATATATTGAAGAAGGATTTCATAAGATGGGATAGTTGATGGTATGATTGGGGTTGAATTATGCATTAGGAGTTGCACTCTATATTTGAATGATGAGGTGCATACCATGTGTCGGATTAGTGACTAAATGGTAATTTGGATATGGATATACACTAAATGGGTGGTTTGTGGACTTACTAGTAAAGAACGATGTTGAGATTATGTTAAATTACTAGTCTTGAATGTGAATGTCAATTGTAGGATCGTGAGAGCTTTAGCTTGTATTGATTTAGTTGTATATGTGCAAGATGTAACTTGATGATCACGTGGTTGAAAACATATTGCATAATAAGTATGAAATGTATATAGTGTCATTAGTATAAGCCTAACATGATGACACAAATATAGGAGGTTAAGTCGAAAGTTCATATGTAAACCATTGACTTCTGAAAGTCAACTATGCATAAGAGGCATAACTAGACTTGTCGCCATAATTGTAAGATTTTAGAAAGTCATATGGTCTATGTTATATCAATACTTGCTATATAGAATGACATGATGAATTATATGAGCTTAAAAGGATGTGATTTTGAATATATGCCTTATGTTTGTTAGAATTGACTAATGAAGGTCAAATGTGAGATATGCATTTGTTATGATCGTTGATATGTAATATCTCGTATGCTAACAAGAATGTAAATGTGGTGACATGTATGGATAAGCATTTAGTCAAAGTGACGTAAGCACGGAAGGCTCAAGGGTCAAAAAGGACACAAGAAAGCGAACGCGAATACGGACGCAAAAAGGTAAGTGATCCCGACTCACTTCTTAGTGTAAATGTAGAATTTTAATATTTATATGTGGGGATAAGAATCATGCAAGAGATATGTAATGATTGTGAGTTTTAAGTTAAGTGTTATTTTAGTATAACGAAGGAATTGTTATAACAAAGGAAATTTGATAGTTTTAAACGGGTCGAATAATCGTGTATAAGTAAGGTAGCAATGATGAAGTTTGTAAAGATTAAGGACCCGGGGTAAGGATTCTTAGTATAAGATGTAGGGAAATGTTTTACGGACAATTAGAAACAAGTTCCAAGTGATTCGGACGCAAAACAAACGAGTTATGCGAGTTTTAGTGCGAAAAAGGAAGGCTGATCTGGGCTTCACCGTAGCTTACGGTGCCCACCGTAAGCTACGGTGGGTGCTGGGGATTTGATTTCTGCCGTAAGGCAGTATAGGACTGCCGTAGGACTTTGGGGGCCACCGTAAGCTACGGTAGCCACCGTAGCTTACGGTGGAGGTCAGGTGCAAATTGTAGTTATGCTTTTCTTTGTTTTCCCTTAATTTCGGGCCTCGTGAATTCATCCCAAGCCCCGACAAGCTTTTATAATGCACTTTAACCCTACCAAATGGCTTGGTAAGCTACGGTTAAGTGTGGAACTCATCTTAAGATCTGAAATGTACCCGAAAGTCACTTAAAAGGTGTTTAGGAAGCGTGAGTAAGAATGGAAAGGGTAAGCGTGTGTGTGTGGAAAGCGAATTTAAGTATGTGGGTCAGTATGTACAGATTTAACTTCTTCCCAATACGCTTAAGCTAATAAGTAATCGTGAATATGAGGTAGTATGTATGTACGAGTGTATTTATGTAATTATGTAAGTACATGTACGTGTGAGCGAAGGTATGCACATGTGTAGTTATGATCCATATTATGTATGTATGTTTGTATGTAGTTAAGTATGCATGTATTTATGGTTGTATGTAGTTATGTATGTATGTAGGCATGTATGAGGGTAGGGATGTATGTACACAGTCAGGTATGTAATGTATGCGTAGTTTCATTACATTTAAGTATTGACGTTATTAACAGTGTGCCTCGAGAATGAAATATGGTGCAGGTACTATATTGAAGTTTGTCAAGGATTAGACGCCCGGATGGAATGACTAGATCTAGAAAGAAAATGGGACGAAAAGTATATGTGGATAGAATGTAGCAAGACTACATGATTTAAGAATCTTGTTTGTATATGATGTATACTAATGATGTGAATGTATGTGGTGGGTGCAGGTTGTACGAATGACAAATTATCATCATGAGGTGTAGCGACCAAGGTCCGAGTTGCAAGATAGATTGTACGGGGATCCTGGAGTATGTAAAATGTTAGACATAAGTTAAACTTTCATTTTGTAAAGGAGTACGAAGGATGCGTATATTGTAAAAAGGTTATTTTATAATGAAGTTTCAAGTAAGATAAAACGTTTTTAATGAAAGAAATTTTATGGTACGTAATTCCGTTGCGTCTTTTCAGTTAAAGCATGTTAGGGTGTTACAAAATGGAACCATAAGATCACAAATTTTCTTATCTTTCATTCAAGTATATTCGAGCATATTTTTTATGACATAAAAAAAGATTTATGGTGTCGTTTTGTTTTCAACACTATTATTATAGTAGTGCACATGTGCAATATAACATGTACTACAATTGCATTACATGCTTAAAATTAGCTTTTTGAGTCTAGTTTAGCTTTTAGGGTTAGTTTTTTTGGAGGTTTAGGATTAGGATTAGGTTTTTGGGTGTGGGGGGAGGGGGGTTTAGGTTTTTTTTTTTTTGGGGGGGGGGGGGGGTGGGGTGGGGTGGGGTGGGGGGTTTATGTTTTTTTCGGGTTTATGTTTAGGGTTTAGTTTTAGGTTTTTAGGGGGCGGGGGGTGGGGGGTTTAGGTTTTTGGGGGGTAGGGGGGTTAGGCTTTTGGTGGGAGGGTGAATTTAGGTTTTTGTGGGGTGGGGGGGTTTAGGTTTTTGTGGGGTGTCGGTGGGGGGTGGGTTAAGTGGTTTAGGCTTTCCGTATTAGTGCACATGTGTAGTACAACAATTTTTTTTTTTTTTTTGAAAATTTTTTTCCATACGTAAAAAGTAGCGATTTTTCTTTAAAACATTGTAAAAAAAAAATTTTGGTCTTTTTTTAGGTTTTTTTAGTTAGTTTTTTGGTTTTCTCATTTAAACTAGTTTTCTCATGATCCATCCCTTAAATTAATAATTAGTAGATGTTTACCTGTGATCAAGTGGTATTGGTTATGGTGTATGATTTTAAGTCAAGCTGATATTTATTTAGGTGGCGTTTTTTCTATAATAATAGAATCTTTATCGTTAAAAAAATAAAAGTTGAACGTTTAAAAATATAGATTTAAAAATCTTAAATTTAAATAACATTTGAATTTATAAATCTTGAAAAGACGACAGCGTATTTTATGTATTTATCTGATTGTTTGTTGGGCCTAGGTGAATCCAATTCACCGGCCCCAACTGCCTTTGTGTAATGTGTACTTTAAACCCTTTACGTTTACTTATTTACAAAATGCAACCTCATTTCACTTTAAAGACTTATTTATGCCTTCTAGCTGCAATTTGGTTGGAATTAATGCATTTTACAAGATGACTTATGGTGGGTGAGTCGTTAACCTGAGTCATTTAATCAATATCCAATTTATAATATCACAAAAAAACTATAACTTACAAAGAAACCCAATAGGAATATCCAAAACCCAAAATATCTAGAATTAATATTAAGTATGTGATTGATACAAGAAAAATTCACAGATTATCCGAAACCTTATTTCTATCCGTTGATTTTGTCTACTAATACTTCATTCGAAGATTTATTGTGTTGGATATAAATTTTTATTTGAAGATGTGTATTAAATGATAAAATTTATATTTTGTATGCTATAAAATATGAATTTATCTTTTGGAGTTTATATCATAATGAACTCACATACATTAGACTACCTGTTGTGGTGTCGTGAGCGGCGGGCGCCAGCCATCATGGCTCGCGAACACCACAACGATGTCCAACCACCGGGGGCGCGAGCGTGACAAGCCTCGCGGCCGCAGATGATCGTTGTGGGATTTTAGGCGACGTTTTCGAATGGTTAACTACTTGGTTGAGCGGTCTAAAAGGCGATCCGATTATGGAATGCATTTTCTTCATCCAATTCTTCCGAAGAAGACGATCTGATTATTGAAGCAGGTAGGATAACAGTTAAGTACTTGGTTGAGCGGTCTAAAAGGCGATGAGGGCTAACGAGACAACCCCAGCTTGATCGTGATCGAGAGCAAGCTAACGAAACATTGATACGTCACTATTTTAGCCTCGGTCCCGTTCACGACAAGGAACATTTTAGGCGACGTTTTCGAATGAGTAGACAATTATATATGTGTTTAGTGAATGATATCCTTTTGTCAACCAAGGGAAGATGCTAGGCGTAGACTCGGGTTCACCTCTATACAAAAATGTATTGCCGCTCTATGACAACTAGCGTATAGGATTTCGTCAGACGCAATGGATGAATATATATCTTTACTTCATTTATATATATTTTTTTTAAATTTTAAGTTTAAATTTGACAACACATGTTTAGCTTATATATCTTTACGTAGGGATCATATCCATTTACTCACGAAGATACCTGCGTAAACCAACATTGTTTGATATCCAACCTATATACGAGGTTCACGGTGAAAAAATAGTTTTCCCGGAATGCTCGGTAGCCTTGACTGTACCCATGTTGGATGGGTTATGTGACCTACGCCTTGGCGAGGTCAGTTCTACCGAGGTGATCACTCTGGCCCGAAAATTATACTTGAAACGGTGGCCTCATATGATCTTTGGTTTTGGCATGCGTTTTGTGGAGTTACTGGGTCAAATAACGACCTAAATGTTATCGATCAATACGTAATATTCGATGACATTATTAACGAGATTGAGCCTGCACAATCGTTTTATGCAAACGGGGAACATTTCAAGTATGACTACTAGCTGGTTGATGGTATTTACAATGAGTGGTTGACACTTTTTCAAGCTTTTTTCGTCTACAATTGATGACCAATGAAAGTACTTTATAAAGAAACAAGAATCAACAAGAAATAGAAAATGTTGGATGTCGTATACACTTGTCTAATTCTGCATAACATGATTCCAGATGACCAAAACTATCAAGGTGATGTCACACGCGGTGAATCGACAATCATTGATTAACAAAAACTCTAAAACATACATAATGTCAAGAACCTTGAGATACACGGAAACCTTTTCCATGAGTTGGTTGGGAGGGGCGGCCACCCCCGAACTTTTCACTCGGTAGTGAAGAGTATGTAGTTTTCGTATAGAAATTTGGTATATACGTTTCAACCCCCCAGTTCTATAGAAATTTTTTGGTATATACGTTTTCGACCCCCCATCGAAAATCTCAAGCTTCGCCACTGCTCACCTGAGCCACAAGAGGGTCAAGTGACTTCAGCAGGGACTTTATCCAATGCCCAGTCAGCGCCATGTGAAGCAATATTAGAAGATGAATTCGGGTGCTAGCTTGAGCCACAACACAAAGTCTTATAGATATTTCAAACATTATATGATGACCACGATGATGAATATATCCGATTTATCATATATATTAATACTAGGTTAGAACCCCGTGTAATACACGGGTTGAATAAATGTAATTTTATATACCAAATAATAAAAAATATATCTTTAAAAACCTCATTTATTACACGGGTTGAATAAATGTAATTTTATATACCAAATAATAAAACAATATATCTTTTAAAACCTCGTTTATTACATGGGTTGAATAAATGTAATTTTATATATTAAATAATAAAAAAGTTATATCTTTAAGAACCCCATGTATTGTACGGGTTGAATAAATTTAATTTTATATATTAAATAATGAAAAGTTACATTTTTAAGAACCTCATGTATTGTATGGGTTGAGCACATGTGTAATTTTCTATATCAATCAATCAAAAGTTATATCTTTTAATATCTTTATAAACCCTATGTATACGGATTGAATAAATATAATTTTATATACCACATAATGAAAAAAGTTATATTTTTAAAAACCTGGTGTATTACACGAGCTGCATAAATGCAATTTTGTATAGTAAATAATAAAAATATTATATCTTTAAAAAACCTCTTTTATTGAATGAATCTAATAAAAAATGATATCTTAAAAAAAACGAACGAATATACTCGATATATGATGGATGGGGTGATTGCGGTGATGGTTCTTATAAATGCCACGTAAACATAGTGAATATCGTATTTGAGCACAGAGTTGAACACGTAAATAAAAGTATAGAACCAATAAACATTGATTAATGTTTTTGTTTACCTTTTATAAACATTTTGAAATAAGTTCTACTCTTACCTACTTTAGTTTAATAAAATAAATAAATCATTCACATTATATTAATTTATATTTAGTGTACCTCTTTTTTTTTTTTTTTAATTTCAGGATAAATAATTTGAAATCTAATAAATATTTTAAAATATTATATTATCTTCTATACGAATTGTTTAAATTTATATTAAATTTAATTTTATAATTATCTTTTAATTAATATTAATATTATATTATCTCCTATACGAATTTTTTAAATTTAAATATTAAATTTAATTTTATAATTATCTTTTAATTAATATTAATTATCTATATTTAAGTAGGAGAGAAAAATTAGATGGCTCCAATGAATGACATGTGTCCCTCTATTGATTTCTTTTATTATCTATTATATATATCTATACATATAATAAAAGAAATCTGATTGAGGACACATGTCAATCTCTCAATCACTCTTAATTTATGTTTCTCACCTAAAAAATAAATAAATAAAAAAATAAAATAATCATAATCATCTTATTGTTATTCTATTCCTAAAAATAAGCCATATTCCTAGATATTTAAATAACATAAATTTTATGTTGTGTATCGATATAAATAAATAAAAAAATAATAATCATAATCATCTTATTGTTATTCTATTCCCCTAAATAAGCCATATTGCTAGATATTTAAATAACATAAATTATATGTTGTCTATCGATTTAAGTAGAAAAAATCATTAAGGTATGACTAGAGGGCATAATTAAATAGCATTCTTTCCGTTCAAAAAAAAATAAATGATATTATTATTAATTAATACTATCGCACAGGACGGTATGACTAGAGGGCATAATTAAATTAAGGTTTTTTACTTATAGTTTGTTAGTTCATTTTAAGAAATTGTATATATAGTTAGGTTTTTATTATTTTTTTTTTGTCATTTTATTAAATATTATGTTATAGTCTTGTGTATTATATGGATCCAATGATTTCAATAATGAAAACTGTTTATTTATATTTTTTTAAATAACAACAAATAATCATGTTTAAATAGTCCTGGACTGAATTTAAATAAATTTCCGTCATTAAAGGCTAAAAATTAGCTTATATATGAAATAATGGTCATCATTAGAAATCTAATATAAAAACGCTTTCGTAAAATCTATTTTTGGTAAGCTTTAAACAAAAAAATAACATTATAAGTTATAAATAAAAATATATTTGAGGTATGGGTTGATTTTGTGAGAAGGTTTAAGAGACCTAATCTAACAAAAAATATTGATTAGTTTAACATATATATTTAAAGGTCGAATATTAAGGTAAAGATTTTAAAATAAGAAATGTTGATAGTAACTAAATGAAATTATTTCCGTTTATTGTTTCTTAGCTATTTATTATTCTTTATTAATAGAATATTTCATTTATTTACTATTTCTTTTTCCAATGTTTCTAATTTTTTTCTTATTTAATAATTTAATATTTTATTAACTTAAACCCGTGTAATACACGGGGTTGTAATCTAGTATATAATAAACATGAAAAATATGGGCTGATGTGTCAGCTTGTGGTGCAATCTCAAGGGAATTTGGGCGGGAAATAATATTGGCTAAGATGGAAGCGGGATCCATTTAAAATTCGGGTCACCCATCTCTTAAATATGGATCCTATATATTGTCTTTAACAAACCACAATACTTCACAGACTCACTTCTCTGGAAACCTAGGTATCAGCCACCGTGTTCCTCATTCTTCTTCCTTACGATTCAACTCAAACCCTAGCTATTAGCCACTGTGATCCTCATTCTTCTCCGTTGTTCTACGATTGAAAGTCTACAATTGATCGGTATGTATTAATCATTTTGGTATTTGTTATTTTGATTGTTAATTTGTTCCATCTTTGATAGTTTTTCCCGTTTCTGTTAATGATGTTTAGATTTTCTTTCTGATTTAGGATTTAATTAGTTGATTAATTTATCTTGATTTTCTTTGTAATTTAGGGTTAAAAATATCATCAACGGTTTCAAGTGAAGATCCTCATGTTTTCATCATATAATAGATTCTAATGTTTTCGATTGTATTTAACCACCGTCTATTTCCGATTATTAGTTTTTTGGTTGTTGAAAAGCTAAGCATGAGTTCAATGGAATGATAAATATTAGGTTGTGGTTGTTTCGTAGAACACTGAACATCATTAGGGGACTATCAAAGTCAATTTTTATTAGAAATTGACTTATTATTGCAATAACAAATTCCTTATACAGAAAGTAATTTATGCTTGTGACAATATGGTATATTAGAACAATTTTTCACTATTAATGATTACCAGTGGTTGTAAAACTGATGTAAGTTTATAGTGTAGTTTCCTTTATCTTGATTTGTTATAAGTTTTGTATAACAAATGCATACTGACCTAAGAATTGCACACATGAGACTGTCTTCTCCTGTTCATTATTATAACATTATAGTAATTACGGATTTAAGTAAAGGTGGCATATTTTGATCATATATATGTGAATGTGTCGATTCCGATTTTGTCTTTTTTTGTTTTTATTTCAAATTGGTCAATTGGGTAAGGGAAAAAAACTTAAAAAGGACTTTATTCAAACGGGTCAAAAGTTGTTCAGAGTGTATTTTTTAGCGCTTAAACTTTTCTAGGTCGTTTTACTCAAGAGTTAATTATTGTAGAAATCATATGGTGTGACTTTATATGAAACTCCAAAATATTCATAAATGTAAAAACTTTTGGAAAAAAATTTTCAGGTCAAGCCCAACCATACTCATTTTGACCCGTTATCCAACCTGCACGGGCCACTTTTTTTCACCTCTGCCATCGAGCTTCAAGAAGTGAAACACAACATCATACTTGTGTTCATTCTACGAATCACAAAAAACTAATACTTGTAACTAAAAGCATTATGCATTTCTAATTGCAGCAAGCAATTGAAAGTACTCTTGCTTAAAAGAAGCCCAAGGTTGTATTTGTCCTAGGTGAGAACTTTGGGGTAGAAGACATATCATGTTTCAGTTTTAAGCTACTTCTGACTTATGTAATTGCCCAACTATCATTATATGAATTGCTACCCCGCCGCCGGTTCCCTTCTTCATAGTTCTGCGATTTCGAATTCGATTAAGGTATGCTTCTGGATTTTTTATTTTTTATCGATAATTAGGTTGTAGGTTTTGTCTTTGATACACTCAACTTCAAGAGCTCTAAGTTGTAGGTTATTTGTAGGTTTTCTCTATTTTTAATCGATTTATGTCTTCGTGTCATGGATGTTGATTCATTGGTAGTTGGTCACATGCTCTTAAATTCACACATCATGAAACGTAATTTATATTTCGAATAAAGACATTTTTTAATTTGCAGTGGTGAGTTTGATTATTTGGTTGATGGTTTTATATTTTCGAGTGGACATGGGAAATTGGCAAGGCAAATGACATTCTAGATGGCATTTTTGGATATAAAAAAAGTGTATAAAGGTATAATATAAGGAAGTTGATATGAACTTGTGAATGTGTTTTAAGCTTTCTTATATAAGTTAGTTGGTATTTTATGTATATTAGTTTGAATCACCAAAAGGTTATTACACTTGATTTTCGTAGCATTAAAGGACTGAAATTGAAACCCTTTAATGTTCCACGAAATGCTTTACAGGTGTTCGACGAAATGTGCAAATGGGATAGAGCTTCTGTTGAAATAGAAATTGTAGAATCCACATTCCAGAGAAGGGCTGAAGATGTTCCCAGTTCTGGTACCATTTAAGTTTGTTATTTTTATTGGGGTTTTTTTTTACAATCTGTGAACATGAATTCACAAAGAAAACACACAACTGGATACGAAGAGAGATTAATTGGTGTTTTGTGGGGTTTTTTTGAACATGGTCTTAATCATAAGCCCTTTTATTATATCCTTGGATATGAGGCAATTTTATGGGGTATTTTGTTTACTAATGTTTGATTATAGTTTCTGTACAGGGTCACCATTGGATTCTAGACCCACAATACCCTTGCCAGATAGAAATTTATTGGTGTTCATTCTTGATAGCCTTCAAAAGTGAGTCTTTATTGCTTTTGCTTTTATGGATAGAATACATCTTAATTGCTGTATTCTCTCTTGATTCATAGAGTTTTATTTATGGTTATCTAAACTGTTATGCAGGAAGGACACTCATGCCATTTTCTCTGAACCTGTCAATCCGAATGAGGTGCGTTGTTTTGTGGTTTACGAGTGCCATTCATTGTTTTTGTTTTAGTTTTTTACTTATATGAAGGGTTTATTTATATGCGGCCCATGTGTTGTGTGTTTCTGAATCGCCACTCTTCTTTCGATTCTTGATTATGAATGTAGAATTGGTTTGTAGTTCACGACTTCATTAAAAATAACATAAGCATGTTCATTCAATCGTTCTATTGAGGTGTCAATCAAAACTTGAATTTGTATTTTTCCATTCTTTAAATATAACTTTTTTTTACCTGTGATTTGTTCTTTATTGGGTTTCCGGTGATGGCTTAATTCAATTTTAGCGAAATAACTACATCAATAAGCAAAGAGTAGCCTTTTCAATTTATCAAATTGGATTAGGTATGTAATATGTTGGAATATGATTACTTGGATAATCAATTTTTGAGAATGTAAATGGGTTCTCTTGAAATTGTAAAGTTGCAATTAAAAGAGTCTTTTTAAAATCAGGCATTTGATTAATTTTGGACATAGAAAATCACAGTTAGCTTTTTAGGTTTATGTTCATTGAAGTTTAAATTTCTATTACTTCTCTTTCGTAGGATTTTGCAATTCTCTTGTACGACCCACAACAAATATTAATGGTCAATGTTGCAGCTGTATGAGGAGTAATTGGCTATGAAACTGAGGTAATTTTTTTTATTGTTTATATTTAAAAATTTTATGTAAAAATTTTATTGTTTATATTTAAAGAAAATTTATTGCTTGAGGAGTAATTGGCTAGAAAACAAAGTTTTTTTTAATATATTAGTAAGAGGTCAATTTTCCCAAAGTTGCAGCCACAGCCAATGATGCAACCAGACTGCCATCGCCTCAACTCCAACAACTTCTCTAACATAAAGTAAAACAATAAGGTTTGTCTTTCCTTTATAAGGGTGAAGGGAGTGATTGAACACTTGGAATAGGTAAACTCCCAAATCATCCAATCGTATAGCGTCATGTCAATTGTTTACCTAATGCTAAAAAACATTGGCGGTGTTTACCTAATGGGGTTTAGGTAAACTATTTAAAAGAAAGAAAAATGTGTGATTGGTTGAGAAGCAATGGACCCCACCACACACCCTCTCTCTCCCCCTTTCCCTCCCTTCACCGCGTCGGAGAACCTTCACCGAATTCCCCCCTCCCCCCCCCCCCCATTTCAGTAAATGTTGATCGGTAAACAGGTTGGCAGTGGAGTGGGGTCGGTACCGAGTGGGTTTGCCGCCCCCACTCCGTTCACCCTAATGATCTAAAAGTTGAAAGCAATGACCAATTACGTATATGTTAAAATGATATCCCATAACGAAAGAGAGTATATTAGATCCAACATGTAAAAGTTTAAAACTTATGCACAATGATGGATTGTCATAATATTTGAGTAGATTCAGGGGACATTTTTAGTCATTATACAAATTTAGATGTGAAAGAATCTTTAAATTTAGGGGCATTTGTCATTTTACAATTTTTCGACAAGTTTTTTCGATGCCAGAATCATCATAACTGAAACCAAATCTATACTTGGGTGGGCCTACATAACAATATCCCAAACTTTAATTGTATAAAATTTATTATTACTTTTTGAACGTTATACATAATACATTTCTTGAGATCTAACAAGTTTTATTTTATGTAGTTGTTTGAATTCAAGTATCATGTTCATTTAAAGGTTTTGATGCACATGGATGCAGGTCAAGTTAGGAAAAGCCTATCAGCTAAGCCACATGCAGATGGTTATTTCATATCTTTAAGTAGGTTATTTTTCTCTTCTCATACGCATGCTCATCTTGGGTTTATTTTGAACTTTCCTTGATACTTCTTCTTTGTAGTATGATAGGATAGTCATTTAACTGTTTTGGTAATATTGATACTTTACCTAATCTTTGATATGATCTATGTTGCCCCTATGTGACACTGAATACGAAACCAGAGGTTGAGCAGAAGAAGCCCACAAAACCAGAGAATGAATGAACCGAGCAAACCTGGTTATACCTCAAGTGTAGCAGCAGCAACAACTTTTAGATGTTTCTAAGGTTAATCTAAAGAAGTCACCGCCATTAAGGTTCAGGCAACTTTTTGGCGTTTCTTGCTAATATTTTCTGAGTAAACTCCGCTTAAAACTGTTATATCATTTCATTTTAAATACGCTAATACAAAGATTTTGGTTGTTATTAGGCACGAAGAAAGTTGCGAGCCTTCAAAGGGCATGTGAGGTTAAGAGTGTTGGTTCAAAGCTACGCAGTTATAGAGCTCCAAAATCAAATACCGTTCGCGGTCCACTATTCAACTTGGGATGTTTTATTTCCAAAATGTTACTACCTGATCCAAATTACATTTCTAAAAATTCTTTGGTTTATAGTCAATTGTTTTTTGGCAAATTGGAAAATAATAATCCCACCATTGTGAAATTGGCCAATAATAATCCCAAGTCAGGAATTAGCCACCAATAATCCCACCTCGTCCATTTTTGGAAAATAATACTCCAAATGCTGACGTGGCACTTTTGTCGTTTAGTGTCGGTGGATTATTATTTTCCGAAAATGAACGAGGTGGGATTATTAGTGGCTAATTCCTGACTTGGGATTATTATTGGCCAATTTCACAATGGTGGGATTATTATTTTCCAATTTGCCTTGTTTTTTTGTGTGAAATGATATATTAGTTGTCTTACCAAATTGATATTAGAAATAAATTATGTGAAAGCCGTCAAGCAACGTGCGTCTAGAAAACATAATTACCCACGGCAACGCGTGTGCATTTCCACTATTGTAAGTGAAAAGATACTACATATTGCAAGTGAATGATAAATTGATTGGGCTTATGGGTTTTTGATACATTGATTAAAAGGCTTTTGCAAACCCAAAATTGTAACAAGTTAACAATTTGTCAACCACAAATCACAATTGCCAAGTGATAGCCTATACGACAACATACGTCATTATGTTGGACAAACACCTAGAGGTAGCTGATTGTGTTACTGTTATTTTTTGCTTATCATTACCAAAACTAAAAAAACAAAATTTCTCATTGTTTTTCTTGGTTGTAAGCTAATTTCATTTTTGTTTATATGATTACTATATTATTAAAGTCATTTTTAAATTTTATTACAGCTTCAAATACGCCCATTGCGAAGATCGATAATTAAGAGTGGACTAATCTCATGTTACTTTTAGTAATTTGTAAATGTAAAATTATTTGTCTTTTTCTTGATGTTTTTGTACACGGCTTATAAAGAAAAATTCATACCTAATAACACTTTATTTGCATTACTTTTATTGATACACTTATAATTAATGTAATTTGTATTTTCCTACCCGGGTCGCCACCCGGGTGATAACCTAGTATAGTATATATAGATAGATGTTCCAATCTAAAAACATAAAATCATATAAAAATCAGAATGATAAGAAAAAAAAAAACTTACATGAATACCTTTTAACAAACTAACATAGTCAATAATATCCACATATCTCTTAAATTACTAAATCTTCTAAAGGATGCTTATTGCAGAAGTCTTCAAATTACAAGGGCCTAAAGTGAAGAAAACAAAAGCCGATACTTTTATTTTGGCGTGTAGAAATTGAACAAGAAGCCCTGCTTTCCAAGAAAACACACACAAACACACAGAGGTCGAATTCTCCTTTTGGGCGCAAATTCGAACACACATTCATACAATCCTTCAATCAATTCATCACTCAAAGCAAATCTGATGGAACTGGAACTTCTCCGATCGAATCTGTCAAAAGTTCGTATTCCCGAACCTACAAATCGCATTTACAAACAGGAATGCTGCATCAGTTTCCACACTCCGGTGAGTTTTCACTTTAGCTTTTCGTTTATTTCGTTTTTTAGGTTTTCTAAACTAGGTTTATGAACTTTTGGATTAAATAGGGTTTTGTGCGGTGTCTGTTTGGGTGAAATTAGGGTTTATAATAATTGTATGCATGTTTCGTAGTGAAATTGTGTAACATGTAGGGTTTTTAATAACTGTATGCATGTTTTGTTTATGATTTGTAGTGAAACTGTTAGGGTTTATAACAATTGTATGCATGTTTGTTTATGATTTGTTGTGAAACTGTGCTATTTTATGATTTTAGATGTTAATTGCAACTGTTTTTGGATGCAAGAGTGTTATGATGTGTGAAATACTGAAATATGGCTTATGAAAGTAGATAATTAGGAATGTTTGTAGGTTTTAGTTATGTGGAGGTTAATTTTTTGACTAGATTGTAACTGGAGGGTTTGGTGTGATGATATAATTGTTTTGCATATGTGCATAATGATGTGTTGTGAGTTTAATTTCGGAAGGTACGGATCATACTTATGATGCCGAACATATGTATTTTGTTGTAATTTGGTATGAAGCTTAGTTCGCGCGGTTAGAAATCGGTTCTTGTCTTCTTGAAGAGTAAAAAAAAATCTGTGCAACTCTTAAATAGGAAAGTAATATCCGAGTTTTTTAGATTGGAGTAATATTATATTCTTGCTTTGAACCGTAATGTCAGCAAATCATTGGTTTTAACAGTTTCTTAAATACTAGATTCGTATTTATTTTATCTTAAACTGGAAAGTAATATTTGAATTCTTATATTTGTGTTTCTCTTTCTTCAGAGTTCAGAAGGTGGATTGTTTGTGGATATGAACACGTTTCTTGCCTTTGGGAAGGACTATGTTGGTTGGAATTTCGAGAAAACGGGTAACCCAGTTTATCTGCACATAGAGCAAACCAAAAAACCGATTCCTGAAGATAGACCTTTGAAGAAACCTACGCTCTTGGCTATAGGTATTGCATGTGTCAAAATTCAACTTGCACTTGTTGATTTTGATTCTATATATACGGCTTACTTTTGTAGGTATTGATGGAGGATTTGATAACCAAGAACCCGAATACGATGAAACTTACAGCATAGTAATATTACCAGATTACGCAACGTTGCCTTTTCCGTCAGTGGCATTGCCCGAAAAGGTTTTTCTTTAACACTTTTAGTTCATCACTTGAAATAATTTTATTTTCCTTTTGTGTGTTGTCTACAAAAGGTTAATTCATGTTTTCGTAACAGGTAAGGTTGGCAGTTGATGCAATTTTAATTGCGGAGGGTGCTGAACGTAAGGAGCAAATTGCATCATGGACAGCTGATAAAAAGCAAGTTAGTCAACATGCATTGACTTTAAAACAGATAGATAATGGTGTCAGAATTCCTCCATCTGGATGGAAATGTGCCAAGTGTGACAAAACTGAGAATCTGTGGTTGAATTTAACGGATGGAATGATTCTTTGTGGGCGGAAACTTTGGGATGGCAGTGGTGGTAATAACCATGCTGTTGAACATTACAATGAAACTCATTATCCGCTTGCTGTTAAGCTTGGAACAATAACTTCTGATCTGGAAGGAGCAGGTAATGTCATCATGCCCATTGGTGATTCTACATCACATATGATTAGTGCAAGCGTTATATGTTTTTTCAAATATAATTTTGAGTTCTATATTATGGCAGCTCAGATGTTTTTTCTTATCCGGAGGATGACAGTGTGACTGATCCTCTTCTGGCTGAGCATCTGGCGTTTTTTGGTATCGATTTTTCCTCCTTGCAGAAGGTAAGTATAATAATTCTTTTTGCTTTTTGTATCTGTGCAGATTGTATCTCATGAACTGATTTACGTAGATCATATGTTTTTGTTGTTAGAAATTGAGTCTGGTTGTGTATTATAGTCTCTTGAGGAAATCCCCTAACATTTCAAATAATAAGAGGCATTGATTACAATTTATATGCATGGTTATGTTTTATTGGTATTCCAGTTTTCTAAAAGCTAGAATAGCATTTGTATGCTATTTAATACTTTTGTGAATCATTTTGCTTTTAAAGTTTTGACAATTTCTAGTGGCGAATTTGACTGTTTGAGTTTTTGATAGTGGTATCTTGATTAGGGCTGCAAACGAACCGAGCAAACACGAACAAGACCTTGTTCATGTTCGTTTGTTAACGAAATATATGTGTTCACGAATTGTTCATGAACACTTACCGAACAAGATTTTATGTTCGTGTTTGTTCATTAAGTAAATGAACATGTTCATGTTCGTTTGTTTTTGTTTGTTAATTTTAGGTAACAAAACAAACAAACGAACATGAAGACAACCTAATGTTCATAAACACATATGGAAACAAACGAACACAAACAAGTGTTCATGAACAAAATATATAAAACACTGATACTTGCCAAATATTTTATTTGTCAGAATTTTGAAGTATTTAAATAATATATAAAATCTGAAAACACTAATGAACTATCGAACACAAACTAAGTAGTTAATGCGGTAAAATATCGGATATCGGTCAAGTACTGATATTTGAGATATCGGTTATTGCGGTGGGATATCGGTAGGATATTGGTAATTTTAAAATCGTGCTAAATTTATATATATAAAAATTTAACACTAACAATTCAGTATACTCTCCTGCTATTAACAATTTAACCTTTTGTAACTTGCAAAACACTAACAATTGTAGCAAGTAGGAACTCACTAAGACTTAAAACACTAACACCTAACAATTAAGACTTAAAACACTAATAAAACAATAAGAAGAAAGGCAAATGGTAGAAGTAAGAAGAAAGATACTGATATCGGGAAAATCGGTGATATATCAGTTAAATATTGGTCCAATATCGTTCAAATATCGGTCAATATCACCGATATTATCGGTACCGATATTCTGACTGATATTTTGTACCGATATCTCGGCAGGGGACTGATAACCGATATATCACTGATATATCGGGATATTAACTACATAGAACACAAACAAACATAAATAAACGAACGCTTGATATCGGGAAAATCGGTGATATATCAGTCAAATATTGGTCCAATATCGTTAAAATATCGGTCAATATCACCGATATAATCGGTACCGATATTCTGACTGATATTTTGTACCGATATCTCGGCAGGGGACTGATAACCGATATATCACTGATATATTGGGTGATATATCTGGATATTAACTACATAGAACACAAACGAACATAAATGAACGAACGCTTCCTCTATTCATGTTCGTTCTTTAACTAAAAGAACGAAATTTCTTGTTCGCGATCGTTCATTTATTTAACGAACTAACACAAACAAACTTCCCGCTGAATGGTTCACGAACTGCTCGTTGAAAGTTCGGTTCATTTGCAGCCCTAATCTTGATAAACATTGTTTGGATGGTTAAATAAGGACATTGATATCTGACTTCATGTAATTTTCAGACAGAAATGACAACAGCTGAAAAGGAACTTGACCAGAATACGAATTTTGACTGGAATCGGATTCAAGAAAGTGGGCAGGAAGTTGAACCACTTTTTGGACCCGGGTATACAGGACTCACTAATCTTGGTAACAGGTAAAAAAATATTTTTTTTAATGAAATATTCTTTAAAAACTATAGCCATTTTTGCTAATGTCTCATGGTTCCATCTTTTTTTTTTTTTTTGTTGCTGCAGTTGCTATTTGGCTGCAACTATGCAAGTTATCTTCTCAACTAATTCGTTTTGCTCACGGTCTGTAAACTATTGCATTTTGATGATCTCTCTACTTGTTTGTTTTCTTCATGTTTCATGTCATCTTGTCTTTACCTTTGCCAGATACTACAAGAACCAAAGTTTGAAAACGGCTTTTGATATAGCTCCTGCTGATCCAACTGTAGACCTGAATATGCAATTGTAAGCTGTTATCATATTAATCGTTTAATTGACTACCATTTATGAGCAATTTGCATCACTTTCTAAAGTTTTTCTCTTTACTTTGTTTGGCAGAACTAAACTTGCTCATGGTCTTCTTTCTGGTCAATATTCTATTCCAGCAGTGCATGTATGTTGATGATAGTAATTAATAGTTTCGGAATTAAATTGCATTTTTTTCTTTTATTGCGACTTCACCATCACTTGTTTATTCTCCAGAATGATGACGTGGACTCATCTTCAAGTGCTGTAAGTCTGACCCTTATTTATTTTTTCATACTATTCTAACTTTTTTTTTTTGTAAATATCTATCTACTAACATGGTATCTTTTCTGTTGCTATGTTAGAAACAAGAAGGCATTCGTCCCAGAATGTTCAAGGCGGTAATTGCAGCCAGTCATCCCGAATTTTCAACCATGCGTCAACAGGTATTACAAAATATTCCGAACATCGTTTTCTTCCTATCATATCTTTTGTTACTATATTTCTAATGTAGATGACTGAAAATGAATTATATATAGGATGCACTCGAGTTTTTTCTACATTTAATTGACCAAGTTGAGCGGGTTAACGCCAGCAATCCCGAAGCAGATCCCGCAAGGAGTTTCAAGTTCGGTATTGAAGAGCGCCTTCAGTGCCCTTCTGGGAAGGTTGCTTACAATAAAAGAAACGACTACACTCTTTCCTTGAATATTCCACTAGAGAAGGCTACCAACAAAAGTGAGTTTTATCTCTTTTAATATTTAAATTTGAGTAAAATGCCATTTTTGTCCCTGAGGTTTGGCCAGTTTTGCGACTTTCGTCCAAAAGTTTATTTTTCCGCATCTGGATCCAAAAGGGTTGATATTTTGCCATTTTCATCCGGCTCGTTAACTCCATCTATTTTTTCCGTTAAGGCAGGGGTATTTCTGTTTTTTTGTTAACTTAAAGGGCAATTCGGTCTTTTTCACTTTATGTACAAACATTTAAAACACCCTTACTAAATAAAAGTTAAGTCTCCTAACTTTAGGTTAACAAAAAGATGAAAATACCCGACTTAACGAGAAAAATAAATGGATTTAACGAACCAGATGAAATTGGCAAGATATCAAACCTTTTGGATCCAGATGCAGAAAAACGAACCTTTGGATGAAAGTCGCAAAACTGGCCAAACCTCAAGGACGAAAATGACACTTTACTCTAAATCTTCTTTGATATTTAAGTTTTTACTCACCAGAAACCATCTTTAATTTATCTTACTGGTTCTATTAATTTCAGAGGAGCTAGAAGAGTTTCACAAACTGAAGGCGCAGAAAGAGGCAGAGGGAAAGGACATGTGAGCCAGATATACCTTCGTTTTTTACTGGCTTTTTATATTTTTAAAAAACACACAATTCATGAAATATGTTCTTTTTATCGTAACAGATCTTCAGATGAAATCGTACGCCCGAGGGTGCCATTAAGTGATTGCTTAGATAGCTTTTCTCACCCAGAGGAGGTGCAAGGTTTCTATAGCACTGCATTAAAAGCTAGAACAACTGCTATCAAGTAATCTTTTCTGTTTTCTGCTACATTTTCAGTATTCATTATCAGTTTTACGGATTTGACCACTATACAAATTTAGCTACAAAGGGAATGTGTCATATGCGTTGGAAGTCACCAAAAGTGTATTTCAATCCAAGCTATTTTATTCAACAAGTTTGACTATCAATTAAATAATATTGTTTTTGTAGTCGTATTTTATAATCTGTACACTAATTATTTATAAACAAGTTGAAATTTTTATGTACGTGGGTCAAATATAATACATTTTCGTGCTTATTAGTTATTATTATGTACATTTTTTGTTGGTCTACGTTTTGTTTGGAAATGAATGGGTTTAAATATAATACGTTTCCACTAGGCGGTATAAATTCAAGTTACTTTACGTTTTGACTCCGCCGCAATGCATGGTACCATATTTTAACGTAAAAAAACTATTTTCTTACGTGCTTATTTTTAAGTACGTTTCGTTCTAATTCCAAGTTGGTTTACCGTTTACGTTTCGACGCAAATTTTCTCGGTAACGAGTCAGGTCAAATATAATACGTTTTCGTGCTTATTTTCATGTGCGTTTTCAGTTGTTCTACGTTTTGACGTAAATTTTTGTTCGAAATTGAGTCGGGTCAAATATATGACGGTATAAGTTCGAGTTACTTTAAGTTTCGACGCCCGTCGGGTGAAAATACTAGTTTTGAACAATATGTGTTTCACGTCAACCCAAGGACCCAACCCACCTTTGTAGGTGGATATTCTTCATGTGCATGTTTCTTGTTTTAAATTCTTAACTTGTTTTTGACCTTTTGACTTATTGTATTTGTTACCGCTTTTGGCCTCCCAATAGAACTGCCGGTTTGACTTCATTTCCCGATTATTTGGTGCTGCATATGAGGAAATTTGTTATGGAGACTGGTTGGGTGCCAAAGAAGCTTGGTACATACATACACGCCTATCTCTATACAGTTTTTTTAGTTATTGTAAAATAATGTTGACATTTTTGGTTACGGTTTTAGATGTCTACATAGACGTCGATGATGTCATAGACATTAGTCACATGCGAAGCAAAGGTCTTCAGCCAGGCGAAGAATTGTTACCTGAAGATGGTATTTCACGCTACTATATATAATATAATATAATCATATAGTGTTAGTTTAATTTAGTTAATTTTTAGTGTTCGTGATTTCGTTGTAGCAGGAGGTGAGGAAGAGTCAACAAAGCTTTTGCCTAATGAAGATATTGTTTCTCAACTTGCTTCAATGGGATTCAATCATCTTCATTGTCAAAAAGCTGCAATCAATACTTCAAATGCCGGGGTGGAAGAGGCAATGAACTGGTTGCTTTCCCACATGGATGACCCAGGTTATTTATTTATTTATTTATTTACGAAATTTGTTTGTTGTACGTATTTATTTAAAGATTAAACAATATTTTGATGGGAATTTCTTCCACTTGTTTAAACTTTAAACCGTGTAGACATTGATGCTCCTATTCGTAAAGAGGCAAAAAACGAGGTTGATCCATCAAAAGTTGCTACACTGGTCTCTTTTGGATTTGATGAAGAAATAGCTCGCAAGGCACTGAAGGCTTCGGTAAAGATTCTTTGTTTTTTCTTTTTATTTTTAAATTTGAGTAAAACGCTATTTTCGTCCCTGAGTTTGGTCAGTTTTGCGACTTTCGTCCAAAGGTTTGTTTTTCCGCATCTGGATCCAAAAGGTTTGAAATCTTGCCATTTTCATCCGGCTTGTTAACTCCATCCATATTTCTCCGTTAAGTCAGGGGTATTTCTGTCCTTTTTGCTAACTTAAAGGGCAATTCGGTCTTTTTCAGTTTATGTAAACTCGCTGGAGATGTGTGAAAAAGACCGAATTCCCCTTTAAGTTAACGAAAAAGACGGAAATATCGCTGACCTTCCGGAGAAATATGGATGGAGTTAACTAGCCGGATAAAAATGGCGAGATTTCAAACCTTTTGGATCCAGATGCGGAAAAACAAACCTTTGGATGAAAGTCGCAAAACTGGCCAAACCTCATGGACGAAAATGGCACTTTACTCGAAATTTTTTGAATTCGTATATATCTGTTTGTTTACTACAGGGTGGTGACATTGAGAAGGCAACAGATTGGATATTTAACCCGAGTGCTGCGGCGGACGCTGCTACATCAAGTAGTGTGGATGCCACATTATCCGATGGGGATGGAAGTTAGTCTCTCATACTTTTTTTTTTTATGCTTTCAGTGTATATGGACAAAGAATATTAATGTTGTTGTCTTGCAGAATACCGACTGATTGGACTGGTGAGTCACATGGGTACCTCGACTCAGTGCGGGCACTATGTAGCGCACGTGTACAAAGAAGGAAGGTGGGTGATTTTTAACGATAATAAAGTGGGCGTATCTAAAAATCCTCCAAAAGACATGGCATACCTCTACTTTTACGAGAGGATTCAGAGTTGAGTATTTCCTTCCCGTTTGACTTGGGAATTCGGTTTGTATTCAGAAGAGGGGAAAAGGAAAAGAGAGGGTTGGCGCTAAAAACGGTTGATAGTTAAAAGTTGTTGGAAATTGATCAAGTGCTAAAAACGTTGTTGGAATACTGAATGTTTTTCTTGTCATGTGGTGAAAAGAGGGTAGAAATTTAAAACTCATTTGGTCGTTGATATGCCAATCTTGATATTTCTTCTATAAAAGAGTATTACCTTCTTATTCTGGAAATTTACTGATCCCAAGTGCCGGTTTTAGCCTTTTAAGTGGTGGAAATTTCTAGGATGGCAAACAAATCCAAAGCATTCGGGTATGTGAATGGTTTTAAAATATTCCACTATGGTATGGTATTAGGTGATATACTCGTTTTTTTAGTTTTATATTTTCAACTAGGGTTAAGACCCGCCCGCGTTGCGGCGCGGGTACATCGTAAATATTGAATGGATTAGTCCAAACGTTATATGATGCATTAAACATATGAAAACACACACTTCGACATATCTAGTTGAACTCAATGTAACCTATATCAGCAGTGTGGTTGGATCAAACGTAAAGTAAATCAAATTCATATCGAACAATCATAACGTATTATATGTGACCCAACTCATACATTGAAAACGTAACGGGTATGAAGGAAAATATGCACATGTAATCGAAAGGGATTAATTAAAGCTTTCGTAAAAAAAGGGAGAAAAAGAAACCATAATTTGACTCCAGTCGGTTCGAAACAAACTTTACGAAACATACATAAAATAAGCACGGAAACATATTATATTTGACCTGAATCATTTCACAAAAAAGTTTACGTCGAAACGTAGAACAATTTGAATTTATACCAAAACGTACATAAAAATATGCACGTAAAAATGGTTTCTTTAAAAGAAAACGTATTATATTTGACATGACTCGTCTATAAAAAAAAAGTTTACGTCGGAATGTAGAACAAATCATATTTATATATAACCATACATAAAATATGCACGTAAAAAATAAATTTTAAGTAAAAGGAGTATAGGGGTAAACCGAAACAAAATATTAGTAAAAAAAAATTTAATAGGTTAAAAACGTTCGTAAAACCGTGCCAAGTAGCACCAATTCCACAACGACATCGACTCTCAACATCGTAAAAATAAAATAGATAAAATGGTAAAAATTACACTGAACGAAAAGCAGACTAAAATCGTTGAACAACGCACACCCGTTACAGTGTGTTAATGCGAAGACATTAACCAGAAACGTAAAACGTCGAAAATAATAACTTAGGACCCGACCGTTGCGGCGAACTTTTCAAAAGGGAAAAAATGGACGCGTTGCGACGGGTCTGTCAAATATGAAAAATAGAGCAAAAAACGTTAAACCTCACATGCACGCTACGACATGTTAACTCGCAAAATTTAGAACGAAATGTAAAACGAAAAACTTGCGAAAGAATAAAACTATGGGGGGCCAAAGTTGTAAATAATAAAGTGTTGTGTTAAATTACAAAATATGAAAAACTTTGAGTTATAAGTAAAAATTTTGAGGGTTAAAATGTAAAAGATAAAACCTAAAGGTTAAAAGTGAAATATAAAGTTATTTTTTTGGGAAACTTCCAAAGCTTAGTGTACAACTCTTAATGCACAAAAAACTTGATAATTTATATATGGAATAATTTCCTTGGGTTATAGAAGTACGTAAAAATTTAGTAAAGATGTATACTCAACGGATTTGTGGGTCATGATTCGTGCTTGAAGAAATCGATTTCATTAGGGGGAGATGAAGTATGAAGTGGGGCGGGATGAATGAGGGGTCGGGACTGGGGAGAACATTGGCCCGCATGATGTAATACTGCCCAAAAGCCACCCGTGCGGTGAATCACTCTCGAAAGTCACTTCGAACAGTTTCTTTATTGATATTATTATATCACGCTTCTCATCTTGCATCTTATTAACAAAATGGTTTAGTGACGAGAAAAATGCATTGAAAGGGTTTAGGGATGGGGTCAGGTAAGGAATGGAGAAAATCTGATGTGGTGCTAATGTGAAGTAGATAGGGTATAGGGATGGCTAGGGATCGATTAAGATTGCGAAAGGATGGATGAAGAGGGTTGATGATCAATGATGAGGAACACTTGATATTTTAAAAAGACAACCATTTAAAAAGCAATTAGTACATTTAGGGCATGTTTGGCTAAGTTTATTTTACCTAAAAAGAACTTTTGTGAAAAAATACTTATTGACTTATTACTTTTTGAAAAAGAAGTTTTTAAAAAAGTGTTTGGATTAGCTTAGACCATGTGTAGTGGTAAGTTGTTATAATGCCTCCACCATGGGGCATTATTCGACACGTGGCATCCTAATCACACTTGGGCATTATAGCAAAAGTGGCGTAGTGGGACATTATGCCAATAACCCCATTCAATCATTTCACAATTATTTTTTTTAATTTAAAACATAAAAAACTTCATTAATTTAAAAAAAAAAAAATTACACTACTTGAAATTAAAAAAAAAAAAAAACAGAAAAAAAAAACGAAAAAATAAAATAAAGTTAAAAAAAAAGAACATGATCTAGAGTCCATATTTTTCTCTAATTTTTTGGCGACGCATTTGCGCAAGGATCAACGCATCGCCTTGTAGGTGGTCGATAGGTTTGGACAAAAACTCAATGTCCTTTTCCATTTGCCTCGCCTCTTGCATCTCGTTAAACTTTTTGGTTTCGGCCACTCGTTCTTTCATAATCTCATAACGTTGGTGGCCGAGGTCGCGAATGTCTTGGAGACGACGGTTCATCTCCTCGAAATCTTCCTTTAACTCGAGATCGGAAGACGACTCGACCGTTTTTTACCCGGTTCCCTTTCTTCTACCGGTGGGTCGGACCAACTCTTCTTGAATTCCCTCGTCAACGTCCACCGACTCATTTAAATCAACATTGCGGGCATCCGATGTCGGAGTTGACGGGTCAACGGAGGATGATGTTTTTGACCTTTTAGCTCGACGTCTACTACCAGACGTCATTGGATTAACTAGCGCCCACTTTGGACTTTTTCGTAGTAGCTCCCAACACTTATAGTACGTGAAAGGGCATTTCGTCCTCTCGAACTCCTCCAAAGTTCTCGTTAAAACCCCGACGTCACTTTCACCGCTCGGGCGAGTATCGTAGTTACGTTGGTAAACTTCTTGGAACGCGTGAGACTTGTTGTTGATGTCGGTCCATTTGCTAGAAATGGAATCTTTGTCCCGATGTTCGCCTTGACCCCATGTGCTAAAAAAGAGTGCACGAACCCTATCCCAAAAAACGGGACCCGTTTGAAAGTTTGCTACAAATTAAAAAAAAGTAAAAAAATAAGTTGTATGTTAAAAATAAAAGTAAAAAATAAGTAAAAAAAAAAATAATAAAAGAGTTACCCGTTTCTTCGTCCTCCGAAACGTCGAGCCACGCCCGAGTCAGCGTGAATTCCTCCTCCTTCGTCCATTTAATGATAGTTTTTGTACGTCGAGGTTCGTCCTTATCCTTCTTCTTATGTGACCTTCTGCCGCGTTTTGATTTGTCTTGCACCGGTTCAGGTTGCGTTTCCGGCACGACATCGACATCGGGTTCGGATTCGGATTCGGATTCGGGTTGTGGTTGTGAAGGTTGCGACCCGCCGGCCTGACCATAGCCGAATGTGGGAGGTACAAACGGAGTGGCGCCAGTCAAGTAAGCCGCGTACGGTAAAAAGTTCGGGTCCATGTCTTGAAGGTTATACGGGTTTAGCGGTTGGGTTGTGTTCGGGTTCGTGGGTCTTGCGGGGACACCAAAAGGGGGTCGGAATGGATGCATGATTGTATAAAAAAGTAGGAGAAAGTGGGTGTTTTTGTATAAATAATATGATAAAGTGGGTGGATATATATAGTGGGGTAAATTTTTAAATTAAAAAAAAAAATAACAATTTTGACCGTTTGCCAACGGTCTAATTTCGATCCCCTTCAAATTTTCAGCGTTTTAATTAAAACGCCACCTTGTTTTTTTTTGAAAAATAACGCCCGGTCACGCCCCATGTAATGGTGGCCGGGGCGTTTTAGAGCGTTTTTTTTTGAAATTTTTTTACAAATCACGCCCCACTACGGGCGGTCTTATAGGGTGGAAAAAGCCAATAAGTCAATAAGTTGTTTTTTAAAAAGTGTTTGGCTTAGCTTATTGATGTAAAATGACTAAAAACTAATAAGTCAATAAGTTGGTTCAAAAAGCCTAAAAACTAATAAGTCAATAAGTTGGTTCAAAAAGTCACAACACTTCTCAAAAATGACTTTTTGATGACTTTTTCTCTTCTCAAAAAGTTATTTAGAAAAGGACTTTTAGGTTTGCCAAACACTAAAACTATTTTTTAGCTTTTTGATTCAATAAGTCATAAGTTAGGTTGAAAAAAGCATAATATATGAACTCATAGTTATCTATGATCTGAAAGTCTAGTGGCATATTGTTATTTTAACAAAAAAGTCTTTTAACATCTTAATTGCAACTTTATCTTGCATTTGAACCAAGAGGACACCATACCATTAGACTATTAGGTTATGGGTTAGCGGTATGATGTTTGTTTTCTAAAAAATGATGAGTTTAAATCCTTACAATTATAGCATTAGCTATTAAAAAATGTTGTTAAAAACATCAAATGACAATTAAAAGCTTTTATTATTAGGGAAAAAGCATAATATATGATAACTTTTTATCATCTGTTATATATAATAAAGAGTACTGCCATTTTGGTCCCTGTAGTTTGTTCACTTTTGCCATTTTAGTCCAAAACTCAAACCTTTTGCATCTGGGTCCCTGTGGTTTCAGTTTTATTGCCATTTTGGTCCAAAAATGAAATCAAGTCATATTTGTCTTATAAAATCCTGCTATTTTGTCCTTTTCCGTAGGGGCAAAATGGTCATTTCTTTTTTATAAATAAATACCAGATTTTATAAGACAAATATGACCTGATTTGCCCATGAGGAAAAGGACAAAATTGCAGAATTTTATAAGATAAATATGACCTGATTTTATTTTTGGACCAAAATGACAATAAAACTGAAACCACAGGGACCCAGATGCAAAATGTTTGCGTTTTGGACTAAAGTGGCAAAAATAACCAAACCTCAGGGACCAAAATGGCAGTTTACTCTATAATAAATGAAAATAACTTGGGCTATGTGGCAGAAGATTGGAGCTTCCTAGATGTGGTTTACAAGGGAAAAATTTCAGGTTTTTTCATTAGTGAAGCCCCATAAATACTATCCAATCCACCTTTGTTATTTGGATCCTTTATAACCTATTAAAATACATACTTTACCTTTTCAAAACCTTTTAAACCCTTTGTCTCTCTACTTCTCTCTCGATTCTTTCTACTTCTCTCTTCAAAATTTTCATAGCCGACTTTCGTGTTCTTTTTCGATTAACATCTGATCAAAATAAGGTATGTTAAGCGTTATTCCTAGATTTTATTCCTTTTTCCCTTTGATTATCGTGTTCATCCTTAATTTTTTTCATTTTTTGTTGTTTTGCATGTCATACATTCATCCCGATTACGTCCAGGTATGTTGTCCTTTTATTGATTATAGATTCATATTCACTTTCAAGTGTAACTTTACTTCAAATTAGTTCTTACATTTGATATAATACATAATAATGCTTTATCATTGTTTATTTTGCATATTGTTGCATATGAACGGGCTACACTTAATCTTTGTTTCTGGATTTCGTCTAAATAGGTAATAAATTCTGATTTCCGTCAGTTGTTCTTTACTTCGATTTTAGGGGTTTTTTTAGATTTGAGTTGTGTTTTTTGCATTTTAATGTTATTAAGATACTTTAATAAATCAGTTTAATTTTTTCCTTATGAATGTTACTAGGTTATAACCCCGTGTATTACATATGTCGAACAAATAAAATATATATTAAATGCTAAAATTGCAAATTTATTGTAAAAAAAGATTAAACAAAAAGGAAGGAAATTAAAATTAGAAATTTGAACAATTTTTTTTTTAAGAACTTCCGTCAATATTCAATGCTAAAACTTGGTTCAAACCTCAATGAGCTTCTATTGTTAAACCAATTCTCAACATTTGTCTTCTTTGTTATAAAAAAGAATGATTTAAATGAAAGGAGGGAAATTAAATTAGAAATTTGAAAAAAAATTGAGAATTTCCTTCAATACGGAAATTTGGTTCAAACCTCAATGATCTTCTATTGTTATATGATCCTCATTATCAACTTTTTCTCGAAACAATCGCGAATAAAGTGATGACGAATTTCTATATGTTTAGTTTTAGCGTGATGTACTGGATTCTTTGTTATATTTATTACGGCCTCATTATCAACAAAAAGAGGTGTGTTAAGAAACTGCAAACCGTAGTCGCGCATCTGTTGCTGTATCCACAGGATCTGAGAGCAGCAACTGCTAGCAGAAACGAACTCCGCTTATGTAGATAGCGCCGTTTGTTTCTTACACTGCCAGGTAACCAATCTAGGTCCAAAGAACTGGCATCCTGCAGTTGTTGATTTTGAATTGACTTTGCAACATCCGAAATCCGAATCGGAATACCCTTCGAGCGTAAAGTCGCCTGTTCTAGGATACCACAACCCCAATGAAGGAGTTCCTTTCAGGTAGCGTCATATCCTCTTCACAATAATCATATGCGAAGCTCTCGGGTTAGATTGATATCTTGCTGCGAGGCACGTTGGGTATAGGATATCAGGTCGTGAAGCAGTTAGGTACATCATAGAACCTATCATGGATCGATAAAACGTTTCATCAGCCCTGTGTCCGGTGAGATCTGGGTGAATCACATGATTTGTTGCAAGTGGGGTAGCAGCTGGAGTAGAACTTGACATCCCAAATTTCTCTAGAATATCATGAACGTACTTTGTCTGGTGAATGAAAATTCCCTCAGGTAGTTGTTCAACTTGTAGACCCAGAAAGAATTTCATCTCCCCCATTGATGACATTTCGAATTTTTGCTTCATCACCTGTTCGAAATCTTTGCACAGATTCTCATTCGTCGACCCAAAGATTATATCGTCCACATAAATCTGAACTATCAGAAGATGACCGTCGACCTCTTTAGTGTAGAGAGTGGCATCCACTTTTCCACGTATGAAGCTGTTGGCTAGTAGGTGTTGAGACAAAGTCTCGTACCAAGCTTTCGGGGCCTGGTGTAAACCATACAGCGCTTTGTCCAATAAGTAGACCTTGTTTTTGTGGATTGGGTCGATAAAGCCCGACGGCTGACCAACATAAACCTCCTCTTTAACCTTCCCATAATGAAACGCCGATTTTACATCTAACTGATATACTTTAAAGTTCTTCCAAGATGCAAATGCAAGGAAAATTCTGATTGCTTCTAGTCGTGCCACAGGAGCATATACTTCAGTAAAATCAATCCCCTCCTGTTGACTAAAGCCCTGAACAACGAGTCGAGCTTTGTTCCTTACAACAACTCCTCTGTCGTCTCTCTTACACTTAAATACCCATTTTGTATTGATTTTCCTATGACCATCTGGCAAATCCACTAGCTTCCATACTCCCAACTTTTCAAACTGACTCAACTATTCTTGCATCGCAATGACCCAAGAGTCTTCAGTAAGCGCCTCTTTGTAAGTTCTCGGTTCGATCTGCGAGATAAAAACAACTTAATGAAAATTCAGTTTGTAAAGGTGCAACTGTAGAGTAAAAACATGTAAGGCCCTGGTCAATTTGACGTCTCGTGCGAACGCCTGATTGCAATTCTCCTATGATCAACTCCTCTGGATGGTATGAAAGAGTTCGCGGCATTGCTTCGCTTGGAACATCCACATCGCCTTCCAGATTAGTAACATTTTGATTTGCACCTTGTTCACCAATTTGGTTTGTTTGACTTAAATCCTGAATCTGCTCCCCCTCAGAATCTGAATCTCCATGATCAAAGATCGGCATGTTTTCAGCTTCTTGATTATCATCCTCTGCCGACTGATTATCTTGAGCAACTTCATCTTGTTGGACATCATCGTGTTCATCAGCATTACTCCTGAATCTGCTCCCCCTCAGAATCTGAATCTCCATGAATCTCCTGGATTTTGTGGCGGCATAGTATAACCTTGACATTCAACATTTGCTGCTTCAATAATCCGCTTCTTATTTGGAACGAAGACACGTCGCGAAGGACTTGAATATCCAACAAATATACTTTCAATGCACTTCGGACCAAACTTTCCATAAGGCTCTAGAACAGTACAGGGTGACCCGAACGATTCAAGATACTTCAAATTAGGTTTGCAATTATTGATTAACTCAAAGCATGTTTTGTTGAACTTTTTGACAGTGACAACTCTGTTGAGCGTATAGCATGCGGCGGAAACAACTTCAGCCCAAAAATTTATTGGTAACTTTGAATCTCGAGCATAGTTCTAGCCGTCTCGATTAGTGTCCGGTTTTTGCGTTCTGCGACTCCATTCTGCTGCGGAGTGTACGGAGCACTAAACTCATGCAAAATACCTCTTTCATCACAAAATTCTTCCATCTTGCTGTTCTTGAATTCAGTACCATTATCACTTCGAATTCTTTTGATACGCCTTTGGTACAAATTCTCAATTCGTTTGAACAACGCCATCAAACTGTCAAACGTTTCGTCTTTCGTCTTCAAGAAAGAAACCCACGAAAATCTGGAATAATCATCAGTAACCACAAGACAATATTTGTCTCCCGTAATACTCTTGACATTCACCGGACCAAACAAATCCATGTGAAGTCTCTCCAGGGGTCTTGAGACTGAATTGACTTGCTTTGTAGGGTGTGACTTTTTCTTTTGCTTTCCTTTAACACATCTAGTGCACTCCCCTTCCAGATGAAAACCTTTGACATGAACTCCTGTAACCAAATCATTGTGCACCAAATGATTCATTTTTCTAAGATGCATATGTCCCATCTTTCGGTGCCACAATCTCGATTTTTTTTCAGTTGCTCTGGACACGAAACAATGAGCCTGACCCATGGTTGTAGTAGCTACGCTCATATCCAACACGTACAGATCATTAACTCTTGGTGCCCTCATGATAATCCATTCCTCAGGGATAACAAATCCTGGCTTGAAGATCAAACATTCTTTATCAGTGAAGTGAGTGGTATACATCCTGTCACAGATCTGCGAGATACCCAGCAGATTGTTCTCCAGCTCAGCAATGTAGTTAACTCTCTCAAACGTCACAATCCCGTTGGATAACGTTCCTTCACCAATAATCCTTCCTCCTTGATTACCCACGAAACCAACATATCCTCCATTGATATTCTTCACATCATACAACAATGCAGTCTTCCCTGTCATATGTCGAGACGCTCCACTGTCCATAATCCAGCGTGAAACTAATCTCAGAAGATCCTGCACATAACACAACATGATTCAAACACTTCAATAAGGATGCCGATTCATGCTTCGCGATCAAGGAAGCTCCTACATTTCAAACTGTTTAGTCAAACATTGTGTCCACCCAAGCCTCATCAGTCTTGGGTGTAACCTTGGTACTTTTAACTCTCGCAACTTGAATTTTAAAGTTTTCAGCCTTCAGAGGTGGAAAATTTGCATCATAATCAATTGGAATTGAATCCTCAGAAGGTGAAATCTTTTTCTCAGTTTTAGGTTTCCAAACTTGTTGAGATAATGCAACCCGTTTGTAAAACTTGTCATTTTTAGTTACCACTTTCTTTACGGGTTCATTTTTCACTTTGGTGTTGTCATTTTTCACACTCTTTTTCTCAACAACATTGCTGCCTTACCCTTCACCTCAACTGTCTTCTGGTGAATCTTCACAGTTTCAGTCTTAGGCTTCACGTTGGTACACTTTCGTGCAATGTGACCAACTTGATTACATCTGAAGCATGTTCGAGTATCAACTACCCGACTTGTGCCTTCAGACTGAGACTGTGAAGCTCTCTTCTCAAAGAACTCTTCATTCGATTTTGAAAAAATCTCTTTCTCTTCATCAGCAAGTGAACTCGAACTGTTCACAAACTTTTTCTTTTCAACAGTCCTCCTGTTTTGAACATTTCTCTTTTGATAACTCTTACCACCCTGATAACCACCCGACCAATTGTTTCGATTGTTGTTATTATAAAAACGCGGTAGAACAACAGGTTTCTTGTAGTATGATTTATCTTTTTCAAAATTTATTTGTCTCTTTGTTTGACTCAAACTGTTCACTTCTGACAATTCAACTTCGACCAACTTGAAAACATTTGATAACTTTTTCACATTCACATTCTCAATTGGAAACTCTGAATCCGAAAACAACTTATCAGATCCCAACATCTTGTACATGACAAGAGTAGGTTCATCATTTAAGTTGTTTTTGGACTTTTGTTTCGGAATGTATTTATCCAAGAAACATCCATCATCTTCAGCTGAATCAGACATCAAAACACTTTCAGCTATGCTCTTAATAATCTCTGTCTGAACACTATCATCGGATGATGAAGAAAAAGTAACATCAATGTTCTCTGGAAGTTTAACTTCATTTTCTTCCTCGATTTCAACCAACCCAGATTGCTTTTTCGTATAATTTTCAAGAGTTGGCGGTGGAACTTGATGAAAACCCACCCCAGTTCCATCTGAGTACACATCTTCGCCTGCTTTGTTTTTCCCGATGGGTTTTGGAACAATGTGTTGCAAAACAAAGCTTGCGGAGTTGTAACTGTTAAGCTTCAACTGGATTCGCTCATTTTCAATTTCAGCCTCTTGAACTTTAAGTTTCAATTTAGCGATTTCATCCAGTTGTTGGTTGATTGATTCTTCTTTTAATCTAAGCACAGTTTTTAGTTGAATATTTTCTTTATAAGTTTTACCATTTCGATCATCATTATCTTTCATTGTGCTTTTAAGCTTCTCAAATTTTTCAGTGATCTGACGGTTTTCAAGAACTAACTTTTCATTTTCTTGTCTAATCCTTTCATGATCAGTTTTATCATTTTCAATTTTATTAGTTAATTCTTTTATCCGTTCAGTTGAAGCTTTAACCATCTTGTCACGATCAAGAATTTGATCCTCAACGCTTCTGACCTTCGCTGTCAGATCATCAACCTTCTTACCGTTGAGATACGTGACCGTATTACAAAATTTGCATTCTTTGATGCAATTTTTGCAATCAACATCTCCATTGACCTTCTTACCTAATTCAGTCATTGACGTGTTTGAACTGACCTGGCTTTTAGACTCAGAGACGGATTTAGAATCTACCTCAATCGCCTTAGCTGCCAGCACCTTGTCAGCCATTTTTCCAAGATTTTCAGCAGTCAACTCCTGAGTAGTGTCAATGATTCCAGTATCAACTTTCTTTGACTTCTTTTTCTCTTCTTTCTCCTTTTTCTCTTTCTCTTCTTTCTCTTTCTCGTCTCCAGTTCCCCACCTTTTATTCTGCCAATAATCATCATCATCTTTTAACTCTTTGATTATGGCCTCTAAATCAAGAGTGTTATGGTCAATAGCAATGTTTCCATATGGATCAAGATAATACTCCCTGTCTGGATCCCATCTATTTGCTCTTTTTGCTTCCGAAAAGATACCAGATATTCTGATAATTCTGTTTGTGGCCAACAACCTTCTGTAATTATACTTCTGTTCTTCAGTTCTGTTGTCTTTCCACGGAACAGGTTCATTCTTTGCCATGAAAGCGTAACCAACCGCATCTTCCTCCGGTAACAGTTCACTCCAGTCATAACCCTCATCATCATAAATGTCACACCCCGATTTCCACGTATATCACCGGTGGGCCCGGTGGGGGGATTTCTGTGACGTAGTTGGCAACAATATAGTCAAACCACACAATTATATGAATGCACAGCGGAAGCAAAAGATAAATATATTACGTTCCGAATATGAAATAACATCAAGTGTTACGACGGAAAGTAAAGGATCCACAGGTGAATCAAATCAAAGAAATTGTTCAACAGACTTTAGACGCCTAGAACTTGCAAGATTCCTTATTAATGCCCTGAGCAGCTTCCAGCCTATTACGTACTTGTACCTGTCACTTAGACTTTTGAAAATACGTCAGTTTTCACTGGTAAATACACTCAACTGACTCATTTGAAAAGAGTGTAGGAAAATTGATTTAGATGCACCAGGCACAAATTATTTTGACACTTTGATTAAAATGCACAGAGGCAAAATTAATCTTTTATAACTTGAGACAATCATAATTATGATCCTGTATACAGATTTACATGTTCGTTGTACGTTCAGGGCCCGATATAGAAACCGAGTCAAGATTAACAGAGACGTCACAAGTATAGGCCCACTGAGCGTGAGATACCGTTTCCCTTATGCAGCTGTCAGGTGTATGCCTACACCCCGTGCATAAGACGTGACCATTTTATAATACAATGATGTCAAGGATATCCGGGACATGGTCATTAACCCCTAAAGGCTTTTATTTCAAACAATACAGATCAAACCGGGTTACCTCAATAACTTAATCACAATCCGATTAAATATTCAATACCCGACCAAGCGGTATTATTATACCGTATCCCAAGCCCGTATAGGGAAATAAGTTAAGAGTATTTACCTGAGCTAGCTCCTGTCTTAAAATAGCAAGAATAATAACTCAGCCGTATTCACTTAAGTAAGCGTAGGTACAATTTACCGGAAGGCTCTAGTCTGGAACGATGGTATAAATAACCAATTAGAATGCTAACGGGTCTTTAATTAAGCCTAAGCTTAGACCGGTTAGTCTTAAAGAATTGTTACGGTTTAATCGCGTGAAAGGCGAAAACCGTGAATGGAGTGTGATTTTGACCCAACAAGTTTGAAGACTTGTTTCATATGGGTATAACAATCATACTCTGGATTTTGGGGTTAAAACAATATAGTTTGACCCGTTTCGGCTAAATTATGTAAACCAGTTACATAAGCCGAACCGTGCGCGCAATAGGCGCAACGGGTAACCGTGAGAGTCTTACGCTTATTTCCTAAGTCAATATGCCTTAAAGAGGTTGTGGTATCAGTAGGATACCTTCCGTGATGCCCGTAACGAGTTTAAGTTAATATTATGCCCCGTAGGGGTGTTTCGGTCATTTTAAAGACTTTTAAAAGGGCTTTTCGAGTTCTACAGGAAATCTGAGTTTCCCGAACAGTTTATAAAGTCTAAAATACTTTAATTATTATTTAAAATCAGTGGCAACTGGAATCGGGTCAAAAGACCTTGTAGAACTCATGTTTTGGCCGAAAAGGGCATATTCGGTATTTACCGAACCGTAGCCATAACCGCAGGTGATGAGCAAGGTAAAAATTATTAAAAATCTTTAAAATTCCCAAAATATTAATTTATAACAGTGGGTAAAAGTTTTGGTGACGAAATCTTGGTTTAGATGGGCGTTATGCTAATTGCGCCGTTTATTACAAAAGTTTATTTTAATTGCGCTAATTAGCATAACTCTCATTCTAGACCTCGGATTGACGTGAAACTTTAAGGACATGCTTATAATTTATTAAGCAAGGTTCTGGTCCGTTCACGTATCCGAAATACTCGTTTTAATTTCAAAAGGCCGTTACGGTCAACTTTTAGGCGAATGACGGGAATGCGCGATAACTCATGAACCGATCACAGAGGTTCATTCCAATATGTGACCTGGTCCTAAGAGAGTCCTAAGGCATATCTATACCTCACTAAAACGGGTCAGAACTGAAGTCAAAACAAAAGTCAAACTTTTGCGACATTCGGCTCCGAACCGGTTCAATATAGCAAATGGTCGATTCAAACGAGCGCAAACAAGTTTATATACTTATTATCATGTTTTATGATTATCAAAACAGGTTTCATATCATTTATATCATAGATTATGCAAGAATCGTTAAAATGGAATTCTGTTGACTTTTTATGCATTCGTTTGACTCGATTTTTGACATAGTTAGAGTGGTGATCGTGGGGAACCCTTTCAGAGGTTTATTACCCACATAAATACCAACTTATAACTACTTTTGATTCGAGATATGACTGAGCTATTTAGGAGTTATATCGAAGCCAAACCGTAGTTACGACGGTTGAATTTTTAGCTATATACTAAGCAAAAACTAAACTCCAAATGTTCTAAACAACTTACAGAAGTTTGAGCACGATTTAGATGGCTAGAAGAAGTCTTGGGAGCTTCAGAAATGATCAGAGAAGTTGTTTTGAGTTATGATTAAGTTGTGAACTTAATATGGCCTTTTATAGTAGTTTTCACCACAACTTTTTGACACACAAGTCCCCCAACTATCCACAACCTTCCAACATGAGTTCCTAATGCTTAGGGGTTGTTTAGGGACCAATTGGCAGGGTTTAAATGGATCTCATGGCGTTTAGAAGGCTGAACAGCCAATTTGAGCATGTTTCTGCATCTGGGCGCCTGACGCGGCCCGCATGGAAGATCCATGCACTTTGTACGCGGGTCGCCTGAGTTCAACATCAGACGCGTACAATTTAGGAGGCTCGCGGCCCGCCTCAACTTAACCCAAAACGCAACGCGGCCCGCGAGAGGGTTATTTTTCAAAGATTTTAAATCTTTTGTAATGATGACTAAATCTTTGTAATAAATAACAAAATCTTTAGTAATTATTAATGAAATCTTTAGTAATCATTAACTTGACCTTTCGGGTTTTGAAGGGGTAACAAAATCTTTAGTAATTAATAATGAAATCTTTAGTAATCATTAACTTGACCTTTCGGGTTTTGAAGGGGTAACAAAATCTTTAGTAATTAATAATGAAATCTTTAGTAATCATTAACTTGACCTTTCGGGTTTTGAAGGGGTAACTTTGCGATTTGGCCCTTGATTATTTACAACTAAGGGCCTCGTGTTATTTACTCGCTTAGTTAAGTCCCTGGTTAGTTTATTTAATTATTCTGAAAGCCTTAACTTTCATTATTGACGCTTTTAACCCTTCTCATACGAATTCGATCGTAATTTCTCGTTTTAAAGCGGAACTTCGCAGAATTTATACAATATATTCTAGTGAGTGTATAATACTGTTACAAAGCCTCGGGAGCGTTAAAGGGCCACTCAGAGGTATAATTAAACATGTTGACACGGTTAACCCCTGTAGCTTGTAATCTCTCACTTTCTTCCGCGTTTCGCTTCCGTACGATCCATGATTTATTCGTTTGAAGGTACGAGCATCGTTTAGGGTTACCATACCGTATATTTACCCTTCGTTGACATCTATAACCCTCGAATTTACATACTTTCAAGGTTTGTCAACTTTAGTCCTTTATTTAATATTTAATGCCACGTGTAAACTTATGACACGTGTTAACACATTATTGGACCCAAAATTTCGAGGTGTTACATCCTCACCCCCTTAAAATAAATCTCGACCCGAGATTTACTCAAACAAATAAGGGTATTTTTCCTTTCACCGTGGCTTCAACTTCCCACGTGAATTCGGGACCTCTACGGGCATCCCATTTGACCTTTACTATCGGTACATGCTTCCTTCGAAGCTTCTTCACCCGTCGATCTTCAATCGACAAAGGTTTTTCCAAAAATTTTAAGCTCTCATCTATATGCACATCTGTGTGTGAGATCACCAATGATTCATCAGCGAAGCACTTCTTTAGATTGCAGATGTGGAACACATTGTGAATTCCATTGAGCCCTTCTGGTAAGTTTAGCTTATAGGCAACTGATCCGACACGTTTGATAACCTCGAAAGGTCCTATGTATCTCGGGCTCAGTTTGCCCTTCTTACCGAAGCGCATCACCCCCTTCCAGGGTGATACTTTTAGTAGCACCTTTTCACCTACCTCGAAGTGAAAAGCTTTACGCTTTTGGGTCTGCGTAATTCTTCTGCCTATTTCGGGAACTTTGAGATGGTCACGAATCTGAACAATCTTGTTCATTGTTTCGAACACTATCTCTGGTCCGGATAATTGGACATTTCCGACTTCCGCCCAACAGACGGGCGCTCTACACTTTCTACCGTATAATGCCTCGAAAGGCGCAGCCTTAATGCTGGTATGGTAGCTATTGTCGTAGGAGAATTCGATTAGTGGTAGGTTCTTATCCCAACTACCATCCAAATCGATAGCACATGTACGTAGCATGTCTTCTAACGTTTGAATAGTACGCTCTCTCTAACCGTCTGCCTGAGGATGGTAAGCCGTACTAAAATTCAAACATGAGCCCAAAGATTTGCTGGAAACTCTTCCAGAAATACGACGTGTTTCTAGTGTCCCGATCAAAGATAATGGACACAGGTATACCATGCAAGGCTACAATCTTATCAACGTATAACTGGGCTTAATATGTCGGAGCTATAAGTCTCCTTGATGGGTAAGAAATGAGCTGACCTAGTCAGTCTGTCGACTATAACCCATATCGTGTCATTTCCTTTCCTCGTTTTGGGTAACTTGGTAATAAAATCCATTGTTACACATTTCCACTTCCATTCAGGAAGTTTAAGCTGTTGTAGCATGCCAGACGGCTTTTGATGCTCAGCTTTGACTTGCGTACAAGTCAAGCATTTGGCTACATAAGCGGCTACAGACTTTTTCAGGCCTATCCACCAACAATTTGCCTTTAGATCCTGGGCATCTTATGGCAATTCTTAGTTGTTGCTTAATTAGGGTTGCGGTCATTAATATATAAGCAATATGAACCGTCTTTCTTATTTAATAACATAAAACCTTCAGGATATTGAATCAGGCTATATGAGCCTATGTCTTAAAACTTACTTAATCAAGGTTTTGATTGTTCTATAAGCAGTATGGAGTTTTCGCAATACTCCAGCCCACAGCGGGATGTTAATATTAATTCTACCTGCCTTCCAGGAGGTAAGTAGGGAAAACTTATGAGAAGATAATCTAGATACAGGGAGACTACCGAGATTTTTTTTTTTCATATCTCAGGCTCCAGTTCATTCATTATTGTTTGTGCCAAACAAGTGACACATATTAGTCCACGAATTCCAAATTCGGGAGCATTTATTTGGACAATTCCATTCTGGATATCTTCTTTGAATACTACTAGTCGATTTTAGTACAATATGACCATTGGGATATCTCAGGTGTTCCATGTATTAAACCTCCATACTGATCAGGCATGGAAATAATCTATGGGACACATTAGGATACGCCAATCCTCATATGGTACTTTTATCAAACATAGTTTGGCATTCGCAGGCGATAGAAAAACAAATGAGAAAAAATATATGAAAATAACATATGTTGTTGTATTCTATGCGAGGAAAAAGTACTTTTAGATTTTTCAGAAGGATTTCTTGCCGATACTAGAAGAATCGGTTAATTTGGTTTCCTTGGTAAGTTATACTTTGCGAATAATAATAAAGTTTGCTAAGCTTAGGGTTTATTGGTATCCAATCCAAAATAAAACTCTTAGCATTTATATTTCTGATAAAAAGATAGGGAAAGTACCTGAGACCATTATTTATGAACTAGCTCAGGTATTTAGGCGCTTTCATTCTTAGGCTTTCCTTCTTTAGCCGCTTTTCCTTTGACATATTTAGGGCACGTGGTCTTGATGTGGCCCTTCTCATTACAGCCGTAGCAGACTGCATTCTCCATGTCCCCGCAGTCCAACGTTGTATGTTCCCCCGATTTGCAGATCCCACATACCCTTGGTTGTGATCGGGATTTTGGTTCGAACCTGCACTTCCCATAGTGGCACTTCTTGCAGGTCTTGCATACCGGTTTCTTGTTGGACTTTTGTTTGTTCTTCTTTATAGAGCTCTGGGAGTTATTTTCCTCCCTTTTTCTTTTTAGATTATCTTTGGCATTTGAGGTATGAACAAGGTCCTCCTTATGAGTAGGGAAATGTGGTCCTAGATAATATTTGGAGGGAGTAGTATGGGGCTCCTTGAACTTTTTCACAGCCTCCTTCACAGCCTTCCCAACTGCTGCGTTTATCATTGTTTGAAGAACATCTTCGGAAATTCTAAGGCTCACAATCGTAACATCATCTGCATGTGTCACATCATTCATAACACGATCGACGGCTGTCTCATCTGAGTTTGCCATTTTCGATATTGGTCCCTAACACCAATAAAAATAACTTCTTAGCTGCAATCCAACAACCGCTATTCTTTATCCTGATGGCCTTAACATATACTAACCATGGTATTTATAGACCATATGGGCTAATATAGTACTAACATTCTCAATGAATGTTATTTAATATATTCATTATGTTTAGCCTAGGTCACGAAAGACCATCAATGGCATTTAAGGTTTGGGCCTAGTTCATCATCTTTTTGACAGGGGATCAAAACATCACCTCTGTCTTTATTACATTGATGAATTTTGGATAGCTCGAAAGCTTGCCATAAGGATATCAGAAAAGAGTGATTCCTAATAGATATCAACATCAATCTAGGATTTGTTGGAGTGTTTTCTTAAGTATCAACGACGAATTTCCATCTCGTATTAAATGATCGGAGTCCTAAACAGGCGGAGACAACAGTTCTCAGCAACTATGATTCATTATAGAATTATATGTGCCAGTAATAACTAATTTCTGCATAACTGCTTGATAAGGAAGGTACCTGGTATATATTTATCATACTGCACCATCTCCCGGGAGTTCATCCTGACGACTCAGGCGTTTGTTCTCTTGGCTTCTTCGGGCTTCTTCTGATTCCTAGGGCAGTTGGTCTTGATATGCCCCTTTTCGTTGCAACCGTAGCAGGTTGCATCCGTCAACTCCTTGCATTCCAAGGTTTTATGTTTCTGAGACTTGCAAAATCCACACGGTAGAGGCTGAGATTCAAATCTGCATTTCCCGAGGTGGTATTTCCTACAGGTTTCGCACTTGGTCTTCTCAACCGACTGCTGGCTGTCTCTTTTAAACCTGGTACTCTTCCTATCGGAGCGATGAGAATTCTCATCCTCCCTTTTTCTCTTTCCATCTACAGAGGCCTTGGCAGCCTTGTCTCTAACCACATCGAGTGTGAGAGATAGCGACAGATCTGCTGTTGACCTGAATGTAGTAGGTCTCGAAGCCTTAACACTGGCTTTGATTTCTGGGGCTAAACCCCCAATGAAGCGAGCAATCCTCTTGGGTTCTGGTGTTACTAGGTAAGGAACCAGTCTGGACAGGGTATTGAAATTGGTAAGGTAAGCTTGACAATCTAAGTTTGTCATAACCAACGATAAGAAATCCGATTCGATTCTTTCGACCTCATGTTGAGGGCAGTAGTTCTCCCTAATGAGAGTAACAAACTGTTCCCATGTCATGTTATAGAGCGGGATCTTCCCAGTAGCTTGAATGAGAGACCTCCACCATGCCAGTGCCTCTCCTTTGAACGATTGGGATACATACTTTACTACATCCCTTTCAGCACAACCGCTGATGTCCACCACCGTGTCCATTTCTTCCAACCAAGTCATACAATCTACTGCTCCCTTTTCCCCCGTGAAATCTCGGGGTTTACAGGAAGCAAAGTATTTATAGGTACAAGACTTGGTACGTTGTTCATTATCGAACACTTGCTTCTTGGATGGAACACTGTGTTCATATGAATGACGATCGTCATCCTTCTTTGGTCCTTCATTCTTAGAGGGCGGCTCGTTATGAGGCTCTGAATGAGTTTTAGGGACAGATTTAGAGTGAGGTATAGATGAGGCTTTACTATTAGTCTCACTATATTCCCTAAATCGCTCCTCTACAGCTTTAGATACCGCTGAATCAATCAATGTACGAAGCTCTCCTCTGGTTATATTAATCCTTTCATCATCGCGGTTTTCCAGAGAGTGACTGTTCTCTTCCTTTGACCTAGCCATGTAGCTTTATATGCTACATAAAATCAAACAAGGGCAAGGTTTATATGGAAGCTCTTACAGTTTTATCGTCTTAAACGATTTATTAACCATGGTAATATAAACCATATCGGTTAATTTGTTAGTTATATTTAATTATCATCTTTATTATAATTTATCCTAGTTATAAAACATCAAGGATATTAAGGTGGCGCAGAGGGCCTAGTCACAAGGACAAATTTTTAAATCATAAGCCATGATTTCAGAGAATCAAGGCCCTTAAATCTATTAGCACAACAGGCTTAGTCATAAGGACATATAAAATTTATAAGCTATGATTTCAGAGAATCACAGCATGAAGGTATTCTGGCACAATAGGCCTAGTCACTAGGACATTTATAATTTATAAGCTAGGATTTCAGAGAATCAAAGCCTTGAGGTTTGAACCTAGTTCATTACCTTTTTCTGACAGGGAGTCATAGACTACCACTGCCTTTTGTCTTATATGACAATTAGTATGGCCCGTAGGCACTACATCACTATTGGATGTCTAATAAGTTTGGCCCGTAGGCACTACATCACTAATGGATGTTTAATAAGTTTGGCCCGTAGGCACTACATCACTAATGGATGTTTAATAAGTTTGGCCCGTAGGCACTACATCACTAATGGATGTTTAATAAGTTTGGCCCGTAGGCACTACATCACTAATGGATGTTTAATAAGTTTGGCCCGTAGGCACTACATCACTAATGGATGTTTAATAAGTTTGGCCCGTAGGCACTACATCACTAATGGATGTTTTAAAAATGATCATCTTTATTGACGATTTAACCCATGATTTATAAATCACTAATTTGGGTTTTGGAATCCATAGAAGGATTCTCTTATAGGAATGACGCGTGCGATTTTTAACGAATCACATCTGCCATGGATGTTAACATGATCACAGAGGTTAACTGGAATTCTGAATCTTTTAATCAGGTCTTACCATCTTGGCCCGGTCTTATAATTGACCCGAAGGCTAGGTTTCACACTTAAGATTCTTAATTAATAATTATCGTAGATCAATTTTAAATTGAGGTGTTAAATATGGATCTGAATCTAATTATGGAACTACCATCTTCGCCCGATCTTTACAATGACACGTGGCTAGGTCTTGCCCTTTTTAGATTTTGCCATTTTATTATAATGGTAGATCCTACAATAGGAAATATTATTTTCCATTTATTTAATATTCTTGTTTAGAATGAAAGTTTAAATTTAATCATTCCACTATATGAAAATAAAAATATAAGGTTGCCCTAAGCGGGACTCGAAAATAATAATGTTGTCCTCGAAGGGACTGAAAGGTAAATATGTTCTTATAAAGACTTATTAAGGAAACGATCTTCAGCAAGAGGAGTTTCTTCTTCATTCATTTCCTGAATGCTTTCTCCTTGGTTGCACGTTTCATCCTGGTCGCGGTACGAAGCTCAGCAGTTCAAGACTCCGGATGTGGAGACTTCCTATTACAGCTCCTTCGCTTGGCGACGTATAAAAATTTGGAAGCAAAATTTCCAGATCAGAATTTAGAACATTCCTATGTTAAGTCTAGACTCAAGTATGTGCAATTGTGTCATTGAGATTAAACACAAAAGACTAGTGTTCAATTCACTCAATGTTGGCTCTGATACCAACCTGTCACACCCCGATTTCCACGTATATCACCGGTGGGCCCGGTGGGGGGATTTCTGTGACGTAGTTGGCAACAATATAGTCAAACCACACAATTATATGAATGCACAGCGGAAGCAAAAGATAAATATATTACGTTCCGAATATGAAATAACATCAAGTGTTACGACGGAAAGTAAAGGATCCACAGGTGAATCAAATCAAAGAAATTGTTCAACAGACTTTAGACGCCTAGAACTTGCAAGATTCCTTATTAATGCCCTGAGCAGCTTCCAGCCTATTACGTACTTGTACCTGTCACTTAGACTTTTGAAAATACGTCAGTTTTCACTGGTAAATACACTCAACTGACTCATTTGAAAAGAGTGTAGGAAAATTGATTTAGATGCACCAGGCACAAATTATTTTGACACTTTGATTAAAATGCACAGAGGCAAAATTAATCTTTTATAACTTGAGACAATCATAATTATGATCCTGTATACAGATTTACATGTTCATTGTACGTTCAGGGCCCGATATAGAAACCGAGTCAAGATTAACAGACACGTCACAAGTATAGGCCCACTGAGCGTGAGATATCGTTTCCCTTATGCAGCTGTCAGGTGTATGCCTACACCCCGTGCATAAGACGTGACCATTTTATAATACAATGATGTCAAGGATATCCGGGACATGGTCATTAACCCCTAAAGGCTTTTATTTCAAACAATACAGATCAAACCGGGTTACCTCAATAACTTAATCACAATCCGATTAAATATTCAATACCCGACCAAGCGGTATTATTATACCGTATCCCAAGCCCGTATAGGGAAATAAGTTAAGAGTATTTACCTGAGCTAGCTCCTGTCTTAAAATAGCAAGAATAATAACTCAGCCGTATTCACTTAAGTAAGCGTAGGTACAATTTACCGGAAGGCTCTAGTCTGGAACGATGGTATAAATAACCAATTAGAATGCTAACGGGTCTTTAATTAAGCCTAAGCTTAGACCGGTTAGTCTTAAAGAATTGTTACGGTTTAATCGCGTGAAAGGCGAAAACCGTGAATGGAGTGTGATTTTGACCCAACAAGTTTGAAGACTTGTTTCATATGGGTATAACAATCATACTCTGGATTGTGGGGTTAAAACAATATAGTTTGACCCGTTTCGGCTAAATTATGTAAACCAGTTACATAAGCCGAACCGTGCGCGCAATAGGCGCAACGGGTAACCGTGAGAGTCTTACGCTTATTTCCTAAGTCAATATGCCTTAAAGAGGTTGTGGTATCAGTAGGATACCTTCCGTGATGCCCGTAACGAGTTTAAGTTAATATTATGCCCCGTAGGGGTGTTTCGGTCATTTTAAAGACTTTTAAAAGGGCTTTTCGAGTTCTACAGGAAATATGAGTTTCCCGAACAGTTTATAAAGTCTAAAATACTTTAATTATTATTTAAAATCAGTGGCAACTGGAATCGGGTCAAAAGACCTTGTAGAACTCATGTTTTGGCCGAAAAGGGCATATTCGGTATTTACCGAACCGTAGCCATAACCGCAGGTTATGAGCAAGGTAAAAATTATTAAAAATCTTTAAAATTCCCAAAATATTAATTTATAACAGTGGGTAAAAGTTTTGGTGACGAAATCTTGGTTTAGATGGGCGTTATGCTAATTGCGCCGTTTATTACAAAAGTTTATTTTAATTGCGCTAATTAGCATAACTCTCATTCTAGACCTCGGATTGACGTGAAACTTTAAGGACATGCTTATAATTTATTAAGCAAGGTTCTGGTCCGTTCACGTATCCGAAATACTCGTTTTAATTTCAAAAGGCCGTTACGGTCAACTTTTAGGCGAATGACGGGAATGCGCGATAACTCATGAACCGATCACAGAGGTTCATTCCAATATGTGACCTGGTCCTAAGAGAGTCCTAAGGCATATCTATACCTCACTAAAACGGGTCAGAACTGAAGTCAAAACAAAAGTCAAACTTTTGCGACATTCGGCTCCGAACCGGTTCAATATAGCAAATGGTCGATTCAAACGAGCGCAAACAAGTTTATATACTTATTATCATGTTTTATGATTATCAAAACAGGTTTCATATCATTTATATCATAGATTATGCAAGAATCGTTAAAATGGAATTCTGTTGACTTTTTATGCATTCGTTTGACTCGATTTTTGACATAGTTAGAGTGGTGATCGTGGGGAACCCTTTCAGAGGTTTATTACCCACATAAATACCAACTTATAACTACTTTTGATTCGAGATATGACTGAGCTATTTAGGAGTTATATCGAAGCCAAACCGTAGTTACGACGGTTGAATTTTAGCTATATACTAAGCAAAAACTAAACTCCAAATGTTCTAAACAACTTACAGAAGTTTGAGCACGATTTAGATGGCTAGAAGAAGTCTTGGGAGCTTCAGAAATGATCAGAGAAGTTGTTTTGAGTTATGATTAAGTTGTGAACTTAATATGGCCTTTTATAGTAGTTTTCACCACAACTTTTTGACACACAAGTCCCCCAACTATCCACAACCTTCCAACATGAGTTCCTAATGCTTAGGGTTGTTTAGGGACCAATTGGCAGGGTTTAAATGGATCTCATGGCGTTTAGAAGGCTGAACAGCCAATTTGAGCATGTTTCTGCATCTGGGCGCCTGACGCGGCCCGCATGGAAGATCCATGCACTTTGTACGCGGGTCGCCTGAGTTCAACATCAGACGCGTACAATTTAGGAGGCTCGCGGCCCGCCTCAACTTAACCCAAAACGCAACGCGGCCCGCGAGAGGGTTATTTTTCAAAGATTTTAAATCTTTTGTAATGATGACTAAATCTTTGTAATAAATAACAAAATCTTTAGTAATTATTAATGAAATCTTTAGTAATCATTAACTTGACCTTTCGGGTTTTGAAGGGGTAACAAAATCTTTAGTAATTAATAATGAAATCTTTAGTAATCATTAACTTGACCTTTCGGGTTTTGAAGGGGTAACAAAATCTTTAGTAATTAATAATGAAATCTTTAGTAATCATTAACTTGACCTTTCGGGTTTTGAAGGGGTAACTTTGCGATTTGGCCCTTGATTATTTACAACTAAGGGCCTCGTGTTATTTACTCGCTTAGTTAAGTCCCTGGTTAGTTTATTTAATTATTCTGAAAGCCTTAACTTTCATTATTGACGCTTTTAACCCTTCTCATACGAATTCGATCGTAATTTCTCGTTTTAAAGCGGAACTTCGCAGAATTTATACAATATATTCTAGTGAGTGTATAATACTGTTACAAAGCCTCGGGAGCGTTAAAGGGCCACTCAGAGGTATAATTAAACATGTTGACACGGTTAACCCCTGTAGCTTGTAATCTCTCACTTTCTTCCGCGTTTCGCTTCCGTACGATCCATGATTTATTCGTTTGAAGGTACGAGCATCGTTTAGGGTTACCATACCGTATATTTACCCTTCGTTGACATCTATAACCCTCGAATTTACATACTTTCAAGGTTTGTCAACTTTAGTCCTTTATTTAATATTTAATGCCACGTGTAAACTTATGACACGTGTTAACACATTATTGGACCCAAAATTTCGAGGTGTTACATCCTCACCCCCTTAAAATAAATCTCGACCCGAGATTTACTCAAACAAATAAGGGTATTTTTCCTTTCACCGTGGCTTCAACTTCCCACGTGAATTCGGGACCTCTACGGGCATCCCATTTGACCTTTACTATCGGTACATGCTTCCTTCGAAGCTTCTTCACCCGTCGATCTTCAATCGACAAAGGTTTTTCCAAAAATTTTAAGCTCTCATCTATATGCACATCTGTGTGTGAGATCACCAATGATTCATCAGCGAAGCACTTCTTTAGATTGCAGATGTGGAACACATTGTGAATTCCATTGAGCCCTTCTGGTAAGTTTAGCTTATAGGCAACTGATCCGACACGTTTGATAACCTCGAAAGGTCCTATGTATCTCGGGCTCAGTTTGCCCTTCTTACCGAAGCGCATCACCCCCTTCCAGGGTGATACTTTTAGTAGCACCTTTTCACCTACCTCGAAGTGAAAAGCTTTACGCTTTTGGGTCTGCGTAATTCTTCTGCCTATTTCGGGAACTTTGAGATGGTCACGAATCTGAACAATCTTGTTCATTGTTTCGAACACTATCTCTGGTCCGGATAATTGGACATTTCCGACTTCCGCCCAACAGACGGGCGCTCTACACTTTCTACCGTATAATGCCTCGAAAGGCGCAGCCTTAATGCTGGTATGGTAGCTATTGTCGTAGGAGAATTCGATTAGTGGTAGGTTCTTATCCCAACTACCATCCAAATCGATAGCACATGTACGTAGCATGTCTTCTAACGTTTGAATAGTACGCTCTCTCTAACCGTCTGCCTGAGGATGGTAAGCCGTACTAAAATTCAAACATGAGCCCAAAGATTTGCTGGAAACTCTTCCAGAAATACGACGTGTTTCTAGTGTCCCGATCAAAGATAATGGACACAGGTATACCATGCAAGGCTACAATCTTATCAACGTATAACTGGGCTTAATATGTCGGAGCTATAAGTCTCCTTGATGGGTAAGAAATGAGCTGACCTAGTCAGTCTGTCGACTATAACCCATATCGTGTCATTTCCTTTCCTCGTTTTGGGTAACTTGGTAATAAAATCCATTGTTACACATTTCCACTTCCATTCAGGAAGTTTAAGCTGTTGTAGGCATGCCAGACGGCTTTTGATGCTCAGCTTTGACTTGCGTACAAGTCAAGCATTTGGCTACATAAGCGGCTACAGACTTTTTCAGGCCTATCCACCAACAATTTGCCTTTAGATCCTGGGCATCTTATGGCAATTCTTAGTTGTTGCTTAATTAGGGTTGCGGTCATTAATATATAAGCAATATGAACCGTCTTTCTTATTTAATAACATAAAACCTTCAGGATATTGAATCAGGCTATATGAGCCTATGTCTTAAAACTTACTTAATCAAGGTTTTGATTGTTCTATAAGCAGTATGGAGTTTTCGCAATACTCCAGCCCACAGCGGGATGTTAATATTAATTCTACCTGCCTTCCAGGAGGTAAGTAGGGAAAACTTATGAGAAGATAATCTAGATACAGGGAGACTACCGAGATTTTTTTTTTTCATATCTCAGGCTCCAGTTCATTCATTATTGTTTGTGCCAAACAAGTGACACATATTAGTCCACGAATTCCAAATTCGGGAGCATTTATTTGGACCAATTCCATTCTGGATATCTTCTTTGAATACTACTAGTCGATTTTAGTACAATATGACCATTGGGATATCTCAGGTGTTCCATGTATTAAACCTCCATACTGATCAGGCATGGAAATAATCTATGGGACACATTAGGATACGCCAATCCTCATATGGTACTTTTATCAAACATAGTTTGGCATTCGCAGGCGATAGAAAAACAAATGAGAAAAATATATGAAAATAACATATGTTGTTGTATTCTATGCGAGGAAAAAGTACTTTTAGATTTTTCAGAAGGATTTCTTGCCGATACTAGAAGAATCGGTTAATTTGGTTTCCTTGGTAAGTTATACTTTGCGAATAATAATAAAGTTTGCTAAGCTTAGGGTTTATTGGTATCCAATCCAAAATAAAACTCTTAGCATTTATATTTCTGATAAAAAGATAGGGAAAGTACCTGAGACCATTATTTATGAACTAGCTCAGGTATTTAGGCGCTTTCATTCTTAGGCTTTCCTTCTTTAGCCGCTTTTCCTTTGACATATTTAGGGCACGTGGTCTTGATGTGGCCCTTCTCATTACAGCCGTAGCAGACTGCATTCTCCATGTCCCCGCAGTCCAACGTTGTATGTTCCCCCGATTTGCAGATCCCACATACCCTTGGTTGTGATCGGGATTTTGGTTCGAACCTGCACTTCCCATAGTGGCACTTCTTGCAGGTCTTGCATACCGGTTTCTTGTTGGACTTTTGTTGTTCTTCTTTATAGAGCTCTGGGAGTTATTTTCCTCCCTTTTTCTTTTTAGATTATCTTTGGCATTTGAGGTATGAACAAGGTCCTCCTTATGAGTAGGGAAATGTGGTCCTAGATAATATTTGGAGGGAGTAGTATGGGGCTCCTTGAACTTTTTCACAGCCTCCTTCACAGCCTTCCCAACTGCTGCGTTTATCATTGTTTGAAGAACATCTTCGGAAATTCTAAGGCTCACAATCGTAACATCATCTGCATGTGTCACATCATTCATAACACGATCGACGGCTGTCTCATCTGAGTTTGCCATTTTCGATATTGGTCCCTAACACCAATAAAAATAACTTCTTAGCTGCAATCCAACAACCGCTATTCTTTATCCTGATGGCCTTAACATATACTAACCATGGTATTTATAGACCATATGGGCTAATATAGTACTAACATTCTCAATGAATGTTATTTAATATATTCATTATGTTTAGCCTAGGTCACGAAAGACCATCAATGGCATTTAAGGTTTGGGCCTAGTTCATCATCTTTTTGACAGGGGATCAAAACATCACCTCTGTCTTTATTACATTGATGAATTTTGGATAGCTCGAAAGCTTGCCATAAGGATATCAGAAAAGAGTGATTCCTAATAGATATCAACATCAATCTAGGATTTGTTGGAGTGTTTTCTTAAGTATCAACGACGAATTTCCATCTCGTATTAAATGATCGGAGTCCTAAACAGGCGGAGACAACAGTTCTCAGCAACTATGATTCATTATAGAATTATATGTGCCAGTAATAACTAATTTCTGCATAACTGCTTGATAAGGAAGGTACCTGGTATATATTTATCATACTGCACCATCTCCCGGGAGTTCATCCTGACGACTCAGGCGTTTGTTCTCTTGGCTTCTTCGGGCTTCTTCTGATTCCTAGGGCAGTTGGTCTTGATATGCCCCTTTTCGTTGCAACCGTAGCAGGTTGCATCCGTCAACTCCTTGCATTCCAAGGTTTTATGTTTCTGAGACTTGCAAAATCCACACGGTAGAGGCTGAGATTCAAATCTGCATTCCCGAGGTGGTATTTCCTACAGGTTTCGCACTTGGTCTTCTCAACCGACTGCTGGCTGTCTCTTTAAACCTGGTACTCTTCCTATCGGAGCGATGAGAATTCTCATCCTCCCTTTTTCTCTTTCCATCTACAGAGGCCTTGGCAGCCTTGTCTCTAACCACATCGAGTGTGAGAGATAGCGACAGATCTGCTGTTGACCTGAATGTAGTAGGTCTCGAAGCCTTAACACTGGCTTTGATTTCTGGGGCTAAACCCCCAATGAAGCGAGCAATCCTCTTGGGTTCTGGTGTTACTAGGTAAGGAACCAGTCTGGACAGGGTATTGAAATTGGTAAGGTAAGCTTGACAATCTAAGTTTGTCATAACCAACGATAAGAAATCCGATTCGATTCTTTCGACCTCATGTTGAGGGCAGTAGTTCTCCCTAATGAGAGTAACAAACTGTTCCCATGTCATGTTATAGAGCGGGATCTTCCCAGTAGCTTGAATGAGAGACCTCCACCATGCCAGTGCCTCTCCTTTGAACGATTGGGATACATACTTTACTACATCCCTTTCAGCACAACCGCTGATGTCCACCACCGTGTCCATTTCTTCCAACCAAGTCATACAATCTACTGCTCCCTTTTCCCCCGTGAAATCTCGGGGTTTACAGGAAGCAAAGTATTTATAGGTACAAGACTTGGTACGTTGTTCATTATCGAACACTTGCTTCTTGGATGGAACACTGTGTTCATATGAATGACGATCGTCATCCTTCTTTGGTCCTTCATTCTTAGAGGGCGGCTCGTTATGAGGCTCTGAATGAGTTTTAGGGACAGATTTAGAGTGAGGTATAGATGAGGCTTTACTATTAGTCTCACTATATTCCCTAAATCGCTCCTCTACAGCTTTAGATACCGCTGAATCAATCAATGTACGAAGCTCTCCTCTGGTTATATTAATCCTTTCATCATCGCGGTTTTCCAGAGAGTGACTGTTCTCTTCCTTTGACCTAGCCATGTAGCTTTATATGCTACATAAAATCAAACAAGGGCAAGGTTTATATGGAAGCTCTTACAGTTTTATCGTCTTAAACGATTTATTAACCATGGTAATATAAACCATATCGGTTAATTTGTTAGTTATATTTAATTATCATCTTTATTATAATTTATCCTAGTTATAAAACATCAAGGATATTAAGGTGGCGCAGAGGGCCTAGTCACAAGGACAAATTTTTAAATCATAAGCCATGATTTCAGAGAATCAAGGCCCTTAAATCTATTAGCACAACAGGCTTAGTCATAAGGACATATAAAATTTATAAGCTATGATTTCAGAGAATCACAGCATGAAGGTATTCTGGCACAATAGGCCTAGTCACTAGGACATTTATAATTTATAAGCTAGGATTTCAGAGAATCAAAGCCTTGAGGTTTGAACCTAGTTCATTACCTTTTTCTGACAGGGAGTCATAGACTACCACTGCCTTTTGTCTTATATGACAATTAGTATGGCCCGTAGGCACTACATCACTATTGGATGTCTAATAAGTTTGGCCCGTAGGCACTACATCACTAATGGATGTTTAATAAGTTTGGCCCGTAGGCACTACATCACTAATGGATGTTTAATAAGTTTGGCCCGTAGGCACTACATCACTAATGGATGTTTAATAAGTTTGGCCCGTAGGCACTACATCACTAATGGATGTTTAATAAGTTTGGCCCGTAGGCACTACATCACTAATGGATGTTTAATAAGTTTGGCCCGTAGGCACTACATCACTAATGGATGTTTTAAAAATGATCATCTTTATTGACGATTTAACCCATGATTTATAAATCACTAATTTGGGTTTTGGAATCCATAGAAGGATTCTCTTATAGGAATGACGCGTGCGATTTTTAACGAATCACATCTGCCATGGATGTTAACATGATCACAGAGGTTAACTGGAATTCTGAATCTTTTAATCAGGTCTTACCATCTTGGCCCGGTCTTATAATTGACCCGAAGGCTAGGTTTCACACTTAAGATTCTTAATTAATAATTATCGTAGATCAATTTTAAATTGAGGTGTTAAATATGGATCTGAATCTAATTATGGAACTACCATCTTCGCCCGATCTTTACAATGACACGTGGCTAGGTCTTGCCCTTTTTAGATTTTGCCATTTTATTATAATGGTAGATCCTACAATAGGAAATATTATTTTCCATTTATTTAATATTCTTGTTTAGAATGAAAGTTTAAATTTAATCATTCCACTATATGAAAATAAAAATATAAGGTTGCCCTAAGCGGGACTCGAAAATAATAATGTTGTCCTCGAAGGGACTGAAAGGTAAATATGTTCTTATAAAGACTTATTAAGGAAACGATCTTCAGCAAGAGGAGTTTCTTCTTCATTCATTTCCTGAATGCTTTCTCCTTGGTTGCACGTTTCATCCTGGTCGCGGTACGAAGCTCAGCAGTTCAAGACTCCGGATGTGGAGACTTCCTATTACAGCTCCTTCGCTTGGCGACGTATAAAAATTTGGAAGCAAAATTTCCAGATCAGAATTTAGAACATTCCTATGTTAAGTCTAGACTCAAGTATGTGCAATTGTGTCATTGAGATTAAACACAAAAGACTAGTGTTCAATTCACTCAATGTTGGCTCTGATACCAACCTGTCACACCCCGATTTCCACGTATATCACCGGTGGGCCCGGTGGGGGGATTTCTGTGACGTAGTTGGCAACAATATAGTCAAACCACACAATTATATGAATGCACAGCGGAAGCAAAAGATAAATATATTACGTTCCGAATATGAAATAACATCAAGTGTTACGACGGAAAGTAAAGGATCCACAGGTGAATCAAATCAAAGAAATTGTTCAACAGACTTTAGACGCCTAGAACTTGCAAGATTCCTTATTAATGCCCTGAGCAGCTTCCAGCCTATTACGTACTTGTACCTGTCACTTAGACTTTTGAAAATACGTCAGTTTTCACTGGTAAATACACTCAACTGACTCATTTGAAAAGAGTGTAGGAAAATTGATTTAGATGCACCAGGCACAAATTATTTTGACACTTTGATTAAAATGCACAGAGGCAAAATTAATCTTTTATAACTTGAGACAATCATAATTATGATCCTGTATACAGATTTACATGTTCATTGTACGTTCAGGGCCCGATATAGAAACCGAGTCAAGATTAACAGACACGTCACAAGTATAGGCCCACTGAGCGTGAGATATCGTTTCCCTTATGCAGCTGTCAGGTGTATGCCTACACCCCGTGCATAAGACGTGACCATTTTATAATACAATGATGTCAAGGATATCCGGGACATGGTCATTAACCCCTAAAGGCTTTTATTTCAAACAATACAGATCAAACCGGGTTACCTCAATAACTTAATCACAATCCGATTAAATATTCAATACCCGACCAAGCGGTATTATTATACCGTATCCCAAGCCCGTATAGGGAAATAAGTTAAGAGTATTTACCTGAGCTAGCTCCTGTCTTAAAATAGCAAGAATAATAACTCAGCCGTATTCACTTAAGTAAGCGTAGGTACAATTTACCGGAAGGCTCTAGTCTGGAACGATGGTATAAATAACCAATTAGAATGCTAACGGGTCTTTAATTAAGCCTAAGCTTAGACCGGTTAGTCTTAAAGAATTGTTACGGTTTAATCGCGTGAAAGGCGAAAACCGTGAATGGAGTGTGATTTTGACCCAACAAGTTTGAAGACTTGTTTCATATGGGTATAACAATCATACTCTGGATTGTGGGGTTAAAACAATATAGTTTGACCCGTTTCGGCTAAATTATGTAAACCAGTTACATAAGCCGAACCGTGCGCGCAATAGGCGCAACGGGTAACCGTGAGAGTCTTACGCTTATTTCCTAAGTCAATATGCCTTAAAGAGGTTGTGGTATCAGTAGGATACCTTCCGTGATGCCCGTAACGAGTTTAAGTTAATATTATGCCCCGTAGGGGTGTTTCGGTCATTTTAAAGACTTTTAAAAGGGCTTTTCGAGTTCTACAGGAAATATGAGTTTCCCGAACAGTTTATAAAGTCTAAAATACTTTAATTATTATTTAAAATCAGTGGCAACTGGAATCGGGTCAAAAGACCTTGTAGAACTCATGTTTTGGCCGAAAAGGGCATATTCGGTATTTACCGAACCGTAGCCATAACCGCAGGTTATGAGCAAGGTAAAAATTATTAAAAATCTTTAAAATTCCCAAAATATTAATTTATAACAGTGGGTAAAAGTTTTGGTGACGAAATCTTGGTTTAGATGGGCGTTATGCTAATTGCGCCGTTTATTACAAAAGTTTATTTTAATTGCGCTAATTAGCATAACTCTCATTCTAGACCTCGGATTGACGTGAAACTTTAAGGACATGCTTATAATTTATTAAGCAAGGTTCTGGTCCGTTCACGTATCCGAAATACTCGTTTTAATTTCAAAAGGCCGTTACGGTCAACTTTTAGGCGAATGACGGGAATGCGCGATAACTCATGAACCGATCACAGAGGTTCATTCCAATATGTGACCTGGTCCTAAGAGAGTCCTAAGGCATATCTATACCTCACTAAAACGGGTCAGAACTGAAGTCAAAACAAAAGTCAAACTTTTGCGACATTCGGCTCCGAACCGGTTCAATATAGCAAATGGTCGATTCAAACGAGCGCAAACAAGTTTATATACTTATTATCATGTTTTATGATTATCAAAACAGGTTTCATATCATTTATATCATAGATTATGCAAGAATCGTTAAAATGGAATTCTGTTGACTTTTTATGCATTCGTTTGACTCGATTTTTGACATAGTTAGAGTGGTGATCGTGGGGAACCCTTTCAGAGGTTTATTACCCACATAAATACCAACTTATAACTACTTTTGATTCGAGATATGACTGAGCTATTTAGGAGTTATATCGAAGCCAAACCGTAGTTACGACGGTTGAATTTTTAGCTATATACTAAGCAAAAACTAAACTCCAAATGTTCTAAACAACTTACAGAAGTTTGAGCACGATTTAGATGGCTAGAAGAAGTCTTGGGAGCTTCAGAAATGATCAGAGAAGTTGTTTTGAGTTATGATTAAGTTGTGAACTTAATATGGCCTTTTATAGTAGTTTTCACCACAACTTTTTGACACACAAGTCCCCCAACTATCCACAACCTTCCAACATGAGTTCCTAATGCTTAGGGGTTGTTTAGGGACCAATTGGCAGGGTTTAAATGGATCTCATGGCGTTTAGAAGGCTGAACAGCCAATTTGAGCATGTTTCTGCATCTGGGCGCCTGACGCGGCCCGCATGGAAGATCCATGCACTTTGTACGCGGGTCGCCTGAGTTCAACATCAGACGCGTACAATTTAGGAGGCTCGCGGCCCGCCTCAACTTAACCCAAAACGCAACGCGGCCCGCGAGAGGGTTATTTTTCAAAGATTTTAAATCTTTTGTAATGATGACTAAATCTTTGTAATAAATAACAAAATCTTTAGTAATTATTAATGAAATCTTTAGTAATCATTAACTTGACCTTTCGGGTTTTGAAGGGGTAACAAAATCTTTAGTAATTAATAATGAAATCTTTAGTAATCATTAACTTGACCTTTCGGGTTTTGAAGGGGTAACAAAATCTTTAGTAATTAATAATGAAATCTTTAGTAATCATTAACTTGACCTTTCGGGTTTTGAAGGGGTAACTTTGCGATTTGGCCCTTGATTATTTACAACTAAGGGCCTCGTGTTATTTACTCGCTTAGTTAAGTCCCTGGTTAGTTTATTTAATTATTCTGAAAGCCTTAACTTTCATTATTGACGCTTTTAACCCTTCTCATACGAATTCGATCGTAATTTCTCGTTTTAAAGCGGAACTTCGCAGAATTTATACAATATATTCTAGTGAGTGTATAATACTGTTACAAAGCCTCGGGAGCGTTAAAGGGCCACTCAGAGGTATAATTAAACATGTTGACACGGTTAACCCCTGTAGCTTGTAATCTCTCACTTTCTTCCGCGTTTCGCTTCCGTACGATCCATGATTTATTCGTTTGAAGGTACGAGCATCGTTTAGGGTTACCATACCGTATATTTACCCTTCGTTGACATCTATAACCCTCGAATTTACATACTTTCAAGGTTTGTCAACTTTAGTCCTTTATTTAATATTTAATGCCACGTGTAAACTTATGACACGTGTTAACACATTATTGGACCCAAAATTTCGAGGTGTTACATCCTCACCCCCTTAAAATAAATCTCGACCCGAGATTTACTCAAACAAATAAGGGTATTTTTCCTTTCACCGTGGCTTCAACTTCCCACGTGAATTCGGGACCTCTACGGGCATCCCATTTGACCTTTACTATCGGTACATGCTTCCTTCGAAGCTTCTTCACCCGTCGATCTTCAATCGACAAAGGTTTTTCCAAAAATTTTAAGCTCTCATCTATATGCACATCTGTGTGTGAGATCACCAATGATTCATCAGCGAAGCACTTCTTTAGATTGCAGATGTGGAACACATTGTGAATTCCATTGAGCCCTTCTGGTAAGTTTAGCTTATAGGCAACTGATCCGACACGTTTGATAACCTCGAAAGGTCCTATGTATCTCGGGCTCAGTTTGCCCTTCTTACCGAAGCGCATCACCCCCTTCCAGGGTGATACTTTTAGTAGCACCTTTTCACCTACCTCGAAGTGAAAAGCTTTACGCTTTTGGGTCTGCGTAATTCTTCTGCCTATTTCGGGAACTTTGAGATGGTCACGAATCTGAACAATCTTGTTCATTGTTTCGAACACTATCTCTGGTCCGGATAATTGGACATTTCCGACTTCCGCCCAACAGACGGGCGCTCTACACTTTCTACCGTATAATGCCTCGAAAGGCGCAGCCTTAATGCTGGTATGGTAGCTATTGTCGTAGGAGAATTCGATTAGTGGTAGGTTCTTATCCCAACTACCATCCAAATCGATAGCACATGTACGTAGCATGTCTTCTAACGTTTGAATAGTACGCTCTCTCTAACCGTCTGCCTGAGGATGGTAAGCCGTACTAAAATTCAAACATGAGCCCAAAGATTTGCTGGAAACTCTTCCAGAAATACGACGTGTTTCTAGTGTCCCGATCAAAGATAATGGACACAGGTATACCATGCAAGGCTACAATCTTATCAACGTATAACTGGGCTTAATATGTCGGAGCTATAAGTCTCCTTGATGGGTAAGAAATGAGCTGACCTAGTCAGTCTGTCGACTATAACCCATATCGTGTCATTTCCTTTCCTCGTTTTGGGTAACTTGGTAATAAAATCCATTGTTACACATTTCCACTTCCATTCAGGAAGTTTAAGCTGTTGTAGCATGCCAGACGGCTTTTGATGCTCAGCTTTGACTTGCGTACAAGTCAAGCATTTGGCTACATAAGCGGCTACAGACTTTTTCAGGCCTATCCACCAACAATTTGCCTTTAGATCCTGGGCATCTTATGGCAATTCTTAGTTGTTGCTTAATTAGGGTTGCGGTCATTAATATATAAGCAATATGAACCGTCTTTCTTATTTAATAACATAAAACCTTCAGGATATTGAATCAGGCTATATGAGCCTATGTCTTAAAACTTACTTAATCAAGGTTTTGATTGTTCTATAAGCAGTATGGAGTTTTCGCAATACTCCAGCCCACAGCGGGATGTTAATATTAATTCTACCTGCCTTCCAGGAGGTAAGTAGGGAAAACTTATGAGAAGATAATCTAGATACAGGGAGACTACCGAGATTTTTTTTTTCATATCTCAGGCTCCAGTTCATTCATTATTGTTTGTGCCAAACAAGTGACACATATTAGTCCACGAATTCCAAATTCGGGAGCATTTATTTGGACAATTCCATTCTGGATATCTTCTTTGAATACTACTAGTCGATTTTAGTACAATATGACCATTGGGATATCTCAGGTGTTCCATGTATTAAACCTCCATACTGATCAGGCATGGAAATAATCTATGGGACACATTAGGATACGCCAATCCTCATATGGTACTTTTATCAAACATAGTTTGGCATTCGCAGGCGATAGAAAAACAAATGAGAAAAAATATATGAAAATAACATATGTTGTTGTATTCTATGCGAGGAAAAAGTACTTTTAGATTTTTCAGAAGGATTTCTTGCCGATACTAGAAGAATCGGTTAATTTGGTTTCCTTGGTAAGTTATACTTTGCGAATAATAATAAAGTTTGCTAAGCTTAGGGTTTATTGGTATCCAATCCAAAATAAAACTCTTAGCATTTATATTTCTGATAAAAAGATAGGGAAAGTACCTGAGACCATTATTTATGAACTAGCTCAGGTATTTAGGCGCTTTCATTCTTAGGCTTTCCTTCTTTAGCCGCTTTTCCTTTGACATATTTAGGGCACGTGGTCTTGATGTGGCCCTTCTCATTACAGCCGTAGCAGACTGCATTCTCCATGTCCCCGCAGTCCAACGTTGTATGTTCCCCCGATTTGCAGATCCCACATACCCTTGGTTGTGATCGGGATTTTGGTTCGAACCTGCACTTCCCATAGTGGCACTTCTTGCAGGTCTTGCATACCGGTTTCTTGTTGGACTTTTGTTTGTTCTTCTTTATAGAGCTCTGGGAGTTATTTTCCTCCCTTTTTCTTTTTAGATTATCTTTGGCATTTGAGGTATGAACAAGGTCCTCCTTATGAGTAGGGAAATGTGGTCCTAGATAATATTTGGAGGGAGTAGTATGGGGCTCCTTGAACTTTTTCACAGCCTCCTTCACAGCCTTCCCAACTGCTGCGTTTATCATTGTTTGAAGAACATCTTCGGAAATTCTAAGGCTCACAATCGTAACATCATCTGCATGTGTCACATCATTCATAACACGATCGACGGCTGTCTCATCTGAGTTTGCCATTTTCGATATTGGTCCCTAACACCAATAAAAATAACTTCTTAGCTGCAATCCAACAACCGCTATTCTTTATCCTGATGGCCTTAACATATACTAACCATGGTATTTATAGACCATATGGGCTAATATAGTACTAACATTCTCAATGAATGTTATTTAATATATTCATTATGTTTAGCCTAGGTCACGAAAGACCATCAATGGCATTTAAGGTTTGGGCCTAGTTCATCATCTTTTTGACAGGGGATCAAAACATCACCTCTGTCTTTATTACATTGATGAATTTTGGATAGCTCGAAAGCTTGCCATAAGGATATCAGAAAAGAGTGATTCCTAATAGATATCAACATCAATCTAGGATTTGTTGGAGTGTTTTCTTAAGTATCAACGACGAATTTCCATCTCGTATTAAATGATCGGAGTCCTAAACAGGCGGAGACAACAGTTCTCAGCAACTATGATTCATTATAGAATTATATGTGCCAGTAATAACTAATTTCTGCATAACTGCTTGATAAGGAAGGTACCTGGTATATATTTATCATACTGCACCATCTCCCGGGAGTTCATCCTGACGACTCAGGCGTTTGTTCTCTTGGCTTCTTCGGGCTTCTTCTGATTCCTAGGGCAGTTGGTCTTGATATGCCCCTTTTCGTTGCAACCGTAGCAGGTTGCATCCGTCAACTCCTTGCATTCCAAGGTTTTATGTTTCTGAGACTTGCAAAATCCACACGGTAGAGGCTGAGATTCAAATCTGCATTTCCCGAGGTGGTATTTCCTACAGGTTTCGCACTTGGTCTTCTCAACCGACTGCTGGCTGTCTCTTTTAAACCTGGTACTCTTCCTATCGGAGCGATGAGAATTCTCATCCTCCCTTTTTCTCTTTCCATCTACAGAGGCCTTGGCAGCCTTGTCTCTAACCACATCGAGTGTGAGAGATAGCGACAGATCTGCTGTTGACCTGAATGTAGTAGGTCTCGAAGCCTTAACACTGGCTTTGATTTCTGGGGCTAAACCCCCAATGAAGCGAGCAATCCTCTTGGGTTCTGGTGTTACTAGGTAAGGAACCAGTCTGGACAGGGTATTGAAATTGGTAAGGTAAGCTTGACAATCTAAGTTTGTCATAACCAACGATAAGAAATCCGATTCGATTCTTTCGACCTCATGTTGAGGGCAGTAGTTCTCCCTAATGAGAGTAACAAACTGTTCCCATGTCATGTTATAGAGCGGGATCTTCCCAGTAGCTTGAATGAGAGACCTCCACCATGCCAGTGCCTCTCCTTTGAACGATTGGGATACATACTTTACTACATCCCTTTCAGCACAACCGCTGATGTCCACCACCGTGTCCATTTCTTCCAACCAAGTCATACAATCTACTGCTCCCTTTTCCCCCGTGAAATCTCGGGGTTTACAGGAAGCAAAGTATTTATAGGTACAAGACTTGGTACGTTGTTCATTATCGAACACTTGCTTCTTGGATGGAACACTGTGTTCATATGAATGACGATCGTCATCCTTCTTTGGTCCTTCATTCTTAGAGGGCGGCTCGTTATGAGGCTCTGAATGAGTTTTAGGGACAGATTTAGAGTGAGGTATAGATGAGGCTTTACTATTAGTCTCACTATATTCCCTAAATCGCTCCTCTACAGCTTTAGATACCGCTGAATCAATCAATGTACGAAGCTCTCCTCTGGTTATATTAATCCTTTCATCATCGCGGTTTTCCAGAGAGTGACTGTTCTCTTCCTTTGACCTAGCCATGTAGCTTTATATGCTACATAAAATCAAACAAGGGCAAGGTTTATATGGAAGCTCTTACAGTTTTATCGTCTTAAACGATTTATTAACCATGGTAATATAAACCATATCGGTTAATTTGTTAGTTATATTTAATTATCATCTTTATTATAATTTATCCTAGTTATAAAACATCAAGGATATTAAGGTGGCGCAGAGGGCCTAGTCACAAGGACAAATTTTTAAATCATAAGCCATGATTTCAGAGAATCAAGGCCCTTAAATCTATTAGCACAACAGGCTTAGTCATAAGGACATATAAAATTTATAAGCTATGATTTCAGAGAATCACAGCATGAAGGTATTCTGGCACAATAGGCCTAGTCACTAGGACATTTATAATTTATAAGCTAGGATTTCAGAGAATCAAAGCCTTGAGGTTTGAACCTAGTTCATTACCTTTTTCTGACAGGGAGTCATAGACTACCACTGCCTTTTGTCTTATATGACAATTAGTATGGCCCGTAGGCACTACATCACTATTGGATGTCTAATAAGTTTGGCCCGTAGGCACTACATCACTAATGGATGTTTAATAAGTTTGGCCCGTAGGCACTACATCACTAATGGATGTTTAATAAGTTTGGCCCGTAGGCACTACATCACTAATGGATGTTTAATAAGTTTGGCCCGTAGGCACTACATCACTAATGGATGTTTAATAAGTTTGGCCCGTAGGCACTACATCACTAATGGATGTTTAATAAGTTTGGCCCGTAGGCACTACATCACTAATGGATGTTTTAAAAATGATCATCTTTATTGACGATTTAACCCATGATTTATAAATCACTAATTTGGGTTTTGGAATCCATAGAAGGATTCTCTTATAGGAATGACGCGTGCGATTTTTAACGAATCACATCTGCCATGGATGTTAACATGATCACAGAGGTTAACTGGAATTCTGAATCTTTTAATCAGGTCTTACCATCTTGGCCCGGTCTTATAATTGACCCGAAGGCTAGGTTTCACACTTAAGATTCTTAATTAATAATTATCGTAGATCAATTTTAAATTGAGGTGTTAAATATGGATCTGAATCTAATTATGGAACTACCATCTTCGCCCGATCTTTACAATGACACGTGGCTAGGTCTTGCCCTTTTTAGATTTTGCCATTTTATTATAATGGTAGATCCTACAATAGGAAATATTATTTTCCATTTATTTAATATTCTTGTTTAGAATGAAAGTTTAAATTTAATCATTCCACTATATGAAAATAAAAATATAAGGTTGCCCTAAGCGGGACTCGAAAATAATAATGTTGTCCTCGAAGGGACTGAAAGGTAAATATGTTCTTATAAAGACTTATTAAGGAAACGATCTTCAGCAAGAGGAGTTTCTTCTTCATTCATTTCCTGAATGCTTTCTCCTTGGTTGCACGTTTCATCCTGGTCGCGGTACGAAGCTCAGCAGTTCAAGACTCCGGATGTGGAGACTTCCTATTACAGCTCCTTCGCTTGGCGACGTATAAAAATTTGGAAGCAAAATTTCCAGATCAGAATTTAGAACATTCCTATGTTAAGTCTAGACTCAAGTATGTGCAATTGTGTCATTGAGATTAAACACAAAAGACTAGTGTTCAATTCACTCAATGTTGGCTCTGATACCAACCTGTCACACCCCGATTTCCACGTATATCACCGGTGGGCCCGGTGGGGGGATTTCTGTGACGTAGTTGGCAACAATATAGTCAAACCACACAATTATATGAATGCACAGCGGAAGCAAAAGATAAATATATTACGTTCCGAATATGAAATAACATCAAGTGTTACGACGGAAAGTAAAGGATCCACAGGTGAATCAAATCAAAGAAATTGTTCAACAGACTTTAGACGCCTAGAACTTGCAAGATTCCTTATTAATGCCCTGAGCAGCTTCCAGCCTATTACGTACTTGTACCTGTCACTTAGACTTTTGAAAATACGTCAGTTTTCACTGGTAAATACACTCAACTGACTCATTTGAAAAGAGTGTAGGAAAATTGATTTAGATGCACCAGGCACAAATTATTTTGACACTTTGATTAAAATGCACAGAGGCAAAATTAATCTTTTATAACTTGAGACAATCATAATTATGATCCTGTATACAGATTTACATGTTCATTGTACGTTCAGGGCCCGATATAGAAACCGAGTCAAGATTAACAGACACGTCACAAGTATAGGCCCACTGAGCGTGAGATATCGTTTCCCTTATGCAGCTGTCAGGTGTATGCCTACACCCCGTGCATAAGACGTGACCATTTTATAATACAATGATGTCAAGGATATCCGGGACATGGTCATTAACCCCTAAAGGCTTTTATTTCAAACAATACAGATCAAACCGGGTTACCTCAATAACTTAATCACAATCCGATTAAATATTCAATACCCGACCAAGCGGTATTATTATACCGTATCCCAAGCCCGTATAGGGAAATAAGTTAAGAGTATTTACCTGAGCTAGCTCCTGTCTTAAAATAGCAAGAATAATAACTCAGCCGTATTCACTTAAGTAAGCGTAGGTACAATTTACCGGAAGGCTCTAGTCTGGAACGATGGTATAAATAACCAATTAGAATGCTAACGGGTCTTTAATTAAGCCTAAGCTTAGACCGGTTAGTCTTAAAGAATTGTTACGGTTTAATCGCGTGAAAGGCGAAAACCGTGAATGGAGTGTGATTTTGACCCAACAAGTTTGAAGACTTGTTTCATATGGGTATAACAATCATACTCTGGATTTTGGGATTAAAACAATATAGTTTGACCCGTTTCGGCTAAATTATGTAAACCAGTTACATAAGCCGAACCGTGCGCGCAATAGGCGCAACGGGTAACCGTGAGAGTCTTACGCTTATTTCCTAAGTCAATATGCCTTAAAGAGGTTGTGGTATCAGTAGGATACCTTCCGTGATGCCCGTAACGAGTTTAAGTTAATATTATGCCCCGTAGGGGTGTTTCGGTCATTTTAAAGACTTTTAAAAGGGCTTTTCGAGTTCTACAGGAAATCTGAGTTTCCCGAACAGTTTATAAAGTCTAAAATACTTTAATTATTATTTAAAATCAGTGGCAACTGGAATCGGGTCAAAAGACCTTGTAGAACTCATGTTTTGGCCGAAAAGGGCATATTCGGTATTTACCGAACCGTAGCCATAACCGCAGGTTATGAGCAAGGTAAAAATTATTAAAAATCTTTAAAATTTCCAAAATATTAATTTATAACAGTGGGTAAAAGTTTTGGTGACGAAATCTTGGTTTAGATGGGCGTTATGCTAATTGCGCCGTTTATTACAAAAGTTTATTTTAATTGCGCTAATTAGCATAACTCTCATTCTAGACCTCGGATTGACGTGAAACTTTAAGGACATGCTTATAATTTATTAAGCAAGGTTCTGGTCCGTTCACGTATCCGAAATACTCGTTTTAATTTCAAAAGGCCGTTACGGTCAACTTTTAGGCGAATGACGGGAATGCGCAAAAGACTCGGATAACTCATGAACCGATCACAGAGGTTCATTCCAATATGTGACCTGGTCCTAAGAGAGTCCTCAGGCATATCTATACCTCACTAAAACGGGTCAGAACTGAAGTCAAAACAAAAGTCAAACTTTTGCGACATTCGGCTCCGAACCGGTTCAATATAGCAAATGATCGATTCAAACGAGCGCAAACAAGTTTATATACTTATTATCATGTTTTATGATTATCAAAACAGGTTTCATATCATTTATATCATAGATTATGCAAGAATCGTTAAAATGGAATTCTGTTGACTTTTTATGCATTCGTTTGACTCGATTTTTGACATAGTTAGAGTGGTGATCGTGGGGAACCCTTTCAGAGGTTTATTACCCACATAAATACCAACTTATAACTACTTTTGATTCGAGATATGACTGAGCTATTTAGGAGTTATATCGAAGCCAAACCGTAGTTACGACGGTTGAATTTTTAGCTATATACTAAGCAAAAACTAAACTCCAAATGTTCTAAACAACTTACAGAAGTTTGAGCACGATTTAGATGGCTAGAAGAAGTCTTGGGAGCTTCAGAAATGATCAGAGAAGTTGTTTTGAGTTATGATTAAGTTGTGAACTTAATATGGCCTTTTATAGTAGTTTTCACCACAACTTTTTGACACACAAGTCCCCCAACTATCCACAACCTTCCAACATGAGTTCCTAATGCTTAGGGGTTGTTTAGGGACCAATTGGCAGGGTTTAAATGCATCTCATGGCGTTTAGAAGGTTGAATAGCCAATTTGAGCATGTTTCTGCATCTGGGCGCCTGACGCGGCCCGCATGGAAGATCCATGCACTTTGTACGCGGGTCGCCTGAGTTCAACATCAGACGCGTACAATTTAGGAGGCTCGCGGCCCGCCTCAACTTAACCCAAAACGCAACGCGGCCCGCGAGAGGGTTATTTTTCAAAGATTTTAAATCTTTTGTAACGATGACTAAATCTTTGTAATAAATAACAAAATCTTTAGTAATTATTAATGAAATCTTTAGTAATCATTAACTTGACCTTTCGGGTTTTGAAGGGGTAACAAAATCTTTAGTAATTAATAATGAAATCTTTAGTAATCATTAACTTGACCTTTCGGGTTTTGAAGGGGTAACAAAATCTTTAGTAATTAATAATGAAATCTTTAGTAATCATTAACTTGACCTTTCGGGTTTTGAAGGGGTAACTTTGCGATTTGGCCCTTGATTATTTACAACTAAGGGCCTCGTGTTATTTACTCGCTTAGTTAAGTCCCTGGTTAGTTTATTTAATTATTCTGAAAGCCTTAACTTTCATTATTGACGCTTTTAACCCTTCTCATACGAATTCGATCGTAATTTCTCGTTTTAAAGCGGAACTTCGCAGAATTTATACAATATATTCTAGTGAGTGTATAATACTGTTACAAAGCCTCGGGAGCGTTAAAGGGCCACTCAGAGGTATAATTAAACATGTTGACACGGTTAACCCCTGTAGCTTGTAATCTCTCACTTTCTTCCGCGTTTCGCTTCCGTACGATCCATGATTTGTTCGTTTGAAGGTACGAGCATCGTTTAGGGTTACCATACCGTATATTTACCCTTCGTTGACATTTATAACCCTCGAATTTACATACTTTCAAGGTTTGTCAACTTTAGTCCTTTATTTAATATTTAATGCCACGTGTAAACTTATGACACGTGTTAACACATTATTGGACCCAAAATTTCGAGGTGTTACAATAAATCACCGTAAGAGCTCTAGATTTCTCTTTGTTCTCTTCAATCTGCTTCATTCTTGGCGGCTCTGATTTGTTTTGATGATATATTGCCTTCTTGTAGTAATCTTCCCGGAACGGATTCTCAGACTCATCAGCATACGCGTTTCTGCATTCACGCTTGAAGTGACCTTTTTGCTTACACTTGAAGCATGTCACCTTAGACTTATCAAAGCCCAACTTGGTAGATGGTCCACCAATTGACTTTCTGCCGGTTATTTCCATGAAACGCTGTGCTCGATGAACAGCACTGGCCATGCACCACCTTATGTCAATCAGTTCCATTTCTTCAGGATCTATTTGATCATAATCCTCTTTTGTTTGGTTGGTGTTGCCAATCTTCCCAGCGACAAGACTTTCATAAGATTCCAATACCGACGCTAGGAAAACCATCTGCTGCTTGGCCGACTCCTTGCTGAAATTATGAGCATTCTTCATGTCTACAACGATGTTGCAATGAAATAAATTCTTTGCATCAGACTGGTTTGAATTTGATGAAGATCCACTGTGATAACCACTATGATATCCACTATTTTGACTGCTTTGACTTTCTTTGCTAGTTGTGGACACATTCTCAGCAGAAAACGCAGTCTTAGGAGATGTTGTTTTTGGCATCATGCTCTTTGGATAATACAAATCCAAATTCTGCTGATAAGATGAGTGATTGACTTTAAATGTCTTCTTCAATTCCAACTCGTGACTCTCAAGTTTCTCAATCAGCAAATCTAGAGTCAACACTTCTGGTGCCTTGATAGTATTTTTCAGCATCAGCGCATAATATCCCCAATCCATCTCGTCTGGCAACGAATCGAATAATTTGTCAACTAGCTCATCTTCAGGATAATTAATTCCATGTCTAGCTAGTTCCAGCTTCAGGTGCCCAAACCTCTCGATCATTTTTGAAACTGATTCATTCTTTAAACATCCAAACAGATCAAACTCTTTTCTAAGAAGTTTCTTTTTGTTTTTCACTATTTCTGTACTTCCTAAGCATTTCTTTTCTAACTTTATCCAGAGATCTTTCGCACTAGAATATTCGATCAACGAGATAATATCTTCATGAACAGATTGAAACAGCAACGCAATACATTTCTGCTCAGCAACAAACGATTCTATCTCATCAGATGTCGATAAAGTTTCACCCTTTTTGCCTCCAGCATCGTATCCATTTTTGAGACTCTTCCAGCTAGGAAACGCAAAAGCCATCAACCATTCTTCAAATTTCTTTGCCCACCGACTATACTCCTAGATAGCCATCAACTTCGGTGGTTTGTTGTAAGTTCCGAAAGCACTTTCAACCTCCAAAGCATCCGATAATTTCTTCTTGGCATTTGGCGGGTTCTCATTGTTGTTGCTTGTAGATGTATCATCTCCCGAATTTCCAGCAAATGCATACATGTCGCTAAACGGGTTCAAGAAAATGTCATCCATCTTGAATGTACCTGAAAGATCAGCAAACACTTAGAAAAATTTTCGAAAGTTTGAAAAACTGTGATTTCGAGCGAAATTAGCAATTTCGAGCGAAATCAACAAGCAATGTTGAGCGAAATCAGACCAGTGTCTGATTACGAGCGAAATCAGCAAGTATGGTTCGAGCGAAATAAGTTTTTGACTGATTTCGAGCGAAATCAACAAATGTCCCCACGAGCGAAATTAGCAAAGTTATGTCCCTACGAGCGAAATTAGGTATTTCTCTCTAAATGATCAATATGTTTTCGAGCGAAATCAACAGTTTCAGGCGAAACCCTTCGATGTCAGTTACGAGCGAAATCAAGTTTTTAGGTAGTTTTTACCATTTTTAATCCGTATTTTAACCTGGTTCTTTCTAGGGTTTGTTAATTGTATGTTTTACACGTTATACTCGAAATTCAGTCCATTTCAACCGTAGGAACCAGTTCAAAACAGAAAAGTATGAGAAGAAGTGAGTAGAAGTAATAGAATCTGGTAGAATCAAGCTGTAGTAGTATGAACTCCTCGTCCTGAGCTCTGATACCACTTGTTGGACCGTTGTAAGACCCTAAATAGTCAGTTAAGGCAGTTCATCTTTGTGTACAAAGGCGGAATCAGTGTAAACAAAGTAACAACAACTTTCCTCTTAATTTCCTCTTATATTACTGAAATCCAAGCTTTTACAATGTATTCTGACAAAAATCCGGCAGCACCTCAGCTTAGATTTCGCTCCAACAAATACTAAATGAGATCACAACACTAGTATTTATAATATGGCTGATTTCGCTCCAAACTGCCAGGAGCGAAACCCCATGTGTTGATCTCGAGCGAAACCCCCTAAATACACCTAGGAGCGAAATTACCCTAATATGCACATAGGAGCGAAATAGCAAGACTAACTGATTTCGCTTCAAATGACTCACATGTCATTTGGAGCGAAATTAACATCTAAAACCTATTTCTTGATTTCCGTGCTCCAAACTAACCTATCTAGACCTAAGACTCGCTAAAGACGTAGTTGACAGACATTCAGTGCACCAACACTTTCTTAATATCATTGCATTCAATCATAACATCAACTATATGATAAAACCATAGGTTTGTCATCCATTAAATAAGTTTAAAACATAACAACATTGTTTTAAAACGTAGACTTCAAATTCAAGTTTTGCAAATTGTACAAATTGCTTATGAGTTCATAAAAGACTCGTCAAAAGATATTTAATAACACCAAGGTTTGGAAGACGTGTCTCGTCCAGGAATAAGACACACTAACCAAACTCAAAGACCATGGATGTGACAACCCGAACTTCCAAGGTTTGTGCTTTTCAGTTTTGTGATCCTCATTCCTTTTCTCTTTATTACTTTTGTCACGCTCTTGTTATTTTAGTTATTTAGCGTTGTAATAAATAACGAGTAAACCTAGATGTAAGCGAGAATAAAACATTGTTTGTAAACCTTTCGGCCTACACGCACATGTATCATGGGCCGAAGTATACGAGCTCAATCAAATCTTAGATGTTGGGCCGGGTATTGTGAGTTTTTTTTATACAACAAGTGAATGTAAATAAATAAGATTGGGATCTCAAAATCAAGCACTCTCAAGTTGTAGCAAACCCTACTCTCTCAAGTGTGTGTACGGCAACAGAAACCCTAGTGCACTCTACCTTATCCTCTTCGACAATCAACCTCCTCCTTTCAATCGAATATTCTGGTAAGTTTAATGTTGAGGATTTTAAACTTGGTTGCTATGATTGGTTGCATGTAAAGTGTTATTGATATGCATGTTACGTGGGGGTTTCTTGGGGAGGGGGATACAGGCTTAGATTATGGTTCAAGTTTTAGTATAATGGCATATGTTAGTGATCGGCCTGATTAGGGGTGTTAGGATTGTTAGAATATTGATTCTGTTGTTTATGTTATACATGATCATTGGGCTGATAAATTGGATCTTTATTGGAGAATTATATGTGTAGTGTCAATTGTTGATTTTGAATTGGAAATACATGTTGATTGCTTAATAATTCATAATTAGGGTGCATGATAGTGGGGTTGTTGGCCGCGGGTGCGTGCGCATATGAACTTATGCGTGTCGTGGTGTACTAAAGCCTGGTGGCAAAGTTGTCGTTAATACATCTATGTGCATGTTTGCAGAACCATTAGACCTGCTGGGAGATTTCTTTGTGATAACCATTATTAGATTAGGTCCATATAACTAATGGATGTGTAATGACAACAGAAGGGTGTTATGAATTGTAAATGTGATTCTTGATTTGGTGGTCACTGTTGTTAGGATCTTAAGGTTGTTCAAAGGTAGGTCTGGGCCGATTAACCTGTGCATGGTTTGTATTGTTGGTAGGATGTTAGTCTCTTAGGTATTCTGGATAACTCACAGTTCTTAGTTGGCATTATGTGTACCGATTATTGCTGATCGTTTAAAGCATCATGTGGATTCGCAAATTGATTACATGTTAGTCATTCAATAGTAAATATGGATTAATAATGACCCAATGTGATATATTATGGAAATGGCGGCCATGTGCTTCCTATCTTTGGTGTTTGCAAGACTAGGTGTAATGATTGTGTCCATAACTTGTGATTTGTTAATGGAGCCATGTGATCTATTATAGTAAGTGGGTTAGTGTCAGAATGTAAGTAAGGTCACATTTAATACTTCTACTTCACTGTGTGAGGTAACTTGAATCAAGGGATCGAGCATAATAGGGTTTCATGTTGATTTGATGTGTATGTATGTCAGATTAATTGAACATGTAGTCAAAGTATTTGGCTGTTGTGTATGTATGTGTGCATGCTGAATCAATAGGGGTTGGATGACTTATGTGATGTAATACCAGTTGGTTGTGTGTTTATTGTCCCAAACATAAAGTAAGGATAAATGACTATGCGTTGTGTTTCACTACCTGCCAAAAAGTATTACTTTAGACATCAGACTGTTTGAACATTAAGGTATTACAAACTCTACTCGTGTACTCACTATTATGATATTACACCCTAGGTCGCGAGTAACGGACTTAACATTACTTAACGTTAAAAGCATATTATCAAACCGAGCACCCCAAGGTGAGTTCACTACATTCAAGCATGCGTCCCAGTGGTTGGGGACAGTCAGTGGTTTGGGTAAAAACGGGTATATTGGTTAATATTCTCACCTATCATTTTTGTAAGTCCCTTATTATGTTACCTGGAGGGTAACGGGTATTAGTTGGTAGCGCTACTTAGGTTTGGCACCCTCACACCGCTCCTAGAGAGGACGGATGTGAACTAATGACCCAGTCGTGGCCCAGTACTAGATAGGAGTACGTGGGAAGGGCAGTCATGTATTTCAGGAGCCGTCTTGTTCGGAATTGAGATATTAACAATATTACTTGCATTGGTTATTGAACTGTTTTACATACAACTGGTAACAAACGTTTTCTAAAACTGTGAACTCGCCAGCTTTGTCTGATACACATGTTACATGCTCGCAGGTCGTTAGGTACTTGGAAACAGGAACTTGCTGGCTGGAGGGCGAGAGTGGTCATGGTTGCATTGATGGGTTTATTTATCAAACATTTATTTACCATGGTTGTTTGGAAAATATTTATATTATGATACGTTAACGCTTCCGCTGAACTTGATGGTTTTCGAATTACTTATGTTTGGATTTTATTACTATTAAATGATGAAACTATATTTTAAACTTATGGATTCAATGTAATTGGTGGCTCATTACTAGGGGTCACACGCCTAACAGGGATACTCCCTAAGTGGCAATTTGAGGGTGTGACAGTTTGGTATCAGAGCCACTGGTTATAGTGAACTTGGTTTTAAAATGTTTTACAAAACCAGACTATAACTGAACTGATCCGACATTGACCATGACACTCAGCTCCAGGCAGCAAGGTTCGTCTCTTGTTTACTATTGCATAGCATATTTAGTACATACTCATGATTAGTATCACACTCAAACGCACACCTGATATTACAATACGAATTTCTATGTTATCGGTTATGCTACGTGTTTTAAGAGTAGGAGTCTTCTTGAACTTACATGCTCTATGTTGTGATGTCATTGATCATGCTGTTTGAATTTGGGGAAACCTTTTAACACGAGTTGGGAGGAACTGAGATAAACATGCAACTTGGGTTATTATTATGGGTGCACACATAATAACAACGTGGGGTGCATGTGAGTCCCAGTAAATCTCGACTAGTGTGAAAACGGAATTCCGCGTTGTTAGTCAATCTTGTATTAGAACCTCGAAAATTGTGAATACCATAGCAATACTTGGCATCTACTTGAACTTGTCTGTTAAATTCGTTCCTTTTTTTCCATATTTATAGAATCATGAACGGACGTGGTGGAGGCCGTCGTGGTGGACGTGGTGGAGGCCGCGGTGGTGGACGTGGCCAAATCAATATGACACAAGCTGAGTTAGCGGATTTAATCAACGCCCAGGTGGCTGCAGCCTTGGCAGCTTATCAGGCTGGTACGACATGTACCAAATACTCTTTCTCTTTGAGTCGTATACTTGAGTCTTACTTGTTATATTTTCTCTCATTAATAGGTCAGCCGGCGCCACAAAATCCGCCTCACCCACCTGTTTGCACATTTAAAACATTCATGGATTGTAAGCCGCAGACCTTCAGTGGGACTGAAGGGGCTGTAGGACTCTTGCGCTGGTTCGAAAAACTTTCAACGCCCGCTAGATCCACTTTACAAAATCCCTGAAATACATGTAGTTTGAAAAACATCAACAAAAGTTGAGCGAGTTCATGTGTTCGTTTGTGTGTATATATAAACCTTTGAAAATGTTGTAAGTATGTATGTAAGTCCCTGGTATGTAGCAATAAGGAAAAAGAGATCACCACTGGGGTGCAAAGCCAATGGTATGTGTGGAGTGATGCAGGAAGACTCAAACCTAGCAGATTTCGCACCGGGCTTCCCGCTGTAAGACAAAGTCACCACGTGGTCCACTCAGCGGACTCAGGGGTGGGGCTCGCTACACCCAAATAGATCTATCACTCATGCCCCATGATGTGTGTCGGTGTGTATATAATTTTGATGAGTATTTAAGCCCCTTTTTACACTTTTAGCCAAGTTTTAAATTTATAAAACACGATATTCACTAACACTAAACACACATATGGGCAAGTGCACCCATCGTGGACGTAGTATAGTGTTGGTAAGATACCGAGGTCGTCCAAGGACACAAGAGCTTTTAATACCGGTTTATCCTCAACGTCTAATCAAATAAAAAAGTGAGAAAAATGTTTTAAACTAAGAAAAATAAAAACTAACTAAATGCTGAAAATAAAAATAAAATAAAAACAGATAGACAAGATGAATCACTTGGATCCGACACGTGTATTAGTATAACCTTTGATTATTTTCGCACTTTTGCACTTGTTTAAGAGATTATCTTAGTTATTGTAGTAGGCCCCTCTTTTGAAGGCGACGTTACCCTCAACCCAGTAGTTTGAGTCAGCAAGGATACAATCCTAAAGGGTCGGATTATTGAAAGATAATGAATTAAGTTATTAATGCAAATTGTGGTAGGCCCCGCTTTTGGCGGTGACGTTACCCTCGGCTAAGTAGTCTGAGTCAGCAGGGATACAGTCCTAAATAGCCGGGTTATAGTATTAATAGTAGTTAACTTATGAGGGGGTCAAAGAGTTTGGATCCCCGCCATCCAATACCTATGGGCATTGAAGGAGATCCTACTAAATTTGACCCAGGTCCCAAGCAGGACCTCTAAACGCTGAACAAGGGCAAGACCCTTACCAAACCGTTCCCTTAACCCCCGACCAGGTAGCCAACATACCTCCATATAGACCGTGGAGATATGAATGGTGAAAATCTTTTATTTTATATAGACAGTAAAATAATGCCAAGACACCACGGACAAACGATAAGGAAAGTTCACCTTCAACATAAGTAACTAGTTATTAAAGTCATTAATACAAAACCAAATAAAAAGTGCAAAAGATTAAAAATAAAAAGTATTATACTAAACACTTGTCTTCACCAAGTGATGTAAGAGACTTAGGCAAACATGGCCTTGATTGTCAAGAACTCTTACGATCAATCTTGGATCCCGAGACGACTCACACACTCTACGATGGACAATGGATGATGGTGGTGGATGATGGTGTTATGGTGGTGGTGGGTGGTGGATGAAGTGTGAGAGAGGTGGTGTGCCAAGGGATGAGTGAGAATGAAGCCAAGCTCCTCTATTTATAGGCTGAACAGAAGGCTGGACACGGCCCCGTGTCCGCTGGACACGGCCCCGTGCCCGTCTGACATTCTCTCACTTCATTAATTGTAATTGCGAATTACAATTAATGCGCCTGCTGTACTTTCACCACGCCCCCGTGCTCGCTGGACACGGCCCCGTGGTGGGCAATGGAAGCTTCTACTGGTTTGTCTTTTCTGCTGCTTCCTGGGCACGTCCCCGTGTTCGCTGGACACGGGGCGTGTTCAGACTCTGTTTCTTCTCCTTTGCCTTGGGAGGTGCCGTTGAGGGTCCGGGCAGTCCACTTTTGTTCCTTTTCTTGTATTTATGGTAGAATTAGTTGTCTTTTTGCTTCTTTTGTGATTTTGAGCTCATTTCATCCTGAAAATACAAAAGGAAGACAAAAACACTCTTTTTCCAACATTAGTACTTAAAAAGGGTTAGTTTTATGCTTTAATTGATGTGATTTATATGTTGCATTTTACACACATCAAATACCCCCACACTTGAACTTTTGCTTGTCCTCAAGCAAAACTCTTTAAATGTGGCTTACACTCCCAAATGGAATAGGTAGAAGAGAAGTTTTTTAGCTTGTCCTAGAGTGTCGGGAATCCAAGGTTTTTATAGGTTTTATTTTTATTTATTTACAATCCTATTCGTTATGATTTATTTTGAACGTTTCATAAGATGAATTACTTATTTGGGCATAGCATGCCTTATTAAAATTCCATTTATATACAAGTTCACATACCTCACGGGAGATCACTCAACACTCGGCCGAAGGTGTATATTTTAGTGAATCACTCGAGAGCGGCACGGAACTCACGTCTTCCATAGGCTTGCCAAGCAATCAATCCTCCTCCTTTTTAACTTTTTACCTTTGTAAATATCAAGAGGACTTTTGGGGTGAAGGCTTGGGTTTAAAGGTGGGTGGTTGGTTAGTGGTTAGTAAAAAGGGCGAAAATCGTAACAAGCGTCGGTTTTCGTGAAGTACCTTGTTTTTAGTGACTTTTTATTTTGAAGTATTTCTCCAAACAAGCTTTTATAGCTTTTGTTTGTTTTTGACTTCATCATCATCATTTTTTTTTTGATCGTCACATAAAAAGGTGAGTTTACGAAAAAGCGAACTTGTTACTAAAATAAAAAAAATAAAAAGGTTTTTGGTGGGTAAAAAGGGTTTTGGGGTAATGAAATGAAAGGTTTAGGCTCAAAGGGGCTATCTAGGGGGATTTTGGGTAGGTAAAAAAAAATGAAAAATAATGGTTTTGAAAGAAAAATGGTTAGTCCTAATGCCTCCATCATTTACTTACTTGGGTTTAAGTTGGTAAGGACCGGGAATGTATCGTCGTGGCAAGTTCTAGATTTGTAAGGACCGAGCGGCTATTCACACAAGAAACGAAAAATGAGCATTTAATCTAAATATGTGTATTTTTGTGCTCAATAAAGGCTCAAAACTCACTTTTGTGGGAATGGGTTTTTAATGTGACCAAGCATATATAATCGAATTTTTAACTAGACTTGTTATACCGTTTCATAATTTTCTTATGTTGGTTCTTTTTTTATCACGACGGTATCGGTTGTAAACTTGTAAAAATATAACCTTTTTAGAACTTGTTATTCCCAACTTAAACTAAGACAAGTAAAAAAAATGAAAAAGTTTTTTGAAAAAAATTTGGGGTGTTTAGCGGTTCCAATAGAGTTTTGTGTAAGGCTTGTGTTTAGGATTTTGCAAAATTTCAAGGTTTTAGCATCCCCCCCCACACTTAAATTACACATTGTCCTCAATGTGTCCAAAAATAATGTTTTTGGTTGATTAGAATGTATAAAAGTGGGTTAAAAAGCAAAGATTTATGTTACTGGCATCCTGGACACGGCCCTGTGTTGACCGGGCACGGCCCCGTGGTCAAGTGCCAGTAACAAAAATTACAGAATTGAAACAGAAGCCTGGACACGGGGGCGTGTCCGCTGAACACGGCCCGTGTCCAGTTACCTGAACTGGGTGATTTTCTGCAGGGGCTCAGCACGGGGCCGTGTTGGTTGGGCACGGCCCGTGTTGAGCCTTCTGTGATGGAGATTTTTGTCGGGTTGCTCTGTTCTTCGTGCATGGTTCCATTTTTCTCGTTCCCTTTTTCATCCATTACCACCATGAGTGTGTTTTATTCTGCAAAAACTAAAAGATTAAACTAAACTAAGGATAGATCCGCGGAATGCCTCCGTGGTGCGCCACGTTTATAAGGGTCCTTGGCTAGACCCGATTCCCGGTTATATATCTTCTGAGTGGAGTGCCTTGCTTCCCAAGTTACACCGTCGGAGAGCGGCATCCAAGCTTGAATCAATAACCTTCATGTAACTGACTGGGTCGTCGTCCTCTATTCTCTTCCCAACTCCGAACTTCACCTCATCGTCCCCATACCTCAAAGTCAGTGTCCCGTCATTCATGTCTACCACTGCTTGTGCTGTGGCAAGGAAGGGTCTCCCTAGGATAAGGGGGACCTCGGTGTCTTCCTCCATGTCGAGTATGACAAAATCAACTGGATAAACGAATCTGCTTACCCTTACCAAGACATTCTCGATGACACCTTGTGGGAACTTGACTGATCGATCAGCGAGTTGTATGCTTATTTTTGTAGGGCTCGTGGTTCCCAAGCCAAGCCTTTTGAACATCGATGAGGGCATGAGGTTAATGCTAGCCCCTAAGTCGGCAAAGGCATTGCGAACGGGTGATTCCCCTATTGAGCATGGAATCGTGAAACTTCCGGGATCGATTTTCTTTTGGGGTAGTTTATTGAGTACGAGGGCAGAGCATTCTTCGCCTAAATTAACTAATTGCAAATTTTCAATTTTCTTTTTATGTGTAAGGAAGTCCCTCATAAATTTAGAGTATTTGGGCATTTGGGTTAGGACTTCGATAAAAGGAATATTGACATGCAATTGTTTTAACAGACTTTCGAATTTTGCGAACTGCTCATTGGTCTTTTGACGAATTAGCCTACCGGGGTACGGAACTCGAGGAGCCTTGGTAGGCTCTGGTGATGGGGGAGAGTTCTTTTCCTGCAGATGTGTTGGCATTGTTTCTTCCGTTGGTGGAGGTACTTCTGCAGGCCTTACGGTGCGGTTTCGTAGTGTGATGAGGTGAACTTGCGCCTTTGGGTTTGTTTCGGTATTGTTAGGTAATGCGCCTTGCGGTCTCTCGGAAAAATTTTGTGCTAGTTGATTTATTTGTTTTTCTATGTTTTGAATGCTAGCTTGTTGATTCCTAAAATTAGATTCTAATTGTAGAAATCTTTCCGAGTTTTTCTTATCAGTGTCAGAGACGAGGCGAGATATAGTATCTTCGAGCCTTTCTCGTCCACCTTGTTGTTGAGTGAAATTTTGTGACTAATTTCTTGATTGCTGAAAGTTTGTTCGTTGGGTTTGTTGGTTACTACTATTGCCGGTTTCCCTCCAACCAAGGTTTGGGTGGTTTCGCCATCCTTGGTTGTAAGTTCCCGTTGGAGGACCCGACGGCCTAGGTCTATTATCAATGTAGTTTACCATTTCTTGTTGATCGTCCGTTTCTTTCATGCAACTCCAATTTTCATGTGACCCACCACACCCTTCACAAGCCATAACCGAGACTGTTTTTGTCATTTCTAATTTTTTTATTTTTGAAGAAAGGGCCTCGATTTGGGCTTGTAAAGAGGTGCTTTCGTCGACCTTATGGGCGCCCGGGGCGATAGACTTATTTCCCCGGGGAGTGTGCCATTGAAAATTGGTTTGAGCAATTTCCTCAATCTGATTATATATTTCGTGTGGGCGTCGATTACCTAAAAGTCCCCCGGAGCTAGAATCAAGTGTCTGCCTAGTGTGTGGCAACAATCCATTGTAGAAAGTGGATACTTGTTGCCATATTGCGAGGCCGTGATGGGGACACTTGCGTAATAGCTCCTTGAACCTTTCCCAAGTTTCAAATAAGGATTCCCCGTCCTCTTGTGAGTATGTATTAATTTCAGCCATTAATTTAGCAGTTTTAGAAGGAGGGAAATACTTATATAGAAACTTTTGGGCTAGTTCATCCCAGGTGTTTACCGATCCAGCTGGGAGGGTGTTGAGCCAAGCTTTCGCTCGGTCTTTTAGTGAGAATGGAAACATACGGAGGCGGATGGCGTCGTTTGATGCTCCATTGATCCGAAAGGTATCACATATTTCTAAGAAATTAGTTATATGTAGATGAGGATCCTCGTCCGCAAGCCCGTGGAAGGTTGCGGAGTTTTGGAGCATTTGTATCAAATGCGGTCGAAGTTCGAAGTTATTGGCTTCGACATTCGGAGCATTGATAGCGGCGCCTAGATTACCTACGGTGGGCCGTAGATAATCCATAAGGGTACGTTGGTCCGCCATTGGGGGTGGATCACCCGAAACCTTCTCTTGGTTTTTGGCTTTTAACCTTTTTCTGAGAAAGCGTTCGGGTTCTTCTAGCGGTTCCTTTATGTCTTTATTGGAACTGGAGCTCATACACTACGTGAGGATGGTGTCGGGTTCCAAGTCCTGCAATAAAAACAGAAAAGAATGTTGGTCAGAAGGTTCACCACGGCCCCGTGTTGAGTGAACACGGCCCCGTGGTCGGAATTACAGTGATTGTTTTTCAGATCCCAGTTACTGGAAGTTGGACACGGCCCCGTGTTGCACCGGCACGGCCCCGTGGTCAGCCTTCTATAACTTGAAAAACAAAAACTGCCAGTAACGTTGCTGAGCACGGCCCGTGTCCGATCAGGCACGGCCCCGTGCTGAGCTCTGCAGAAGCTGAAAATCTAAAAAAAATCCTAAAAAAATTAAAGAAAAATAAAAATATGATTAGGCTGTTGATTCCTAACTTTCTTAAAATCCTTGTGTCCCCGGCAGCGGCGCCAAAAACTTGATGTGTGTCGGTGTGTATATAATTTTGATGAGTATTTAAGCCCCTTTTTACACTTTTAGCCAAGTTTTAAATTTATAAAACACGATATTCACTAACACTAAACACACATATGGGCAAGTGCACCCATCGTGGACGTAGTATAGTGTTGGTAAGATACCGAGGTCGTCCAAGGACACAAGAGCTTTTAATACCGGTTTATCCTCAACGTCTAATCAAATCAAAAAGTGAGAAAAATGTTTTAAACTAAGAAAAATAAAAACTAACTAAATGCTGAAAATAAAAATAAAATAAAAACAGATAGACAAGATGAATCACTTGGATCCGACACGTGTATTAGTATAACCTTTGATTATTTTCGCACTTTTGCACTTAAGAGATTATCTTAGTTATTGTAGTAGGCCCCTCTTTTGAAGGCGACGTTACCCTCAACCCAGTAGTTTGAGTCAGCAAGGATACAATCCTAAAGGGTCGGATTATTGAAAGATAATGAATTAAGTTATTAATGCAAATTGTGGTAGGCCCCGCTTTTGGCGGTGACGTTACCCTCGGCTAAGTAGTCTGAGTCAGCAGGGATACAGTCCTAAATAGCCGGGTTATAGTATTAATAGTAGTTAACTTATGAGGGGGTCAAAGAGTTTGGATCCCCGCCATCCAATACCTATGGGCATTGAAGGAGATCCTACTAAATTTGACCCAGGTCCCAAGCAGGACCTCTAAACGCTGAACAAGGGCAAGACTCTTACCAAACCGTTCCCTTAACCCCCGACCAGGTAGCCAACATACCTCCATATAGACCGTGGAGATATGAATGGTGAAAATCTTTTATTTTATATAGACAGTAAAATAATGCCAAGACACCACGGACAAACGATAAGGAAAGATCACCTTCAACATAAGTAACTAGTTATTAAAGTCATTAATACAAAACCAAATAAAAAGTGCAAAAGATTAAAAATAAAAAGTATTATACTAAACACCTGTCTTCACCAAGTGATGTAAGAGACTTAGGCAAACATGGCCTTGATTGTCAAGAACTCTTACGATCAATCTTGGATCCCGAGACGACTCACACACTCTACGATGGACAATGAATGATGGTGGTGGATGATGGTGTTATGGTGGTGGTGGGTGGTGGATGAAGTGTGAGAGAGGTGGTGTGCCAAGGGATGAGAGAGAATGAAGCCATGCTCCTCTATTTATAGGCTGAACAGAAGGCTGGACACGGCCCCGTGTCCGCTGGACACGGCCCCGTGCCCGTCTGACATTCTCTCACTTCATTAATTGTAATTGCGAATTACAATTAATGCGCCTGCTGTACTTTCACCATGCCCCCGTGCTCGCTGGACACGGCCCCGTGGTGGGCAATGGAAGCTTCTACTGGTTTGTCTTTTCTGCTGCTTCCTGGGCACGCCCCCGTGTTCGCTGGACACGGGGCGTGTTCAGACTCTGTTTCTTCTCCTTTGCCTTGGGAGGTGCCGTTGAGGGTCCAGGCAGTCCACTTTTGTTCCTTTTCTTGTATTTATGGTAGAATTAGTTGTCTTTTTGCTTCTTTTGTGATTTTGAGCTCATTTCATCCTGAAAATACAAAAGGAAGACAAAAACACTCTTTTTCCAACATTAGTACTTAAAAAGGGTTAGTTTTATGCTTTAATTGATGTGATTTATATGTTGCATTTTACACACATCACCCCACGGTCCTACAATGAGGATTGATGGCCTAAATCGCCCTACTCATTCACATGATCTAAGTAGTAACCCTCCTTAAGCTAACCGTACCATGTATAAAATGTCTTTAAGTAATCGTAACATGTATTTCACCCCCGAAGTATAAAACTGAAAACAGTTAAAAGAAAAGGGGGACATGAACTCACAGTATTGCGTCTTCGGTACTTGTAACTCAAATCTTCTCAGCAAACATGACTACCTACAATGTTCTAACGTCTATTAGACGAACGGGCCGGGCCGTGCCTTGCTTCTGTATTTATATCTTTGAGTTACGCTTCTTATGTTCCCAATATTATTCTAAGTTATAATTATTTGTTAAAATAATAATTATTTTAAGAGTTAATTACTGTTTTCGTCCCTGTGGTTTGTCAAAAATCACTATTTCAATCCATTAGTTTAAAAATTGCGATTTCAGTCCCTGTGGTTCCACTTTTGTAACCATTTCAGTCCACATAGTTTCGCTTTCGTAACCATTTCAATCCATTTATTCTGTTAGTACATGGACTAAAATGGTTACGAGGTGGACTGAAATGGTTACGAAAGAGAAACCACAGGGACTGAAATCGCAATTTTTAAACTAATGGACTGAAATAGTGATTTTTGACTAACCACAGGGACGAAAATAGTAATTAACTCTTATTTTAACTTAAATTATATACAACTTTGGAATAATTGTTTAAACAATATTTCTGTATTAATACTTCTCAAGTATTCGTATTGGTATTTCCTTCCTAAGGATGGGGTATTTCATATATGTATTTTCGTATTCGTAATTGTATACCTTGCCATGTAATGTCGTCTTATTTCGGCGTATTATTCCAAAAGAATATATATCTTTAGGTCTCACTTAGAAATATATAAATAAACCTTATTTTTATTCAAAACAATACAGTCCAAGAAAATATATATTTTTCCCAAAAATACTATATTTCTTAATAAACCCAAGTAAGAATACTTTTACTTTCCCAAGTAATAATACATTTTCTCTTGTCCCAAAAATATGATATATTTGGTAATATGTATAAAAATCACATTTTCTTTCCTTTCGTTTCCAAAATAATATCTACCAAAAATATATTGTATTTTCTGGAATATTTCATAAGTTACGTTTTAGCGTTCGGTTTCACTATACCAAGTGTGTAACTTATATATTTTATTCCTTGATATTTTAGTATTATTTTGGAGTTGTGAATGTCAAGGTATTTTGTTAAGTTATATTATTTTACCCTAAAATCATATAACTAGTTCACAGAATATACAATTATTCACACAAGTGTCTTAATATAAAATATACATTCTAAATATATATTTACCCATTTTTATTTACAAAAACAACCTCCGATACTTTGTATTTTTGTAACAAAACCTATGGAGAAGTTTATTTTAAAAAGCAAGGTTAAAAGTATACTTGTAACACTTGTTTACAAAATATTTTCTAAGTGTTGGAATTTTAGAAAATTTCGCTAGAGTTTCCTTTGTAAACGGAGTGTCCATGCCATTTAGCATATCATTTTCTTTAAAAAAAAAATTCATCCAAACAATCAAAAACAAGTCACTAAACAATATTACACCTATCAAGTGCAAAAACAATGCACTTTACAAAATAACACGAACTTGGTTTTTCATAAAAACGCGTAGTAACTTAGTGGGGTGTTTAGTGGGTTTAGTTACCGTCCAAAGCGTGTTTACTTTGTTAAAATCTCATTCTCGGGATTTTTAGATGTTCACAACTTGTGAGCATATTTTCCAAAAATATTTACTTACAACATTTTCATGTTTCACTAGCAACCATATACTTAGTTTATTTCAAAAATGGTGTAAGTATATGTAAGAATCATGCTTTTCCAAAAACCGTCTTTTAAACTTGGTTTTCTTTAGAAAATCATATACAAGTCTTGGGTTTACAATTTTACTAGTCCACTAGGTTTGTTACTTTGTAAGAAAATCATTTTTACTTTCAAGTTCATGTTAATCTTAGAAGATGATTATTTCATAAAAGCACATAATCATCCTTAACTTGTTAAACCATGTTTGTAATCATACTTTAACAAGTTCCATATGATGATTAATCATCATATTACTAGTAATCACCAAGTAACATCATACATATTCAAAACAACATCATTCTAGCATTATTTCAACTTGTTTCATCTTTATGTAAAGCTTTAAGTTCAAGTTTTAAGTTCATGATCTTTAGTGTTCTTGTAAGAATCAACATAATATTATTTTTAACCACTAAAAATAGGAAGTAACAAGAGATTCAAGAAGCCTTACAACTAGCTTAAAGCTAGGGAAGAACAAGGTGAAAAAGTGGAGGATAATAGCAAACGAAGGTGGTCCTTCAAGTTCCGTGAACACCGAGCCTCTTAATTCACCTCCTAGCACCTTGAAACAACCTTGGATTGGATGAGGGAAAATAAAAAATGGTGAGTGTGTGAAGGGTATGTTTGGCCGTGACTTTGTAAGAGGAAGAGAGAGTTGAGTTAGTGGGTTGATGAAGATGACTAGCTTTCTTATAACCTCCATAATTCTATAAACCAATGGTTATTGTGTCAACTCAAGTACAAACATGATCACTACATATCCCAAGAGAAGATATGGAAAGATTTAAGCAAGATTAAGTCAATATTTGGGTGGGGCCATGCATGGACCGAAAATCAGCAAAAAGGGGGTGTTTAAGTGTTATTTTGATGGTAAGTAGGTGATTAGTAGGGGGTTAAGTGTAATGTCAAATGTTTAGTGTGTACCATGTATTATGTAGTGTTTTTAAGTGTTCGGGAACCAATACTAGCTCAGAAAAAGTGAAACAATATTTTTAACAATATTTTGGTGTCCCGGGTAATGTCCGGTTGTTCGGTTAGATACCGTTCCGTTAAAGTGCTATGTTATTCCGTATAGTGTCTTTTATGAAACCTTTTGTGACACTTTTAATTCCCAACACTTAGGAAAGCATACAGGACCTATTTTACCATATTTTTGCACCTTGCTAGCATGTTAAAATGCTGAATTTTGTTGTTAAATGCAGAATTCTGCACTTAGAGTGGGTTTTAGGCACTTTCCGGCACCTAAACTATCACCTACTGATGCAGTTTTATGGTCCTTACTTCCCTACACTCCATACTAGTATAGTACCTTGTCTCTGGCTCATACTGGGCCTCAAAACATTGTCTGTCTATGTGCTGGCATTGTCAGCATGTTTCTAAATTATCCGCTCACTGTGCTAACTGTGCTTTGTGCATCAAGTATGTCACTAAAGTTTGTATGTGATAAATGTTGTGACAGTATGAAATGTGATGCACATATATGTATGATACAGAAATCAGAAAACAGTTTAAGTCATCAGTTGTAATTAAGCACAGTCATTAGGCATAAATCAATATTAATTAAATATACGGATGCATGCAAATTTGACAGTTGTCACAACTACGACCCGTGGTTAGACGAGCATAGGGATTACCAGCAACGCTACCCAATACCGGAAGACGAACCCATGCCAAATCTAGCAGCCTACCCAGGTTTGGACCCTCTAGATCCCTACTATGATCGTGGCCAATACATCAGGGAAATTTTAGAGAATCCTTACCCATACCAGGAACCTATGCCCCGGTTTCCAAACCCAGTCCCAGCACCTGCACCCCCAATGAGTGCAGAAAATGTGCAAGAACTCCGAACCTTCGGAGAGGAGATTTTAGAAAGTAGCGAGAGGATGTGGCAGGTAGGAGAACGACTCGTCTGGAAGTATGACGAGCGTAATATGGAGTTCTGGATGAACCCATATCAGTAAAGGTGATGGTGGAGGTAGTAATAATAATAATGATAAAATAACAATAATAATATATAATATGTGTGTATTTTAAAAAAAAAAATCTAAATAGTTTCATTGCATGGAATTCCTTTATCAATTGTTTCTGATAGAGATAGCCGTTTTACCTCTCATTTTTGGACAAGTTTCCAAAAAGCCATGGGAACCAAGCTAAATCTAAGCACAGCCTATCATCCTCAAATGGACGGACAAAGTGAAAGGACAATTCAGACAATGGAAGACATGCTTAGAGCTTGTGTAATTGATTTTGGAGGTAATTGGGACGATCATCTACCATTAATCGAATTTTCTTACAATAACAGCTATCACACAAGTATCAATGTTGCATCATTCGAAGCACTTTACGGACGAAAGTGTCGAACTCCAGTCTGTTGGGCGGAAATTGGAGAAAAACAATTATCTGGACCTGAAATAGTGCAAGAAACAACCGACAAAATCATTCAAGTCAAGGAACAACTAAAAGCAACACGTGATCGAAAAAAGAGCTATGCAGATAACAGAAGAAAGCCATTGGAATTTCAGGTATGTGACAAAGTGTTATTGAAAGTCTCTCCTTGGAAAGGAGTGGTAAGATTCATCAAAAGGGGAAAGCTAAGCCCTAGGTATGTTGGACCTTTTGAGATTTTTAAAAGAATAGGACCTGTAGCCTATCAGCTACACCTGCCAGAGGAAATGGCAGAAATACATGATGTATTTCATGTATCTAACCTCAAGAAATGCTTAGCTGATGAATCCCTGGTAATACCTCTTAAGGATATAGAGGTAAATGAACAACTAAAATTTGTAGAGAAGCCTCTACAGATTGAAGACAGGAAAGTTAAGAGCCTCAAGCACAAGAGATTAGTTCTGGTCAAAGTGAAATGGGACTCCAAAAGAGGACCAGAATACACATGGGAGCTTGAATCGGAAATGCAAAGGAAATATCCACACTTATTCCAGTAGACCTCGAGGACGAGTTCTAAAAAAAGGTGGGGAGGATATAACAACCCTCCTAAATTTTTCGACACCCTAAAAATAATTAGAATGTCCCAATATGTCCTAAAATACACCCGATATACGAAAACGGGCCCCGAATACTTTTATTTCTATTAAAATTAAATAAAAACAAAAATAATGCTTCTCTAGCGGGCCGCGTAAGACCACGCCTTCGTCTAAGAGGAGCGCGACAGCCTGGCCACCAGGTTTAACCCGGTGCTGCCACGTATCATCAGTTGTGTCGAAGCTAGTTGTCTGATTAAGTGAAGCTAGGCCCTACCACCCTAGGTCGCGGGCCACGTAAGCCCCCGCTTTAGCTTACGCGGGGCGCGAGGGACCTGAAATCAGGCCCTATATATAGAGGGCATCGGCCGTTCATTTGAATTCGCACCAAAACTTCGCACCAAAACTTTTCTCTCTCGAAATTCTGAACAATTAAAGTAATGCTCGGGCATAATACCCCTAAATAACGAAGTTCTGCCCCGTTGTAGGCATCATAACCCCGGTTAGGTATTAGATACGCGGCCCAATTGATCTAGGGTTCTGTAACGGCTGTCGTGGTTCTGCCCGACGTAGTCGTTGCAATGCCGTCTCGGGGAGGGTATTACTAATGTAAATATTAAGGGTTATTATACTAACGCGTGTGCATTTGTGTAATTTATAGATAATCATCAAGAAATCCTTAAAGAAAATCTAAGACAACAATGTGAGTAATCTCCTTTTTGCAAACTGTTTTTACAAAACCTCACCTAAATTAAATTACATTAAATAGTGATTGAGTATTTATATTCTACAATTATCGTCGGTATGTTGGGGTTTTGTATACAAAATTTGTTACTACCTTGCGAGGAGTAACATGACCACAAGTCGGGTTGACAGTCCTGTGGGTGGTAATTAAGTAGATGGAAACAAATGTAATTGAGCGACTGCCCTCAATATTGTACAATGGTTTTTACTTAACTTGATTAAACTGGGATTCACTCACCAGTATTTCCCGTTGACAAAATGTTTTTAAACGTGTTTCAGGTAATAAAATGTGAAAGCCAAATAGAAGCCAGCTGGACAGCACCGAAGGCTTGGAAAAGTGGCTATAAAATTACCTAAAATAAAGAGATGTTTTATTTAAATAAAATAGGGCTTTATCCCTATAAAAATGGGTGTACTGAAACTTGGGATTTTCACATGTGTTTAATATATTAAAAGCGTGGTATTTTACTCTGATAAAATATTTCCTAACTACTGTCCTGATGTAAATTCCGCTGCCAAAATGAAAAACACGGATACCACCAAAACTGGCCACGGCTGCCCGTTCCCGGGTAGTATAGGGGACGGGGGTTGCGACATCTTCCCCTTGTTTAGCCATGACAAAACCTCATTAAGAATAAGAGGACTGTCCAGGATAAATCTATTTTTGATAAATGTTGATTGCGACTCCGAAATAACCTTTCCAATCACCAATTTGATTCTATTAGCCATACACTTCGAGATTACCTTGCTAATGATACCAATCAAATTAATAGGACGATAGTCCTTAAATAAAATCGGGTCCTCTTTTGGTGTTATAAATGACAAACTGCACCCTTTACTAATCGATCCCGTGTTATGAAAGTGATTCATGATGTTATGAAAGTCATCGCGAAAGTGATCCCAACATTTTTTAATGAATGCAAAATTGACACCGTCTGGCCCCGGATCCCGGTCCGAACCACAACCAAACACAACCTCTTTAATTTCGTCACAAGAAAAAGGAAGCGCAATAGAATCACCTTCTAACCTTGATAGTTTTTTAACGTTGGGACACACCAGTCTTGGCCTCACCTTCCGGGATTCTTTGAAGTAATTCCTAAAGAATCATAGAGTTTCTCTGTTAACAATAGTAGGTTTCGTCTCCCACACGTCCCCCACCATGACCCTCGAAATACCATTTTCGGCCTTCCGGTTATTTATGAAGTTGTGGAAGAAGGCGCTATGTTCGTCTCCATGCAGCGCCTATCTAATTCTAGAACGTTGTTTAAGATTCGCCAACATCCCAATTTCCTCTAATTCTTTTTTGCATTCTGTGTACACCCATAATTCCTGTTCATTAAGATCTATAGACTCAGCAATCATATCAAGGTCTTCCATCTCGTTTTGTAGCGTCTTCTTTTTTTCTTTCTCTTTAAATATAGTCTTGTCTCTCCACTTTTTAATGATCCCCCTAATGTGCTTAAGTTTCGAGCATAAGACATCTGGTAACCCTTCGCCATTAAACGACTCTATGGCCTTGGACACTTCTTCTTTGAATCCCTCCCTATCAAACCAGGAATCGAACACTCTGAATGGTTTAGGACCATAACATTTGTTCACCACCGTTAAGAGTAATGGTGAGTGATCGGAGTGGAGCCGCGGCAAGGCCCGTAAGCATGCTTCCGGCCACTTTGAGAAAAAATCATTGCATAGAAGAATTCGATTAATCTTACTTTGTTTGTTCCCCTTCTTTGTGTAGCAAGTGAAACATCTGCCTCTCATAGAATACTCCCTTACATCAGCTGAGAAGATAAAATTATTCAGGTTGTTATCACTTGTGGGATTAAATTTAGAATTCTTTCTCTCGTTCCTGAACCTGACTGAATTGAAGTCACCCAAGATAACCCACCATCCCGGGGTGTTGTTTTTAACAGTCTCAATCGATTCCCATAAGTTCCTCTTCATAACAACGTTCTGTGGAGCATATACATACAGTAAATTTATGGCCTAGTTGCTACCTTTTAAAACCCCTTTCACGAAAAGAAAGTGGTGGTGTTTAACCGTACTCGTACATTGGAACACGCTCTCATCCCACATACACAGAATTCCCCCCAACCTGCCATCAGCTTCAACAAAATCGGACCCAAATGAGGAGTTTCCCCAATACATACTGATATTAAATTCCGACAAGTCCTTAAACTGAGTTTCCTGAAGCGCCAAAACCGAAACCCCCAGAGACTCTTTAATACCCCTTAACCAATCCGCATTATCTTTACTCCCCATACCCCTGATGTTAACCGAAAGAATATTCATTGCAAACCTGTTTGGATCCCTTCTTCCCTGATTGATTCCGCCACCATGTCCCTAAAATTCCGCAGACCTGCACCCACAACAGTACCCATACGGACAGTGGTGTCCACTTCCTTAGTAGTTTGAGGCTCAAGAAGGGGAGACCCATCTCCCTTCTGCTTATCCAATCCAGCGACGACATCCACCGGTGACCCTGGCCTTGCATTCTCTGACACCGAGGAACCTGTGTAGCTGACATTTAGGTCCAAACCAAGCTCCTTACCCTTATTCATGTTGACAGTATTTCCATGTTGGTGGCCATGCCCAATATTTCATTTAAGTTGAAAGGATTGTATGAGTTATCGGTCCTGGGCCATTTCTTAGAATTGGACTGGTCCGAGTCATCCACATTAACACCTTGGGCCTGAGAATTGGACTTATCCCTCCTTCTAAAACCCTTATTTGTTTTTTTTTAAATAGTTATTATTGAAGTTCGTGCGTCCGCCGAAATCAACTTCCGCGTGGGTCCCCTTTTCTTGAGAGGGAAAAACTTGTTCTTCCGAGGAAATAAAAGTCTTGTCATCTAACGCCCTTGGGGATCCCAATGGTCTCTCCCTTGAGTTACTTTTTGGCCCTGGCTTTTCATTATCCTCCACTTGTTTAGAATTTTCCGGTGAACATTTCTGGGAGTCGGGAAGAAACTCGTCATCCCATTCTGATGATAGTTTGGTTCCCTGTATACTACCATCATCATCATCATCCTTGCTGATACAGTCCGGTACCCAATCTCCTGTTTCTTTCACCACCCAAACCTTAAATCCCTTCTTTTCCCAGACAAGAGTCAATTCTGACGACGGGCCAGTGGGGAAGCCCACTTTACCCGCTTTGGGCCTTTTGCTTTGGGAGCCCAATTACTTAAAAGTCCACTGAATAGAATATCCTTGCTCATTAAGGTTTCTCCTTCATTTGGAATGAGCGGGAAACAGCTAAGGAGAAGCAGGCTCATTAAATGCTTGATGGAAAGAGTATCCGGTCTAAATCACTGTACTTATCCGGCTGAGCATTAATGGAAAGGGGGCATCGCACCGTTGGGGGTCAGACACGTGTCTGACCTTCCCAAGAAACTACAAATACCATCGGATAACATGGGGAAAGTCCTCGATAAGGTAAGGGCTAGCCATTATATAAGAAGGAAGGAAAATAGAGCTCGGGTAAGTATAATCTCCGGCGACTTCTCATTTACTACTCTCATTAACTCCTCCTTCATTACATCCCGACCAACATTCCTCACATTTATTACATATAACTCATTAACTAGATTCACACCATGGAAGGAACTTTCCGGTGAATATCCTCATTGGAAAATACTCCTTATCTTTCCCGGCAAGTTTACTTATTCTCACGCCGGAGCTTGGTCACGGATCCCCCTCCCGGGGTCCCCCGTGGCGAGGCTAACGGTTTATTCCTTTATAGCAAGCAAGGACAGAAGCTCTTGACGTCACTGAAGATCCAGCCAACGTCAGCCGGAGGTTGGGTATTCGACATTGGCGCCATCCGTGGGACCCAGGCTTGGCCGGTGTTCCCACATCAACACTCGACGTTCAGAGAGCAGCTTATCCTGTCAAAAACAACATGGCAACCCCACATAACTCGCGTGTCACCCAGACGGCACAAAACGATCTGGATAAGGTCACCGTGGAGGATATTACTCATGAAGAGGGTAACGAGAACCAGGTAGAAAATCTGGAAGAAACGGAACATGTCACTCCTGGTTTCGTGGCCATGCACAGGGAGAAAATAACTAAGTATCTCGAAGATTTGAAGAGACAGGAAAAACTAGACAGCCTTAGGGCCAGGCTTTCTTTTGACACACCCTCTAACCAGGAAGGAACGAACCTTCAAAATAAGAGCAACAACGGGGACCAGCTAGAAACGTTTATGTCTGCCCTGAGGCAGATGTCTTCTGAAGAAAGGGAAGACCTGATCACAGGTCAGAAATCCAAGGAAAAAGAGAAAGACAACTTGGGTGACGGTGGCTTGGACCAACCATACCTGCCACGAGACTTAGCCGAGGTCTCAAAGTTCACGAGGAGAATATCAGAGGCACCTATGCCTCCCAAGACAAAACTGCCCCCAGGCTTTGATCGCTACGATGGAACGAAAGACCCAGAAGATCACCTGCATGCCTTCCGAGGAGCGGGGCAGTTAGGAAGGTGGCCCATGCCGGTATGGTGCCACATGTTTGTGCAAACCTTAACAGAAGGAGCCCGACTTTGGTTTGATAGTCTTCCCCCGGGGAGTATAGATAGCCACGAAGAACTAAGCGAGAAATTCCTCAGGAACTTTGGCCAGCAAAGGAAGGTGGTCAAGAATCCAAATGAAATCCTTCACATCAGGCAAAGGGATAGCGAGCGGATAGACCAGTACATGGAGAGGTTCGCTAAAGAAAGTATGAACATCAAGGATGTCCCGGAGGTCATGAAGATCAGTAGTTTCATAACTGAAGCATGAACAGTTGTGTGAAAAGCTGGGAGAGGAATTCCCACCCTCCTTCGACAATCTTATGGACAGGGTCAGGGCCTTCGTCCGGGGAAAAGATACAGCCAGCAAAGCTAAGGAGACGGATGCCACACCCCGGAGGGTCGCTCCGGCTGCAAGGCCCCCTGAGAAAGGTACACCCTATTCCCGGAAACCTACCTTTGATAGAATGTTGCATGACAGGGCAAGGCCCTCATACTCCCCCTATAGACCTCGAGGGAGAGGTCCCCCTTCTTACTCCGACAGTTTCACCCCTCTCGTCAAGACTCCAAGCGAGATACTAGCCACGGAGAGGGTGAAGAATTCTTTCCCAAGGCCACCCCCCATAAAGCCAGGACCAAAGGCACAACAGAATGAATACTGTGAGTTTCACAAGGGCTTCGGGCACAAAACCGATGACTGCATGTACCTCAAGAGAGAAATAGAGGCCGCTGTGAAAACGGGGAGACTGGCCCATTTGGTCAAGGAAATCAAGGAAGGGGGAGGGGATCGTAAGGGAAGAGATGCAAGGGAGCCGGGGAGGGCAGACGTTGTTATGGTTAGGAGGAGAAATGAGTTTGATGTTACCCGAAGTGTAAAGGCCAGGATCCTAGGCTCCCCAAACTGCATGAAAACTCCCATCCTTATGCCATACTTAGAAGAAGGTGAAGTGCAACGACTCCCGCTGAATATCTCAGCTGTGGTAGCTGGACACAAGGTGTCTAGAATACACGTGGACGGAGGGTCAGGCGTTGAGGTAATATACGAACACTGCTTCCTCAGATTCGACAGGGACATAAGAGATAGGTTGGAGGAAGACTCTATCCCATTGGTGGGATTCAACAACAGTGTGTCACATCCCCTGGGAAAGATCAGGCTCCCATTTACAGTTGGTGTAGGGGATCGGGTCTGGACGATAAATTTAACCTTCACAGTAGTCAGGGCACCCTCCAAGTACAACGCAATCCTGGGAAGACCCGGAATTGGAGATCTGCAGGCACAAGCATCCACCCCCCACGGGGCTTTGGTATTCCAAACACCAAAGGGTCTTGCATGGGTTAAGTCAGCCTACGAAGTGGTTTCTTCAGTATCCAAAGGGGAGGAACCAGGGAGATCCCAGGAAAGGAAGGTGGAGGAATGGGTCCTCTGTGATAAGTTCCCAGAACAAACAGTCAAGGTGGGGAGCCACTTAAGTGACAAGTGCAAGAGTGCCCTAAAGGAGTTACTCCTCCACAACCTAGATGTGTTCGCATTTCAACATGGAGACATGACAGGAATTCCCAGAAGCCTGACAGAGCATCGGCTCAACACCTTCACATGGGCGAAGCCAGTAAAGCAAAAGAAGCGGAGTATGGGACCTAACAAAAGAAGGGCTGCTTGTGAAGAGACTCGAAAGCTGCTCAGAGCAGGGATAGTCAGAGAAGTTAAATACCCATCCTGGGTTGCTAACCCAGTTATGGTTCAGAAAAAAGATGGGGGATGGAGGATGTGTATCGATTTCCAAGACCTAAACAAAGCATGCCCCAAGGACTGTTATCCTCTCCCGGAGATAGACACCCAGGTGGACTCTCTTTCTCAGTACCCCCTGAAATGCTTCTTAGATGCCTACAAGGGATACCACCAAATACAGATGTCAATAGAAGACGAAGAGAAAACCGCTTTTATCATAGATGAGGGGACATTTTGCTACACCAAGATGCCCTTCGGTCTCAAGAACGCGGGGGCAACATATCAATGGTTTATGAACACCTTGTTTAGGGAGCAGAGGGGAAGGAATTTAGAGGTGTACGTTGACGACATTGTCATCAAGAGTTTGACGGAAGTAGCCATGATAGACGACATAGCCGAGACTCTCAACACCATGCAGGATGTAAACATGAAGCTGAACCCTGGAAAATGCTGTTTCGGGGTAGAGGAGGGAAATTTTTTGGGGGTAGTAGTAACAAAAGGGGGAATCAAAGCAAACCCGGAGAAAACCCAGGCTGTAGCCGAAATGCGTTCTCCCAGGTCCCTGAAGGACATCCAACAGCTGAACGGGAGGCTGATAGCACTAAATCGCTTTTTATCAAAGGTGGCTGACAAAACCCTTCCCTTCATGAAAGTATTAAAAGACTGCCTCCAAACCAGCAAATTCAACTGGACCACTGAGGCCAAAGCCGCCTTTCAGGAAATGAAAACCTACATATGTAAGCTCCCGACATTAGCCACCCCAATGCCTGGAGACCCGTTACTCCTTTACCTATCTGCCTCAAAGACGACCATAAGCGCGGTCATGATGGTGGAACGGGAGGGGAAACAGATCCACATATATTTTATCAGCAGAACACTTAAGGGGCCCGAGGAACGATACATGCCTCTAGAGAAACTTGCGTTGGCCCTGGTCTTTGCATCTCGGAGGCTCAGGAGGTATTTCCAAGGGCATAAAGTCACCTTAGTGACCGACCAACCCCTTCAGAAAGTGCTTAGAAAACCAGAGCTGTCGGGACGACTGGCTAAATGGGCTGTAGAGTTAGGGGAACACTCTCTGGAGTTCAAGCACGGAACGGCCATGAAGGGACAGATACTGGCTGATTTCCTGGCAGAAGTCCCTGAGGACGAAGAGAGGGAGCTACTAAAGTGGGAGGCCTTGGAGGAGGAAGAGAGAAAAAGGGAAGACGAGGCTGTATGGAAGTTGTTCACTGATGGAGCATCCAGTGAAGAAGGGAGCGGTGCAGGTATCACACTGGTAGGCCCCGAGGGGGTCGGGTTGACATATGCTATAAGGTTGGATTTCGAAAACACCAACAATACCGCCGAATATGAAGCCCTCTTAGTGGGGATGAGGCTGGCACAGAAGATGAAAGCGAAGCACGTAGAGGCTAGCACCGATTCACAGTTGGTAGTAAAGCAGTACCAAGGAGAATATGAAGCCAAGGATAGCACCATGGCTCAATATGTGGCGAAAGTTAAAGAGGCAGCTAAGGCATTCAGAACCTTCAAACTAGAGTACATCCCTCGTGGAAGGAACAGGAAATCCGATGCACTCAGCAAGTTAGCTTCGGTAGCATTCGACCATCTCGCGAAAGAAGTGAAAGTGGAGGTCCTAACATCCTCCTCCCTTAACACAGCGGAAGTTGCCACGGTTGAAGGTCCTCAAGAAACATGGATGACCCCAATTATCAAATTCCTCCGGGACGGAACGCTACCCGAGGGGGAATGGGCGGCCAGAAAGATAAGGGTCAGGGCCCTACAATATGAACTGATCGAGGGGGAGCTATACAGAAGATCGTATCTGGGCCTGTCCCTGAAGTGTGTTGATATGGAGGAGGCCGAATATGTGATTAGGGAGATGCACGAGGGGATTTGCGGAATGCACTCAGGACCAAGAACAGTAGTGAGAAGGGCAATGAACGCAGGGTTCTACTGGCCACGAATGTACGAAACGACATCTGAGGAAATCAAGAAGTGTGTGCCAAGTACATGCACCGATGACCCACCGGCACAAACACCCCATGGTGCCAGTCTCGACATCTTGGCCATTCCAGAAATGGGCCATCGACATAGTTGGGCCTTTCCCGGAGGGTCCGGGAGGGGTCAAATACGTGGTGGTAGCCATTGATTACTTCACTAAGTGGATTGAAGCGAAGCCCCTGGCAAAGATCACTGGGGATCAAATGAGAAGGTTCGTGCTGGATAACATTGTATGCAGATATGGGGTTCCGAAAGAGCTGGTGAGTGACAATGGGGTCCAGTTCGCCGGAAGACCCTTCAAGCCCTGGTGCGAGCAAATGAGGATTCAACAAGTGTTCACTTCTGTTACCCATGCCCAGAGTAACGGGTTGGTGGAGAGAGCCAACCAAAGCGTTATTAAAGGAATGAAGGGTAGGCTTGGAAGGAAGCAGAAGGGCTGGCTGGAGGAACTTCCATTCGTGTTATGGGCATACCGAACCACCCCCAAAAGTTGCAACGGGGAGACCCCGTTCAGTCTTACCTATGGAACGGAGGCTATGATCCCTGCTGAAATCGGATCCCAAACTGCCCGGATGAAGCTTCGGGATGAGGAGAACGAGCAGGATCTCAGAATGAACCTAAACTTGTTGGAAGAGAGAAGGGAGATAGCAGCAGTAAAAGAAGCCCACTACAAAAAGCTCCTGGAAAGTTACTACAACACCAGGATGAAGAAACTCAACGTTGTCCCAGGGGACCTGGTCCTCAGAGCCAACGAGGCCAGTCTGCAAGAGAACACCGGGAAGTTGGGCCCCAACTGGGAAGGACCCTACAGAGTCACGTGGGCAAACGGCAAAGGAACCTGCAAGTTGGAAACGCTAGAGGGGAAGGAGGTCCCCAGGACCTGGAACCTCATGCAGCTCAGGAAGTATTACATGTAAGGGGCACACCCCCAAGGAAAACGGCCAAGGGCCACTTTTTTAGTAGGTAGACTATATGTACGGGGACTTTCCCCTAAGAAAGTGAACCTTTTTGTAAACAATCTATGACGGGAAGTATAAATCCCCCGAAGGTTAAATGAAAGACGGACGAAAACGTCCCATTTTGAAAACAATGGGTAACCATACCTGGGCAGACGTGCCTATGAGCACCCTTAAATCTGAACTAGAGCAAACAAACACACGTGTATGAGGCATTCAAAGCATGCCAAAAGCCCGGCCGTGGGGCTAATAAAGGTCTAGCTAACCTAAAACGGACAAAAGCAAGTTAAAAACATCACACCGCATTATAAACTTGTCCACCGATTGGCCTCGAACAGACAATCACAGTTTAACGAAACAAACAACAAAGAACAAATAATGCAAACACACCCGTCTATACAAAACTACGAAGGGGAATCTGTTTTATTTAATACAAAATACATATACAAAGAAAAGCCCCAGTAACTTGGGCAAGAATTAGCAATATACAAGATTACAAACACAGCAAGGTGAGATGAAATCATAGCTCCTCGCTAAAACAGTCTGAAAATCCCCAGGGAATCACCAAGCTAACCTCCGATAAGAATCCCTGCAAAACAAAATAGACAAGACAAGGAACAGGCAACAAAGCAAAGGGGGCTATACATAACCATAGGCCATACGATTAAGGGTCAGAATGGTCCCCAACACAAAGGACCATCCAAAATAGTCAAGCAAAACAGACAAGTATCCTAAAGTAAGTTAAAGTTATTACAACCATATCGAAGTGTATCAAATGTTTGGAATTCACTGGGGATCACCCCCGGAAAGGGACGGTGGAGACGAAGGACCGGCAGAGGAGAACAGGGTCTTCAATTCATCAATTGAAATCAGGGGATGCTCAAGGATCTTGGCAAGGATGGCCGGGGTTTTACGCCCAAACTCCTCGTTCAGTTTGGACAACCTCTTTTTCGCCTTGGAGTTATAAAGAGGAGTCTCTTTTCTACCCAGGCCCTGGGCAGAGTAAACATAGCAATCCTTCAAACCCGCCTGATAGCCAGCATCCCTATAAGCCCTATAAACCTCCTCCAAGCCGCTTTTAAAGTCTTCCGATTGAGCAACAGCAGTGAGGAAGGCCCCAAAACCTTCAGTGATCAACCAATGCTTCTCCCCCGCCAATCGTTGATTATCATCGGAAGTTATCCCATAGTCTGCATACATGGTATTAAGCTGCTCCTGGGAGACGGAGCCAACTTCCTTCACATGCTTCAGCTCAGCAATAAGCTCCTCCTTCTCCGCAACCAACGATGCCATCTCCTGCTCCCAAGCCCGTTCCCTCCTCTCAAGCATAGCTCCAGCCCCCTAGACAAAGGATCAGTGAGTACGTATGTATATATAAAAAAGGGGGGGGGGAGAAGACTATGCACCTTCTCCTCCTGCAATCTCCTCTCGGCATCAACCACCTGGCCTCTAAGCCCAGCAACGACTGACTGAGAAGCCTTAAGCTCAGCCTTGAGTCCCTCGTTCGCCTTCCTCAAATCATCAATCCTTTGTAGCATCCCAGCACCCCTAAAGAAGCTTTCACATAAAGACATGCTGTATTGATCTTCAAAGAGATCATCCCTCAGGGAGTTTACAAATTTATGTGAGGGGGGGACAACATGGTTCAGAAAGTCTCTGGCAGCTTCAGGAGTCCCTATTACGGAAGAACTAGTTACCTTCCATTTGGGAACATAAGTGGTGGGAATGGCATCGGCAAACAAAGGGGCAAGGGGGGATCGACAAATAGGGCCTTCATGAAGAGTGGGTTTGCTAGTCCCAGTAGCATGTGAGGGAGAAAGCTCAAAGGCCGAAGAAAAGCGAGCCACCCCCACCTCAGAGGCCTTGTCCCGGATGCGGGAAGGAGAAGGACCAGTTGGAATTTCTATAGGCTCCCGGGAACTCCCCTAAGAAGTAAGAAAAAGAACAATCAGAAGTGACACAAAAAGAAAGAAGAAGAGAAAAGATAACTTACCAATAAAGGAGCACTCACTAAGCTTGAGGACTTCAAATGCTTGGACAATGAACCTTTGACCCCGGCGGGAGGAAGGTCAGAGGCAGCCTTGGAGGAAGAGGGAAGTTTCTGACCACTAGCACTACGAAGCCTCTGACGGATGTTACGAGGTGCAGGAGCCGGTTGGGGACTGGCAGACCTCCTTTTACGAACTAGCTGTATCTCCACGTCTTCGTCGTCGCTTTGACCAGGGGGATGAACAGGAGGAAAGCCGGGAGAACTTTCCTCCCCACCGAAAGGATCCTCCTCAGATCCACCCAGGGCAACAGAGCCCCCTGCCTGGACGGATCCCCCCGCAACCTGCACCTCTGCGTTCAACCTGGGATCAACCTCATCATCAACCACATATTTTACATCCTTAGAATCACCCTGGAGAAGCCACCACAAAGTTATCTCTGCACAAAAAGAAAACACTAAAGATGACTACGGGTCCCCAAAGGCATAAAAAAGGAGATGGTTGTAAGAAGCAAACAAAGAACAAGGAAGTACCTTTCTTGCCGAAAAAAGCTCTCGGACGAACTGGGTAGGAGGGGCTCAGACCGCCCATAGCAAGCATCCCTTCGGAGAAAGTAAAAGCCCTCGTTAGGTTGTCACACATCCTTTTCCACTGAATGGTCTCACCCGCGGAAAGGGTAGGGATAGTGTCTTCAATAACGGCGTCAAGATCCTTTGGCACAGGGGACTCCGGCAGCATGGCTGCAGAAACGAAGATGAATCTGCACTTCCAGTCCTTTGGATAGGTAGAGGTTGGCATGAAACTGTAGCAAGGCCTCGAAACACTGTTCTGCCGCTTAGCGAAGGTGAACCATTCTCCGTCAGAAATAAGCCGGTAAAACATACAGAACAAAGGAACAGAGGGTTCCCCTGAGATAGCGGCACAGGACAGTTCGAAATGAACCACCCTCATGAACCCCAAAGGATGAATCTGTGAGAAATGAACACCAAAATGACGGAGCAGAGAGATCTTGAAGGCAGAAAGGGGGTATCGGACCCCACAGGAAGAAAAGGCGAGAGTGTAAATGGGTATCTTGTCCGGCGTACATTCTGCCGATTCACTAGGGCCGGGCAAGGAGGGAGAAAACCTATCTGGAATATTGTATGCCTCAACGAAGGCTTTCAGGTCCTTCACCGTCAAGATAGACCTTATCGAGGACCGGCCACCACGACTCATGATTAGAGGAAACGATGAATGGGGAAGACAGTTACAGGGAAGAAAAGGAAGTTGGGAAATTTGAATGAGAAATCGGAAGAGACCAAAAGGGGGTATTTAAAGAGATAATTGCTGATATGCAAGTAACCGTCATATCAACGGTCTCTTCAAAAATTTAAAAATGGCACGTGCTACTAGGGAGTTAATTCCCGCTACAGTCGATTCGGCGATATCATGATTAATGGAGACGGCAAGCAGTAACTGACCTGGAGTGGGCCCACCAAAAGAGAAACCACCTCTCTTAAGCGGTTGTGACTCAGCCCCGGATCATGAGCCTCGGGTCTCAGAACCAGGGACTAAAGATGACTTGACGACGGGCCAGTGGGGAAGCCCACTTTACCCGCTTTGGGCCTTTTGCTTTGGGAGCCCAATTACTTAAAAGTCCACTGAATAAAATATCCTTGCTCATTAAGGTTTCTCCTTCATTTGGAATGAGCGGGAAACAACTAAGGAGAAGCAGGCTCATTAAATGCTTGATGGAAAGAGTATCTGGTCTAAATCACTGTACTTATCCGACTGAGCATTAATGGAAAGGGGGCATCGCACCGTTGGGGGTCAGACACGTGTCTGACCTTCCCAAGAAACTACAAATACCATCGGATAACATGGGGGAAAGTCCTCGATAAGGTAAGGGCTAGCCATTATATAAGAAGGAAGGAAAATAGAGCTCGGGTAAGTATAATCTCCGGCGACTTCTCATTTACTACTCTCATTAACTCCTCCTTCATTACATCCCGACCAACATTCCTCACATTTATTACATATATCTCATTAACTAGATTCACACCATGGAAGGAACTTTCCGGTGAATATCCTCATCGGAAAATACTCCTTATCTTTCCCGTTAAGTTTACTTATTCTCACGCCGGAGCTTGGTCACGGATCCCCCTCCCGGGGTCCCCCGTGGCGAGGCTAACGGTTTATTCTTTTGTAGCAAGCAAGGACAGAAGCTCTTGACATCACCGAATATCCAGCCAACGTCAGCCGGAGGTTGGGTATTCGACAAATTCTTCGTTAATCACCTTACCATCCCCCACAATTATCCCCACACAATCATAGGACAGATTTCTATCATCTTGTTGAAGCTGAGACGCATCAATGACCTTGCTAAAACTTCTCCCAATCGAGTCGAAAACTTCATTGTCAGCTAAATGTAGAGGAACACCATGGATATTCAACCACGCTATTCTCTCATACGGCAGGAATTGCCAATTCCACACATCGAGTTTCGAGAACCAGGTGTGTTTTGCCGCCGTCATCTTCTTAAACTCCCGAGCCTCTTCCTCCAAAGAGAAGGACATGATCCCCCCCCCCCCCCCAAATATTGAATCTCCATCTCCACCACTCCTGCCTTAAATATCAAGCTATCAAGTTTTCTCAGTGTAACGAGATCGGTCGCCCTACCAACTAGAGCTCTCCCATATCGATCTTTGAATGCCTGAACAAACTCTGATACTACAATAATCTCCTCTTGCTTGTTTTGTTTCTGTCCATTCAATAATGTATCCTTCTATGACATACCCCTATGCTGGCTATACGAAAATTGCTTCCTATCCGTGTTATTCATCGCCGAAAACAGCTGAGGGTTTCGATTATCCACCGGAGGCGGTGGTTGCTCCCCTCCGGTACTTGTAAACTTGGCAACATTCACCTTCAACCTGTTGTCTCGCATTTTTGTGTTGTGCATATTCTTCTCAAACTCCGTAATATCCTTCACGTTATTGAAGCTGATAAATCCGAACCTGTTCCCTCTTGAGTCTCTCATTCTTGCTACGTAGATCCACACAATCTCCCCCATATCCTTGAATAACTCCTCCAGATCTCTTGAACTACAACGCTCCTGTAAGTTTCCGACGAAAAACTTGGTCACATTCTCTCCTCCTCTCCCTCTGCTCCCCATTCGCTTGTTTCCAATTCTTAACTATGCTTTCTAAACTCCTTACCTCTTTGATTTACTTATTAATATTTTTATTTTATTGCTATTAAATATTTTATATTTGGATTTGGATGTTGATTATTGGTATTTTGAATTTGTTTTTAGCGTCTTCACGCTAAAGTTGCGGAGATGTCTTGTGTTGATATGTCCTTGAAGATGACCGTACATAATGTGGATGGAGTTGATATCGCTATTTCTTTTTGACCTGAGAAGCATGGTGGTGAGTTTAGATATATTTCTTATAAATGACGGAAGAGGTTCACTAAGCCGAATGGTATAACCGCACCTCAGAAATGCACCTTTGTTTACTGTCTGGATCAAGCCAAAATGATTTTGAAGTAAGTCTCCAAGTAGTTTCTTCTGTTGATAAAGTCCAAACAGTTTTTGATGAAGTTGTGTGGTTGTGTAGAATGGTAGTTCGTATGTTTCTAATGGTCTTTGTTTCAAGACAATAGTATATGTGTGTTTTGTTAATGGTCTTAGTAGATCCAACTATTGTGAATATCTTTTGTAAATGTTGGTTGTTAAGTTGGACATATATTAGTCTGGTAATATGTAAACTTTAGATATTAATCATGTGGCCTTTTGTATTAGTTAATATTACTTTACCTTTGGTTTATATTTGACGTTTTTACTTTTACTATATCTGGTCATATTTTTTAATTAAAAATTAAAAATTTATTTTTATATAAGTTTACTATAAACTTTTAATAATATTTGCTTTTTGATTTTTTTATATCAGTGTTTCCAAATGTGAAAAATACAAAATGAAAAACAATTATTTTATAAGTTAATTTATAACCGGTATGAGGGTAAGGATAGTGTAAAAAGGGCCTAAAGTGTGAGAAGTGTATTATAACACTATATATAATACTATATAACACCATATAAACACCGTATAACAATATAACAATATGTAACACCATATAATACCATATAACATTATGTAACACTATATAACATTATATAACAAATATAACACTATACATCTATCGTAGACATGCTATCAGACAACCTATAGTGTTATATTTGTTATATAATGATATATAGTGTTACATAGTGTTATATGGTATTATATGGTGTTACATATTGTTATACGGTGTTTATATGGTGTTATATAGTATTATATATAGTGTTATAACACACTTCTCACACTTTGAGCACTTTTTACAGGATCCTCTACCACCGGTATGATTCAATCAAGTTATTTAAAGATCCTCTACCACCGGTATGATTCAATCAAGTTATTTAAATTGCTGTTAATAATTAATAGGCGATTAAGACACTACTTTCCATTTTTTTCCTTATACATTGGCTCATTTTTGCATTCAAAATCATAAATGTAGTTACTACGCCCATGGCTTTACAGCCTAATGGCATCTTAAGGGTGAGATAAGACTTTGGAACCAATAGGTCCTGGGTTCGATTCCCACAAAGGGGTTTTTTCCCATATTTGTTGGGTTTCCTCCTGAATTGGTGTATAGACATTATGAATAGTGGGGATCGATATGATCGGGTGGTTCCGCTGGTGGCACGAGATACTCCAGTGGTCCGTCAGTAGGGGCGTAGATTTCTGACACGACTCAAAACCCGACACGAACCTAACATGAAATTCGTGGGTTTAGGTTTAGTCTAAACGGGTTCGGGTTAGTTTCAGGTTGAACCCGCGAACCCGTTTAGGTTAACGGGTCAGGTTCGGGTCAACCTGGTCAGGTTGGCGGGTTGACCCGTTTAACACATTTATACTATATTATATTTTTATACAATATATTTTATGTTATAATTAAATGGGATGTGTATTTTATGCAATGATTATAACTTAAAAAGATAAATCAACATAGATTTTATAATTTAAATATGATATTATTATATACATTTGTGTTCTTTAAGTTAATTTTAATTTTAATATATTAATTTCAGAAAAAATAAAAAAAATCGGGTTGAACGGGTCGTGTTCGGGTCAACCCACGCAACTTCGGGTCGTGTTCGGGTTCTTATGTATGATACGATTTTCGGGTTCGGGTCGGGTTCGGGTTTGTGTAAAATTTTCGGGTTCGAGTCGGGTTGAACCCGCCAACCTGCGAACACGACCCGTTTAGCACCCCTATCCGTCAGTGATCTAAATTTTCCATTCAAAAATAAAAATAAAAATAAGTGTAGTTATTACACATATTTGACTAATTTGAGTATCCGTTTTAATTCGATATTCGTTTTACCAATTTAATTTAATTATAGTCTTTCTATTGTGTAATATAGTTTCTTTTAAATAAATAAAATTAATTAGACAATTAGATTATATATTATTAGAGAAATATAAGCTACAGACAACAATTTTTTAACCAAAATTATCTACTTGCCTTATTACAATTTTTTGATACATTTTTTTATATAAGCACTCATATTTTAATACAAAGTAACTTTTATAAACAAACCATTGTCTATTCGTACATTTATAACTTTTAAACTCAACTTTAAATTTACCAAAACAATATAACTCTATTATAGATAACACATCTAGTATGTCATAGTGGAAGGTTCAAATAAGAATAATTTTTTGTAAGAATAAAAAAGAAGAAATTTCAACCAATAAAAATGTTTCATTGTACTTTATTTAATTTTTGTATTTAATATTAGTGTAAGGGTATATTGATAAACTTAAATTAGATCATTAATTAGTTGTCTTCCTTATTAAGAGTAAATTATATTAAATTTGTAACTTATTTTCAAAAAAAATATATGTTTTCAAATAAGAAAAAAAAATAATCTAAAGTGTAGGATAAATTACGATATGTGTAGGATGAATTACGAGCTGTGTATGATAAATTTCAATATGTGTAGGATAAATTTCAAAACATGTAGGATAAATTTTTATTTGTGCAGACAAAAATTTTTTCGTGGTGGATGATAGTCTTTATGACTAATTAATTAGTCAAATATAATAATAAATGAGATGAGAGAAAACCATTTAATGCTTTACAATTATACCATTTGTTCCTTTCTTTTCAATTTAATTTTCTTATCAAATGAACATCCCCAATATGTCATAATGTTTTTATGATTATAATTAAGTTGTTAATAAAAAATGACTATAACTAACATTGTCGAGCTCGGGAAGCAATCCCGGGTGATAATCTTGTTTAATATACACAATAACAAGATGTCAAGACGTGTATACTTTGAATATGTTCGTATAGTTTTCCCGATATTAAAACAAAAGAAGCAATTTAATATAAATTTTGGTGGATATCATTACATTTAAATTATGGTTATTAAGATAACATTAATGTTGATCTTTTCTATCACACCCCAACCGATGGCGGAAACATCGGGGTGCGAGCACTAGGCGTTCAGATTGCTCATGAGATTTCCATAACACTAAATGCTTCGATAATCATTAAATAGATTTCATAATAACTGTCTAACAACAAAATCAAGCATTATCAAGATTACATCCCCAAATGAAATTGTTCAAAAGTCTAAATTATTATGGCGACGTTTCTAGGCATCTCCTATCTTGATTTCCAAAGTTCTGTAGCAACCTATCAGCCTGCAACATGTATTAAAATATCAATACAAGAGTATTGGCGAGTATACAAGTTTGATAATAGAATAATAGATTTAAAACAACTCATATGCACAATGTAAGTAATAAAAAATAGTTTCAGCCGTGCTAGTGTCGCAGTCCACGCAGTGATAGCCCAAGTATCCCGATGCTTTAGTGTTTACCCAAGACTCAAGGTAAACTAGAATCCTCCTAACAATACCCCTTGAGAATAATGGGAGAGGTGCACCCCCTATTGCGCTACTATTGTTAAGGCGGAACTACACACCCTGGATTAAACGTCACCTAGCACAAAATAGAATACTAGAATGCACAAGTTTTCACATACACGTAGGATAGAGTTTAGACTTCAAAAAAAGATACAAGTTTATATAGAATACATGTTACACCCCAAAGTTTAAAAGTAAAAAGGGGATCGAGTATACTCACAGTGATTGCTCAACAGTCGTAAGTAACTGTTGTTGGATCAAAGGGAGCTCTTTTAGAGTTAGCCTGATTAGATTACAATATGAGACGAGCAGGGTCGAATAACAAGATTTCACTAGTGTTGAAAAGAAGAAGTCACTGGGTCGAACGGTTGTACCTTGGTTGTCTCAAACGGTCGACTCTGTCCGATCGAGTTACCGCTAGATCGGGCGACCCTTGTTATGGTTTAACATTTTTGTAAAATTTCTAAGTTTCTAGTTTAATGGTGATGGCACGAAACGTACTGTGACAACAGTAAACTCGTTAGCACAAGACCGTCCTGATCGGGTGGGAACCACCCCTGTCCAATGATCAGTCGTCTGTCCTCAACGAACTTATGTCAGAACCCGTCTCATGCTCGTCTTCTCCGGTAGAACTTAGATCCAAGCCGACTTTAGACTATGCATCAAGTCTATAGCCTGTTTAGATCCGGTTTCTACCAAAATAAGGCAAGAGTTATAGGAAAGATGATGTATAACCCAAATTTATATGAAAATTATAGATTTAGTTTATATTTGATGTAAAAACGCATGAAATATCTTAGGTCAGAGCTGGATCTTGCTTAGAATGACATCACATGGTCGTTTGTGCAAACCACCATGATGACATCACCCTTAAAAGATCAGATCTTGGGAGATTTCATGGTGAAAAGTGTGATTTCAAGTAAGAATCGTGTAGAGAATGATGTGTAGAGTAAGAAAGTACAAAGATCTAGTGCAAAACGTATCGAAATCAGCAAGAAAATGAAGAAAGAAGAAGAATAGCGTGTCTGGTTGAGCAGAGCTGTCACATCACTGAAATGGTGATGTGACAGGTCTATTTATAGTGTAAGAGCGAAGGAAAAAATATAAGTGTGTTTGGTTCGAATGGCAGTCCGATCGGACGGCTGTCTGATCGGGTGGTCATTCGATAGGGTGACAATCCGTTCGGCTGACTATCCGATTGGATGGCAATCCGATCGGATTGTCATTCCGGCCAATCCAATCTTTCCGCGTTTCCCTTTTTTGATTGTTTTGCACGTTAGATTAGGCGTTGCGTATTGCTAAGTAATAGAATAAAATGGATTATAATGTATAAGCCAAAAGTTTATCAAATTAATAGATTCCGCCAGTGACAAGGCTCTAGTCTCTCGTTCAACCAAGAATCAAGTTTCGGAGTCTAAAGAGCCAAGCACCAAATAGATTTAGACATTCCGAACATAGATTTAGGCGTTCCAAGCATATATATATAGACATTCTCAAGATATAGACATTCCACACATAGATTTAGCATTCCAAGTATATATAGACATTTAGGCATTCAAATCATATAGAATTTAGGTATTTCCAGCATAGGTTTAGGCATTCCAAGAAAATAGACAATCCCACATAGATTAGGGTTAAAAATAACCAAAAGTTAAACTTCAGGGACTAATCTTGACAAGATCCTAAAGTTCAGGGACGCTGGGCGTTACATTTTCAAATGGGAGGTACTTGTTTTAACTATACCTAGCAATATTGGGTTGATGAAAAACCAAAACCTAGCTTATAGAATGATTAAAATAGACGGAGGGACAACTTTTTTTCTCTTGGTGTCTAGCACTCTAACTTGCATGCTATTGTGAAAAGCCACATTGTATTATATTATTCTTGTTTGTAGATTGACGTGAACAAAGCGAATACACAATTTTACAGGGGCGCACAATACCGATCGGTCAAAAATGAATCTAACAATAAAAAGAGAATTGATAATACAATAACATAATTCATTAAGTAACTAAATGTAATATATAACTTTGACATAATCTTCGCAATATTGTTTTTCCGCATGTTTTGGATTCTCTTCTTTTACGACATTTAGTGTTTCAATGTAATTTTTTTCTCGAGGTGAATACCAGTATACAATTGTCCTAACACTTGCATTGCAATATGCATGTTTCAGCCACTAATTACTATTAATAATTATCAATGGGGTGGTGATCCATTAGCAAATGCAAAACCTTTAAACGCCTGTGTGTTTGAGAGGAGAAGGTCTTGGGTTCAAGTCTCACATACGACGTGGATTAAAAGAAATATATCGTTCAAAAAAATTAATATTAATAATTAAAAAAAGAAATTGTCTTAATATATTATAATATAACAATATTATAATACCAATTTAACGGTAACAGAAAAGATATACGCTGTATTGAATAATAAATTTGTTATTTTATGTTTGTAATAAATATATATAATATAGATAAAGGGGATAGCGTGTGAGTGAAAAAAAATTATAAAAATCGTCTTTTTATGTTGACACCATATTGCAAATATCTCATTTACGTTCAATAATTACTAAAAACGTACTCTATGTTTACAAACCCTTCCAAGTTATGTCCTTTGACCCTAACTTAGTTAATTTTCAGGGTTAAAACTGTTCAAGTGGACCCCACATGAGGTATTTTGTTCATTTTACCCTAAATAATATAATAAATAAACATAAATAAAACTCACCTGCCATTCCTCTCTCTACAAATAAACATATATTTCACATATCAAATTTTACCTTCAAATACCGGTACCGCAGAGTATCAAAAATTTTCGGTACCGGTACTGATACCCATATTTGACGATTTTTGATACCGGTATTTTTTATATTGAAAGGCCGGTATCAAACTCATTCCTACAAATGACATAAATGGGTTTTACTTTATGAGTTATGACACTTATATTTCAATAATAAACTGAACATAATTGGTTTTAGTCGATTTGTGCTTATAAACTCAACAAAAATCACACGAGAATACACGTTTATTATAACACTTGATAAGAAATGTCAAAGGAAAGAAACATCAACACATCTTTAGCTCTTTTATAAGTAATCATGATATACTAATTCCATCCGTACATAAATCGCCAGTTGTTATCTGCGCCATTCTGGAACGTTTCATTGTTTTTAGAGAAATACATACCACTCTGAGTAAGCAACCAATAACATCGATTCATGTGAAACAAATTCCGGCCACACATCCTGGCTACATCTTTGTCAAAAGCGTTGAGTTCAATCTTCTTTAAAGTAGTTGATTGAAGTTGACTAAACCAACAATGGTATCTATTAGTCTCGAAGAGATTTCTACGAAATTTCCATGTAAACGTGTCTCCCGGTAGGAGTAAACCTGGTGAAGTTATATCACAGTGATAGATACGGCCAGCTTTGGGTGCAAACCGCAAAGCAAACGTTTCACTATGAGTTGAAAACTTTGAAACCAACGACAAAAAACTGAAGAGTCAAGAAATAACAAAAGAGTAATAACAAATATGTGGTTCATGTTGTATAATAACAAAAAAGTAAAGTCAAGAAATAAATAAATAGCTATACTAACATGAATACTTACTATGGAGTAAACTACCATTTTGGTCCCTGTGGTTTGGTCAAGTTTGCCACTTTAGTCCAAAACTCAAACTTTTTACATCTGGGTCCCTGTGGTTTCAGTTTTATTGCCATTTTGGTCCAAAAATGAAATCAGGTCATATTTGTCTTATAAAATCCTGTTATTTTGTCATTTTCCGCAGGGGCAAAATGATCATTTTTTTTTATAAATAAATACCATATTTTATCAGACAAATATGACCTGATCTGCCCCTGAGGAAAATGACAAAATTGCAGGATTTTATAAGACAAGTATGACCTGATTTCATTTTTGGACCAAAATGGCAATAAAACTGAAACCACAGGGACCCAGATGCAAAAGGTTTGAGTTTTGGACTAAAGTGGCAAAAGTAACCAAACCTCATGGACCAAAATGGCAGTTTACTCCTTACTATGGCTAGCAGAATAGATTGCAAAAGAGATTGGTGGCTCGAAAAATGGAGGGCTTGAACGTCAATAAGAACTCCAACTAAACCAATTATCTTCGAATAAAAAACTTACATATATGTAGTAAATCAAGTTTCTAATATTTTGATAGTAAGCATACTGAAGGGGTATTGTCCCAAAAACCTTGCGCATGCACATGGGACCATACCACAAACTCATCACATAAACATCCTTAAAAGAACCCTGCGCGGTTGCCAGCGCAACGGTTCTAAACAAAGATATAGAAGAAAACAAATCTTCGATAACCATGCGCCGGAGAAAGGACAAAACTGACCTTCGCCTAACACTCTTGCGCGGGCTCACGCAAGAGTATAGTTAGACCTGGAAGCAGAATCCTAAATATCCTCGCGCGCCTGGAACCAAGACTTGAACAAAAGTGTTCTTTCTGTTATAACAGAATAGACACGTTGCAAAGGCATGAAAGGTTACAGTTGTAAACCTTCTAGAAAACTTCAACGTGCACAACCATTCGGTTACAACTGAATAGTGATGTGGCATCATCCTGGACGCCCACTTTCACCTGGCATCTCCTTAGCCGTCAATCACACTCACAATCCATGTGCATGGATGTGACGTTGGTGATTGACGGAAAAGGGCATAACCGCTTACGGTCCGTTATCATCTCCGTCAACAAATTTTCACGCCCAAATCCAGCAGATACGAAGGGCTGATTAAATGAGTTAAAGAAAGAAATAAAAGCTTCTCAAGTGTTTCAGCAGGCTGCTATTGCAAGAATTAAGGCAGCTGCAGATCTAGTCCCTGAATAATTATGATTTTTAAATATCTCAACACAAACTCACAAAGCCAAAGTTGAGGTATAAGAAGTAGATACAAAGTAGCACTAAGATCGTATTAAATCATATTAAATAGCAGATGCAAAATGATGTACTGTTCACAAGGTCAGACGCAAAATGTTATATATAGATAATTATTACAATAATTTAGATTCATGTTGTTTGGTTCCATTCATATGCTTCTATTCTTTCCACTTAATGATATTCTAAGGCCACTTTACTATTAAATAGTGATAACTTGTGTATAATCATTGTTAAAAAAATATTTATTGAAACAAAATACCATTAAATGATCATACAAACTACCTTCTAATGTAAACTTGTGTTTTTGTTTTTGAAGAAGAAGACTCTGGAATAAAAAGTTAAAAAGAGCCCAACTTCCAATTCAGTTTGTTGATCGTACCTCCAGGGGGGGCGAAGCTTGAAAATTTTCACCCGGGGCGAAAACGTCTATACCCAAAAATTTCTATAGAATGGGGGGGGGGGGGGGGCGAAAACGTATATACCCAAAAATTTCTATACGAAAACTACATATATAACACTACTGAGCCAAAAATTCGGGGGGCGGGTGCCCCGCTCCCGCCCCTCTTATCCTTCGCCCCTGCATACCTCCAAGAAGAAGAAGACTCTAGATAAAAATCAAAACACTTGTCACGTAAGTAGATGACCATTTTCTTTAAAAGTTCTTTCAATTAAATATCTATGAATGACAAAGCCCTAATTTAAGACACCTTATTTGAAGAGATGTTTAATCAACCAACACTAATAACCAATTTGAAAGAAACATGAGATCACTTGAATAGAAGAAACTACTCATTTGGGAAAATGACTTTTTGAAAAAGAGTTTTTAAAAAAAGTGTTTGGATTAACTTATGGGGTGGGAAAAAGCCAATAAATCAATAAGTTGTTTTTTAAAAAGTGTTTGACTTAGCTTATTGATGTAAAATGACTAAAATGGACATTATTTCATAAGTCAATAAGGGGCTGTTAAAAAATAAGGGGTATATTGGTAATTTGTTGTTTGAAAAGCTATAAGCTGATCAAGAAGTCACAATCTCTAAACTTTTTAAAAACTCTTTTCCTTCATATCAAAAAGTCATTTTAAAAAGCACTTTTCAATTTGCCAAATACTATAAACTCCTTATTGGCTTTTTGATAAGTCAATAAGCCAATAAGTTAGTTTGAAAAGCTTAGCCAAACATACACTTAGTATCCCCACCTAATATCAAAACAAACATAAAAGTTAGTTTTGATAACTTAGAAAAAAACATGTTAAAACAAGTTCGGTCATCATAATAAACAAAATAAAAATAAATTTCCGGTTTTATGTCTCTCGCGCCCCGCGAGAGACTTCACTTAATCCTTTGCGGGCAGCAACACGCCAATTCCCTTCGCGTGCCGTGGGGGAAACCAATTTCCAGCAGGACTGTGTCTTGTCCTGCATTTTCTGCCCAGTTAAATTTTTCAACAAAAATCAAACTTCAAATAGCCATAACTTTTTATCTACATAGTCCGTTTTAGGTGATTCTCTTTCCTACGTGTCCGTAATTAAAATACAGATTCGTTTATCATATTTACTTGCATCAAAATCCAACTTATAGACTAAAAGCCTATAATTCCCTTTTTCAATTATTCAACCCGTTTATTTTATAAGTTCCATTACATGCTTGCCATTTATTTTTATTGCCAAACATTTTTTTTGTTTACCCATTCCCGGGCTATCAATCGTTAGCGTTTTTCGCTCCCATTACAGGGTTCGCGTACACATTTACGTTCTCCGATTTACTTGCATCTTTCTAAGCATTTAATCCACAATCTACTTCTTAGTCTCTTTTGACCCGTTTAGGGAATTTTGAGCATTTAAACATTAAACTCGCTCTTTTCACTTCGCACCTTTTATTTCCATAATAAACAACTAATTTTATTTCACCACAACAATTTTTGTGGTGGATTTAACATAAGGAACCCAAAATCCGAATTGCTACCCTTTGGTTGGTTATTTTACGCATAAGACCTGTTTTTTGACATTCGACCCACTAATGTCATTACCTATAATTTTTATACGTATCTAAGGACTTCATAATCATAATACAAGTTCCTAAACAACCTCTAAGGATCGTTTGCCTGATTTACCCATCAAGGGCTTTTTGTCAATTTTATGTCCTTCATTTTACGGCGAAGGACCATCACTATCTATTTAACCTAAATTGCACTTTTAACTATAAATTCATTTAGGCGTACCTGGCTCAGGTCAATGTATAGACCCGATTTATACCATGCTTTTATTTGCCGCTACTTTATAGCGACACACTTATCCACCTCCGGTTCACTCCTATGAACATATGACTTGACAACCATCGTTATTCAATATTGTCAAATGGTGTTATCACCACCATTTAACCCGTTTGGCCTATATGACCAAACATTCGAATTTATAACAAAGCATGATTTTTTAACTACCCATTCACACGTCCGACCCATTTCGGAATTTACTACAAAAATTCTTTTTTCTTACATTTTTAACCCATTTCGGCTTACGCCGTGGGTACCCATTTAATCTCAATTTACATTGAGTCATCATGTGACTAAATTACCCCTTTTTTTAACCCTTTTTCCCATTACTAGTTACGCTACTAGGAAAATTTAAGAAAACATATAAATTCTTAGTCAATTCATGACTAAACTACCATTTGCCTCTTTATACCATTAACCTTGGTTTTGATCGTTTTTATTCGTTCCAACTCATTTCGGTTCATGTCGGAACCCATTTTTCAAAAATAATCTGTTGTCGTATTTATCGCCTATAAAACAATTACGTATACTACAAATGGGTGTAAGCTTTACTTACCTTGCATCCGATTTGCTCTTTTTCCGCGCATTCGATCCGTTTGACCCGCTTCTTTCCCAAGCCTCCACCTAGCTTGTCGAGCGTCAAACTATTATCATAATCAAAAGACGGGTAGATTAGTCATCATTAATTATGACTATTCCATCTTACGGATTTACATCAAAATTTACCATTTGATTTAATTTTGGTCAGTTTGACTTTTAAAGGTCAAACTGCCTATTAGCATAAGTGATTATACTATGAAACTCGATAATTCATTTAAGCAGTTTGTTAAGTATCCGATAGGCATTATTCTTACGCCACCATTTTAACTACTTTTTAAGTCTAGGATCATGCTATTATTAACATTCGTATCATCATCTTTACTTATTTAGTCAAAACCCACTTAGTTCATACTTGATTATTTGACTAATCACTAGTTTATGGCACAATTCTACAAGTTTGCATCTAGGGTTTGTTCCTAGACATAAACTCGCATCAATTTCACTAAAACATTAAATTTTCATACAAGAATTTCATTCATGCATGATTATCAAAATTTCAAAATATCACCAAATTATAAATTTCGACATACCTTACGATCCCCTTATGACTTGGTGATCATTTATATATATTCAAATCCGAATTTGGTCTTCGATTGATCCTTTAATTTGAAGAGTTGGTTGAGTTAGGGTTTCACCCTTTTTTTGTCTCCTGATGATCGATCCAGAACACACACACTGTGTGTGTTTTGTTTTAAATTTTCTTTTAATAATTAAACTTCCAAGTTTTCCCCCTTTGGCACCTCAAGTTATGTTAATTAATAAGTAGGCTATAACCTACTCAATTTCAACAATATCTTGTTTTGTTAACTAGGTTAAACATTCTTAGTTAACTTAGTGAGTTCGGGGAGGTTATAACCCGTTTTATTTAAATCCCGTTAACTCGGGCTTCTTATAACCTTTAAAGCTTTTATTCATATATATTTTTTTTAGGTTTGGTTTATTTATTTTGATACTAATATTTACCGGGTTTACTTGTACCACTAACTGTATTTTACCCGTTAATTTTTGGTTAATTTAATATAATTAACAAACCCGTTTTTGGGGTGTTACATTGGCCCCTGTGTTTATATCACTTTTACCATTTTAACCTAAAAAATATTTTTTTAACATCTGAGCCCCTAAAGTCTTTTTTTCAAACCCTTTTGGCCCCTAACATTTTTTTCTAACCCTTTTGTCCTCTAACATTTAATGGATGAGGTTAGTGTTAGGGGCCAAAATGGTTAGAAAAAAAGACATTGGGGCTCAGATGTTAAAAAATTATTTTTGGGGTTAAAAGGGTGAAAGTGATATAACCATAGGGGCCAAAATCATAATTTACTCAAATATTTATTTAGATGTTACTAATTTACTGTTAATAAATGTAAAAAATAAATAAATTAATATGAAAAATATGTAAATATAGCATTAAAAAATATAGAACCTAATATGAAATCCAAGCTTGAAATTTTTAGTGACACACAAAAACTGCCACTAAAAACTAAATTTAGTGGCATAAAAGTTAACTGCCACTAAAAGTTTGTGTTAAGCAAATATGGCACACGTAAAGTGCCACTAAAACCTATGTTAATGGCACAAAAGCAAAATGCCACTGAAGGCGTGTCAAGTGCCACTAAAACCTATATTAATGGCACAAAACCTATATAAGACCCTAGTGTCAAGTGTCATATTAAGTTACGTTATAATAGAACTCTAGCGAATAAGTGACCTACAAAACTAATGTTTTATGACTTAAATATCAGGTGTCATATTACAGTGTATTGTAATAACACCACAATGATTAAGCGTTCTATAAAGGTTAAATTTATAAGACCCAAGTGTCAAGTGTCTTTTAAGTTATATTATAATAACACTCTAGCGAATAAGCGTCCTATAAAGCTAATGTTTTATGACTCAAGTATCAAGTGTCCAATTACGGTGTATTATAATAACACCACAATGATTAAGCGTGCTATAAAGTTTAAAATTATAAGACCCAAGTGTCCTATTAAGTTAAGTTCTAATATGACTTCGACTAGAAAGGGTCCTATAACACTGAACATTTATGACTTAACTACAACGTGTCTTATTAAGTTATGTTACAATAGGACCCCAGATGATCAAGTGTCCTAATACAGTACCACATAATGGGACACTAACAATTAAATGTCTTATAAAGTACTTCATTAGGATCTACATTTTAAGTGTCCTGTTAAATTATATGATAATAGGACCCTAAAAAATCATCCATCCTATTAAATAGATTTTTAGGACACCGGTTTAGTAGAGTATTTTATAAAAGGACCCCAAAAGTTCATTAGTCCTATTAAATAGTTTTTTAGGACCCTCTTTTACAAGCGTCTCACAGAAAAGGTCCTAAAAAGCCATTTTTGTTGCAGTGTTGCTTCCTATCCGTGTTATTCATTTCCGAAAACAGCTGAGGGTTCCGATTATCCACCGGAGGCGGTGGTTGCTCCCCTCCGGTACTTGTAACTTGGCAACATTCACCTTCAACCTGTTGTCTCCCATTTTTGTGTTGTGCATATTCTTCTCAAACTCCTTAATATCCTTCACGTTATTGAAGCTGATAAATCCGAACCTGTTCCCTCTTGAGTCTCTCATTCTTGCTACGTAGATCCACACAATCTCCCCCATATCCTTGAATAACTCCTCCAGATCTTTTGAACTACAACACTCCTATAAGTTTCCGACCAAAAACTTGGTCACATTCTCTCCTCCTCTCTCTCTGCTCCCCATTCGCCTGTTTCTAATTCTTAACTATGCTTTCTAAACTCCTTACCTCTTTGATTTACTTATCAATATTTTTATTTTATTGCTATTAAATATTTTATATTTGGATTTGGATGTTGATTATTGGTATTTTGAATTTGTTTTTAGCGTCTTCATGCTAAAGTTGCGGAGATGTCTTGTGTTGATATGTCCTTGAAGATGACCGTACATAATGTGGATGGAGTTGATATCGCTATTTCTTTTTGACCTGAGAAGCATGGTGGTGGGTTTAGATATATTTCATATAAATGACGGAAGAGGTTCACTAAGCCGAATGGTATAACCGCACCTCAGAAATGCACCTTTGTTTACTGTCTGGATCAAGCCAAAATGATTTTGAAGTATGTCTCCAAGTAGTTTCTTCTGTTGATAAAGTCCAAACAGTTTTTGATGAAGTTGTGTGGTTGTGTACAATGGTAGTTCGTATGTTTCTAATGGTCTTTGTTTCAAGACAATAGTATATGTGTGTTTTGTTAATGGTCTTAGTAGATCCAACTATTGTGAATATCTTTTGTAAATGTTGGTTGTTAAGTTGGACATATATTAGTTTGGTAATATGTAAACTTTAGATATTAATCATGTGGCCTTTTGTATTAGTTAATATTACTTTACCTTTGGTTTATATTTGATGTTTTTACTTTTACTATATCTGGTTATATTTTTTTAATTAAAAATTCAAATTTATTTTTTATATAAGTTTACTATAAACTTTTAATAATATTTGCTTTTCGATTTTTTTATATCAGTTTTTCCAAATGTGAAAAATACAAAATGAAAAACAATTATTTTATAAATTAATTTATATCCGGTATGATTCAATCAAGTTATTTAAATTGCTATTAATAATTAATAGGCGATTAAGACACTACTTTCCATTTTATTCCTTATACATTGGCTCATTTTGAAATTCAAAATCATAAATATAGTTATTACACATATTTGACTAATTTGAGTATACATTTTAATTCCATATTCGTTTCACAAATTACTATATATTAATAAACGAGCTGAAGTAAATAATGATTTTAATATTATAATAATATATAGGTTTTTTAATAGTTTTATTATTTTAATATTATAATAATAGTTATTTTCTTTACTTTTTAACTTTAATCCTTTTTTTTAATACCAGGGGTTAGGATAAGCTTGGTGTCAGCCGGTATCGAATGAGTACTGGTATCAAAAATACCGGTACGGTCCTGTTCGATATCAGTACACGAAGGTAAAAAAACCGGCACAAATACAGAAAACGCAAAAAGTTGGTGTCGAATTGATATTGGAAATCTTCTGTTTCGGGAAATTCAGTGCTGCTACCCGGTACCATTTGCTCATCCCTGATCACGGTTACCGCATGAACAACGGTATCGTACAACCTTTTTTTCATGATTTTCTTCAACTTTTATTTTTTTCTTTTTTTAGTTTCAGGGGTAGGGATGAGCTCGGTGCCTACCGATACAGAATCGGTACTGATACCGAAAATACCGGTTACAGTACCGGTATATAAACGTAAAAAACGGTAGTGAACCGAACTGTCACACCCCCAAAATACCACATGCGGTAACCCCGCTAGGAGTGTAATGTACCAGGATCTAGCCACCAATCACATTGAACTAACCACAAGATATTTAACAAAATTCTCATTCATTAGGTTCAAAACATTCATAAAACATAATCCAAGTTAAATGGTTTCAGCGGAAGAAAATAGAAAAACACTGTTCAAATGTTTCAAAAACCAATGTATGTGAAGTCAGTAAATAAGTCTTGTAAATCCAAGCAACAAGACCCATGACCACTCAAGCCATCCAGATAGCAAGTTCCTTATCCAAAGCATCTAACGACCTGCGTGCATGCAACAAGTGTATCAGACAACGCCTGGTGAGTTCATAGTTTTATGAAAACTTTAGTTAAAAAATGTTTAGTTCAGTTCATTGATTACATTGTTGATAATAACTCGAATATAAGACGGCTCCAGATTTAGTTTGCACTTTCCCCAATGTTCCTATCAAAGCATAGGGCATGACTGGGTCATTAGTTCACACCCATCCTCTCAGGTACGGGGTGAGGGTGCCAAACCTAAATAGCGCTATCAACTAATACCCTGTTACCTCTCAGGTAACAAACAAGATGGAACTTAAGGGTGATAGGATGAGTGTATTATCCAACATTCCAGATTTTACCCACAAGACGTATTCCTCTCTGGAATACCCATTTGATTTACCCAAAAACCTATCCCTCTCAGGGATACCCAATGACTGTCTCACCCACTGGGACGCATGCTCAAGAGGAATGAACTCACCTTTGATTTGCTCGGTATGTTAAGTTACCCGTCCAAGTTGGTCAACCCAAACCCTACTGTGGTTACCAATCAACATCAGTTTCACAATCAATCAAGTTACTTATTTCACACTGTTTGCATTTAACACAAAGACCACCGAGTATCACATAGCAAGTACTTAGTTTTCATATAAACCCACATCCCATGTGCAAGCCATATATTTAACATTTAACAACGAATTCGCTATTTACACGAGTCAAGCGAGTTCCTAATTTCTAAATGCTATTGTTAACATGCAATACACGTAGTTGTTTAAACAGAACCATTCATCATTACATGCATCAACACTGTTCAACTATTTTGTCCATCTACACATTTGCAGCATCTCCATGAAGGACCAGTTCTTCGTGGAATGCCTTCCTGGCGAAAGACCCTAATGGCGAAAAACTGTTCTTCACTGAGAATGCATGTGACGAAGGACTCTAGTGTTTCGTCGAATTCTGGTCAACGAAGGACCATGTTCTTCGTCGAGCCGTGTCCTTCGTCGAGCCGTGTCCTTCGTCGAGATGTCTTTCGTCGCTGCACATAACAGTCAGTTACAATTTTTCCTTAATCTCAGCCGCAACATACGCTAACACTTTGACAGTTTCTCAATTAGATCAAATGACATTTCACACCATGAATGTGTAATCTACTCATGAATAATCATTAGCCATCCCAACACAACAGGGATCATCATTCAAATCATACTTGAACAATCGATAACCCTAACCATACAATGGTCACACCAAATAAGATTCATTAGTTTAGTATGACCTCAGTTCTACGAACACATGGTCCAATCACAACGCAAACATAACCGCATACAAATCATAACAAGGAATTTATCATGTGAATCACCATACTAATCGATCGAATCATCAGTTTGTTAATCCAAGGATTTCTAATCATTACGTCCATGATAGTTTAATATCAGATTCAACCACATGTTCTAGCTTTACGTTCTAAACAATGAAACCCTGGTTTTCATAAAATCATGACGTCAAGCTTCTAGCCACAAACAATAATAGATACTAACCGTGATACCGAAGCGATTAGTTTGAATGAAAAGAAGGGCTTCAAGATCCTAAAACTTTCCGTCATGCCCTTTTTGGCAAAAGACTACTTGGCGAAGAACCCTTCTTCGCCAGGAATTGGTTATGACGAAGAACTCTTCTTCATCGACATGAGCTGGGCGAAGAACCCCGGTTCTTCGTCGACATGGTTTTTTCGTGAATCAAGTGTTATGCCTAAACATTGAACAGTTAAACAACTCCTAACTTTCATGCAACAACCAAAACATAACTAGCACTTTAACCATTCATACACAAGGCACATGATACAATGCAAAACGATTCGCGAAGAGAAGATCGTGAAACAAGATTACAAAATAAGTGAGGCGTAGCGGGAAGGCCTTGAAATCTCGGGTTGTCACATCATCCCCCCCAACTTGAAAGATATTTCATCCCGAAATTTGACAAGTAATCCAAAGCAGCATGATGTTAAGTCAGGATGACTGTGGATTTTCCACAGGTGTCACATCATCCCCAACTTAAAAGGGAATTACGCCCCAAAATTCACCAGTTACATCAGATTTAGATTTGTCAGTTAGGAATAAGTGAGGGTACTTGAGCTTCATCTGATCCTCGCGCTCCCACGTGAACTCTGGTCCACGTCTTGAGTTCCAACGAACTCTCACAATCGAGATTCGGCTATGCTTACGAATCTTGATTTCCCGATCCATAATTTCAATGGGGACAAACTGCAATTTGTCATCGATTCTTACTTCTTGAAGTGGTACCACAAGTGTTTCATCAGACAGACACTTCTTTAGTTGTGAAACATGGAAAACATCATGAACGTTACCCAACTCATCAGGTAACTCGAGCTTGTATGCCACCTTACCGATATGTTCCAAAACTTTGAATGGCCCAACATAGCGTGGATTAAGCTTGACGCGCTTCCCAAAGCGCACCATACCCTTCCAGGGTGAGACTTTCAACATAACACGATCGCCTACAATGAACTCCAAGGGTTTCCTACGCTTGTCAGCTTAGTTTTTCTGACGGTCGCGTGGCGCCGCCATGCGATTTCTGATCTGGACAATCTTTTCCAAAGTTTCAAGAACAAGTTCCAGATCTGTGATCTGGCTGTCACCCACCTCAGCCCAACAAAGAGGAGAACGACATTTCCGGCCGTACAATGCTTCAAACAGAGCTGCCTGGATGCTAGTGTGGTTACTATTGTTGTAGGAGAACTCGATCAGCGGCAAGTGTTTCTCCCAGCCCTTACCAAAATCGATGACACATGCTCGCAGCATGTCTTCAAGTGTTTGGATGGTTCGTTCGCTTTAGCCATCCGTCTGCGGGTGATAAGCAGTGCTCATGTTGAGACATGAGCCAAATGATTTATGCATAGATTGCCACAAATCAGATATGAAACACGGATCACAATCAGAGATAATAAAGGTTGGCACCCCGTGCCTAGAAGCCACTTCCTTCAGATAAACAGCAGCAAGTTGTGAGAACTTATCCGTTTCCTTGATCTTAAGGAAGTGTGCAGATTTCGTGAGGCAGTCAACGATCACCCAGATGGTATCGTTTCCATTTTGAGTTCTTGGCAAACCTGTGACAAAATCCATAGCGATTTGCTCCCATTTCCACATGGGTATTTCTGGTTGTTGAAGCAGGCCTGAGGGTTTCTGATACTCTACCTTGACCTTCGCACAAGTCAAACACTTACTCACATACGTTGCGATGTTAGCTTTCATCTTCGGCCACCAATACAAGACCGTGAGGTCCTGATACATCTTATCCGAACCCGGGTGAACAGAGTATCGAGACTTGTGCGCTTCGTCCATCACAAGCTCCCTAAGATTTCCAAACAAAGGAACCCATATCCGTTCCATAAAATAATATATGCCTTTAGATCTTTCCACGAGTTGTTTCTCCATGCCCCGTAAATACTCTGCTTTAATGTTTTCTTCCTTCAATGCTTCAGCCTGAGCTGAACGAATCTGATCAGGAAGATTTGAGTGAATAGTGAGCTACAAGGCGCGGACACGTTTGGGTTTTGATTCCTTTCTACTAAGGGCATCAGCTACAACGTTTACTTTGCCTGGGTGATACTTGATGGCACAATGGTAGTCGTTCAGTAGTTCTACCCAGCGACACTGTCGCATGTTTAATTCCTTCTGGTCGAAAATATGCTGGAGGCTCCGGTGATCGGTGTAGATAGTGCATTTGGTACCGTACAGATAATGCCTCCAAATCTTCAATGCAAAAACCACAGCTCCCAGCTCCAAGTCGTGAGTTGTGTAATTCTTCTCGTGCACCTTCAGTTGTCGAGAAGCATAAGCTATCACCTTCTCGCGTTGCATCAGCACGCAACCGAGACCCTGAATGGAAGCATCACAATATACCACGAAATCCTCGGTACCTTCAGGTAGAGACAGGATTGGTGCACTGCAGAGTTTCTGTTTCAAAAGTTGGAAAGCATCTTCCTGCTTAGTCCCCTAAGAGTATGATACGCCTTTCTGTGTCAACGAGGTTAGAGGTTGTGCAATCTTTGAGAAATCCTTAATAAATCTGCGATAGTACCCAGCGAGACCCAGAAATTGTCGCACCTCCGAAGGATTCTTTGGTGCCGCCCAACTTCTGATAGCATCAATCTTAGTATGATCCACGTGTATCCCCATTTCATTGACAATGTGGCCGAGGAAGTGTACCTCTCGAATCCAGAAGTCACACTTAGAGAATTTCGCGTAGAGTTGCTCCTTCCTTAGGAGCTCCAAATAAGTCGCAAGTGTCGCTCATGATTCTCCTTGCTCTTTGAGTAGATCAAGATGTCATCGATAAACACAATGACGAAGTCTTCAAGATACGGTTTGCACACATGATTCATAAGGTCCATGAAGACCGCTGGCGCGTTTGTCAACCCGAATGGCATAACCAGAAACTCATAATGGCCATATCGTGTTCGGAAAGCTGTCTTAGGGACATCCTCCTCTCGGACTCTCACCTGATGATAGCCCGACCTTAAATCGATCTTCGAGTAGAAACTTGAACCTTGCAACTGTTTAAACAAGTCGTCGATACGCGGTAAAGGGTAGCGGTTCTTAACGGTTACCTTGTTGAGTTCACGGTAATCTATACACATATGAAAGGACCCGTATTTCATCTTTACAAACAAAACTGGGGCTCCCCAATGCGAAGAATTGGGCCGGATAAAACCCCTATCCAAAAGTTCTTGGAGTTGATTTGACAGTTCTTGCAACTCACCCGGTGCAAGACGATAAGGAGCACGAGCAATCGGAGCTGCTCTAGGCGTAAGGTCAATTTGAAATTCCACCTGACGATGTGGAGGTAAACCAGGTAAGGGGCTGTTTGGTAGCCTCTTAATCCACTCAGAGGCTGTCTCTTAATGAAATCATTTGTGGCTCTTATGTCTGAATGAATAAGAGGTAACCTTATGTCTGACTGGATAAGAGGTAACATCTGAATGGTAAACCATCACATGTCACATTCTTCTACATTATCTTTGTTAAACTCTTAAATGATTTCATTAAGCGGTAGCCTCTTAATGTCTTTCAGATGCTACCAAACAGCCCCTAACTCTTCAGGAAACATGTCAGAAAACTCACGAACAACCGGAAGGTCCTCGATCTTCCTTTCTTCAGGTTGTGGATCAGTAACAAGAGCTAGAATAGCAGGGTAGCCCTTTCATAAACACTTCTGGGCTTTCATGGCTGAGATGATGCCAACCATTGCACCGCTACGATGACCTTGAACCGACAAAGATTCTCCACTGGGGAGAGGGATATGCACAACTTTCTCTTTACCGAGAATTTCCGCTTGGTGCTTAGACAACCAATCCATGCCAACGACCACATCGAAACTTCCTAGAGTAACGGGGAGTAGCTTAATGTCGAACACTTGACCCATAAGATCAAGTTTACAGCCAAAAAGAACATGTGTAGCTTCAATCGACTTACCATCAGCTAATTCTACTACGTGATTATTTACAAGAGGTATAGGAGTCAACACCAACTGACGACTGAACCCTAAAGACACATAACTCCAATCGGCACCAGAGTCGAACAAAACAGAAGCAAAAAGATCGTTCACAGAAAACGTACCGGTCACAACGTTACCATCATTGCGAGCTTCCCCAGCGCCAATGGTGAACACTCTCCCACGCGCACCATTTCCACCATTGTTCCCGTTATTGTTGTTCCCAGTGTTGTTATTGTTGTTATTACCAGCATTTTGATTCAGTTGAGGGCAATATCGCCTGAAATAACCCTCATCTCCACACTGAAAGCACCCCTTACGATTCCCTAATTCTGCTGAGGCTGCTGCCTCTCCTGTTGTTGTGGCTGCTGTTGATGTGGGGGTTGCTGCTGCTGTTGCCTTGGGAGTGTGACCCTGTAGTCTCTAGCCATATGACCCACCTTGTTGCACCTGTGACAGACTCGGGTGCACGGCCCGCGCTGGTGAAAGTTGCACTTGTTACACTTAGGCTGCTTCCCTGCGTATGAGCCCTGATTCGAATTGTTGCTCTGATTCTGATTCATAGAAGATGACTGGCTAAAGCTGCAGTTGATACTGTTGTCTGGTTTCTTTTGTGACTGATTCGGATTGGATACCTTGTCCACATCATTCCATTTACGTTTGCTGTCAGTGGCAGTAGTAGTAGTTGCAGCAGTAGTAGTGGTAGTAGTAGACACACGCGGTGGTAGCAAGCCATGCTCCACCTCCTGATATGTGATCTTGTGAGCTAAGCGGATGATCTGAGCTAAGTTGTTGAGGTTTGCTGTAGTAACCAAGCCCTTAACCTGTGGAACTAATCCTTTGATGTATAGTTCGATTCTTTGGTGTGGAGGTTGTGATAAGTTCGGGCACATATTAGCTAATTCATGAGACCTTTTCGTGTATGCCTCTATCTCAGACCCCACCATTTTCAGATCATAATACTCGTTCTCCAGTTTCTGTACTTCATCACGAGGACTGTACTCTTCACGCATCAACTCCTTGAAATCCTCCAAAGTAGTGGCATTCGCCATCTCAATACCCAGCATCTGGACTTTGGTATTCCACCAAGTCAAGGCACCATCCTCGAGTGTACCTGAAGCATACTTCACTCTGTTCCCGGCAGGACAATTACACATCGAGAACACCGATTCCGCCCTCTCAAACCAATGCAGTAGCCCCACAGCCCCTTCAGTCCCACTGAACGTCTGTGGCCTACAATCCATGAACATCTTAAATGTACAAGCAGGCGGATTGTCTTGATTCGTATTCTCTTGCTGACCTAAAGACGAAGGAAAATACAGTACACGGGTAAGAATTGTGTACGCGACACAAGAATAAAGGGTAATTGGCACATATCGTACCAGCTTGATAGGATGCCAAAGCCTCAGCCACAATGTGTTAATCAAGTTTGTCAATTCGGCCCGAGTCATCGCAATGTGACCACGCCCATGGCCTCGTCCGCTCATGATTCTATATATGAAAAGGGAAAAGGTTAAGAGTCAGAATAAAGTAGGAGTCAAACCTCACGATGACTTCTACAGACTACTAAGTTTACATTAAACAACAGAGCGGAACCCCTTTCACACTCGTTAGGCCTCACTGGGACTCACATGCACCCCACATTATTATTATTATTATTATTATTATTATTATTATTATTATTATTATTATTATTATTATTATTATTATTATTATTATTATTATTATTATTATTATGTGTGCACCCATAATAGTAATGCAATTTGCATGTTTATCTCAGCTCGTCCCCACTTATGTTAAAAGGTTCCTCAAATTCGAGTAATAAGACAAAAACACCACAACATAGATCATGAAGGTTTAGAGGAGTATCACACTCTCAATCACATGACGTAGGCTACAACACTAGAACTCATACTATAGTGTTAAGTGTGCGTTCACATGCAATTCACAAGTGTTCACTAAATACAATATGCAATAAGTAAACGAGAGACGAACCTTGCAATCTAGAGCTGAGTGTCATGGTCGATTTCGGAGCTGTTCGGTTATAGTCTGGTTTTATAAAAATGTTTTAAAACCTAGTTCACTATAACCAGTGGCTCTAATACCAAACTGTCACACCCCCAAAATACCACATCCGGTAACCCCGCTAGGCGTGTGACGTACCAGGATCTAGCCACCAATCACATTGAACTAACCACAAGATATGTAACAAAATTCTCATTCATTAAGTTCAAAACATTCATAAAACATAATCCAAGTTAAATGGTTTCAGTGGAAACAAATAGTAAAACACTGTTCAAATGTTTCAAAAACCAATGTATGTGAAGTCAGTAAACAAGTCTTGTAAATCCAAGCAATACGACCCATGACCACTCCAGCCATCCAGATAGCAAGTTCCTTATCCAAAGCATCTAACGACCTGCGAGCATGCAATAAGTGTATCAGACAACGTTGGTGAGTTCATAGTTTTACGAATGTTGGTGCATATGTCTGGCGACTTCGTCTTCTATCAAGTCTTGGATTAGAGTTGAAAGATCAAGGCATGAAATACGAGAAAACGAGAAAACGTGTGTGTTAAAGTCATTTTGCACGAAATGAAGAAGGTCATTTCGTACGAAATGAACATTGTTCATTTTGTATGAAATATCACATATTCATTTCGTATGAAATCACTTGCCTATAAATAGGTGCTTGGTTATTTCATTTGTATGCTTCTTGTTTCCGACGCCGAGGTGCTGTCGAAGTGTCTCTAACCTGTAATTGTTGTTATAATCAATAAACGAGACAGTTAATAGTGATTCTAGTGCAATACAAGCTAAACGAAGACTATATCAATGAATTCCGCCTCTGATCTAGTCTAAGAACTCTTCTGAACGACTCGTTTGGTCGTGAAAACGATCCTACAACTGGTATCAGAGCTCAGGAGGAAGAGTTCTTACCTTTTAGCTTGAGGAAGAGTTCCCTTACAAAAAGGGAAGATAAAGAAAGAAAAATTAACTAACCAAACTGATGAAAAATCAAAGAAAGTTAATTTTTCAGATAAAATCTTTATCAAAGTTTTTGATGGCGATGAATTTGTTTCTTCGGAAACAAAGGAGCTACGTTTTGGTGATGAATCTGGCTCATCTAAGTCAGACAAGCCAAGTCCGGGCAGTGAATCTGATTCGTCAAAATCAGATAAGCCACTAGTTGAGCTAAACAAGAAAAAGTCAGTTCTGCAAAATGATGATGTCAATTTTCCATCATTACAGACTGAAATTTTAAAATCAAAAGAAAAAGTTCAGAAACCGAGTAACGACGACACGAAATCACCCAATATTGGTCAAGCTTGGGTGAATCTTTTCAAATGAAAACCCTGACTTGCCGGAGCATCCAGGTTGGTAAGTGTGGAGCAGGAATCGGCATATTTCTTGAGAAATTCACGTTTGTGATATTTCGACTTACAGGTGGTATGTTACGTTTGTGTGTTGAATCTACAAGTGGTAGAAGAAGAGGTTTTCACCTACAAATGGTTAATCAAGGACATTAAGTTGTACTTGATTTTCCTACAAGTGGTTAAAAGAAAACAATATGATGATATCCCCTAACCTACAAATGGTATGAGAAATTTCAACAAAACTAATTTTCTGGAAAAACCATTTTGATTAAAACAAACTTAAGTGTTTTGAAATCATAATGGGAAAATAGTTTGTTGTAAGGGGGAGTTCTGTTTATTTATGCCAAGTGGATGGAGATTTGAAGTGATTCGATATCAGTTTGTCACTTTACTTGTATAGTTTGTTTTCAAAATTTCTTTAAAATGGTTTTGAATTTTAGGGGGAGTAAGAAATTTCAGAAAATCCAAAAACATTTGAAAAATTTTGAAAAATACAAAAAACATGATAAAACCTATAAAAGCCAAAAACATTTGAAAAATTCAAAAATGAGTTTTGTTGTCAAAAGAGGAAATGATAGTACATCAGTGGACTATCACAGCACGCTAAAGAATTGGAAAGTCAAAATGTGATAAACGGTCTGTCTCACTGAGGATGTGTCAGTAGGTTTTTGCACATTTTGTAGATTGTTTTCGAGATATAAACCTAAAATTTATACTTACTTATTTCGTGGGGAACATCTCTCGGATATAAGGGTAACCCCCGAAATCTTGTTTGAAAGATTTTCTATTTCTGACATACTAGGTCTTTGTGCGTGGTGATATCTAGGGTATTATACCTGGACTTCTTATTTTGCGTGAGCAATAGCCAAGTACTCGTATAATACTTTGCATTGCTTAAATTTTTTAAGCTCACCCTCAGTACAAAAAATGATGAAACATTGAAAAATGCTAATCATGTGCTGTTGAAGAAAAGATCCCCAAACGGGACACACCTTAAAGTCGAGCCATCTTCTCTCTGTCTGAAAGGAAGTTCTAACGTGAGCTCTCATGGTCTCGCATTACCCGTTTACATATATTACTAGTGTACACTCACCTGTAAGTAATACTGAATATAGAAGCCTGGATACGGGAGTATATTCTGAGGTGGGACATGCGAGTAAGTTCAAGTGCTTAAAACATTAATCTCGTATCTCGAAACAGTTGAACTTTGTGTGAAAATTTAAGAGGACCAGTATAGTATACTGACAATCTAAGTGAATTGTTTAGAACTTAAAATGTTTAAAGCTTAACGGTGCTAGTGATTCGTCTCATAATCTGATATAATCCTCTTACGCAAACTCACAAAATATTGTATGTACATATTTCTTTACTGCATTTCTTTAAAAGCAAAAATCCAATAATATTTTCGACATCTGATGTTGAAGAGCCGATTTTCAAAATTCCAGGTGCTAATCAAAACGAACAAGGTTTGGGTGTGTGTGTTTAATTGAAAAAAATTTATTTTGAGAAAGAAAGTTAGATTAGTTAATCAAGGTCATTAATTTGAACTTGATGTAACTGTTATGATTGATGAAAATTATGTATTTGTGAGAAAGTGTGTGCAGGAAATGTTGAAAGAGCTAAGTTTCGATTCCTGAAGGTTAATTCCAGGTTTTCGATTCTAAGCTACAGATAAAGAATTCCAGACTGCGATCCCAGCTGATTGAAAGGGGGAGTCTGAAGACAAAGAAGCCAGGTACCTGATCCTGTTGCTACGGAAAGCCAGGAGAAGTTCCTGAAGTTGAGAAGAACGATCAAGACTGAAGATTGTCAAGACTCGTACCGAAGACTTCGTCAACATCCAAGGGGGAGTCTGTTGGTGCGTATGTCTGTCGACTTCGTCTTCTATCGAGTCTTGGATTAGAGTTGAAAGATCAAGGCACGAAATACGAGAAAATGAGAAAACGTGTGTGTTAAAGTCATTTCGCACGAAATGAAGAAGGTCATTTCGTACGAAATGAACATTGTTCATTTCGTACAAAATAGCACATATTCATTTCGTACGAAATCACTTGCCTATAAATAGGTGCTTGGTTATTTCATTTGTATGCTTCTTGTTTCCGACGCCGAGGTGCTGTCGAAGTGTCTCTAACCTGTATTTGTTGTTATAATCAATAAACGAGACAGTTAATAGTGATTCTAGTGCAATACAAGCTAAACGAAGACTATATCAATGAATTCCGCCTCTGATCTAGTCTAAGAACTCTTCTGAACGACTCGTTTGGTCGTGAAAACGATCCTACAACGAAAACGTTAGTTACCAAATGTTTAGTTCAGTTCATTGATTACAATGTTGATAATAACTCGAATATAAGACGGCTCCAGACTTATTTTGCCCTTTCCCCAATGTTCCTATCAAAGCATTGGGCATGACTGGGCCATTAGTTCACACCCGTCCTCTCAGGTACGGGGTGAGGGTGCCAAACCTAAATAGCGCTATCAACTAATACCTCGTTACATCTCAGGTAACAAACAAGATGGGACTTAAGGGTGATAGGATGAGTGTATTATCCAACATTCCATATTTTACCCACAAGACGTATTCCTCTCATGAATACTCATTTGATTTACCCAAAAACCTATCCCTCTCAGGGATACGCAATGGCTGTCCCACCCACCGGGATGCATGCTCAAGAGGAATGAACTCACCTTTGATTTGATCGGTATGTTAAGTTACCCGTCCAAGTTGGTCAACCCAAACCCTACCATGGTTACCAATCAACATCAGTTTCACAATCAATCAAGTTACTTATTTCACACAGTTTGCATTTAACACAAAGACCACCATGTATCACATAGCAAGTACTTAGTTTTCATATAAAACCACATCCCATGTGCAAGTCATATATTTAACATTTAACAACGAATTCGCTATTTACACGAGTCAAGCCAGTTCCTCATTTCAAAATGCTATTATTAACATGCAATACACGTAGTTGTTTAAACAGAACCATTCATCATTACATGCATCAACACTGTTCAACTATTCTATCTATTTACACATTTGCAGCATCTCCACGAAGGACCAGTTCTTCGTGGAATGCCATCCTGGTGAAAGACCCTAATGGCGAAAGACTGTTCTTCGCCGAGAATGCATGTGACGAAGGACCCTAGTGTTTCGTTGAAGTCTGGTCAACGAAGGACCATGTTCTTCATCGAGCCGTGTCCTTCGTTAAGATGTCTTTCGTCGCTGCACATAATAGTTAGTTACAATTTTTCCTTAATCTCAGCCGCAACATACGGTAACACTTTGACAGTTTCTCAACCAGATCAAATGACATTTTTACACCATGAATGTGTAATCTACTCATGAATAATCATTGCCATCCCAACACAACAGTGCTCATCATTCAAATCATACTTAAACAGTCGATAACCCAAGCCATACATTGGTCGCACCAAATCAGATTCATTAGTTTAGTATGACCTCAGTTCTAAGAACACATGGTCCAATCACAACGCAAACATAACCGCATACAAATCATAACAAGCAATTTATCATGTGAATCACCATACTAATCGATAATCATCAGTTTGTTAATCCAAGGATTTCTAATCATTACGTCCGTCATAGTTTAATATCATATTCAACCACACGTTCTAGCTTTACGTTCTAAACAATGAAACCCTAGTTTTCATAAAATCATGACGTCAAGCTTCTAGCCACAAACAATAATAGATACTAACCGTGATACCGAAGCAATTAGTTTGAACGAAAAGAAGGGCTTCAAGATCCTAAAACTTGTCGTCACGCAGAGAGTAGGGAAAGAGGGCTTAGGGTTTTGTGTTCACGTCCACTGATTATGAGAGGTTAAACAAACAACAAGACTGTTGGGCCGCGAACCATTCTGGGCCGAGGCCCTTTTTGGCGAAAGACTACTTGGCGAAGAACCCTTCTTCGCTAGGAATTGGTTATGACGAAGAACTCTTCTTCGTCGACATGGGTTTTTCGTGAATCAAGTGTTATGCCTAAACATTAAACAGTTAAACAACTCCTAACTTTCATGCAACAACCAAAACATAACTAACACTTTAACCATTCATACACAAGGCACATGATACAATGCAAAACGATTCGCGAAAAGAAGATCGTGAAACAAAATTACAAAATAAGTGATGCGTAGCGCGAAGGCCATGAAATCTCGGGTTGTCACAGAACCGGTACCAGGAACGGCAAAAGTCGGTACCGAATTGGTACTTAAGATCGTTCGGTTCGGAAAATTTGGTACCAGTACCCAGAACAATTTGCTCATCTCTGACCACGGGTTTCATACGAACAACATCGTTACCATACAACTTTTTTTGTTGATTTTCTTTTGGTTATCTTTTAGTGTTTTTTTCTACATTTTCTTTTTATTCTTGTCGGCAGTTCCGTTCGCAACACGCTCGTAGTGATTTCAAAACACATGTAAACACAAGACTAAATAACAAAAGAAATTCGTCGCAGCACCGGGAACTTCTTTAAACCTAGCTTAATTTAATTATAGTCATTCTATTGTGTAATATAGTTTCTTTTAAATAAATAAAATTAATTATACAATTAGATTATATATTATTACAGAAATATAAGCTACAGACAACCAATTTTTAACCATACTTGCCTTATTACATTTTTTTATACATTTTTTTATATAAGCACTCGTATTTTAATACAAAGTAACTTTTATAAACCAACCATTGTCTATTCGTACATTTATAAATTTTAAACTAAACTTAAATTTACCAAAACAATATAACTCTATTATAGATAACACATCTAATATGTCATAGTGGAGGATTCAAATAAGAAGAATTTTTTGTAAGAATAAAAAGAAAGAAATTTCAACCAATAAAAATGTTTCATTTTACTTTATTTAATTTTTGTATCTAATATTAGTGTAAGGGTATATTGATAAACTTAAATAGATCATTAATCAGTTGTCTTCCTTATTAATAGTAAATTACATTAAATTTGTAACTTATTTTCAAAAAAATGTATTTTTTCAAGTAAGAAAAAAAATAATCTAAAGTGTAGGATAAATTACGATGTGTGTAGGATGAATTACGAGTTGTGTATGATAAATTTTAGTATGTGTAGGATAAATTTCAAAACGTGTAGGATAAATTTTGATGTGTGCAGACAAAATTTTTTGTGTGGTGGATGATAGTCTTTATGACTAATTAATTAGTCAAATATAATAATAAATGAGATGAGAGAAAACCATTTAATGTTTTATAATTATACCCTTTGTTCCTTTCTTTTCAATTTAATTATCTTCTAAAATGAACCTCCCACATATGTCATAATGTTTGTATGATTATAATTAAGTTGTTAATAAAAAATGACTATAACTAACATTCTCGAGCTCGGAAAGCAATCCCTTGTGATAACCTTGTTTAATATACACAATAACAAGACGTCAAGACGTGTATACTTTGAATATGTCCGTATTTTTCCCTATATTAAAACAAAAGAAGCAATTCAATATAATTTTGGTGGATATCATTACATTTAAATTATGGTTATTAAGATAACATTAATGTTGATCTTTTCAAATGGGAGGTACTTGTTTTAACTGTACCTAGTAATATTGGGTTGATGAAAAACCAAAACATAGCTTATAGAATGGTTAAAATAGACGGAAGGGACAACTTTTTTTCTCTTGGTGTCTAGCACTCTAACTTGCACGCTATTGTGAAAAGCCACATTGTATTATATTATTCTTGTTTTGTAGATTGACGTGAACAAAGTGAATACACAATTTTACGGGGGTGCACAATACCGATCGGTCAAAAATGAATCTAACAATAAAAAGAGAATTGATCATAAAATAACATAGTTCATTAAGCAACTAAATGTAATATATAACTTTGACATAATCTTCGCAATATTGTTTTTCCGCATGTTTTGGATTCTCTTCTTTTACGACATTTAGTGTTTCAATGTAATTTTTTTCTCGAGGTGAATACCAGTATACAATTGTCCTAACACCTGCACCCGCAATATGCATGTTTTAGCCAGTAATTACTATTAATAATTATCAATGGGGTGGTGATCCATTAGCAAATGCAAAACCTTTAAACGCCTGTGTTTGAGAGGAGAAGGTCTTGGGTTCAAGTCTCACATACGACAGGGATTAAAAGAAATATATGGTTCAAAAAAATTAATATTAATAATTAAAAAAAGAAATTGTCTTAATACTATAATATACCAATATTATAATACCAATTTAACGATAATAGAAAAGATATACACTGTATTGAATCATAAATTTGTTATTTTATGTTTGTAATAAATATATATAATATATAATATAGATAAAGGGGATAGCGTGTGAGTGAAATTTTTTTTTTATAAAAATCATCTTTTTATGTTGACACCATATTGCAAATATCTCATTTACGTTCAATAATTACTAAAAATGTACTCTATGTTTACAAACCCTTCCAAGTTATGTCCTTTGACCCTAACTTAGTTAATTTTTAGGGTTAAAACTGATCAAGTGGACCCCACATGAGATATTTTGTTTATTTTACCCTAAATAATAAAATAAATAAACATAAATAAAACTCACCTTCCATTCCTCTCTCTAAAAATAAACATATATTTCACATATCATATTTTACCTTCAAATACCGGTACCGCAGCGTACCAAAAATTTTCGGTACCGGTACTGATACCTATATGACGATTTTTGATACCGGTATTTTTTATATTGAAAGGACCGGTATCAAACTCATCCCTACAAATGACATAATTGGGTTATACTTTATGAGTTATGACACTTATATTCAATAATAAACTGAACATAATTGGTTTTAGTCGATTTGTGTGTATAAACTCAACAAAAATCACACGAGAATACATGTTTATTATAACACTTGATAAGAAATGTCAAAGGAAACAAACATCAACACATCTTTAGGTCTTTTATAAGTAATCATGATATACTAATTCCATCCGAACATAAATCGCCAGTTGTCATCTGCGCCATTCTGGAACGTTTCATTGTTTTTAGAGAAATACATACCACTCTTAGTAAGCAACCAATAACATCGATTCATGTGAAACAAATTCCGGCCACACATCCTGGCTACTTCTTTGTCGAAAACGTTGAGTTCAATCTTCTTTAAAGTAGTTGATTGAAGTTGACTAAACCAACAATGGTATCTATTAGTCTCGAAGAGATTTCTACGAAATTTCCATGTAAACGTGTCTCCCGGTAGGAGTAAACCTGGTGAAGGTATATCACATTGATAGATTACAAATGGAATATCAGAATTAGTAATGTAGACTCTATATGGTTCAAAAAATTTGCTCGAAGGTGGAGTTTTGCTTATCGAAGAAGGGTCAAAACCATTTACAATGATAGAAAAATGTAATATGAGATAAAGAAAAAAACACCATTTCGATAAGAACTTCATGTTTTTAAAAGATGCTCAGATACTTCTCTATCTCAAGTTATGCACATATATATAGAGGATTGTGGCTTGTACCCAAATTAATGAGTGTGAGACGAAAATTACTAATCTTTGTTATAATAGACAATGTTTTGGTGAGAAATATGCATTTAATGTTTGTATGACAATTTTATATTAACATAATTGTTTTTTTTTAAACAAAGGACATTGATGCTTTAATTATTAATTTATTATGTGATTCCAATAAAAGCTTTTTTCATTGATTATTTTTATATAACAATTATGTAATTTATTCTAATAAAAGCGTCTTTAATGATTATTTTATTTAACAATTATGTAATTTTAATGACTTCTTAGTATGTTGGATGTCGTTTGATTATTAACATCCATTAAATTATGCATTTTTGAGAAAAAATTATAGATCTTAGATGGCATATCATTTGTAATGAGGAATATGTTATAAAATAAAGAAAATTACGTGAGTCAAAGGATGGAAGTGATAATATTTACCCTGTATATTAATTTACAAAATAGTTTTGTATCCTGATTGTACATTTAATTTTGTGCAAGTCTGCACAATGTACAACTGAGTAAAGCACATCTCATTTCATTTGACACGTTTCATATTTCTTTAGACGATTCATGTTTATAGTTTTCTTCCTCCGCCTTATACATCTTTTATTGCTTCATAAAAAGTAAAAAATAACTTATGTTGTAGGTGGCAATGAACCTTGACATCATAAGTTACAAATGTCAAAAGTGTTAGGAATTATTAATTTATATAATATAAACAATGTTTTAATTATAAATACGCATTCAATTTTCCATAATAAAATTACATAGATAAGCATCGAACATAAAAATAATAAAAAAAGTATATTTATGCATCTTCAATTGCTTTATAAAAAGAAGAAAATATCGCTGACTTACCGGGGAAATATGGATGGAGTTAACTAGCCGGATAAAAATAGCGAGATTTCAAACCTTTTGGATCCAGATGCAGAAAAACAAACCTTTGGATGAAAGTCGCAAAACTGGCCAAACCTCATGGACGAAAATGGCACTTTACTCTAAATTTGTTGAATTCGTATATATATGTTTGTTTACTACAGGGTGGTGATGGAGAAAGCATGAGATTGGATATTTAACCCGAGTGCTGCGGCGGACGCTACTACATCAAGTAGTATGGATGCCACATTATCGAATGGCGATGGAAGTTAGTCTCTCATACTTTTTTATACTTTCAATGTATATGGACAAAGATATTAGTGTTGTTGTCTTGCAGAATACCGACTGATTGGACTGGTGAGTCACATGGGTACCTCTGAGTACTATGTAGCGCACGTGTACAAAGAAAACTGGGTTTTTAGTACGCGCAATTGCGCAAAAGCATCCTGAAATGCTATTTTATAGGACCTTTCATTTAATAGGACCAAAACACATATTATGTTACTAGTTTGAATTACCTAGAAACAATTTTGATTAACCTAGTTTAAATACGAGTGAAATATTTTTCAAAACGAAATATATCTCATGGTCAGGTCCAGTTTCATACGGCCAGCTTTGGGTGCAAACCGCAAAGCAAACCGTTTCAGTATGAGTTGAAAACTTTGAAACCAACGACAAAAAACAGAAGAGTCAAGAAATAACAAAAGAGTAATAACAAATATGTGGTTCATGTTGTATAACAACAAAAAAGTAAAGTCAAGAAATAAATAGCTATACTAACATGAATACTTACTATGGCTAGCAGAATAGATTGCAAAAGAGATCGGTGGCTTGAAAAATGGAGGGCTTGAAAGTTAATAAGAACTCCAACTGAACCAATTATCTTCGAATAAAAAACTTACATATATGTAGTAAATCAAGTTTCTAATATTTTGATAGTAAGCATACTGATAGGGTATTGTCCTAAAAACCTTACGCATGCACATGGGACCATACCACAACCTCATCACATAAACATTCTTAACAGAACCCTACGCAGTGGTTCTAAACAAAGATATAGAAGAAAACAAATCTTCAATAATCATGCGCCAGAGAAAGGACAAAACTGACCTTCGCCTAACACTCTTGCGCGGGCTCGTGCAAGAGTATAGTTAGACTTTGAAGCAGAATCCTAAATATCCTCGCGCGCCTGGAACCAAGACTTGAACAAAAGTGTTCTTTCTGTTATAACGAAATAGACACGTGGCAAAGGCATGAAAGGTTACAGCTGTAAACCTTCTAGAAAACTTCATCGTGCACAACCATTCAGTTACAACTGAATAGTGATGTGGCATCATCCTGGACGCCCATCTAAGTCACGATGATGGCACTAACTTGAAGAAAGATCTACATAAACCCACTTTCCACCTGGCATCTCCTCAGCCGTCAATCACACTCACGATCCGTGTGCATGGATGTGACGTTGGTGATTGACGGAAAAAGGGCATAACCGCTTACAGAAAATGCTTTTCGTTATCATCTCCGTCAACAAATTTTCCCGCCCAAATCCAGCAGATACAAAGGGCTGATTAAATGAGTTAAAGAAAGAAATAAAAGCTTCTCAAGTGTTTCAGCAGGCTGCTATTGCAAGAATTAAGGCAGCTACAGATCTAGTCCCTGAATAATTATGATTTTTAAAGATTTCAACACAAACTCACAAAGCCAAATTTGAGGTATAAGAAGTAGATACAAAGTAGCACTTAGATGATATTAAATCATATTAAATAGCAGACGCAAAATGATGTACTGTTCACAAGGTCCGACGCAAAATGTTATATATAGATAATTATTACAATAATTTAGATTCATGTTGTTTGGTTCCATTCATATGCTTCTATTTTTTCCACTGAATGATATTCTAAGGCCACTTTACTATTAAATAGTGATAACTTGTGTATAATCATTGTTAAAAAAATATTTATTGAAACAAAATACCATTAAATGATCATACAAACTACCTTCTAATGTGAACTTGTGTTTTTGTTTCTGAAGAAGAAGACTCTGGAATAAAAAGTTAAAAAGAGCCCAACTTTCAATTCAGTTTGTTGATCATACCTCCAAGAAGAAGAAGACTCTGGATAAAAATCAGAACACTTGTCACGTAAGTAGATGACCATTTTCTTTAAAAGTTCTTTCAATTAAAATATCTATGAATGACAAAGCTCTAATTTAAGACACCTTATTTGAAGAGATGTTTGATCAACCAACACTAATAACCAATTTGAAAGAAACTACTCATTTTGCCAAACTAAATGGAAACGATTTACATGAAAAAAAACTCTAATTGGCACCCGATTCAGAGCCTTAAAATTTAATAACGAACAGGGAATGTGATTAACACCAATCAGAGTAAATAATTGCTATCCTAAAGCAAATGACAAGTCAAAACATAAATTAGAAAGAAATAAACCTTTTAAGGAACGATTGAATATCAATGGTCAATCTGCTTTTATGCATTAGTTGGTGGTTGTTCATCGTCATCTCCTGCTCAAGAAACTGCAATCAAAAGAAGCACAAGATTGATTAATTGGATTGGATTTTGAATCGACAAACAACAAATTTGAAAGAATTTGTGAGAAAATTTGATTCAGTCTTATTCTAAAATTGGGAGAAATGCGTTAGGGTTTTGAGCAATAAGGTGAAGAGTGAATTTCTTTGGTTTTTGTGGTGGACCAATCTGGGTAGCGGGAATTGAAATTTTGGGTGAATTTTTAAGGGAGGGAAATGAAATAGTTTGGGAGAAAAAACAATAACTTCTTTTTTTTAATGGCAAATTTCTTTTATTCCATATTGTCTATGTGATTTAAACTCAAAACCTCCATCTCCTAAGATGTTTAATGGTTTTGATTTTGCCTGGACCACCACCTCATTGGTAAAAAAAAACAATAACTTTTATTAAATTAAAAAGATATTTAGACTAAATTACAATTTTGGCTGTAAGAACCGTCTTAAATTAACACGATTTTAATACTAGATACGCATTTTATTTAGAAATACGTACGTATTTTATTTCGAAATATGACCTTGCAAAAACTTTGTTAAGTTAACGTTCATACTAGTTTAAAACATTCAACATATAACATTAAGTGTTTACATGTTTCATATTTAACCAAAACAAAATGTATTAACGCGGAAGCTTTGCTCGGATATGTGTTCGATTCTTGTTTGTTGCTTGATCGCCATCCGGAAGTGTTGGAACCTTGAGGTTTATACATAGAGAGATACTAAAGTAGAGGGCTAATCTTATTTTGTTTAATATGTTATTTGGGTCGGTTGTGTGTATTGGGTTATGTATGGTCTCGAGTGGGCTTAGGGTGGTTACGGTCCATCTTAGGTAGTATATAAGTAATCCCTCATGGTATTGAGAGGGTTGTTGGTTGGTGTAATTGTTGGTAGACCACTCGAGACCACATATTCCGTCTTGTATCAGTCATCGTTTGAGAGGTGAATGCAAGATAGTATTTTTGTTTGATTATTGTGTTTATATTTCTATACAGTTGTTCTTGAATCTACTTGTGTTTGGTTTCCGCACTTACACAAGTAATTGCTTGATATCATTGAAAGATCCGTTTCACGGGACTTACAATTGGTATCAGAGCCAAGAAACCAATTCTTGGTTCAGTTTTTGATATCATTCTGATTCAAGAACATCTCTTATTACTGATCTAGTTTCTGTAAGTGTTTGTTTTGCAGGGAAAATAGTTTCGATTGCATATTCTGATTTGGGATCATTCGATCATCAAACTGTTCATAGAAATTATTGAAAAATTGTACTGATTTTGGTTCACGTGATTTCAGTGTGTTGTTTGCTGATTTCTCGGAGTTCTGGTGATCAAAGAAAATTTGAAGATATCGATATCTTTGAATTTTGGAAGTGCTGAAAATCAGGGATTACGAGTCAACAGTATTATCTCACATTTGTTTTGCAGGTTTCGACTCAAGATCAACTGCCGTCTCGAGTTGTCAACTTCGTTGTTTCGACTCGCAACCTGTTCGAGTCTCGAGTATTCAACCTGCTAGTCTCGACTCGCAACCTGTTTCAGTCTCGAGTCTTCAACTTGCTGGTCTCGACTGGCAACCAGAATTAGTCTCGACTTGACATCATTATTGTTTCGACTCGCAACCAGAATCAGTCTCGACTTGATTTCACTATTGTCTCAACTCGCAACTGTGGTCTCGACTGGAATCGACGAATTGCAACGTGATTTGGCCCTTCGACTTTTGACTTTGGACATTGACCTTTGATCTTAAAATATAATTAATTCATTAATCAATTAATCATGTCTACAAATAACGTTGACTTGGCTGCTCTTAACAAACAACAAGAATTGAATTCAAAGGTTGGAACCACTACACGCATTCCAAGGTTGACTGATGCAAATGATTTTCCTGAGTGGAAATGGCATTTTGAACAACATTTGAAGGTCAAGGATTATAAACTTTAGAGAAGCATTTTGAGAGGTCCAGGGGAGATCATGATGGATAGTTCCACTGAACCAGGTGTTAAAGTAAAGAAACCCAAAAGTCAATATACTGAGGATGATCTAATTATAATTGAAGAAGATGAAAGAGCACTGTCCTATTTGACCATGGGATTGGGTCCAGACATTGCTATTGGCTTTCGCACCTGCAAATCCGCCAAAGAACTGTGGGAATCTCTGATCGATGTCTATGAAGGGAATGAAGATATGAAGGAGAGTCGAAGAAATTTGCTGAGATAAAATTTCAACAACTTCAACCATATTTATGGAGAAACTATTGATAACCAAATTCAGAGGTTTGTCAAGCTGGTCACTCAAATGCAGATGGAAGAAATTCATACATCAAATGCTTCTACAAATAGACAGCTTCTAAATGCATTGCCAAAAAGCTGGGATCATCATGTTGCTATGATCAAGAAAACAAAAGATCTTGCTAGGTGCAGTTTGTCAGAGATGATTTCTCATATTAAAGCCTGTGAATTAGATGATAAACAAAGAGAAACCAACTATAAGAACAACATGCTAGCTGCAGGATTCTCTGTTGCTCCCACTTCATCAAATAACAACAACGCAGCTCTCTTGTCTCAAGGAGGATTTCAAATGTTTAGCAACGCAGCATCTGCTAAGGCTGCTCCTACTTCAGCAAATGTCGCAAATGTCTATTGCTCTGGGTCCTCTACTCAAGTTACTCCATCACATTCTACAGTTGCTTCTGCTTTCGCTGTGAATGCCTCCACTGCTGCTTGTGCTTCCACTATGAAAAATGAGATGATTGCTTTCTTTACACAACAGTCTAAAGAAAATCTGGATATCGGAGCCTCTGTTATAAATTGTTTGAATGCTTTTGTTACAGGAAAAATTGATCCTCCTAAATGGTGTGGCGATGACTTACATCAGATTCATCCTGATGATGTTGAAGAAATGGACATCACCTGGCAGATCGCTATCGCTGCATTCAGGGCAACAAGGTTTATGAAAAGAACTGGTAAAAACAAATGGGGTGCTTCATTTACAGGAGCTTCTACGGTGCCCTTTAACTTACGCTGTTACAACTGTCATGAGGAAGGGTACTATGCTCGAAACTGCACAAAGCCACTGATTAATAGAGAACAAACTCCTGCTCAGCCCGTTACACCTAATCGAGAAAGAGCTCTTGTGACCACATCAAGTATAACGGATGATGCTGCTACTAGTGGAAGTCCTCAACCATTGGGATTAGCTCAAGCCTTGGTGGTTCAGCCTGATATCAACTTTGATTGGAGTTCGGAAATTGAGCGACTGAACATCTCAGCTCCAGATAATAAGAACGAGTCAAACAACATTGCTTTCATGACCTCAACTAATCAAGCTTCTGAACCAGATGAGGAGACTTCGGCTGAAAACTTTGCTCTTATGACTCAAATTCTTTCAGCTCCAGTTAAAGGTCTCACCAAAGAAGAGGTACTTTCTGTTTTCTGTACTCCTGAGTGTAGGGAAAGGGTTGAAGCTTATAGAATACACAATGCTGAGCTCATTCAAGATTATCAAGATATAAAAAATAAAAATTTCACATTATCGAAAAACGAAAAACTTTATAAAGAAAAGATTGAAGCTCAGCGAAAAGACATCATCAAACTTAAAGATGATGTAAGTGTAAAAACAGCTCACTTCCTAGAAGCTCAGGAGAAAGTATGTATTTTAACTAAGGAACTGGAAGATATCAGAGATAGATATCAAATAAATGAGCTAAACATAAAGAAATTTGATTCTTCCAGTAAATTAGTCAAAAATTTGTGTGATCAACAGCTCGCGTACAAGGAAAAGAAAGGGCGTGGTTTGGGTTATAATCAGACTCCTCCTCCCTACAATGATAATTATACTTATTTACCGATGGCTGAGGAGGAGATGATAAATGAAAGCAACATGACTTATGGTTCTAAAAACAATAAGTCATCATTTAAAGAGTCACAAGTTGAGAAACAAAGGTCTATTCAAACAAATTTTGTTTCTAAAGGCTCGATTGATCCTAACGTTTCGTCTTCATGTGCAGATGAATTTTCTGAAGTAAAGTGTGGAGATGTTCTTGGGAGTGAACCAGTTGTTCATTCAAATATTTCTGAAAATTATTCTGAAAATTATTTTGAACAAACTGAGTCTGATATTGCCTTTGGTCGGTCTTTGTTTGCGTCGTTTTCTGCTTATGTTTCATCTAGTGAGCCTAATGTTTTGGGCAAAACTGATAATGTTTGTGTTGAAACTTTAAACAATAAGTCTGGTGATGAATTTCCTTCAGTGAATAATTGTGAATGTGATGTTTCTAACCCCTTGGTTGATAACAGTGTTACAGGTGAGGTCCCTCAGGACACATTCAGTGAAACCACTGAAACTTCTTCACAAGAAAATCAAGAGTATCGTGATTCTTCTTCTGAATCTGTCTTAGTGGGCATCCCTAATGTTGCATCTAGTGGGATCCCATTGGAAACTGTAGTTAAATTTGAACCTGAATTAGTTTCACATGATAAATGCCTTGATGAAACGCATATTGATGAGACTTCTGCATGTTCAAATAATGAAACTGAATTTAGTAAAGAAGAAAAAGGGTTTGAGATAAATAAAGAGTCATCAGAAAATGTTTTTGAACTTAAAACATCCACTTCAAATGATGATCAAAGTAAAGAAAGTGTGTCAAATTGTTCATCAACATCACAAGATTGTGTGAATTCTAATCAGCAGACACCAAAATGCTCAGAACAACCACAAGCAAAACATATTCGGAAAACCAAAAAGTCCAATCATTCAAAACCAAGCAAAGCTTATCAAAATTTTCAAAATACTCACAAAATGAAACGTCAAACATGTTTTAATTGTGGAATTGCTGGCCACATTGCCAGAAACTGTGTTCAACTCCCAAGTGCACAGTACAAGATGAAGTTTGTGCAAGATCAAAAGGTCAAGTCTAACCGATATCATTGTTCAGAGTCAATGACGACTGAAAAGTCTAAGACAATGAAAAACAACTATCGCAAGATTAAACCTTCTGATCAAGATTGGAATGCAGCCAAACGTACAAAACAAAATCAACAAAACGATTTTCAAAGAAATCAATATAAAGCTTTTGGTAACTACAATTCTAAACTGTCAAACAAGCATTGGAAACCTAAAGCTAAGGCCACGCAATCCAATCCGTCTCAAACATTTCATCGAAATTCTGCCATTGAAAACCTTTCGAAGTTTTTAAATAAAGACAATTTAGTATGGCAGAGAGTGACTTACATAGATGCACAAGGAAAACCCAGATCCACTATGGGCTGGGTTCCTAAATCTAACTGATCCTGCTAATCGTGTAGGAACAGCTGTGGAGGACTACCATGCGCCTCTGGTACATGGATAGTGGCTGTTCCAGGCACATGACAGGAGACTTATCCCAACTGATAAATGTAAAAGAATTTAATGGTGGATATGTCTCATTTGCGGGAGGAGAATCAGGAAGGATCACATTGAAAGGAACAGTAAAAAACGGCGTTTTAAGCTTCGAGAATGTTAACTGTGTTCCAGAACTGAAACACAATATGTTGAGCATCTCTCAGATTTGTGATCGAGGAAATTCAGTTCTCTTTACAAAGAAAGGATGTTATGTACTTAAACCTGGGATTGTGATTCTAGAAGATTGGTTCTTGATGTCAGCAGAGAGACGAGGAAACGCTTATGTGATTGATATGAACAAGAAATCGTGTGAAGAAGTTACTTGCCTATTCTCGAAGATTTCAGAACATGATGGTCTACTGTGGCATCGTCGTCTTGGACATGTGAATATGAAGAATCTGAACCGAATGGCTAAAGGTCAATTAGTCCATGATCTTCCAATCAAAGATTTCATGTTGGTTGAAAAATGTGTTGCTTGTGCGAAAGGAAAAGCTCATCGAAAACCTCATAAGTCTAAACCTGCACCCTCAACGAAAGCTGTGCTCGAATTACTTCATATGAATCTTTTTGGTCCAGTGAATGTGTTGAGTATTGGCAAGAAAGCTTATTGTCTCGTAATCGTGGATGATTATATACGTTACACCTGGGTGTATTTTCTCAGTCACAAGAATGAAACTGCAGTTTTAGTGAAGCAATTCATCACTCTGGCAGAAAATCAAGCGAGCACCAAAGTAAAGGCTAATAGATCTGACAATGGAACAGAATTCAAGAACGCTACGTTGGATACATTCTGCACTGAAAAGGGAATTGATCGTTAGTATAGTGCACCAAGAACTCCTCAACAGAATGGAGTGGCTGAAAGAAGAAATCGTACTCTTATAGAGGCTGCACGAACTATGCTGGCTGACTCGAAGCTTCCCAGTTTCTTTTGGGCTGAAGCAATTAGCACGGCTTGTTACGTCCAGAATCATGCTTTAGTAAATAAACGTCATATGAAAACTCCTTATGAGATTCTGGAAGGACGTAAACCTTCGGTTTCATACTTTCGTATCTTTGGATGTCCATGTGTATTATTACTTATGGACTCTAATGGAAAATTTGAAGCCAAAGGGGACGGATGTTTCTTTGTTGGATATGCAAAAGGCTCTGCCTATAGAGTATACAACAAAGTAATTAAAAAGGTCGTCAAGTCGTGCAACATTGAATGGCTCGAAGAAAATGCTACGGATGCTAGAGTTGGACCAGATTGGTTATATGATAATGCAAATTTGTTTTAATCATTTAACAATTTGTCAAGTGTATCTTCAGATGCAGGTGTGTCTACGCCAAAGCAGCCATTGTCTTTTGGTGATACTGAGGAAGAAGAACGGGCAGAAGGGAGCTTCAGACATCATACCATTGACCCACCAGGCATGGTTTTTACACAGCATCCTTTGCCTCAACAAACGTCTCCTGAAGGTGCACAATCCAGTGGAATTTCAACTAATGTAGCTGGATCAGAACTGTTTGCTGATCCTATTCCTGAAGAATGTACTATAACCACTCCTGTGAGTCACAGTCCGGTAGCACCTAATGAGGGGGAGTCAAGTAACATACACACATCTTTAGACGAGATGATACCTGAATTTGCCATTCCAACTAGTGTTCAAAGAAATAATCCTATTGAGAATGTGATAGGTCCTATGAATGCAGGAGTTCAGACCAGAAGCCAATCAGGAACCATTAATTTGTGCTTATATTCTAGCTACATTTCTCAAATTGAACCTAAAACCATTGATGTAGCGTTGCAGGAACCAGGCTGGGTTGATGCTATGCACGAAGAGCTAAACCAGTTCGAGAAGCTAGGAGTATGGAAACTTGTGGAGTTGCCAAAAGGAAAACGCAAGCTTGGAACTCGGTGGGTTTTCAGAAACAAGCAAGATTCTGAAGGAGTTATTGTTCGAAATAAAGCACGATTAGTGGTTCAAGGATTTAGAAAAATAGAGGGTCTCGATTATGATGAAGTATATGCTCCGGTTGCGCGACTTGAAGCCATTCGAATCTTCTTAGCCTACGCGTCATATATGGGGTTCACTGGACGTCAAGACAGCGTTTCTGTATGGAGATGTGAAGGAAGAAATCTTTGTTGAGCAGCCACCGGGTTTTGTTCATCCAGATCATCCAGAATATGCCTACAAGCTTGACAAGGCATTGTATGGATTGCACCAAGCACCACGAGCTTGGTATGCTACTCTAACTGAACATCTTCTGGCTCATGGGTATGCACGTGGCACGATAGATCAGACTCTGTTTATCAAGAGAGTGGGCAAGGATCAAATCTTGGTTCAAATTTATGTCGATGATATTATCTTCGGGTCTACAAGTGAGGAGCTTTGCAAAGAGTTTGAGAGTGTGATGCAAAAGAAGTTCGAAATGAGTGCACTCGGTGAAATGACATTGTTTTTGGGTTTACAAGTTAAACAAGATTCACGGGGCATTCTAATTCATCAAGGGAAATATGTGGACGATGTGCTGAAGAAATTCAAGTTCACTTACGCTAAACCAGCTGAAACTCCAATGGCAGAGAGCCCGTTGTTAACTGAAGATGCTGAAGGATCCCCTGTTGATCACCGACTTTACCGGTCTATGATTGGATCATTGATGTATCTGACAGCTAGTCGTCCTGACATCATGTTTGCTGTCTGCAATTGTGCACGATATCAGGCTAATCCTAAAACTTCTCATCTTACTGCTGTTAAACGAATATTTCGGTACCTTAAAGGCCGACCAAGGTTTGGTCTGTGGTATCCGAGGGATTCGAATTTTGACTTGTTTGCGTTTTCTGACAGTAATTTTGGAGGCACTGACATGGACAGGAAATCCACCTCTGCTGGATGTCAATTTTTGGGTGACAAGCTCATTTCTTGGCAATGCAAGAAGCAACAAACGGTAGCTATTTCCACAGCTGAAGCAAAATATGTTACCGCTTCGGCGTCTTGCTCTCAAGTGGTGTGGATGCAACATCAATTGCAGGACTACGGTTTGACTTATCTTAAGACTACCATATACTGTGATAATGATGTTGCCTTACAAATTGTGAAAAATCCTGTTTTTCACTCAAAAACCAAGCACATTGATATTAAAGTACATTTTATACGCGACTGCTTTGACAGATGTCTTATTAAATTGGAGCAAATAGACACAGATGCAAATGCTGCCGATTTGTTCACCAAACCTGTTAGCAGTTCGAAATTTCAGGTGCTTGTGGATTTTCTGAAAATGATCCGCTTTATTGACTGAGCATGTTCTGTTTTATGTCATAGGTAGGGGTGTTCATCGGGTTTTTTCTTCGGGTTTCGGGTTTTTCGGGTCGGGTTGTTCGGGTTTTTCTCTGGGAAAAATTGACCCGATAACCAACCCATTTAAAGTTCGGGTTAGTCGGGTTTGGGTTATTCGGGTTCGGGTTAGTTCGGGTCGGGTTATTCGGTTTTCGGGTTTAGATGTAAAATGAAAATAAATGTTTTTTTTTTTTTTTTACAAAATATCATCAAAATTCATATTGTTACTTTATAAATATTATCAAAGTTCAAAGATTAATTGACAATATGCTATTATAATATTTAAAAAACCCAAAACTTGGTGTTCCATCTATTAAAGACTCAAAATCTAAACACTTTTATAAGAAAAACATAATAAATGTTCGGGTTTTTTTTTCGGATTTCGTGTTTCGGGTTTTTCGGGTCGGGTTGTTCGGGTTTTTGGCCTGGAAAAAGTGACCCGATAACCGAACCATTTAAAGTTCGGGTTAGTCGGGTTCGGGTTTCTCGGGTTCGGGTTTTTCGGGTATTCGCTAATTCGGGTTCGGGTGGCTTTGAATTCAGGTCGGGTTTCGGGTTTTGGATAAAAATGAACAGCCCTAGTCATAGGTAAATTTGTTCATAAAGTTTTCTATTCTTAGGTAGTTTTTTTATTTATGCTCAAATTTAGGGGGGGGGGGGGGAATTTTGAAAAATACAAAAACATTAAAAATTTGAAAAATACAAAAAGAAGTATTGCATCATGACATGGGAAATGAAATAAATCTTCACATTATGGTAGAGGGCTGTCACATGTAAGACCAGTATCGAAATAGTTTGACTCTAGTATGATGTGCTGGTAGGCTCTATCCTTAAGACTGGAAGCATTGACTGTTTCTGTTCAGAACTAATCAATACATGACCTCAGGAAAGAAAATCACTTGGAATTAGCTCACTTCTATTTGAATGTTGGTATGTTGTCCCGATACACACTATCTTGATCTGCCTCTGAAATTTTCTCTGAAAAAGTCGTGTACTTCCTCTGCTGCATCCAGATACATGCTGACCTGGAGGTGCTAAGCAACGTCAGCTTCTGCTGCATCCAGATACATGCTGACCTAGCTGTACGTTGTCGCATTGTAGATCAATTAAACACCCGAAAGAGGCCCTCAAGTGCCCAAAAGAAACCCAAGAAACCTATATCAAACTGAGAAAATCTCATTTGATATGTATATTATACCATCTCTGCTTAAGATCTATTCTGTTCCCAGTTAAAATTTCAGAGATCTGGATTGGACTTGTGAAATATGTGGTAGGGAAGATACTTGCATGATAGAGTGTGCTGTTTATATCTCCAGGATCTGATTAGTATTTGTTTGAGTGTTCATTGTTAAGAAATCAAAACATGATAAAAATTTGTTACAGGCAGTTATATGAAAAAGGTCTAGGGAAATGAGTTTATAAGGACAAATATACTGGCAATCGTCTAGATCATTCATTAGTAGATCAGTGTTGATAAGTGTTGTCAAGCCCAAAACCTGTGATTTGATCCCTGAGTAATTATGATATTTCCTTATTTTATTTTTGTAAATAATATTTCGATATTATTTAATTTTTGTTTGTAGGTTTTTGTTTTCATAATAACATGCTCAGGAAGTTGAAGGGTTATATTAAAATTTTTGAATTTTAATTGGATTACTGGTTTAATTAAAATTTTTAATAAATCCAGTTTAGTCTGATAAGTGGTCTCAATTCGAGACTGTGGTCTCGGCCCAAATGTGTTCTAGGCCCGGCCCACAGATTTGGATTATTTAAAGGAGTCTCGACTCGAGACCACATTATGCTCTCAAAACACATCACTGTTACTCTCAAATATACTCTCTCTCTCCGGCGACTTCTTGTTTTTTCGACGATTGTTCCAGTTTCGACTTGTGGTTGAAGGTATTTTCATGAATTTAGTGATGTCTCTGTTGAAGTTTTGCAGGATTTTTGAATGTTTGAAGAAGGTTGTCTGACAATCAGATGAATGTTTGAAGATGCTCATGAACCCTAAAGTTGGATATATTTTGGTATTCAAAGATTTTTAAAAGTGTTTTTGGATTTTGATCCAAATTGTGACAGATCAAAAGTTGTTTGGGAGGTCTCGACTCATATTGAAGGATTTATCTTAGGGACTCGAGAACTGTGATTGCGAGTCGCAAACTCATCAGTCTCGACTGAGGTCTCGAGTCGCAAACTCATTAGTCTCGACTGAGGTCTCGAGTTGGTGTCATATCAGTCTCGAGTCAAAAACATTATAGTCTCGAGTGATTTTTATTGTCTCGACTCAAGTCTCGACTCGGAAACTTCGCGGTCTCGACTCGAAACATTTTTGTCTAGAATGACGTCATATTGATGAATTTTTGCAATCTGAGTTGATGATCGATGACCAGCCTGTTGAATGTTGACCAGTGGTGTTAACTGTTGATGTGATTTGTTTTGTTAATAAATTTCATCAAGATAAAAATCCTTATGGACTTAATGTTTCTGCTGTGTGTAGATATGGATTTGAAGTTTATTTCTACATATAATCAAGCTGGATACTTGGCTGCTCCTCCAGCGAAGCACAAGGGATTATATACATCGCTGATTAAAGGGTTGAATAGTTGCAGACTTGTTCATGCATTGAGAGAGAATCCCGTTGTCTACGAGAGTTTAATTCAAGATTTTTGGAAGACTGCAAGTTTTGACGCTCTTGGAGCTGAAGGCAAAGGAGCTTTAAATGCTGAGATACAAAAGAAATCCATTACTGTGACTGAACAGATGATAAGGGAGGTACTACAGTTCAATGACCAGGAAACTGATTCTATCGAGCTGCCAGCAGGAACTGTGGAAGCGATTCTGCCGAGATTAAGTTATGAAGGAAAGTACCCCCCGTCAGTAAAGAAATTTGTGCATCCCTATTGGCGTCTGTTGGTGCACATGTTCATTCTCTGCATGACCGAAAATCGAGGAGGCACTGATCAATTGAACATTACTCAGTCTGCTGCTTTTATCTGTCTAATAACCAATGCATCTTTCAATTACTCGAAGTACATATTCGAAGGAATGAAAAGAAATGTGACAGGAGTTCGAAAGGACAAGGTTCTGATGTATCCAAGGTTCTTGCAGATGATTCTAAATGCTCGTTATCCAGATTTGGTGAGATCTGGAGATACTTTGGAGTTGAAGCCTATGGGCCCTGCTTGTTTTGGTGCTCTGACTCCAAAAAAGGGTACTGAAAAGAAGTAAGAAGGTTTGATTCCTCTGGAGAAATTTGGTCAGTTTGCTGAGACTGAGAATGTTGTTGCTGATCCAGTAATAGTACAACCTGTCCCTGTAAATGCAATGGTTGCTGAAGAGCATGATGTTCAAGGTGCTGTTGATGATGAGCCTGAGACAGAGATGTTAACAATCAACTCTGACGATGAGGGTATAGAGATTATGTGTGATTCGGGAGATGATGAAGAGCTTCCTCGTGAAAATGAAGCTGAGAATGTTGTTTCTACTGTTCCATCGGTGATTACTGCTGAAAATTTGGCTTTGTTGTTAAAATCAGTGACTAATAAGATGGGAAATCCTCCTTCCGATCTTACAGTATCAACTGAAGAGCCTGGTGAAAACCCAAAGGATCCTGAATTATTGCCACTGAAGCGGAAAAGGCGGGATCCTCGACTCGGAATGTATGTTGAGCAAAACAAAGATAAGCTCTTGAATGTTGCTGAAGATGATGAAGTTTTATATGACTTCGAATTTGAGAAAAGCATCGCTGATACCACCCCCACTGGAGAAGATGTATTTGGTTTTAATGCTGAAATTCAAGGAAGTGTGACGGAGACTACTTTAACAGATATACCAGCTGCAAATGTTGTTTCTAAGCCTTCATTTGAGACAATGCCATCTATTACTTCTGAAGATGCAGGTCCTTCTAGGACTATTCATGATGAACCTGGCAGTTCAAGTGGTAAGAGAATTGAAGAGCCATTGAGGATGCCCTTCGACGATGATTCTAGTGATGATGAGTTTATTAGCATGAGAGAGATGAAGAAGCGAATGATTGTGCTTGAGCAAGATTCGATTCACAAAGACGCCAAGATTATCCAACTTGAAGATACTATAGTGAAGAAAGATCAACAGATTGAACAACTTCAAGGGGATGTCAGTTTGTTGTTCAATATGGTGTATGATTTACGTGGAAATCTAGAGAAGAAATTTGGAAATGAATTTTCTGATCCGACAGATGTAGAAAACAGAAGAAAAGCCTTTAATAGAGATGATGCTGAACGTAGTGCTGCTATGGAAAAATATTTTGAAAGGGTGATTGATCCAGTTGCAGAAAAGGAAAAGGCTAAGAGAATTAAAAAGAAAAGGGAGTTTGTTATACTGAAGAACAAGAATCTTAATCCTGATGATGATGATGCTCAAGTAACTCATCATTTAATGGATGTTGGTGAAACTCTCTATGATAAAGTTGGAAATAGATCTGGTGTTGTTAGCTGGGGATTTGATCATGATCGTAGAAGATGGTGGATTAAGAGAAAAGTTGGTCCTGTTGAATGGTACAAGGCTCCAGCTCAGTTTCAGACGTTTACAAAGATTGATTTGACAAACTTGTCTAATGCACCTTATGTGGATGATAAGCCTGGAGGTCGTGGTTATTTGTTTTACGAGAGATTGAAGAGGGAGGTTCTTCGTGGTTTTCCTTCCATGCATATTGCAGAGTCTCTTGTTAAACCAGCTAAAGGTGTTCAAGATCCATATACAAACAAGCGAATGAAGATAGTTCACTGGCCTACAACTGACAAGGAGAAAGTGATTCCCTTAGTAAGAAAGATTCCAAAAGGCGCTTTGAAATCTTTGCATTTTTGGGCTTATGATGAACGTCTAGGGCAAGCAGTGATTGTTTGTGAGGATGATGTGAATTTCCGCTTGGTCGATCAAGTTGATTTACTAAATCTTGCTTATGAAGATCTTGAGGTGTTAGCTCAGAATCAAATTAGAGGTACTGAAAAATATGAAGAAGTTGCCAAAGAATGTACTGCAGCTGTTGCTTCTACTATTCACATTCGCACAAAAGGTTTTGGTGGGCTTAAAGATCGTTTGGGTGGTGCTAGTGAAACTTAAAGTCTCAAGACTCTCCATGCATAAACCTAGGGGGAGATTGTTGGAACCTTGAGGTTTATACATAGAGAGATACTAAAGTAGAGGGCTAATCTTATTTTGTTTAATATGTTATTTGGGTCGGTTGTGTGTATTGGGTTATGTATGGTCTCGAGTGGGCTTAGGGTGGTTACAGTCCATCTTAGGTAGTATATAAGTAATCCCTCATGGTATTGAGAGGATTGTTGGTTGGTGTAATTGTTGGTAGACCACTCGAGACGACGTATTCCGTCTTGTATCAGTCATCGTTTGAGAGGTGAATGCAAGATAGTATTTTTGTTTGATTATTGTGTTTATATTTCTATATAGTTGTTCTTGAATCTACTTGTGTTTGGTTTCCGCACTTACTCAAGTAATTGCTTGATATCATTGAAAGATCTGTTTCACGGGACTTACAGGAAGCTTAGGGCATGTTTGGCTAAGCTTATTAGAGTTAAAAAGGACTTTTGGTAAAAGAACTTTTGGGAAAAGGACTTTTTGAAAAGGAGTTTTTAAAAAAAGTGTTTGGATTAACTTATGTGGTGGGAAAAGCCAATAAGTTAATAAGTTGTTTTTTTAAAAAGTGTTTGGCTTAGCTTATTGATGTAAAATGACTAAAATGGACATTATTTCATAAGTCAATAAGGGGCTGTTAAAAAATAAGGGGTATATTGGTAATTTGTTGTTTGAAAAGCTATAAGCTGATCAAGAAGTCACGATCTCTAAACTTTTTAAAAACTCATTTTCCTTCATATCAAAAAGTCATTTTAAAAAGCACTTTTCAATTTGCCAAACACTATAAACTCCTTATTGGCTTTTTGATAAGTCAATAAGCCAATAAGTTAGTTTGAAAAGCTTAGCCAAACATGCACTTAGTATCCCCACCTAATATCAAAACAAACATAAAAGTTAGTTTTGATAACTTAAAAAAACATGTTAAAACAAGTTCGGTCATCATAATAAACAAAATAAAAATAAATTTCCGGTTTTATGTCTCTCGCGCCCAGCGAGAGACTTCACTTAATCCTTCGCGGGCCGCGACAAAGCCCGCGTGTCGCGCCCGGATCACCAATTCCCTTCGCGTGCCGTGGGGGAAACCAATTTCCAGCAGGACTGTGTCTTGTCCTGCATTTTCTGCCTAGCTCAATTTTTCAACAAAAATCAAACTTCAAATGGCCATAACTTTTTATCTACATAGTCCGTTTTAGGTGATTCTCTTTCCTACGTGTCCGTAATTAAAATACGGATCCGTTTATCATATTTACTTGCATCAAAATCCAACTTATAGACTAAAAGCCTATAATTCCCTTTTTCAATTATTCGACCCGTTTATTTTATAAGTTCCATTACATGCTTGCCATTCATTTTTATTGCCAAACATTTTTTTGTTTACCCATTCCCGGGCTATCAATCGTTAGCGTTTTTCGCTCCCATTACAGGGTTCGCGTACACATTTACGTTCTCCGATTTACTTGCATTTTTCTAAGCATTTAATCCACAATCTACTTCTTAGTCTATTTTGACCCGTTTAGGGAATTTTGAGCATTTAAACATTAAACTCGCTCTTTTCACTTCGCACCTTTTATTTCCATACTACACAACTAATTTTATTTCACCACAACAATTTTTGTGGTGGATTTAACATAAGGAACCCAAAATCCGAATTTCTACCCTTTGGTTGGTTATTTTACGCATAAGACCTGTTTTTTTGACATTCGACCCACTAATGTCATTACCTATAATTTTTATACGTATCTAAGGACTTCATAATCATAATACAAGTTCCTAAACAACCTCTAAGGATCGTTTGCCCGATTTACCCATCAAGGGCTTTTTGTCAATTTTATGTCCTTCATTTTACGGCGAAGGACCATCACTATCTATTTAACCTAAATTGCACTTTTAACTATAAATTCATTTAGGCGTACCTGGCTCAGGTCAATGTCTAGACCCGATTTATACCTTGCTTTTATTTGCCGTTACTTTATAGCGACACACTTATCCACCTCCGGTTCACTCCTATGAACATATGACTTGACAACCATCGTTAGTCAATATTGTCAAATGGTGTTATCACCACCATTTAACCCGTTTGGCCTATATGACCAAACATTCGCATTTATAACAAAGCATGATTTTTTAACTACCCATTCACATGTCCGACCCATTTCGGCATTTACTACAAAAATTCTTTTTTCTTACATTTTTAACCCATTTCGGCTTACGCCGTGGGTACCCATTTAATCTCAATTTACATTGAGTCATCATGTGACTAAATTACCCCTTTTTTATCCCTTTTTCCCATTACTAGTTACGCTACTAGGAAAATTTAAGAAAACATATAAATTCTTAGTCAAGTCATGACTAAACTACCATTTGCCTCTTTTTACCATTAACCTTGGTTTTGATCGTTTTTATTCGTTCCGACTCATTTCAGTTCATGTCGGGACCCATTTTTCAAAAATAATCTGTTGTCGTATTTATCGCCTATAAAACAATTACGTATACTACAAATGGGTAGCTTTACTTACCTTGCATCCGATTTGCTCTTTTTCCACGCATTCGATCCGTTTGACCCGCTTCTTTCCCAAGCCTCCACCTAGCTTGTCGAGCGTCAAACTATTATCATAATCAAAAGACGGTTAGATTAGTCATCAATAATTATAATTATGACTATTCCATCTTACGGATTTACATCAAAATTTACCATTTAATTTAATTTTGGTCAGTTTGACTTTTAAAGGTCAAACTGCCTATTAGCATAAGTGATTATACTATGAAACTCTATAATTCATTTAAGCGGTTTGTTAAGTATCCGATAGGCATTATTCTTACGCCACCATTTTAACTACTTTTTAAGTCTAGGATCATGCTATTATTAACATTCGTTTCATCATCTTTACTTATTTAGTCAAAACCCACTTAGTTCATACTTGATTATTTGACTAATCACTAGTTTATGGCACAATTCTACAAGTTTGCATCTAGGGTTTGTTCCTAGACATAAACTCACATCAATTTCACTAAAACATTAAATTTTCATACAAGAATTTCATTTATGCATGATTATCAAAATTTCAAAATATCACCAAATTATAAATTTCGACATACCTTACGATCCCCTTATGACTTGGTGATCGTTTATATATATTCAAATCCGAATTTGGTCTTCGATTGATCCTTTAATTTGAAGATTTGGTTGAGTTAGGGTTTCACCCTTTTTTTGTCTCCTGATGATCGATCCAGAACACACACTCACTGTGTGTGTGTTTTGTTTTAAATTTTCTTTTAATAACCAAACTTCCAAGTTTTCCCCCTTTGGCCCCTCAAGTTTTGTTAATTAATAAGTAGGCTATAACCTACTCATTTTCAACAATATCTTGTTTTGTTAACTAGGTTAAGCATTCTTAGTTAACTTAGTGAGTTCGGGGAGGTTATAACCCGTTTTATTTAAGTCCCGTTAACTCGGGCTTCTTATAACCTTTAAAGCTTTTGTTCATATATATATTTTTTTAGGTTTGGTTTATTTATTTTGATTCTAATATTTACCGGGTTTACTTGTACCACTAACGGTATTTTACCCGTTAATTTTTGGTTAATTTAATATAATTAATAAACCCGTTTTTGGGGTGTTACATTGTCCCCTGTGTTTATATCACTTTTACCCTTTTAACCTAAAAAATATTTTTTTAACATCTGAGCCCCTAAAGTCTTTTTTTCTAACCATTTTGGCCCCTAACATTTTTTTCTAACCCTTTTGTCCTCTAGCATTTAATGGATGAGGTTAGTGTTAGGGGCCAAAATGGTTAGAAAAAAAGACATTGGGGCTCAGATGTTAAAAAATTATTTTTGGGGTTAAAAGGGTAAAAGTGATATAACCATAGGGGCCAAAATCGTAATTTACTCAAATATTTATTTAGATGTTACTAATTTACTGTTAATAAATGTAAAAAATAAACAAATTAATATGAAAAATATGTAAATATAACATTAAAAAAACATAGAACCTAATATGAAATCCAAGCTTGAAATTTTTAGTGACACATAAAAACTGCCACTAAAAACTAAATTTAGTGGCATAAAAGTTAACTGCCACTAAAAGTTTGTGTTAAGCAAATATGGCACACGTAAAGTGCCACTAAAACCTATGTTAATGGCACAAAAGCAAAATGCCACTGAAGGCGTGTCAAGTGCCACTAAAACCTATATTAATGGCACAAAACCTATATAAGACCCTAGTGTCAAGTGTCATATTAAGTTACGTTATAATAGAACTCTAGCGAATAAGTGACCTACAAAACTAATGTTTTATGACTTAAATATCAGGTGTCCTATTACTGTGTATTGTAGTAACACCACAATGATTAAGCGTTCTATAAAGGTTAAATTTATAAGACCCAAGTGTCAAGTGTCTTTTAAGTTATATTATAATAACACTCTAGCGAATAAGCGTCCTATAAAGCTAATGTTTTATGACTCAAATATCAAGTGTCCAATTACGGTGTATTATAATAACACCACAATGATTAAGCGTCCTATAAAGTTTAAAGTTATAAGACCCAAGTGTCAAGTGTCCTATTAAGTTAAGTTCTAATATGACTTCGACTAGAAAGGGTCCTATAACACTGAACATTTATGACTTTACTACAACGTGTCTTATTAAGTTATGTTACAATAGGACCCCAGATGATCAGGTGTCCTAATACAGTACCACATAATGGGACACTAACAATTAAATGTCTTATAAAGTACTTCATTAGGATCTACATTTTAAGTGTCCTGTTAAATTATATGATAATAGGACCCTAAAAAATCATCCATCCTATTAAATAGATTTTTAGGACACCGGTTTAGTAGAGTATTTTATAAAAGGACCCCAAAAGTTCATTAGTCCTATTAAATAGTTTTTTAGGACCCTCTTTTACAAGCGTCCCACAGAAAAGGTCCTAAAAAGCCATTTTTGTTGCAGTGTTGCTTCCTATCCGTGTTATTCATCTCCGAAAACAGCTGAGGGTTCCGATTATCCACCAGAGGCAGTGGTTGCTCCCCTCCAGTACTTGTAACTTGGCAACATTCACCTTCAACCTGTTGTCTCCCATTTTCGTGTTGTGCATATTCTTCTCAAACTCCTTAATATCCTTCACGTTATTGAAGCTGATAAATCCGAACCTGTTCCCTCTTGAGTCTCTCATTCTTGCTACGTAGATCCATACAATCTCCCCCATATCCTTGAATAACTCCTCCAGATCTCTTGAAATACAACGCTCCTGTAAGTTTCCGACCAAAAACTTGGTCACATTCTCTCCTCCTCTCCCTCTGCTCCCTATTCGCCTGTTTCCAATTCTTAACTATGCTTTCTAAACTCCTTACCTCTTTGATTTACTTATCAATATTTTTATTTTATTGCTATTAAATATTTTATATTTGGATGTGGTTGTTGATTATTGGTATTTTGAATTTGTTTTTAGCGTCTTCATGCTAAAGTTGCGGAGATGTCTTGTGTTGATATGTCCTTGAAGATGACCGTACATAATGTGGATGGAGTTGATATCGCTATTTCTTTTTGACCTGAGAAGCATGGTGGTGGGTTTAGATATATTTCTTATAAATGACGGAAGAGGTTCACTAAGCCGAATGGTATAACCGCACCTCAGAAATGCACCTTTGTTTACTGTCTGGATCAAGCCAAAATGATTTTGAAGTAAGTCTCCAAGTAGTTTCTTCTGTTGATAAAGTCCAACAGTTTTTGATGAAGTTGTGTGGTTGTGTACAATGGTAGTTCGTATGTTTCTAATGGTCTTTGTTTCAAGACAATAGTATATGTGTGTTTTGTTAATGGTCTTAGTAGATCCAACTATTGTGAATATCTTTTGTAAATGTTGGTTGTTAAGTTGGACAAATATTAGTTTGGTAATATGTAAACTTTAGATATTAATCATGTGGCCTTTTGTATTAGTTAATATTATTTTACCTTTGGTTTACATTTGATGTTTTTACTTTTACTATATCTGGTTATATTTTTTTAATTAAAAATTCAAATTTATTTTTTATATAAGTTTACTATAAACTTTTAATAATATTTGCTTTTCAATTTTTTTATATCAGTTTTTCCAAATGTGAAAAATACAAAATGAAAAACAATTATTTTATAAATTAATTTATAACCGGTATGATTCAATCAAGTTATTTAAATTGCTATTAATAATTAATAGGCGATTAAGACTCTACTTTCCATTTTATTCCTTATACATTGGCTCATTTTGAAATTCAAAATCATAAATGTAGTTATTACACATATTTGATTAATTTGAGTATACATTTTAATTCCATATTCGTTTCACAAATTACTATATATTAATAAACGAGTTGAAATAAATAATGATTTTAAAATTATAATAATATATAGGTTTTTTAATACTTTTATTATTTTAATATTATAATAATAGTTATTTTCTTTACTTTTTAACTTTAATCCTTTTTTTAATACCAGGGGTTAGGATAAGCTTGGTGTCAGCCGGTATCGAATGAGTACTTGTATCAAAAATACCGGTACGGTGCTGTTCGATATCAGTACATGAAGGTAAAAAAACCGGCACAAATACAGAAAACGCAAAAAGTTGGTGCCGAATTGATATTGGATATCTTTTGTTTCGGGAAATTCAGTGCTGCTACCCGATACCATTTGCTCATCCCTGATCACGGTTACCGCATGAACAACGGTATTGTACAACCTTTTTTGATGATTTTCTTCAACTTTTATTTTTTTCTTTTTTTAGTTTCAGGGGTAGGGATGAGCTCGGTGCCTACCGATACAGAATCGGTACTGATACCAAAAATTCCGGTTACGGTACCGGTATATAAACGTAAAAAACGGTAGTGAACCGAACTGTCACACCCCCAAAATACCACATGCGGTAACCCCGCTAGGAGTGTAACGTACCAGGATCTAGCCACCAATCACATTGAACTAACCACGAGATATTTAACAAAATTCTCATTCATTAAGTTCAAAACATTCATAAAACATGATCCAAGTTAAATGGTTTCAGCGGAAGAAAATAGTAAAACACTGTTCAAATGTTTCAAAAACCAATGTATCTGAAGTCAGTAAACAAGTCTTGTAAATCCAAGCAACACGACCCATGACCACTCTAGCCATCCAGATAGCAAGTTCCTTATCCAAAGCATCTAACGACCTGTGTGCATGCAACAAGTTTATCAGACAACGCTGGTGAGTTCATAGTTTTACGAAAACGTTAGTTAAAATATGTGTAGTTCAGTTCATTGATTACATTGTTGATAATAACTCGAATATAAGACGGCTCCAGATTTATTTTGCACTTTCCCCAATGTTCCTATCAAAGCATAGGGCATGACTGGGTCATTAGTTCACACCCATCCTCTCAGGTACGGGGTGAGGGTGCCAAACCTAAATAGCGCTATCAACTAATACCCTGTTACCTCTCAGGTAACAAACAAGATGGAACTTAAGGGTGATAGGATGAGTGTATTATCCAACATTCCAGATTTTACCCACAAGACGTATTCCTCCCTGGAATACCCATTTGATTTACCCAAAAACCTATCCCTCTCAGGGACACCCAATGACTGTCTCACCCACTGGGACGCATGCTCAAGAGGAATGAACTCACCTTTGATTTGCTCGGTATGTTAAGTTACCCGTCCAAGTTAGTCAACCCAAACCCTACTTTGGTTACCAATCAACATCAGTTTCACAATCAATCATGTTACTTATTTCACACAGTTTGCATTTAACACGAAGACCACCGAGTATCACATAGCAAGTACTTAGTTTTCATATAAACCCACATCCCATGTGCAAGTCATATATTTAACATTTAACAACGAATTCACTATTTACACGAGTCAAGCGAGTTCCTCATTTCTAAATGCTATTGTTAACATGCAATACACGTAGTTGTTTAAACAGAACCATTCATCATTACATGCATCAACACTGTTCAACTATTCTGTCCATTTACACATTTGCAGCATCTCCACGAAGGACCAGTTCTTCGTGGAATGCCTTCCTGGCGAAAGACCCTAATGGCAAAAGACTGTTCTTCAGCGAGAATGCATGTGATGAAGGACTCTAGTGTTTCGTCGAAGTCTGGTCAACGAAGGACCAGGTTCTTCGTCGAGCCGTGTCCTTCGTCGAGATGTCTTTCGTCGCTGCACATAACAGTCAGTTACAATTTTTCCTTAATCTCAGCCGCAACATACGCTAACACTTTGACAGTTTCTCAATCAGATAAAATGACATTTTTACACCATGAATGTGTAATCTACTCATGAATAATCATTAGCCATCCCAACACAACAGGGCTCATCATTCAAATCATACTTAAACAATCGATAACCCTAACCATACAATGGTCACACCAAATAAGATTCATTAGTTTAGTATGACCTTAGTTCTACGAACACATGGTCCAATCACAACGCAAACATAACCGCATACAAATCATAACAAGCAATTTATCATGTGAATCACCATACTAATCGATCGAATCATCAGTTTGTTTATCCAAGGATTTCTAATCATTACGTCCATCATAGTTTAATATCAGATTCAACCACATGTTCTAGCTTTACGTTCTAAACAATGAAACCCTAGTTTTCATAAAATCATGACATCAAGCTTCTAGCCACAAACAATAATAGATACTAACCGTGATACCGAAGCGATTAGTTTGAATGAAAAGGAGGGCTTCAAGATCCTAAAACTTTCCGTCATGCAGAGAGTAGGGAAAAAGGGCTTAGGGTTTTGTGTTCACGTCCACTGATTATGAGAGGTTAAACAAACAACAATATTGTTGGGCCGCAAACCATTCTGGGCCGAGGCCCTTTTTGGCGAAAGACTACTTGGCGAAGAACCCTTCTTCGCCAGGAATTGGTTATGACGAAGAACTCTTCTTCATCGACATGAGCTGGGCAAAGAACCCCGGTTCTTCGTCGACATGGGTTTTTCGTGAATCAAGTGTTATGCCTAAACATTAAACAGTTAAACAACTCCTAACTTTCATGCAACAACCAAAACATTACTAGCACTTTAACCATTCATACACAAGGCACATGATACAATGCAAAACGATTCGCGAAGAGAAGATCGTGAAACAAGATTACAAAATAAGTGAGGCGTAGCGGGAAGGCCTTGAAATCTCAGGTTGTCACATCATCCCCAACTTGAAAGATATTTCATCCTGAAATTTGACAAGTAATCCAAAGCAGCATGATGTTAAGTCAGGATGACTGTGGATTTTCCACAGGTGTCACATCATCCCCAACTTAAAAGGGAATTTCGCCCCGAAATTCACCAGTTACATCAGATTTAGATTTGTCAGTTGGGAATAAGTGAGGGTACTTGAGCTTCATCTGATCCTCGCGCTCCCATGTGAACTCTTGTCCACGTCTTGAGTTCCAACGAACTCTCACAATCAGGATTCGGCTATGCTTATGAACCTTGATTTCCCAATCCATAATTTCAATGGGGACAAACTGCAAATTGTCATCGATTCTTACTTCTTGAAGTGGTACCACAAGTGTTTCATCATACAGACACTTCTTTAGTTGCGAAACATGGAAAACATCATGAACGTTACCCAACTCATCAGGTAACTCGAGCTTGTATGCCACCTTACCGATATGTTCCAAAACTTTGAATGGCCCAACATAGCGTGGATTAAGCTTGACGCGCTTCCCAAAGCGCACCACACCCTTCCAGGGTGAGACTTTCAACATAACACAATCGCCTACAACGAACTCCAAGGGTTTCCTACACTTGTTAGCTTAGTTTTTCTGACGGTCGCGTGGCGCCGCCACGCGATTTCTGATCTGGACAATCTTTTCCGAAGTTTCAAGAACAAGTTCCAGATCTGTGATCTGGCTGTCACCCACCTCAGCCCAACAAAGAGGAGAACGACATTTTCGGCCGTACAATGCTTCAAACAGAGCTGCCTAGATGCTAGTGTGGTTACTGTTGTTGTAGGAGAACTCGATCAGCGGCAAGTGTTTCTCCCAGCCCTTACCAAAATCGATGACACATGCTCGCAGCATGTCTTCAAGTGTTTGGATGGTTCGTTCGCTTTGGCCATCCGTCTGCGGGTGATAAGCAGTGCTCATGTTGAGACGTGAGCCGAATGATTTATGCCTAGACTGCCACAAATCAGATAGGAAACACGGATCACGATCAGAGATAATAAAGGTTGGCACCCCGTGCCTAGAAGCCACTTCCTTCAGATAAACAGCAGCAAGTTGTGAGAACTTATCCGTTTCCTTGATCCTAAGGAAGTGTGCAGATTTTGTGAGGCGGTCAACGATCACCCAGATGGTATCGTTTCCATTTTGAGTTCTTGGCAAACATGTGACAAAATCCATAGCGATTTGCTCCCATTTCCACATGGGTATTTCTGGTTGTTGAAGCAGGCCTAAGGGTTTCTGATACTCTACCTTGACCTTCGCACAAGTCAAACACTTACTCACATACGTTGCGATGTTAGCTTTCATCTTCGGCCACCCATACAAGACCTTGAGGTCCTGATATGTTAGGATCTGAGGCTCTCATGATTGTGTTTGTTTGTATGAACTTGACAGATCAATGAATATGTAACAATGTAAAGTGCAGCGGAAATGGATACAAACTGTTTAAACACAATCAAGGAAGAAAATAGTTTGATAAACAAGTGCTTTTCATTGAGTTGAATGATTGAAAATACAAAGCAAATGATTACAGCATGTTTACAGAAACTAAGCTCCCCCTCAGCCAGATACCCCAAGGTTGGTTGCACAAGATGAAAGGATTAGACTGGAGAAGAAGAATCTACTCAGTCAATCAAATGTAACAGTACAGGGTACTGTTACATTTATAGGCAGTCCAAACCACTGAAGCATCTTGGCTGACGTCACCATGATAGTGACATCTAACGACCTAACAACCAATAAACACTGTTCTATACAAACTACTGATATACAACATCTGATAATCAGTATAATACAAACTTGAGATAACTACTGCTTCACGTTCCACTGTTGTAGCCTGAGCACTGATGTTGAACTTCAGTGCTTTCTTCAAAGGTGATCAATCTTTGAGTGGGCAGTGCTTGAGTCTTCAGCAGTACTTAGAAAACAGTAGTAGATAGAGCAACAGTGTTTGTCTTCAACAGTCTTTTAGAGTATCACAAGTGTTTAGTTCATCAGTTGTTGTAGTGAGCAGCACTTAAGATTCATCAGCTGTTAGAATACCACTGTCAAGGGGAAGCAAAGAGTAAACAACTGCTTATTGATAGTCCACTGATGTGATCCGGTTTTGGCTTTACATTATCTGTTCCTTTGTTAGGGTTCAATCCCAACAATCTCCCCCTGGAACAGATAATGCCAAAACCCTTCATTATTCAGGACCTTTATTACTCATCAAGAGTGCCTTTGCATGATTCTTAAATTCAGCTTCAAATTCCTTTGCACTCTGGTCATCCTCATCCCTACACAGTGAAAGTTCAAGGAGATCCTGCAAATCTTCAACACTTAGGCCTAGTGCTTCTTTCCTTGATATGTACTTCACTTCGCCATTGGCTCTGACCAGGGTCAATACATGGGTCTTTTGATCAGATATCCACTTTAGTATTTTTAAGCCAAATGGGTTTCTTGGGAGAGTATTATTCTTTGATGAGTTGAGGGAAGATGGCCTTGAAAACACATGCAGACTTTTAGACATTCTTTTGAAAGCTTCTTCAATGACTTTGTCTGTTGCAGCTATGTCTTCTACGGTTTCTTGTTCAATAAGTTCTTGTCTTTCAATTTCTGTCTTGTCTTCTGCATTGTTTGGAGATGCAGGTTTGTTTAGTACCTTCTTAAGAAGGTTTTGAAGCTTTGATGAGCTGTCTTCTTTCAGACCCAATTTTAAGATGGTGTCCTTGAGATACTCTGCTTCTTTTTCTTTGACCTCTTCTTCAGTCAGCTGTTTACCTTTATCTTGGTTTGACACAAGAGTAGGATTGTCTACTGATTTTAACATTGTTTTGAGGTTTTCAATTTTCTGTTCAAGCTTCATCATTTGTTCTCTTTTCTTTGAAGCATCTGAAACAGTTTTCTTCCTTTTCTTTAGCCTCTCATAGGCTTCATCAGTCTGTTGCCTAGACCATTTTGATATGGCTTCAGCAGTGTCCATCTTAGCATCCACCAGCTCATTTTTCTTTCCTTTGTATTCAGCAGTGAGGTCAGCAATGAGCTTTTTGTATTTGCTCCAGTTTGGAGCATTCTTCCTTTTTGAAGGATCATTCTTGATTCTTTGAATCCTTTCTGCCTCATGCTTTAAAGCTACTAATGGCCATTCTTTAAACTGTTGTTCTTCAACAGGATAGAATTTCTCATTCATGATGAAGGCTAGAAGTTGTTCTCTTAACTTCTTCTTTTGATCAGCCTTTTCTTTGTTTAACTCTTGTGCAAATTCTTCTATCTGCTTTACCTTTGAAAGATAGAACTCCAGTCTTTTAGCAATGCCTTCTTCGCTTAGACTTTCATTTTCACTGTCAACCTTAGCTTTTACTTTAGCTTGCCTTGCCTTTATTTTGAGATAATCATTCATATCCAGTGGATACTTTGCAGAATTTTCTTTTTGAAGAATCTTCTTCTGTATAAAATTGCCTCATCTCATTTTTAATGGCTTCAAGTTCCAGTGGATACTTTGCAGCATTTGGATCATGTATCCTTCATTGGCAGTGATTGGCTTTCTTTTTCTACTGAGGAGCTTTGGTTGTGATAAAGGAAAAGTGAGAGCAGTGGTGGATGGCTGACTAACAACTGTTGAAACAACTGGTGTCTCAACTGTTGTTGTCATTACAACTGCTGATGTATCAGCAGATGTCTTCTGCTTTTGAGCGGGGGTTATGATGGCAGTTGTTTGAGTAGTGATCAGTGGTTGACTAACAGTAGTTGAATCAACTGGTGTTTCAACCACTGTTGTCATTACAACAGATGTTATAACATCTGTTGTCTTCTGCTTTTTGGCAGGGGGTGATGATGGTTTGGCTGTTTGTGATGGTAGTGGTGGTTTTTGTGTTGTAGACACAGATGGTGGTGGAACAGTGGTTGTGATGGTATGTGATAGAGTGGTGTGTGTTGAATGTGTGTGTGTTAATGTCATGGCAGCTGTTTGGCTACTGTCGGCAGTTTTTGTAACTACTGATGTATCAGCTGTTTGAGTTGAAGTTTTGGATTCTTCTGGTTCAATATACAACCCATCTTCTATTCCTTTCTTTCTCAACTTGATTTTCTCCCCTTTTTTGGCATTATCTGCAAGGGGTGTATTCATGAAGAGGATGGGAGATGGAGCTTTTTCACTCTGGGCAGTCTTTTGTATGCTAGCCTTTATAGCCTTGATATCTGCTTGAGTGTCTTTGAACCTTGATTCCACCATGTTGGTCTGCATTTGTTCTTGAATATCATGCTTTTGATCAGCCATTTGTTGCTGTTTTTCAAGCATAGGTTGAAAGATATTCCAAAGCTCATTTGCAGCAAATGCATGTTGTGCAGGTGCTTGAGCAGGAACTACAGTAGCTTGTGCTTTTTGAGCTTTTAAGATCTCTTGCACCATTTCTTTAATTTCAGCAACTGAATCTTCAAGTTTTTCAACTCTATCCGTCAATTCCTGATAATTTGAATCATCACCTACATTTGCAGGGTCATCTGAATCCCCACCAGTGGTGGTTGTACCAATGTGTGACTTAGGAACTGAGTCCCAAAAATCATCCATTGATGCCCCTTTTTCTTGGTACTGGGGACTTCTTTCTTCAGCACTCGATAGACCTTTGATGGTACCGGTGGTTAAAATTAACTCACTGGTGGTTACCGATGTTGCCATGGAAGAAATTGCCTTCAAGGGAGTCTTATTAATGTAACAACTGTCCAACTGAAGATCTGTTGATCCATCAGTTGTAGTTGCTACTCCACTTGAACTACCACCGAGAGTTACTTGTAACTCAGGGGGTGTAACCTCCTCAGCTGTTGCTGGGATAACAGAGGTATTAGCATCAGACCCAGTCACTTGTGGAGATATACTCTCAGTAATGGGTGATTGAGAAGAACTGGTTTGTGTCTGTGCAATAACAACTACATGCAACAGAGGTATTATTGATTGTGGTAATATAATTGGTGAGGGTATGGGTGTTGAAAGAGACATGTCCTTGGGATCAGGACTGTGGAAGACAGATCCGAGTGGATCTAGAGCTTCATATTGTGGGGTCCTTGTGCTTACAACTTGATCCTTTTGTGAGGATGCAAGAGGAGTTTGAGGCTGGGGTTGAGATCTTTCTACCAACTGCTGTGAGGAAGTAGCAGCAGTGGTTTTTGGTGACTTTTGTGCTGTCACTGGCATTGACTCTAGGATCTCATCTTCCAGAGTTGCCTTTGGTGTGGGTTTGGTGGGTTTTTTTGGATATTTTCTTTTTGGTCTTTTTAGTGGTGGTAGGTGTGGGTTTCAAAACAGTGGGTGTGCTGCTTTGATCACCTGGAGCAGTGGGCTCAGCAGAGGTTGCCTGAGGATCAGTGGCAGTTTCTAAAACCTGCTCAGGCATCTTTGCTTTTAATTTTATTGGTGCCATCATTCTTGAAAATGTTTCAATTGTTAAGCAATTTATTTTGAAAGAGACACCTTGTTTGGGCAAATCTGCATCTTTCTCTACAAATTTTTGTTCAAAATAGTAGCTTAGAAATCTTGGAAAGAGCAGAAATGCCTTATTATCAACGTTTTTTTACCAAATCATCAAATATCTCCTGGGAGTAATTAAAGTTTTCATTGTTTAAAATTGCATACCCCAGGCATTGAATTTTAGTTGGTATTTCATTAAAAGACGTTGTTTTATTAGAAACACACATTAGTAGTGTGTGAAATAAAAATCTGGGTGCAGAAGGGAAATAACCCTTTTGTAAGGTATCCCTATTCGGTTGTTCTGCATAGCCCCTGTTCATGAAATCCTTTTTCAACTCGTCTTTAGAAAATGAGGTTTTTCCTTTCAAATCATCGAGTTTAAAGATTTCAGAAATGGATTTTGGAGAGATTTGAACCTTCTTACCCTGTATCGATGAGTTGATGGTGGTGATGATGTCTCCTTGTTTTTCAAGGATGACATTTTTTCCAGAACTCTCTCTGGGTATCAAGGTAAATGGGAGCGTCTGCTGTTATCAAAGTTTTGTACTTTGACGCAGATAAGATGTCAATAATGGAGTCGAAGGTGTGGTTATCGGTAGGTTTTGTGAGTATACCCACATAGTTGTGTGGAGCTTTGTAGCGAATCTCCGTGGTTTCAGCAGCCATTTGAGTGGCATCTGCTGTTGTGGAGGAAGATGATGGTTTTGATTTTGTTTTCGATTTTGGTTTTGTCATTTTTGATGAAGAAGATCGAAGAAGGTTTTTAGAGTTATGAGAGGGAAACTGCTATGAGAAGAGAACTTTGGAATTCAATTCGACAGTAAAACCCTGTTTTGGTGTTAGGGCAGGGTTTTATTTAGGAAAAAGGTGAATGCTGATGTGGGAGCGGTTATAATGATCTGACGGCTAAAAACTAACCACGTGCCAACCCTTGATGTTATGGTAACTAATGGAGGACAGTTGTTTTGACAACTACTGATGGAACAATCATCTGTAGTTACAACGGTAATGAAATGAAACAGTGGATGTATCAGTGGATGGAACAATGATTTTAAACATCAGTGTTTTTGGAGAAGCAGAGGTTGGCTCTCAACAGTGGGTAGGCTTTAGAGAACAGATGTTGAGGCACAACAGCATTTTAGGTACAACAGTGGTAGAAGATAAAATGAAGACTTTTGTTGCAACAACTGATAGTGCAGCAGTGTTTTAACTTTTTGACAAACAATGTTAGCATCTGCTTGTTCAGATGTAGAATTGATTTTGTTTTGTGAAGGCACAATATCTTATCTAACATCTGTTGAGCACCTGAGATGCTATTCTTAACAAAATACATTTTAGGTGTAAATTATCAAGATTAAATTGCCAGCAGTTATCTACAGAAATTTTGTTCAAGGTTTTGCCAAATGTCCATTATTTAGACAATGGTTTAGCATCCCAGATGATTAAGACATTTCTACTTAAACTGCTCATTTTGTGTCTAATTACTTGAACTAGAACATGAGTGTCTCAGTAGTCTAAATTAATTTGCAATCAATTTATGATATGTGAAAACCAAACTTGAGCTTAACATGACCTTGATATGTGGGTCATTTCCTTTTGATCAGATTTTAGGATAGCAATTTCTCACAGAAAATAAGGAAATTACATCCTGACCAGAGAAGAACTTTTACTATCAAAAATGAGTAAAAGTACAAAATATATTTTATAAAAAGTAATATATATCTGGTTTTATTTTAGAGAAAAACTCCTTTTTTAAAAAAATTAAAGGAAGTTTTGAAAATTATCAAAAGGATCTGACAGCTTATCAAATAAGTTCATGATCATATCATTCTCAAGTTATTTTGACCATTGTTTGGGGTCAATTTTTGACAATTGATTGTAAATTCTTCTTTTAAGAACAATCACTGGATATGCCATGGTTACCTGAACAATTCCTATATTGATGAATGCACACACTTGCATGGTGACCACTACTAACCTAACTTTCACCTCATCAGTGTTTTATGCTTATACTCTTTCCTTTTGATTTCAAAAGTTTTGAGATAATCACACTTTGAGATTTGTTCATTTTCTTTTTCCCTTTTTACCCTTCCTATTCACACTTTGAGAAATGTTGTTTTGAAGAAGTTTAGTCCAGAATCATTTTGAGGTAATGTTTTGAGAGATCTAGCTACATTTGTGTATGATTTATTACCAGATCTCACATTACGTATGATTTGGACTGTTCTGACATCTTATTTTCTTAATGTGTTTTGACAAAGTTGTTTTTGTCCTTTTGAGGATTCTCAACTTGCCTTTGAGCACATAAGAAATTTTGACTAAAGCTTTATTTCCCTCTTTCATGTTAGCAGAGCATCTGTGTTTAGATGAACATAGATTTTTTTGCTAATCTGAGGTACATACTTTAGCATTTAGTGAAAGCATCGCAAATATCAAAACAACAATTGAAATAAATTATGAAAATATCGAACGATCCCATAATTTATCAGATATTTTACAGATCTGAAAACTATGAGTGACATGTGCATGATATCACTTGTTGCGTGAAACTTGTGTGTCATATGACATCTTGGTCGATTTACAGCGTTTCTGAATAACCATTTTGATCATGATTCACTCGTTACTCTGTTTTTCAACTGAATACAACCATCCCTAGTATCAATGAGTTTTGAGCTGAACTGTTATGTCAAATTGATTGTTAGATCGAATTTGACTGTCCATGCTCTGATACCAATTGTTAGGATTTGAGGCTCTCATGATTGTGTTTGTTTGTATGAACTTGACAGATCAATGAATATGTAACAATGTAAAGTGCAGCGGAAATGGATACAAACTGTATAAACACAATCAAGGAAGAAAATAGTTTGATAAACAAGTGCTTTTCATTGAGTTGAATGATTGAAAATACAAAGCAAATGATTACAGCATGTTTACAGAAACTAAGCTCCCCCTCAGCCAGATACCCCAAGGTTGGTTGCACAAGATGAAAGGATTAGACTGGAGAAGAAGAATCTACCCAGTCAATCAAATGTAACAGTACAGGGTACTGTTACATTTATAGGCAGTCCAAACCACTGAAGCATCTTGGCTGACGTCACCATGATAGTGACATCTAACGACCTAACAACCAATAAACACTGTTCTATACAAACTACTGATATACAACATCTGATAATCAGTATAATACAAACTTGAGATAACTACTGCTTCATGTTCCACTGTTCTAGCCTGAGCACTGATGTTGAACTTCAGTGCTTTCTTCAAAGGTGATCAATCTTTGAGTGGGCAGTGCTTGAGTCTTCAGAAGTACTTAGAAAACAGCAGTAGATAGAGCAACAGTGTTTGTCTTCAGCAGTCTTTTAGAGTATCATCTGTGTTTAGTTCATCAGTTGTTGTAGTGAGAAGCACTTAAGATTCATCAGCTGTTAGAATACCACTGTCAAGGGGAAAGCAAAGAGTAAACTGCTGCTTATTGATAGTCCACTGATGTGATCCGGTTTTGGCTTTACATTATCTGTTCCTCTGTTAGGGTTCAATCCCAACATGATACATCTTATCCGAACCCGGGTGAACAGAGTATCGAGACTTGTGCGCTTCGTCCATCACAAGCTCCCTAAGATTTCCAAACAAAGGAACCCATATCCGTTCCATAAAATAATATATGCCTTTAGATCTTTCCACGAGTTGTTTCTCCATGCCCCGTAAATACTTCACTTTAATGTTTTCTTCCTTCAATGCTTCAGCCTGAGCCGAACGAATCTGATCAGGAAGATTTGAGTGAATAGTGAGCTGCAAGGCGCGGACACGTTTGGGTTTTGATTCCTTTCTACTTAGGGCATCAGCTACAACGTTTATTTTGCCTGGGTGATACTTGATGGCACAATGGTAGTCGTTCAGTAGTTCTACCCAGCGACACTGTCGCATGTTTAATTCCTTCTGGTCGAAAATATGCTGGAGGCTCCAGTGATCGGTGTAGATAGTGCATTTGGTACCGTACAGATAATGCCTCCAAATCTTCAACGCAAAAACCACAGCTCCTAGCTCCAAGTCGTGAGTTGTGTAATTCTTCACGTGCGCCTTCAGTTGTCGAGAAGCATAAGCTATCACCTTCTCGCGTTGCATCAGCACGCAACCGAGACCCTGAATGGAAGCATCACAATATACCACGAAATCCTCGGTACCTTCAGGTAGAGACAGGATTGGTGCACTGCAGAGTTTCTATTTCAAAAATTGGAAAGCATCTTCTTGCTTCGTCCCCCAAGAGTATGATACGCCTTTCTGTGTCAGCGAGGTAAGAGGTTGTGCAATCTTTGAGAAATGCTTAATAAATCTACGATAGTACCTAGCGAGACCCAGAAATTGTCGCACCTCCGAAGGATTCTTCGGTGCCGCCCAACTTCTGATAGCATCAATCTTAGTATGATCCACGTGTATCCCCATTTCATTGACAATGTGGCCGAGGAAGTGTACCTCTCGAATCCAGAAGTCACACTTAGAGAATTTCGCGTAGAGTTGCTCCTTCCTTAGGAGCTCCAAAATAAGTCGCAAGTGTCGCTCATGATTCTCCTTGCTCTTTGAGTAGATCAAGATGTCATCGATAAACACAATGACGAAGTCTTCAAGATACGGTTTGCACGCATGATTCATAAGGTCCATGAAGACCGCTGGCGCGTTTGTCAACCCGAATGGCATAACCAGAAACTCATAATGGCCATATCGTGCTCAGAAAGCTGTCTTAGGGACATCCTCCTCTCGGACTCTCACCTGATGATAGCCCGACCTTAAATCGATCTTCGAGTAGAAACTTGAACCTTGCAACTGTTTAAACAAGTCGTCGATACGCGGTAAAGGGTAGCGGTTCTTAACGGTTACCTTGTTGAGTTCACAGTAATCTATACACATATGAAAGGACCCGTATTTCTTCTTCACAAACAAAACTGGGGCTCCCCGATGCGAAGAACTGCGCTGGATAAAACCTCTATCCAAAAGTTCTTGGAGTTGATGTCACACCCCGGCCGCGTATAACATGCAACCGCGGTGGAAAACGCCGGGGAGTGTTGGGACAGAATTAATTGTTTCATAACCATGGAAATTAAAGTTACATTTTATTTATTAAACATGAGTGTTACATCGTTTCAAAACAGGAAATACAAAGTTCATAACATAATTAAACTAGTCTATCTTCATTTTTAGGCTCTAAGGCACAGGTCCGCCCTAGTGTCACCATTGTCATCCTACACAATAGCTCATGAAAACACATGTGAAAGTAGGTACGTCAGCATAAAAATGCCTGTGAGATACATAGGTTTTGTGAAAATGGGATTCATGACTTAAGTTTAAAGAAATGTTTAATAACAGTCAGTCATGAACCTTGTAATTTGTCTTGCTTTGTAAACCATTTGAAAAACGATAATATTAGATGATATGTAAACTAAATGTAAGGCTAAAAGAATAACCTAGTAAAATGAGTATGTATAAGATAAGTTGTTTGTAAAACAATGTCTTGTGAAGAATATGTTATTTGTATAAAATGTAATATGTTTATACTGAAATGATTTAGATAACGCTATGATATGTAATATAATGCAAGCATTTATATATAGGAAGTACCAGCGGCGTATCCACCATGTTTGTATCATATTACATACGCCACGTTACTCCAACCATTTACCCAAACCAACCACCATGTAAATTGTTCATGTATAAATTAATTGTCAATTGTTATTGTGTAAACCATATCGAAATGTCTATGTTCAATGTAAACCACCAAATATGTATATCAATGTCCAAATGTTTATGTTCAATGTAGATCATTTAATGTGTACCCAAAATATATCTTGTATGGTAAGTGAGATGTATCAACTAAACCATATGTAAAATGCACAAAACAAGGTGTTGAAGTAAAACATGGTTTAAATCAACGTTATGTTTTGTGGAACAATGCATGCTCTACTGATATTAACATTTATGCGGTATTGTGAAAATGCATACATCCAAGCCTTGACACTGTGGCGATAAACCCTTAAACAAATTAAAGGTTTATCTAAGTTATGTATATCGAATTCGGTCATTCCTTCCAATCCAATCAAACACAGGATTTCAGGAACGGGAGTTGTCAATTCCTATGGTACCACTACCTACTAACGAACGGCGTAGCTAATGTTAATGAATGTATTGTTCCATGTTAAACAAACCAAATGTTATACCAAAATGAAGGCATGTGATGTAAACAATTTGTACTAAGTATGCACACAATAGGCATAAATAGCATGAAAATGAAATGTGAAACAATGTACTAAGTATGCACATAATGGGCATACATAGCATGAAATGTAATGAAATCATGTACTATAAATGTACTAATGAACATAGCAAGTATATGAATGTGAAAACGGGAAAGCATGAAAGTAACAAGTAGGCACATGTGTTTCACCCCAAAACAGTTTGGAAAACAGTGAAAGAGGGGTTCAATGTACTCACATTGACACCTCGGAAGCATTTAAAAGATGGGGTTCTATGTACTCACCTGAGATTGCTTTGAATTCCTTGTGTAATAATCACACAATGCTAGAGATCACGGGATATCAAACGGCACCTAATAGGTAGCTATATTAATATACCGGACCAAAATCGAAAAGATCGGATAGTATGCTGGTTCGCAAACCAAACGAGTATGGAGACTCGTGAAATATGGTTTAACAAAGCCTACATACTAAAATGAAACCTAACCTAAGTGCTTGCGACCCATTACGACCCGTTTAGGTAGTTTATGCTACCTTTACGCGTCGTTCGCGTAGAACGCGTTTGGAACGCCTAACATCATGACCACAAGGTATAACCTCGGAAGGTTACAGCTATGGTCACCTAATGTGTTTGGTCGGATCCTAATGATCGACCAAATGGGTCGAGTTCGAAAGTATAAGCGATGGTTTAGATCGCTTACCTTACGACCCTATATAAGCACTAAACTAAAAATGACGAGCTAAGCATGTTAGAACATGCTTAACTAAGTTTAGAAAACAGGTTTGGCATCAAAACAAACGGCTTTGATGCTCATGAGTAGTTTGGTTACAAAATACGCAAGAATGCGCATTTTGGCCGAAACTACGACTCGTCACTGAGCCTAGATAACGTGGTAATCAGTAGGTATAGTCACTACGGACTATAACCATCGTGATCACGCTCACGTTATGAAGTTCCAAGAACTTCGTGTTGACCATAGGCTAGTCAACGCAGAAAGTCAACAAAACGTTGACTTTCGGACTCGAAAAGCGAATAAAAGAATGAAAGAACACTTACGGAGGGTCCCCGAATGCTAATCTAGATCAAAATGGCTCAGGTATGAAACAAAGGTTCCAACTTAGAGCTTAGATCAGATTTTTGTGGGTTTTAACAAGAATGGGGGTGGGGTATTTATAGTATTTCCCGAACCGTTAGGATCGTTTCTTGAAAAACGTGATCGAATCTTGTGCGTACACTTGTCGAAAAGTTGTGGTTACTGAAAATGACCCTTAGTGAGCTGAAAGGGCAAGTGAAATCATGTGGTTGTGGTTTAATCAGCTGAGATTTGCTGACTAATTGATCTTATCTGATCTGCATGTCCCACGCGGCCCACGTCAGGATTCACACAAGGCTCAGGCGGGCCGCCTGGCCCTGTCTGATCCGCACAAACTTTCAGCAATTACAGTTTTAGTCCCTGTTATGTATTTAAGCCATTTCCGACACTTCTAAGGCCCGTAAAGCCAACTTTAGGGCCCTAAAATGATGCCTAAACATTGTGGACATGAAACATGCCCAAAAATATGTCGGATGTTGGTTCGTTTGGCCGTACGATCGCGATGTTCGGTTAATTACGACGGAATGCGCATAAGCGCGAAAGACGATCCAAATGACGCGACGAATGGATTTTTCTCATGCCAAACACTAAGGCATAATATAAGGATGCTTACATAAATTTTTGGATGTCCGGATGTATTCAGAACCTAAGTTATGCGCGAAAGTGCAAACTTGTGCACTTTTTGACACTTTTAGTCCCTGAATGATCCAAAAGTTTATTTTAGCATACCAAACCCCTCAAAGCCTGTTTCTAAGCTGTGTAAAGGATATTTATGGTATGTTTAACTTATGGACATGTTCCGGAATGTTCGTTACAGTTCGAATTGGCATACTTTCACAGTTTGTCAATTTTAGTCCCTGTAAGCGAATTAATTTGTTTTTTTTGCTATACCAAAGCCTTCAAAACTTATTTCTAAGTTATGTAAAGGTTATTTAAGGTATGTTGAGTATATGTTGATGTTTCGGAGTATTTGTTGCATTAAACTGAGTACGTTTAAGCATCAGTTAGCGTATAACTCTCCAGAAAGCGATGCAGAGTTTGAAATTGAACAAAAGTCAAAACATGAAAAATGTAAAACACAACCAAACAAACATTGGGATCAAATAACATTGTTTTATTGATAACTGAACTATTCACAATGACTACAAGCACAAATGTTACAGTCTCCCCTACTTGCGGAAATTTCGTCCCGAAATTTATTTAGAGGAAACTGGTGGAAAAAGATGCGGATATTTCGCCTTCATTTGATCTTCACGTTCCCAAGTAAACTCGGGTCCACATTTAGATTCCCATCAAACCTTGACCAAAGGAATGCGCTTGCGTTTAAGCAACTTGACTTCACGTTCCATGATTTCCACCGGTTTCTCAACAAATTTCAGTGTTTTGTCAACACGAATTTCGTCAAGCGGTATGTGGAGGTTCTCATCGGCTAAACACCTCTTGAGATTGGACACGTGAAAGGTTGGATGAACATTTCCAAGTTCAGGAGGTAACTCAAGTCTGTAGGCTACCTTTCCGATTCTTTCGACGATCTTGAATGGTCCAACGTATCTAGGTGCAAGTTTTCCTTTCTTTCCAAATCTGATCACACCTTTCCAAGGTGAGACCTTAAGTAATACACGATCACCGACTTGAAAATCCAAGGGCTTGCGTTTTAGGTCCGCGTAACTCTTTTGACGGCTTCTAGCTGTCTGAAGGTTATCACGAACTTTCTTAACCTTATCTGTTGTCTCTAAAATGAGGGCAGGTCCAGTGAGCTGAGCCTCGCCGATCTCATTCCAGCAGACTGGTGAACGACATTTTCGACCATAGAGAGCCTCGAAAGGAGCCATGTTGATGCTGGAGTGATAACTGTTATTGTAGGAGAATTCAATCAATGGAAGATGTGAATCCCAACTACCACCAAAATCGATCACACAAGCTCTAAGCATATCCTCCAGTGTCTGGATTGTTCTTTCAGATTGACCATCCGTTTGCGGATGATAAGCAGTGCTCAGATTAAGTTGAGACCCCATAGCAGATTGCATGGTTCTCCAAAAATGAGAAGTGAAACGAGCATCTCTGTCAGAAATGATGTTCAAAGGAACACCATGTCGTGCTACAATTTCATCCACGTAGATTTGAGCAAGTTTGTCAGCCGAAAAATCCTCACGGATTGGCAAGAAATGCGCTGACTTAGTAAGACGATAAACATTACCCAGATGGCATCGTGACCTTTCTTTGTGCGCGGAAGTTTGGTAATGAGATCCATAGTAATGTTTTCCCATTTCCAAACTGGGATCTCTGGTTTCTCCAATAATCCGGAAGGACGCTGATGTTCAGCCTTAACCTTAAGACAAGTAAGGCATTTGGATACGTATAAGGCAATGTCTTTCTTCATACCAGGCCACCAATACTGAATATGAAGATCCTAATACATCTTATCTTAGCCAGGATGAATAGAATAACGAGACTTATGGGCTTCATCCATAAGCAGGGTACGAAGATTATCTTGGCTCGGGACCCACAAGCTACGATAACCTTGAATCGACAAAGATTCTCCACTGGGGAGAGGGATATGCACGACTTTCTCTTTACCGAGAATTTCTGCTTGGTGCTTAGACAACCAATCCATGCCAACGACCACATCGAAACTTCCAAGAGTAACGGGGAGTAGCTTAATGTCGAACACTTGACCCATAAGATCAAGTTTACAGCCAAAAAGAACATGTGAAGCTTCAATCGACTTACCATCACCTAATTCTACTACGCGATTATTTATAAGAGGTGTAGGAGTCAACACCAACTGACGACTGAACCCCAAAGACACATAACTCCAATCGGCACCAGAGTCGAACAAAATAGAAGCAAAAAGATCATTCACAGAAAACGTACCGGTCACAACGTTTCCATCATTGCGAGCTTCCCCAGCGCCAATGGTGAACACTCTCCCACGCGCACTATTTCCACCATTGTTCCCGTTATTGTTGTTCCCAGTGTTGTTATTGTTGTTATTACCAGCATTTTGATTCAGTTGAGGGAAATCTCGCCTGAAATAACCCTCGTCTCCACACTGAAAGCACCCCTTACGATTTCCCTGATTCTGCTGAGGCTGTTGCCTCTCCTGTTGTTGTGGCTGCTGTTGCTGTGGGGGTTGCTGCTGCTGTTGCCTTGGGAGTGTGACCCTGCAGTCTCTAGCCATATGACCCACCTTGTTGCACATGTGACAGACTCAGGTGCACGGCCCGCGATGGTGAAAGTTGCACTTGTTACACTTAGGCTGCTTCCCTGCGTATGAGCCCTGATTCGAATTGTTGCTCTGATTCTGATTCATAGAAAATGACTGGCTAAAGCTGCAGTTGAAACTGTTGTTTGGTTTCTTTTGTGACTGATTCGGATTGGATACCTTGTCCACATCATTCCATTTACGTTTGCTGTCAGTGGCTGTAGTAGTAGTTGCAGCAGTAGTAGTGGTAGTAGTAGACACACGCGGTGGTAGCGAGCCATGCTCCACCTCCTGATCTGTGATCTTGTGAGCTAAGCGGATGATCTGAGCTAAGTTGTTGAGGTTTGCTGGAGTAACCAAGCCCTTAACCTGCGGAACTAATCCTTTGATGTACAGTTCGATTCTTCGGTGTGGAGGTTGTGATAAGTTCGGGCACATATTAGCTAATTCATGAGACCTTTTCGTGTATGCCTCTATCTCAGACCCCACCATTTTCAGATCATAATACTCGTTCTCCAGTTTCTGTACTTCATCACGAGGACAGTACTCTTCACGCATCAACTCCTTGAAATCCTCCCAAGTAGTGGCATTCGCCATCTCAATGCCCAGCATCTGGACTTTGGTATTCCACTAAGTCAAGGAACCATCCTCGAGTGTACCTGAAGCATACTTCACTATGTTCCCGGCAGGACAGTTACATATCGAGAATACCGATTCCGCCTTCTCAAACCAATGCAGTAGCCCCACAGCCCCTTCAGTCCCACTGAACGTCTGTGGCCTACAATCCATGAACATCTTAAATGTACAAGCAGGCGGATTGTTTTGATTCGGATTCTCTTGCTGACCTAAAGACGAAGGAAAATACAGTACATGGGTAAGAATTGTGTATGCGACACAAGATAAAGGGTAATTGGCACATATCGTACCAGCTTGATAGGCTGCCAAAGCCTCAGCCACACATGTGTTAATCAAGTTTGTCAATTCGGCCTGAGTCATCGCAATGTGACCACACCCATGGCCTCGTCCGCTCATGATTCTATATATGAAAAGGGAAAAGGTTAACAGTCAGAATAAAGTAGGAGTCAAACCTCACGATGACTTCTACAGACTACTAAGTTTAGATCAAACAACAGAGCGGAACCCCTTTCACACTCGTTAGGCCTCATTGGGACTCACATGAACCCCACATTATTATTATTATTATTATTATTATTATTATTATTATTATTATTATTATTATTATTATTATTATTATTATTATGTGTACACCCATAATAGTAATGCAATTTGCATGTTTATCTCAGCTCGTCCCCACTTATGTTAAAAGGTTCTTCAAATTCGAGTAACAAGACAAAAACACCACAACATTGATCATGAAGGTTTAGAGGAGTATCACACTCTCAATCACATGACGTAGGCTACAACACAAGAACCCATACTATAGTGTTAAGTGTGCGTTTAGATGCAATTCACAAGTGTTCACTAAATACAATATGCAATAAGTAAACGAGAGACGAACCTTGCAATCTAGAGCTGAGTGTCATGGTCGATTTCGGAGCTGTTCGGTTATAGTCTGGTTTTATAAAAATGTTTTAAAACCTAGTTCACTATAACCAGTGGCTCTGATACCAAACTGTCACACCCCCAAAATACCACATGCGGTAACCCCGCTAGGCGTGTGACGTACCAGGATCTAGCCACCAATCACATTGAACTAACCACAAGATATTTAACAAAATTCTCATTCATTAAGTTCAAAACATTCATAAAACATAATCCAAGTTAAATGGTTTCAGTGGAAACAAATAGTAAAAAACTATTCAGATGTTTCAAAAACCAATGTATGTGAAGTCAGTAAACAAGTCTTGTAAATCCAAGCAATACGACCCATGACCACTCCAGCCATCCAGATAGCAAGTTCCTTATCCAAAGCATCTAACGACCTGCGAGCATGCAACAAGTGTATCAGACAACGCTGGTGAGTTCATAGTTTTACGAATGTTGGTGCATATGTCTGTCGACTTCGTCTTCTATCGAGTCTTTGATTAGAGTTGAAAGATCAAGGCACAAAATACGAGAAAACCTGTGTGTTAAAGTCATTTCGCACGAAATGAAGAAGGTCATTTCGTACGAAATGAACATTGTTCATTTTGTACGAAATAGCACATATTCATTTCGTACGAAATCACTTGCCTATAAATAGGTGCTTGGTTATTTCATTTTTATGCTTCTTGTTTCCGACGCCGAGGTGCTGTCGAAGTGTCTCTAGCCTGTAATTGTTGTTATAATCAATAAACGAGACAGTTAATAGTGATTCTAGTGCAATACAAGCTAAGCGAAGACTATATCAATGAATTCCGCCTCTGATCTAGTCTAAGAACTCTTCTGAACGACTCGCTTGGTCGTGAAAACGACCCTACAACTGGTATTAGACTCAGGAGGAAGAGTTCTTACCTTTTAGCTTGAGGAAGAGTTCCCTTACAAAAAGGGAAGATAAAGAAAGAAAAATTAACTAACCAAACTGATGAAAAATCAAAGAAAGATAATTTTTCAGATAAAATCTTTATCAAATTTTTTGATGGCGATGAATTTGTTTCTTCGGAAACAAAGGAGCTACGTTTTGGCGATGAATCTGGCTCATCTAAGTCAGACAAGCCAAGTCCGGGCAGTGAATCTGATTCGTCAAAATCAGATAAGCCACTATTTGAGCTAAACAAGAAAAAGTCAGTTCTGCAAAATGATGATGTCAATTTTCCATCATTACAGACTGAAATTTTAAAATCAAAAGAAAAAGTTCAAAAACCGAGTAACGACGACACGAAATCACCCAAGATTGGTCAGGCTTGGGTGAATCTTTTCAAATAAAAACCCTGACTTGCCTGAGCATCCAGGTTGGTAAGTGTGGAGCAGGAATCGGCATATTTCTTGAGAAATTCACGTTTGTGATATTTCGACTTACAGGTGGTATGTTACGTTTGTGTGTTGAATCTACAAGTGGTAGAAGAAGAGGTTTTCACCTACAAATGGTTAATCAAGGACATTAAGTTGTACTTGATTTTCCTACAAGTGGTTAAAAGAAAACAATATGATAATATCCCCTAACCTACAAATGGTTTGAGAAATTTCAACAAAACTAATTTTCCGGAAAAACCATTTTAATTAAAACAAACTTAAGTGTTTTGAAATCATAATGGGAAAATAGTTTGTTGTAAGGGGGAGTTCTGATTATTTATGCCAAGTGGATGAAGATTTGAAGTGATTCGATATCAGTTTGTCACTTTACTTGTATAGTTTGTTTTCAAAATTTCTTTAAAATGGTTTTGAATTTTAGGGGGAGTAAGAAATTTCAGAAAATCCAAAAACATTTGAAAAATTTTGAAAAATACAATAAACATGATAAAATCTATAAATGCCAAAAACATTTGAAAAATTCAAAAATGAGTTTTGTTGTGAAAAGAGGAAATGATAGTACATTAGTGGACTATCACAGCACGCTAAAAAATTGGAAAGTCAAAATGTGATAAACGGTCTGTCTCACTGAGGATGTGTCAGTAGGTTTTTGAACATTTTGTAGATTGTTTTCGGGATATAAACCTAAAATTTATACTTACTTATTTCGTGGGGAACATCTCTCGGATATATGGGTAACCCCAGAAATCTTGTTTGAAAGATTTTCTATTTCTGACATACTAGGTCTTTGTGCGTGGTGATATCTAGGGTATTATACCTGGACTTCTTATTTTGCGTGAGCAATAGCCTAGTCCTCGTATAATACTTTGCATTGCTTAAATTTTTTAAGCTCACCCTCAGTACAAAAAATGATGAAACATTGAAAAATGCTAATCATGTGCTGTTGAAGAAAAGATCCCCAAACGGGACACACCTAAAAGTCGAGCCATCTTCTCTCTGTCTGAACGGAAGTTCTAACCTGAGCTCTCATGGTCTCGCACTACCAGTTTACAGATATTACTAGTGTACACTCACCAGTAATACTAATACTGAATATAGAAGCCTGGATACGGGAGTATATTCTGAGGTGGGACACGCGAGTAAGTTCACGTGCTTAAAACATTAATCTCGTATCTCGAAACAGTTGAACTTTGTGTGAAAATTTAAGAGGACCAGTATACTGACAATCTAAGTGAATTGTTTAGAACTTAAAATGTTTAAAGCTTAACCGTGCTAGTGATTCGTCTCATAATCTGATATAATCCTCTTACGCAAACTCACAAAAATATTGTATGTACATATTTCTTTACTGCAATTCTTTAAAAGCAAAAATCCAATAATATTTTCGACAACTGATGTTGAAGAGCCGATTTTCAAAATTCCAGGTGCTAATCAAAACGAACAAGGTTTGGGAGTGTGTGTTTAATTGAAAAAAAATTATTTTGAGAAAGAAAGTTAGATTAGTTAATCAAGGTCATTAATTTGAACTTGATGTAACTATTATGATTGATGAAAATTATGTGTTTGTGAGAAAGTGTGTGCAGGAAATGTTGAAAGAGCTAGGTTAATTTCAGGTTTTCGATTCTAAGCTACAGATAAAGAATTCCAGACTGCGATCCCAGCTGATTGAAAGGGGGAGTCTGAAGACAAAGAAGCCAGGTACCTGATCCTGTTGCTAGGAAAGCAAGGAGAAGTTCCTAAAGTTGAGAAGAACGATCAAGACTGAAGATTGTCAAGACTCGTACCGAAGACTTCGTCAACATCCAAGGGGGAGTCTGTTGGTGCGTATGTCTGTCGACTTCGTCTCTCGAGTCTTGGATTAGAGTTGAAAGATCAAGGCAGAAAATACGAGAAAATGAGAAAACATGTGTGTTAAAGTCATTTCGCACGAAATGAAGAAGGTCATTTCGTACGAAATGAACATTGTTCATTTCGTACAAAATAGCACATATTCATTTCGTACGAAATCACTTGCCTATAAATAGGTGCTTGGTTATTTCATTTGTATGCTTCTTGTTTCCGACGCCGAGGTGCTGTCGAAGTGTCTCTAACCTGTAATTGTTGTTATAATCAATAAACGAGACAGTTAATAGTGATTCTAGTGCAATACAAGCTAAACGAAGACTATATCAATGAATTTCGCCTCTGATCTAGTCTAAGAACTCTTCTGAACGACTCGTTTGGTCGTGAAACCGATCCTACAACGAAAATGTTAGTTACCAAATGTTTAGTTCAGTTCATTGATTACAATGTTGATAATAACTCGAATACAAGACGGCTCCAGATTTATTTTGCCCTTTCCCCAATGTTCCTATCAAAGCATTGGGCATGACTGGGCCATTAGTTCACACCCGTCCTCTCAGGTACGGGGTGAGGGTGCCAAACCTAAATAGCGCTATCAACTAATACCTCGTTACATCTCAGGTAACAAACAAGATGGGACTTAAGGGTGATAGGATGAGTGTATTATCCAACATTCCATATTTTACCCACAAGACGTATTCCTCTCATGAATACTCATTTGATTTACGCAAAAACCTATCCCTCTCAGGGATACCCAATGGCTGTCCCACCCACCAGGATGCATGCTCAAGAGGAATGAACTCACCTTTGATTTGCTCGGTATATTAAGTTACCCGTCCAAGTTGGTCAACCCAAACCCTACCGTGGTTACCAATCAACCTCAGTTTCACAATCAATCAAGTTACTTATTTCACACAGTTTGCATTTAACACAAAGACCACCATGTATCACATAGCAAGTACTTAGTTTTCATATAAACCCACATCCCATGTGCAAGTCATATATTTAACATTTAACAACGAATTCGCTATTTACACGAGTCAAGCCAGTTCCTCATTTCTAAATGCTATTGTTAACATGCAATACACGTAGTTGTTTAAACAGAACCATTCATCATTACATGCATCAACACTGTTCAACTATTCTATCTATTTACACATTTGCAGCATCTCCACGAAGGACCAGTTCTTCGTGGAATGCCATCCTGGCGAAAGACCCTAATGGCGAAAGACTGTTCTTCGGCGAGAATGCATGTGACGAAGGACCCTAGTGTTTCGTTGAAGTCTGGTCAACGAAGGACCATGTTTCATCGAGCCGTGTCCTTCGTTGAGATGTCTTTCGTCGTTGCACATAACAGTTAGTTATAATTTTTCCTTAATCTCAGCCGCAACATACGCTAAGACTTTGACAGTTTCTCAATCAGATCAAATGACATTTTTACACCATGAATGTGTAATCTACTAATGAATAATCATTAGCCATCCCAACACAACAGTGCTTATCATTCAAATCATACTTAAATAATCGATAACCCTAGCCATACAATGGTCGCACCAAATCAGATTCATTAGTTTAGTATGACCTCAGTTCTACGATCACATGGTCCAATCACAACGCAAACATAACCGCATACAAATCATAACAAGCAATTTATCATGTGAATCACCATACTAATCGATCGAATCATCAGTTTGTTAATCCAAGGATTTCTAATCATTACATCCATCATAGTTTAATATCATATTCAACCACATGTTCTAGCTTTACGTTCTAAACAATGAAACCTAGTTTTCATAAAATCATGACGTCAAGCTTCTAGCCACAAACAATAATAGATACTAACCGTGATACCGAAGCAATTAGTTTGAACGAAAAGAAGGGCTTCAAGATCCTAAAACTTGCCGTCACACAGAGAGTAGGGAAAGAGGGCTTAGGGTTTTGTGTTCACGTCCACTGATTATGAGAGGTTAAACAAACGACAAGACTGTTGGGCCGCGAACCATTCTGGGTCGAGGCCCTTTTTGGCGAAAGACTACTTGGCGAAGAACCCTTCTTCGCTAGGAATTGGTTATGATGAAGAACTCTTCTTCGTCGACATGAGATTGGGCGAAGAACCCCGGTTCTTCGTCGACATGGGTTTTTCGTGAATCAAGTGTTATGCCTAAACATTAAACAGTTAAACAACTCCTAACTTTCATGCAACAACCAAAACATAACTAACACTTTAACCATTCATACACAAGGCACATGATACAATGCAAAACGATTCGCGAAAAGAAGATCGTGAAACAAGATTACAAAATAAGTGATGCGTAGCGGGAAGGCCTTGAAATCTCGGGTTGTCACAGAACCGGTACCAGGAACGCCAAAAGTCGGTACCGAATTGGTACTTAAGAACGTTCGGTTCGGAAAATTTGGTACCAGTACCCAGAACAATTTGCTCATCTCTGACCACGGGTTTCATACGAACAACATCGTTACCATACAACTTTTTTTGTTGATTTTCTTTTGGTTATCTTTTAGTGTTTTTTTTCTACATTTTTTTTATTCTTGTCGGCAGTTCCGTTCGCAACACGCTTGTAGTGATTTCAAAACACATGTAAACACAAGACTAAATAACAAAAGAAATTCGCCGCAGCACCGGGAACTTCTTTAAACCTAGTTTAATTTAATTATAGTCATTCTATTGTGTAATATAGTTTCTTTTAAATAAATAAAATTAATTATACAATTAGATTATATATTATAACAGAAATATAAGCTACAGACAACCAATTTTTAACCAAAATTATCTACTTGCCTTATTACATTTTTTTATACATTTTTTTATATAAGCACTCGTATTTTAATACAAAGTAACTTTTATAAACCAACCATTGTCTATTCGTACATTTATAACTTTTAAACTAAACTTTAAATTTACCAAAACAATATAACTCTATTATAGATAACACATCTAATATGTCATAGTGGAGGATTCAAATAAGAAGATTTTTTTGTAAGAATAAAAAGAAAGAAATTTCAACCAATAAAAATGTTTCATTTTACTTTATTTAATTTTTGTATCTAATATTAGTGTAAGGGTATATTGATAAACTTAAATAGATCATTAATTAGTTGTCTTCCTTATTAATAGTAAATTACATTAAATTTGTAACTTATTTTCAAAAAAATGTATTTTTTCAAGTAAGAAAAAAAATAATCTAAAGTGTAGGATAAATTACGATGTGTGTAGGATGAATTACGAGCTGTGTATGATAAATTTTAGTATGTGTAGGATAAATTTCAAAACGTGTAGGATAAACTTTGATGTGTGCAGACAAAAATTTTTGTGTGGTGGATGATAGTCTTTATGACTAATTAATTAGTCAAATATAATAATAAATGAGATGAGAGAAAACCATTTAATGTTTTATAATTATACCCTTTGTTCCTTTCTTTTCAATTTAATTATCTTCTAAAATGAACCTCCCACATATGTCATAATGTTTGTATGATTATAATTAAGTTGTTAATAAAAAATGACTATAACTAACATTCTCGAGCTCAGAAAGCAATCCCTTGTGATAACCTTGTTTAATATACACAATAACAAGACGTCAAGACGTGTATACTTTGAATATGTTCGTATTTTTCCCTATATTAAAACAAAAGAAGCAATTCAATATAATTTTGGTGGATATCATTACATTTAAATTATGGTTATTAAGATAACATTAATGTCGATCTTTTCAAATGGGAGGTACTTGTTTTAACTATACCTAGCAATATTGGGTTGATGAAAAACCAAAACATAGCTTATAGAATGGTTAATGTCACACCCCCAAAATCCACCTGCGGATAACACCCGCTTCGAGGGCGTGACTGACCAGGATCCAGCCACCAATTATACTGAGCATTTAATTAATAGTAGAAATATTTAAAATCCGAAGTAATTAACAACATTAGAGTTTAGATTCGGTAATTAGTTTAACAAAACAGCGGAAGCATAAACCAAAATAGTTTTAAAGACAGTTCATTGATCAAAACAGTTATCCCACCACACGGGTTTGACGAACACTACACTTCCCCAAGTAGCAGCTCCTGAATCATTGGTTACCTGCAAAGCATGCAGTAAGGAGTCAACAATAATGCTGAGTGAGTTCACTAGTTGTCCAGTTTTAATTACCAAAAACTTGTTTCACCGGTTAATTTATCCGTTTATACATGCCCTGGGGAGCTACCCCAAAAGTTAGCGACTAAACTGTTTTTCCAATACCGAACACTAGGTAACCGTTGCGTATCCGCAGGATGCCCCGATGTCAATGTTCTATCATCATTGACGGATTTCTGAGTCTATTAGTTCACGCCCGTCCCAAACCAGGGCACGGTGTGAGGCTGGTAAACACCTAAATAGCGCTATCAACTAATAACCCGCTCGCCTAACCCGGCGACTAATCGGTATTTGTAGTAGGGACTTGAGTGATAGAGTTTCGTTTAGTGCCGTTAGTTGCAATCCGTATAAACAGTAATTAACCAAAAGGTTTCCCAATACCCGGGAAGGAAAAGTAAGTTTTGTTCCCAATGACTAGGGAAGGTATGTAAATGGTATCCCCTTTTACCAGGGGATAGGGTTGTTAGTCTCGTGTCCCAAACCACCGGGACGCATGCTTTTAAGTTGTGAACTCACCTTGGGTTGCTCGGTAGGTTTAGGTTACTTGTCAATCACGTTGGTCACCACGTCCTAACATGGTTACCGGTATAGGTCAGGTTCGGTATACAAGTATTCACGTAAAACTTACACATAACTAACATGTATCAAGCATATAAGTAAACAGTGGGTTAATGGGCCGGCCTAAATAATTAAGCAGTCAACAGCAACACATAGTTCATTTAACAGATAGCCCAAGTTAACACAGAATGGCCCAATAACCAGAATGGACAGCCCACTCGCAACCAGCTGGTCTCGAGTCGCAACCAGGTGGTCTCGGCTTGTCACGCTGTGGTTACGAGTCGTAACCGTGGTCTCGAGTCATCATGTTTTGGTTGCGAGTCGCAACGGCGTGATTTCGAGTCGCAATCTCGTGGTTTCGAGTAGTCATGCTGTGGTTGCGAGTCGCAACTACGTGGTCTCGAGTTGTCTTGCCTTGGTTGCGAGTCGCAACGACGCGGTTGCGAGTCGTAAGCTGTCCCTTTCACGTACACGTGATGATGCAGATGCAACAGTCCGAAATTGTACCATGTATTCAGACCCAGATTAGGAAACAACCAATAAGGTTTCACTAACACTTTTCCTAAACTGACCAGCAATGAAAATAGATCAAACTTTGCCATTTTTACATCTTCAAGTCATATTCAAACAAGTTCATCTTATGTTCATCATTTTCTAGGGTTTTCATGCCAACATAAACACACATTTATGAACCGAAAATCACATATTTCTAGCAAGATCATCATGCAAGAACAAGAAACACACATGTTTGTAGCCGAAATCTCATATTTAACAACATCATTTTGCAAGGACAATGAAGCATAGATTGGTTAGCCATGAATACTCTTAGACTACCATTTTCTAACCATTTTTAAACATGTTACCACATATTGTCAAGCTTTACAAACCAACCTAAGAATCATGCATCTTGTTTCTAACCAAACATTTCTAGTTCATTTATCACACATAATTTCTACACACAAAATAGAACACTAACCGGTTTGAGAAGAAGAAGCCGTAAACAAGGAAAAGAACCGAGAAGATGGAGTGTCCGAGTTAGTGGTCTTGACCGAGTCCTTGTCCGGGATCCTTGCTTGAACCGAAAATTGAAAGGGATTGGGGTGTGTTGTTGAGGGTTTCTAGTTGAGAGAAAAATAGTAGAAGTGTGTTTGTGTGTTGTGTATGAAATGAGGGAAAGTGGGGAAAGATGGGGTATATATACCAAGGGATGTTTCGGGTTGGGCTTGGGGTTTCGGCCCAAACCGGTTACGGCCCAAAGGCCCACTCGCAACCGCCCGGTTGCGAGTCATGGTCTCGACTCACGTACATTTATATATAATACGTACATTCAACACACATTAAGCAAATAAAGATCACGTTTCCATTTAATAATATTTATATACACAAAATATTACAAGGTGTTCGTTCGGAAAAACCTCGAGTGTCACATTATCCCCAAGTTTTAAGAACTTTCGTCCCGAAAGTTGAAGCAGCCACTGCCAAGCTAGCGTGTTTTAACGGGGTGTCACATCATCCCCCCGTTAGTTTGGAATTTCGTCCCGAAATTCGGTTGTAGCTTCAGTGCTGGGGTTTTCGTTTGGGAATAACTGGGGATACTTGGACTTCATCTGGTCCTCCCGCTCCCAGGTAAGCTCTGGGCCGCGACGTGAGTTCCAACGAACTCGAACAAGAGGTATTCTAGTGCTCTTGAGGACCTTAACATCCCGGTCCGTGATTTCGACAGGTTCTTCGACGAATTTCAACTGTTCGTCGATCGTGAGTTCCTTCAGAGGAACTACGTGCGTCTCATCTGACAGACACTTCTTCAGATTCGACACATGGAAAACGTTTGTGAACTGCACCGAGTTCTGCTGGTAAGTTCAGTCTGTAGGCCACCCTGCCTATTTTCTCAAGGATTTCGAAAGGTCCAACGTACCGTGGGTTGAGTTTGCCTCGTTTACCAAAACGAACCACACCCTTCCAGGGTGAAACTTTGAGTGATACCCGCTCCCCAACCTGGAGCTCAAGTGGTTTCCTGCCCTTATCGGCGTAGGCCTTCTGCGTTGTCGTATTTGAGCAATCCGCTCAGTAGTGTCTATCACATGTTCTGGACCAGTGATTTGACTATCCCCCACCTCTGCCCAATAAAGAGGTGACCGGCATTTACGTCCGTACAATGCCTCAAACGGAGCAGCTCTAATGCTGGTGTGGTAGCTGTTATTATACGAGAATTCCACGAGTGGCCGATGCCTTTCCCAGCTGTTGCCAAAGTCGTTTACACAAGCGCGAAGCATGTCTTCTAATGTTTGAATAGTGCGTTCGGACTGCCCGTCCGTCTGTGGGTGATATAGATATGCTGTGCTCATAACTAAACGTGAGCCAAAAGACTTGTGCATTGCTTGCCACAGTTCCGAAGTAAAACGTGCATCTCGATCAGAGATGATAGAGGTGGGCACCCCGTGCCTCGAAACCACTTCCTTGAGGTATATCTTCGCCAGAGTGGAGAATTCATCTGTTGTCTTCGATTGCCAAGAAGTGTGCGGATTTCGTGAGTCGATCCACGATCACCCAGATAGTGTCGTTTCCGCGCTGTGATCTAGGTAGGCCAGTAACGAAATCCATGGAAATTTGCTCCCATTTCCATTGTGGTATCTCTGGTTGTTAGAGTAGGCCTGAGGGTTTCTGATATTCCGTCTTGACTCGCGCACAAGTCAAACACTTGCTGACGTAAGTTGCTATGTGGGCCTTCATGCTAGGCCACCAATACGTAGTCTTAATATCGTGGTACATCTTATCCGAACCAGGGTGTACTGAGTAGCGAGATTTGTGCGCTTCTTTCATCGCAAGTTCCCGTAAGTCGCCATAGAGTGGGACCCAAATGCGTCCTGTTACATAATAAGCACCGTCTTCCTTCTGTTCTAAGCGTTGCCTTGACCCGCGTAGGGCTTCAGCTCTAACGTTCTCTGGTTTCAGTGCTTCTATCTGAGCAGCTCGTATTTGCGAAGGTAGACTAGAATGGATCGTGAGTTGTAAAGCTCTTACGCGTTTAGGCGTAGTGTCCTTCCGACTGAGGGCGTCTGCCACTACATTGGCCTTGCCCGGGTGATACCTGATAGAGCACTCGTAATCATTCAGCAGTCCGACCCATCGTCGCTGTCGCATATTCAGTTCCTTCTGCTTGAATATGTGTTCTAAACTTCCGCGGTCGGTGTAGACGGCGCACTTGGTTCCGTATAGGTAATGCCGTCATAACTTAAGTGCGAAGATCACTGCTCCCAGTTCCAAATCAAGCGTTGTGTAGTTCCTTTCGTGCGTCCTAAGTTGTCGAGGGGCGTAAGCAATAACCTTCTCGCGTTGCATCCGTGTGTAACTGGGATCCTGATTCGAAGCATCATGGTATACCGCTAGATCACCCGTACCCTAGGGTGAAGATGATGCTCAGTGCATTACAAAGTTGGGATTCGAAAGCTGAAAAGACGTCCTCCTGTTTTGGTCTTTCACGAACACAACACCCTGCTGTGCCAACGAGACTTAAGCTGTGCGACCTTCGAAAATCTTGTGATTAAGCTGCGATAGTATCTAGTGGGACCAAGAAACTCCTGTATCCTCGAAGGGATCTTTGATGTTGATCAGTTCCTAACAAAATGGATCTTAGCGAGATCCATGTGTATTCCCACTTCGTTGTTTGATAAAAAGAAAATGTGTACTTCCCGAATCCTGAAGTCATACTTAGGTAGACTTCTCACGTAGACGCTCCTCCCCTAGAAGCTCTATAATGGAATACAAGTGTTGTTCAAGGTGCCCCTTTCTCCTAGAAGTGATTCAAAACGTACTAGATAAACACAGTTGCAGTGTGATCCATAAAGCAGCTGGTGGGTTGTTCACCCCAAAAGGTCATGGAATAATTCATCCGGTGTCTCCTGGAAATGGCCTTATTGCGTTCACTATGCCGTTTTAGGAACATCCTCCCTCTGGACTTCCATCTGATGTTAGTTCGTTCGCTACTCAATCTTCACATTGGAGCATGACCCATGTAACTGGTCAACAGGTTGTCAATACAGGATCGAGACAAACGGTTATGGGCTGTCACCTTGATGAGTTCTTAATAGTCAGTATACACAAGAAAAGGCCCATCTTCCCTAGGATAAGTGAGGCTCCCCCAAAGCGAAGAACCAGACCCTACAAAACTCCTGTCCAACGGTTCCTGTAGTTGCTTTGATAGGCCTTGCGACCTTCCTGGCGCAAAATGGTAAAAAGTACAAGTAATCAGGGCTGCCTCAGACGTGAGATCAAACTGAGATTCCGCCTAACAAATTTTCGGAAGAAAAACTGAATGTTCCTCGGATAGCACGCCGAGAGAAACAACGAACAACTGGTGGATCCTCGATCCACTTTTCCTTAGCCTTAACATCCGTAGCGGTTGCTAACACAGCGGAGTAATCCCTCTGTAGACGCTTCTGGCCTTCACAGCTGAAATGGCGCTAACTATTGAACTACTCTGACGCTTTAGAACAAATGCCGATTCTCCACACAAAGTTTTCTCCTCACTGGGTATATTCGCGTGATTCCTGGGTAACCAATTCACACTAACTACTGCGTTGTAACCATCGAGTGTGGTAGAAGGAAGGTCGACATCGGACACTCGTCCCACAAGGTCGTGTTTACATCCTGACGAACTCTTGAGATTCTATTTGACTTGCCATCAGTCGATTCCACATCTGGTTCAGTTTCAAGAAGTATCAGGGTCAAGCAGAACAGAGATGAAGCAAACAACTACCCATACCAGCTACCATGTTGCTACTATGCCTGGCGTCGCCGGCGCCAATCCTAAATGCCCTTCCACGAGCATCATTTCCAATGTTGTTGTTACGGTTGCGAGGATTTCCATTACTATCATCATTCCCTGGTTGTTGCCCTTGATGTTGTCGCGACTGTTGTTTCTGATGTCGTTGCTTGGAATGGTGCGCTACGATCCTTCACTGACAAGTCCACCTTGTCACGTTTCCGTGCCGCGTCCCAAGGTGTACTTATTGAGCTGGCCGTTACGCATTTCCGCACCATTGTCAATTGTCATCGCTTATGGCCCGACTGATTCGTAAGAGCTGGCTCCTATGAGCCGCTGACTAGGGTTAAGGGTTCGATTGGAGTCAATTCGCTGATGCTCGTTGTCGGTGACTAGGGTCGTTCAAATGCTGAAGCCAGTAAGGTACTACGTCTACCCTCTTGACTGAGTAATACACGGTATGTTGAGATAGTGTTGCAGAAGTGATCGCACTTCGGGATTTAAGACGTCAACACGTTAAGTTCCAGTAAGCGAAGAAAGGTGAGAAGGATATAGACCAATCGTTGTCGTTTCAACACCCATCCCGGGGATGTTCGTACAGGCACCTAATGTTCTACACAGTTTGCTAGGCGTTCATATGGGTGTTCAGGTACTACTCGATAGCATCGAGGTTCGAAAGGGGTGCAGGGAGAAGTGAAAAGATCGTGTTCGAGTAGGAGGCAATCATTGCTACGGCTCCTATGAACTGTTGTGTCTCTCATCATACAGATAACGAAACGGAACCCCTTTTTCACTTGTTAAGCCTCACTGGGACTCACATCCACCCCACTATATTATTATGTGTGCACCCACAATAATATTGTGATTTGCATGTTCATCTCAGCTCCTCTTAACTCATGTCAAATGGTTCCCCACACTCGAGTAGATTTCAAAGAGTATCAAGTAGTGTAAGTCATGGAGGTTTAGGGAATTACCACCCTATCAATCACATGATACGAGAAAGTGTACATAAATTCATGTTGGTGTGCTAACGTGCAATCACATGCAATATCGTATGTGGGCTTTCACTAGTTAGGCATACTAGTACGTATAGCGAAACAGGAAACATAAAGTAAGCAAACAAGTAAACACTGGTCCGAGCTATGAGGTCAAAAGTGTTGAGCCTTGCACTTGGAGTGTAGTGTCGTCACGAGTCACGGGTTATAGTCTGGTTTTCTCCAAAAAGATTTACCCCTTTTTAAAACCAAGTTCACTATAACCAATGGCTCTGATACCAATCTGTCACACCCCCAAAATCCACCTGCGGATAACACCCGCTTCGAGGGCGTGACTGACCAGGATCCAGCCACCAATTATACTGAGCATTTAATTAATAGTAGAAATATTTAAAATCCGAAGTAATTAACAACATTAGAGTTTAGATTCGGTAATTAGTTTAACAAAACAGCGGAAGCATAAACCAAAATAGTTTTAAAGACAGTTCATTGATCAAAACAGTTATCCCACCACACGGGTTTGACGAACACTACACTTCCCCAAGTAGCAGCTCCTGAATCATTGGTTACCTGCAAAGCATGCAGTAAGGAGTCAACAATAATGCTGAGTGAGTTCACTAGTTGTCCAGTTTTAATTACCAAAAACTTGTTTCACCGGTTAATTTATCCGTTTATACATGCCCTGGGGAGCTACCCCAAAAGTTAGCGACTAAACTGTTTTTCCAATACCGAACACTAGGTAACCGTTGCGTATCCGCAGGATGCCCCGATGTCAATGTTCTATCATCATTGACGGATTTCTGAGTCTATTAGTTCACGCCCGTCCCAAACCAGGGCACGGTGTGAGGCTGGTAAACACCTAAATAGCGCTATCAACTAATAACCCGCTCGCCTAACCCGGCGACTAATCGGTATTTGTAGTAGGGACTTGAGTGATAGAGTTTCGTTTAGTGCCGTTAGTTGCAATCCGTATAAACAGTAATTAACCAAAAGGTTTCCCAATACCCGGGAAGGAAAAGTAAGTTTTGTTCCCAATGACTAGGGAAGGTATGTAAATGGTATCCCCTTTTACCAGGGGATAGGGTTGTTAGTCTCGTGTCCCAAACCACCGGGACGCATGCTTTTAAGTTGTGAACTCACCTTGGGTTGCTCGGTAGGTTTAGGTTACTTGTCAATCACGTTGGTCACCACGTCCTAACATGGTTACCGGTATAGGTCAGGTTCGGTATACAAGTATTCACGTAAAACTTACACATAACTAACATGTATCAAGCATATAAGTAAACAGTGGGTTAATGGGCCGGCCTAAATAATTAAGCAGTCAACAGCAACACATAGTTCATTTAACAGATAGCCCAAGTTAACACAGAATGGCCCAATAACCAGAATGGACAGCCCACTCGCAACCAGCTGGTCTCGAGTCGCAACCAGGTGGTCTCGGCTTGTCACGCTGTGGTTACGAGTCGTAACCGTGGTCTCGAGTCATCATGTTTTGGTTGCGAGTCGCAACGGCGTGATTTCGAGTCGCAATCTCGTGGTTTCGAGTAGTCATGCTGTGGTTGCGAGTCGCAACTACGTGGTCTCGAGTTGTCTTGCCTTGGTTGCGAGTCGCAACGACGCGGTTGCGAGTCGTAAGCTGTCCCTTTCACGTACACGTGATGATGCAGATGCAACAGTCCGAAATTGTACCATGTATTCAGACCCAGATTAGGAAACAACCAATAAGGTTTCACTAACACTTTTCCTAAACTGACCAGCAATGAAAATAGATCAAACTTTGCCATTTTTACATCTTCAAGTCATATTCAAACAAGTTCATCTTATGTTCATCATTTTCTAGGGTTTTCATGCCAACATAAACACACATTTATGAACCGAAAATCACATATTTCTAGCAAGATCATCATGCAAGAACAAGAAACACACATGTTTGTAGCCGAAATCTCATATTTAACAACATCATTTTGCAAGGACAATGAAGCATAGATTGGTTAGCCATGAATACTCTTAGACTACCATTTTCTAACCATTTTTAAACATGTTACCACATATTGTCAAGCTTTACAAACCAACCTAAGAATCATGCATCTTGTTTCTAACCAAACATTTCTAGTTCATTTATCACACATAATTTCTACACACAAAATAGAACACTAACCGGTTTGAGAAGAAGAAGCCGTAAACAAGGAAAAGAACCGAGAAGATGGAGTGTCCGAGTTAGTGGTCTTGACCGAGTCCTTGTCCGGGATCCTTGCTTGAACCGAAAATTGAAAGGGATTGGGGTGTGTTGTTGAGGGTTTCTAGTTGAGAGAAAAATAGTAGAAGTGTGTTTGTGTGTTGTGTATGAAATGAGGGAAAGTGGGGAAAGATGGGGTATATATACCAAGGGATGTTTCGGGTTGGGCTTGGGGTTTCGGCCCAAACCGGTTACGGCCCAAAGGCCCACTCGCAACCGCCCGGTTGCGAGTCATGGTCTCGACTCACGTACATTTATATATAATACGTACATTCAACACACATTAAGCAAATAAAGATCACGTTTCCATTTAATAATATTTATATACACAAAATATTACAAGGTGTTCGTTCGGAAAAACCTCGAGTGTCACAGTTAAAATAGACGGAAGGGACAACTTTTTTTTCTCTTGGTGTCTAGCACTCTAACTTGCATGCTATTGTGAAAAGCCACATTGTATTATATTATTCTTGTTTGTAAATTGACGTGAACAAAGTGAATACACAATTTTACAGGGGTGCACAATACCGATCGGTCAAAAATGAATCTAACAATAAAAAGAGAGTTGATCATAAAATAACATAGTTCATTAAGTAACTAAATGTAATATATAACTTTGACATAATCTTCGCAATATTGTTTTTCTGCATGTTTTGGATTCTCTTCTTTTACGACATTTAGTGTTTCAATGTAATTTTTTCTCGAGGTGAATACCAGTATACAATTGTCCTAACACCTGCACTGAATATGCATGTTTTAGCCACTAATTACTATTAATAATTATCAATGGGGTGGTGATCCATTAGGAAATGCAAAACCCTTAAACGCCTGTGTTTGAGAGGAGAAGGTCTTGGGTTCAAGTCTCACATACGACAGGGATTAAAAGAAATATATGGTTCAAAAAAATTAATATTAATAATTAAAAAAAGAAATTGTCTTAATACTATAATATACCAATATTATAATACCAATTTAACGATAATAGAACTGTATAGAATAATAAATTTGTTATTTTATGTTTGTAATAAATATATATAATATATAATATAGATAAAGGGGATAGCGTGTGAGTGAAATTTTTTTTATAAAAATCGTCTTTTTATGTTGACACCATATTGCAAATATCTCATTTACGTTCAATAATTACTAAAAATGTACTCTATGTTTACAAACCCTTCCAAGTTATGTCCTTTGACCCTAACTTAGTTAATTTTCAGGGTTAAAACTGATCAAGTGGACCCCACATGAAATATTTTGTTCATTAATAAACATAAATAAAACTCACCTTCCATTCCTCTCTCTCTAGAAATAAACATATATTTCCCATATAATATTTTACCTTCAAATACCGGTACCGCAGCGTACCAAAAATTTTCGGTACCGGTACTGATACCCATATGACGATTTTTGATACCAGTATTTTTTATATTGAAAGGACCGGTATCAAACTCATCCCTACAAATGACATAATTGGGTTATACTTTATGAGTTATGACACTTATATTTCAATAATAAACTGAACATAATTGGTTTTAGTCGATTTGTGTTTATAAACTCAACAAAAATCACACGAGAATACATGTTTATTATAACACTTGATAAGAAATGTCAAAGGAAACAAACATCAACACATCTTTAGGTCTTTTATAAGTAATCATGATATACTAATTCCATCCGAACATAAATCGCCAGTTGTCATCTGCGCCATTCTGGAACGTTTCATTGTTTTTAGAGAAATACATACCACTCTTAGTAAGCAACCAATAACATCGATTCATGTGAAACAAATTCCGGCCACACATCCTGGCTACTTCTTTGTCGAAAACGTTGAGTTCAATCTTCTTTAAAGTAGTTGATTGAAGTTGACTAAACCAACAATGGTATCTATTAGTCTCGAAGAGATTTCTACGAAATTTCCATGTAAACGTGTCTCCCGGTAGGAGTAAACCTGGTGAAGGTATATCACATTGATAGATTACAAAAGGAATATCAGAATTAGTAATGTAGACTCTATATGGTTCAAAAAATTTGCTCGAAGGTGGAGTTTTGCTTATCGAAGAAGGGTCAAAACCGTTTACAATGATAAAAAAATGGAACATGAGATAAAGAAAAAAACACCATTTCGATAAGAACTTCATGGTTTTAAAGGATACTCAGATACTTCTCTATCTCAAGTTATGCACATATATATAGAGGATTGTGGCTTGTACCCAAATTAATGAGTGTGAGACGAAAATTACTAATCTTTGTTATAATAGACAATGTTTTGGTGAGAAATATGCATTTAATGTTTGTATGACAATTTTATATTAACATAATTGTTTTTTTTTTTAACAAAGGACATTGATGCTTTAATTATTAATTTATTATGTGATTCCAATAAAAGCTTTTTTCATTGATTATTTTTATATAACAATTATGTAATTTATTCTAATAAAAGCGTCTTTAATGATTATTTTATTTAACAATTATGTAATTTTAATGACTTCTTAGTATGTTGGGTGTCGTTTGATTATTAACTTCCATTAAATTATGCATTTTTGAGAAAAAGTTATAGATCTTAGATGGCATATCGTTTGTAACGAGGAATATGTTATAAAATAAAGAAAATTATGTGAGTCAAAGGATGGAAGTGATATTTACCCTGTATATTAATTTACAAAATAGTTTTGTATCCTGATTGTACATTTAATTTTGTGCAAGTCTGCACAGCTTTATGTACAACTGAGTAAAGCACATCTCATTTCATTTGACACGTTTCATATTTCTTTAGATGTTTCATGTTTATAGTTTTCTTCCTCCGCCTTATACATCTTTTATTGCTTCATAAAAAGTAAAAAATAACTTATGTTGTAGGTGGCAATGAACCTTGACATCATAAGTTACAAATGTCAAAAGTGTTAGATTATTAATTTATATAATATAAACAATGTTTTAATTATAAATACGCATTCAATTTTCCATAATAAAATTACATTGATAAGCATCGAACATCAAAATAATAAAAAAGTATATTTATGCATCTTCTATTGCTTTATAAAAAGCCGTAAATATCGCTGACTTACCGGGGAAATATGGATGGAGTTAACTAGCCGGATAAAAATAGCGAGATTTCAAACCTTTTGGATCCAGATGCAAAAAAACAAACCTTTGGATGAAAGTCGCAAAACTGGCCAAACCTCATGGACGAAAATGGCACTTTACTCTAAATTTGTTGAATTCGTATATATATGTTTGTTTACTACAGGGTGGTGATGGAGAAAGCATCAGATTGGATATTTAACCCGAGTGTTGCGGCGGACGCTACTACATCAAGTAGTATGGATGCCACATTATCGAATGGCGATGGAAGTTAGTCTCTCATACTTTTTTATACTTTCAATGTATATGGACAAAGATATTAGTATTGTTGTCTTGCAGAATACCGACTGATTGGACCGGTGAGTCACAAGGGTACCTCTGAGTACTATGTAGCGCACGTGTACAAAGAAAACTGAGTTTTTAGTACGCGCAATTGCACAAAAGCGTCCTAAAATGCTATTTTATAGGACCTTTCATTTAATAGGACCAAAACACATATTATGTTACTAGTTTGAATTACCTAGAAACAATTTTGATTAACCTAGTTTAAATACGAGTGAAATATTTTTCAAAACGAAATATATCTCATGGTCAGGTCCAGTTTCATACGGCCAGCTTTGGGTGCAAACCGCAAAGCAAACCGTTTCAGTATGAGTTGAAAACTTTGAAACCAACGACAAAAAACAGAAGAGTCAAGAAATAACAAAAGAGTAATAACAAGTATGTGGATCACGTTGTATAACAACAAAAAAGTAAAGTCAAGAAATAAATAGCTATACTAACATGAATACTTACTATGGCTAGCAGAATAGATTGCAAAAGAGATCGGTGGCTTGAAAAATGGAGGGCTTGAAAGTTAATAAGAACTCCAACTGAACCAATTATCTTCGAATAAAAAACTTACATATATGTAGTAAATCAAGTTTCTAATATTTTGATAGTAAGCATACTGAAGGGGTATTGTCCTAAAAACCTTACGCATGCACATGGGACCATACCACAACCTCATCACATAAACATTCTTAACAGAACCCTGCGCAACGGTTCTAAACAAAGATATAGAAGAAAACAAATCTTCAATAACCATGCGCCGGAGAAAGGACAAAACTGACCTTCGCCTAACACTCTTGCGCGGGCTCGTGCAAGAGTATAGTTAGACTTTGAAGCAGAATCCTAAATATCCTCGCGCGCCTGGAACCAAGACTTGAACGAAAGTGTTCTTTCTGTTATAACGAAATAGACACGTGGCAAAGGCATGAAAGGTTACAGCTGTAAACCTTCTAGAAAACTTCATGGTGCACAACCATTCAGTTACAACTGAATAGTGATGTGGCATCATCCTGGACGCCCATCTAAGTCACGATGATGGCACTAACTTGAAGAAAGATCTACATAAACCCACTTTCCACCAGGCATCTCCTCAGCCGTCAATCACACTCACGATCCGTGTGCATGGATGTGACGTTGGTGATTGACGGAAAAAGGGCATAACCGCTTACAGAAAATGCTTTTCGTTATCATCTCCGTCAACAAATTTTCCCGCCCAAATCCAGCAGATACAAAGGGCTGATTAAATGAGTTAAAGAAAGAAATAAAAGCTTCTCAAGTGTTTCAGCAGGCTGCTATTGCAAGAATTAAGGCAGCTACAGATCTAGTCCCTGAATAATTATGATTTTTAAAGATTTCAACACAAACTCACAAACCAAATTTGAGGTATAAGAAGTAGATACAAAGTAGCACTTAGATGATATTAAATCATATTAAATAGCAGACGCAAAATGATGTACTGTTCACAAGGTCCGACGCAAAATGTTATATATAGATAATTATTACAATAATTTAGATTCATGTTGTTTGGTTCCATTCATATGCTTCTATTTTTTCCACTTAATGATATTCTAAGGCCACTTTACTATTAAATAGTGATAACTTGTGTATAATCATTGTTAAAAAAATATTTATTGAAACAAAATACCATTAAATGATCATACAAACTACCTTCTAATGTGAACTTGTGTTTTTGTTTCTGAAGAAGAAGACTCTGGAATAAAAAGTTAAAAAGAGCCCAACTTTCAATTCAGTTTGTTGATCATACCTCCAAGAGGAAGCCAAGAAGAAGAAGACTCTCATAAAAATCAAAACACTTGTCACGTAAGAAGATGACCATTTTCTTTAAGAGTTCTTTCAATTAAAATATCTATGAATGACAAAGCCCTAATTTAAGACACCTTATTTGAAGAGATGTTTGATTAACCAACACTAATAACCAATTTGAAAGAAACTACTCATTTTGCCAAACTAAATGGAAACGATTTACATGAAAAAAAACTCTAATTGGCACCCGATTCAGAGCCTTAAAATTTAATAACGAACAGGGAATGTGATTAACACCAATCAGAGTAAATAATTGCTATCCGAAAGCAAATGACAAGTCAAAACAAAAATTAGACAGAAATAAACCTTTTAAGGAACGATTGAATATCAATGGTCTTCCAGATTGGAACAATCTGCTTTTATGCATTAGTTGGTGGTTGTTCATCGTCATCTCCTGCTCAAGAAACTGCAATCAAAAGAAGCACAAGATTGATTAATTGGATTGGATTTTGAATCGATAAACAACAAATTTGAAAGAATTTGTGAGAAAATTTGATTCAGTCTTATTCTAAAATTGGGAGAAATGCGTTAGGGTTTTGAGCAAGAAGGTAAAGAGTGAATTTCTTTGGTTTTTGTGGTGGACCAATCTGGGTAGCGGGAATTGAAATTTTGGGTGATATTTTAGGGGAGGGAAATGAAATAGTTTGGGTGAAAAAAACAATAACTTCTTTTTTTTTTTTAATGGCAAATTTCTTTTATTCCATATTATCTATTATCTATGTGATTTAAACTCAAGACCTCCAATCTCCTAAGGTGTCTAATGGTTTTGATTTTGCCTGGATCACCACCTCATTGGTAAAAAAAACAATAACTTTTATTAAATTAAAAAGATATTTAGACTAAATTACACTTTTGGCTGTAAGACCCGTCTTAAATTAACACGATTTTAATACTAGATACGCATTTTATTTAGAAATATGTACGTATTTTATTTAGAAATATGACCTTGCAAAAACTTTGTTAAGTTAACGTTAATACTAGTTTAAAACATTCAACTTATAACATCAAGTGTTTACATGTTTCATATTTAACCAAAACAAAATGTATTAACGCGGAAGCTTTGCTCGGATGTGTGTTCGATTCTTGTTTGTTGCTTGATCGCCATCCGGAAGCTACCCCACCTAATATCAAAACAAACATAAAAGTTAGTTTTGATAACTTAAAAAAAACATGTTAAAACAAGTTCGGTCATCATAATAAACAAAATAAAAAATAAATTTCCGGTTTTATGTCTCTCGCGCCCCGCGAGAGACTTCACTTAATCCTTCGCGGGCCGCGACAAAGCCCGCGTGTCGCGCCCGGATCACCAATTCCCTTCGCGTGCCATGGGGGAAACCAATTTCCAGCAGGACTGTGTCTTGTCCTGCATTTTCTACCCAGCTCAATTTTTCAACAAAAATCAAACTTCAAATGGCCATAACTTTTTATCTACATCGTCCGTCCGTTTTAGGTGATTCTCTTTCCTACGTGTCCGTAATTAAAATACGGATCCGTTTATCATATTTACTTGCATCAAAATCCAACTTATAGACTAAAAGCCTATAATTCCCTTTTTCAATTATTCGACCCGTTTATTTTATAAGTTCCATTACATGTTTGCCATTCATTTTTATTGCCAAACATTTTTTGTTTACCCATTCCCGGGCTATCAATCGTTTGCGTTTTTCGCTCCCATTACAGGGTTCGCGTACACTTTTACGGTCTCCGATTTACTTGCATCTTTCTAAGCATTTAATCCACAATCTACTTCTTAGTCTATTTTGACCCGTTTAGGGAATTTTGAGCATTTAAACATTAAACTCGCTCTTTTCACTTCGCACCTTTTATTTCCATACTAAACAACTAATTTTATTTCACCACAACAATTTTTGTGGTGGATTTAACATAAGGAACCCAAAATCCCAATTTCTACCCTTTGGTTGGTTATTTTACGCATAAGACCTGTTTTTAGACATTCGACCCACTAATGTCATTACCTAAATTGCACTTTTAACTATAATTTCATTTAGGCGTACCTGGCTCAGGTCAATGTATAGACCCGATTTATACCTTGCTTTCCTACGTGTCCGTAATTAAAATACGGATCCATTTATCATATTTACTTGCATCAAAATCCAACTTATAGACTAAAAGCCTATAATTCCCTTTTTCAATTATTCGACCCGTTTATTTTATAAGTTCCATTACATGCTTGCCATTCATTTTTATTGCCAAACATTTTTTTGTTTACCCATTCCCGGGCTATCAATCGTTAGTGTTTTTCGCTCCCATTACAGGGTTCGCGTACACATTTACGGTCTACGATTTATGTGACAACCCGAACATTTCAGGATAGTATCGTTTAACCTGGTGGTCTCAACGTCTCATTACTTCTCTTTAAACGTCACACATTCTGCGTTGTATGATCCGGTAACCATATATTAACTTAGTGCATCGGGCCACACCATAGTGTTCATGTTCGAGTGGGCCGCACCCAAAACCTAAGCTGGATATGAGGCCCAAACACCAAAGCCGGATCCCCCACCTCCCTTAATTGTAAACATAATTTGCTTACTAGTGGGGCAGCCTATTATATTTGGGCTTAAGCCCATATCGGCCAAGAAAAATGGAACTGGCCCAACTTCTTTGCTGTTCGCATAGAGCAGCCCAACACTCTTATCCTTATAAGTTCAGGAGTACGAATCATAATCTAAATCAAACTCTAATTTAGTATAAAACTGTAACAAACCCTACCCCACCCCCTCTAACCAATTGCGGCAGTAGAAGCAAAACCCCCTCCATCGAAATCACCATCATCATACTTTCTAGCTCTCGGTTAGTGCAGTTTCTCATGTTATTTAATTTGTTAATCTTCATGTTGGTGTGGTATGATTCACGTAGGAAAACTGTTGCTCGAGATATATGCATGTATTTGTGTCATGGTTTGCTATTGGTGATGCTAATAATAAGAGGGTCTTGTGTATGATAGAGTGGATAAATTAATTTAAGATCAACAAGTAACTGTTAGGAGCATTGATATTCGAAATCCTAACAACTTTAATCGTTGAATGAATTTTGCAATAAGGTTGCTTTCCATTAAATGATTGGCCCTGAATAAGGTTCTTTTCTATTAAAAGTAATTTAGCCATGCTTTATACTAAAAGTAATTTAGTCATGCTCGAGGACATGTGTTTGCATAATATTATAATATAATACAGGATAGTTGATCACTTAAATTATCAAATCCAAACAACTGATTGTGGCAGGCATGCAGTGAGTTTTAGAGGACCAAAACATAGGGGCGGCCATGTGGGTAGCTTAATATAGTCAAACACTTGAATTGAACTTTTATAAATAGCTGAACCCATGAGAGTTGTATTGAACTGCTAACAAATGATGTCAAATGCTTTTGGAGGTCCAATTACATAACACTTTTTAAAAGGGGTGTCGGCCATTATTCTTTCAATTCAATACATTTGTTTAGTTAATTAATATAATATAATATATTCTATAAAATAGGAAATTAAGGAACTTATTTGGTTGGTAGAGGGGGGCGGCCAAATAAAAGCTATGGGCTAAATAAATCGGCCCAATAGATTTTAAAAGGTGATTGTCAGTTTGTAAAGTGAATATATTCGGTCCAATTGAATTGATTTATCCTAAATCTTGTTGGCCAGCTTTAATTTTCATGTGAAAGAATGATGAGATCCACACTGTTTTCAGAACTTGTAAATCAAAGGGTTATACAATGGTGTTTTAGTGGTCGCACATGTCATGGGGGTCCCAATATAACTATAAATTGTATGTCAGGACTTATTTGCATTGAATAAATCTAGGTATATGAGGATAACAACTAAGGGTCTGATCATGTAATCGTTAGTGGGCGGTGCACATGTTAAGTTGAAGGGGTCTCCATGTGCCTTCTTTTACATGGCCGCATACTTGTATGTCTGCATGATGATTACATATGAATGATGATGTTACATACTGTTAATGATGATCTGAATGCATGAATATGAGTTAATATAATATATGTATGAATCAGTTTGCATGTGTGAATCGGTCCAATAGAATATTATTTGATCATACATGCCGGCTATGATTATAAAAATTACTTGAATTCCTTTATTGTCTAATGAATTGTTCCTTAACATGTCAATTCATGACATCAGGCCCATGATAGCCTTGAACTAATCAAGAGGCATGTGGGTGTTTTAACCAAGTTGTCAGACAAAGTCTATCACTCTATTGGGCCTCTAACTAATGGATCCTAAATACACTGACACAAAATGATTTCCACTTAATTTAGTGTATGATCTTTATTACTAGACCCAATTCCTTGTAACTTTGATTACATGATATTGTAATTGATTGGTTAGTTTTTAAGTGCATAGGTTATGAATGTCGATAAACTGTTGATACATGTACATGGTGCGAACAAGTTCATAACGACTAACGGCTAGGAGGGGTTTATATGATATTGATTTATGTGATCTAGTGTTGTTGCTTGTGGATATACCTTTGATAGCTTCGGATATTAATAAGTAGTAATGATGGATTGTGTTGTTAAGGTTAAGGCTTATTTGGCCACTAGCTGAATTGGAGGGTTGGGCTAGAGGCATAAGTCATACAGTTCTGGGTTGGGCCGGAACCGAAGTGGGCTGTCACAACTATGATCTGTGAGCTAACACTAAAGCTTAAGATGGACTTATAGATTTTATTTGGGCCGAAGTGTAACAGTAGGTTGCCTAAATCTTATGTGAACTATTAACTTGCTGAATAGATTATGTATACTTGTATTGTGGGGTTGAGGGTTATATGTCCCGAAAACATGAAGTTATGAGATGAATATGCTTATGCACCAAATGACATGCTAAGTGACTATTTGGGGACACTGGGTTGATAGATTAATTATTATGACATGAATTATATGTGTGTAATTCATGTAACTTAATTGTGTATTACGTGAATAAGTAGTGCCTGAGTTAATTGTATGTGAAATATGTGGACCATGTACACTCGAAACTGATTGTTGTCGGTAACCATGATAGGGTGTGTGTAATCAACTGACAAACAAGTAACTAAGTCCTACCGAGCAAACCAAAGGTGAGTTCATCTCTTGAGCATGCGTCCCGGTGGTTGGGACAGTCAGTGGGTATTCCTGGGAGGGATAAGTCTTTTGGGTAAAAACGGGAATGTTGGATAATATACTCTTCCTATCACCTTTCAAGTCCCTCCGTGTTGTTTGGTTACCAGGAAGGTAACATGGTATTAGTTAGTAGCGCTACTTAGGTTTGGCAACCTCACCCCGTATCTGGGAGAACGGGTGTTGAACTAATGACCTAGTCATGACCAATGCTTTGATAGGAGCATTGGAGAAAGGGCAAAATAATCAGAAGCCGTCTTGTATTGGGGTATTATCAACATTGTTTCAACATTACTTTCGGAATTAAATTCAATGGATTAACTAAACACTTGGTAATCAACGTTTTCGTAAAACTATGAACTCACCAGCGTTGTCTGATACACTTGTTGCATGCTCGCAGGTCGTTAGGTATCTTGGTTATGGGGAACTTGCTGTCTGGAGTAGCTGGAGTGGTCATGGGTCGACAGGAAGGATTTATGTGACTGATTTCTTGATACTATACTTTGGTTTTGGAACAGTTTAACATCGTTTAATATTTGCTTCCGCTGAACTTACTGGTTTTCGTTTAAATATTTTGAAGATGTTTTTATTAATAATGGGGATTTTAAATTATAACTTGTATGGGTTCAATGTAATTGGTGGCTCGTTATTGGTATGTCACACGCCTATCAGGGACACTCCCTAGGTGGTATTTTGAGGGTGTGACAGTTTGGTATCAGAGCCATTGGTTATAGTGAACTTGGTTTTAAAACGTTTTCATAAAACCAGTCTATAACCGAACAGTACCGACATCGACCATGACACTCAGCTCCAGACTGCAAGGTTCGTTTCTCATTTACTATTGCATAGTATATCTAGTGTACACTTATGTATGACATTGCACCTTAATGCACACTTGGCACAACAGCATGAGCCCTTATATTACCAACCCCTATTATGTGAACTGTTAGTGTGACACAACCCTTTGACTATTGTGATTCTTGATCCTGTGAACCCTTTTGCTGCTATTTGAATGTGGGGAACCTTTTAGCGCAAGTTAAGAGGCACTGAGATAAGCATGCAAATCGCCTTATTATTATGGGTGCACACATAATCATAACGCGAGGTGCATGCAAGTCCCAGTGAGGCTTAACGAGCGTGGGAAGGGTTCTGCCCTATTGTGTGTAAACTTGGTAGATTGTAGGTTTCAACGTGATACTCGACTTTTACCTCATTTCGACCCTTAAGATAGTTCCCTTCTCTTATTTAGAACCATGAGTGGACGTGGAGGAGGCCGAGGTGGTGGACGTGGTCACATTGCTATGACCTAGGCCGAATTAACCGACTTGATCAACACTCGTGTAGCTGAAGCCCTAGCGGCTTACCAGGCTGGTACGATATGTGCCAATTACTTTCTATCCTTGCGTCGTATACTCGAATCTTACCTGTGCGTCTTACTTCCTTCGTTTTAGGTCAACCTGCGAATCAAAACCATCCACCTGCTTGTACGTACAAGATGTTCATGGACTGTAAGCCACAGACCTTCAGTGGGACTGAAGGGGCTGTGGGACTCTTGCGTTGGTTCGAGAAGGCTGAATCAGTATTTGCTATGTGCAACTGTCCCGTGGGGGACCGTGTGAAGTATGCTACAGGCACTTTGGAGGATGGTGCCTTAACCTGGTGGAATGCCCAAGTGCAAATGTTGGGTATTGAGATGGCGAATGCCACTACCTGGGATGATTTCAAGGAGTTGATGCGGGAGGAGTATTGCCCTCGTGATGAGATTCAGAAACTGGAGAACGAGTTCTACAACCTGAAAATGGAGGGTTCTGAGATCGAAGCATACACTAGGAGGTCTAATGATCTAGCAACTTTGTGCCCTAACATGTCTCGACCCCCACCCCGGCGAATTGAGTTGTATCTCAAGGGCTTAGCACCAGCTGTTAAGGGGTACGTTACTGTTGCAAACTTAGACAATCTGCCCAGAATCGTCCGTTTAGCACATAAGATTACTGACCAAGAGGTCGAACGTGGCAACTTGCCGCCACGTGTTTCTGCTACTACCTCGACTGCTACAGCTACCACACCTGCTAGTGATCACAAGCGAAAATGGAACGATACTGACAAAGCTACCGGTGCCAGCCAATCTCAGAAAAGGGCAGACAACAGCACCCACCGTAGTTTTAGCCAGTCGTCTTCTGTGAACCAGAATCAGAGCAACAATTCAAATCAGGGTTCTTACGCGGGAAAGCTACCAAAGTGTGATAAGTGTATGTTCCACCATCGCGGGCCATGCACCCGAGTATGTCATAGGTGCAACAAGGTGGGTCATATGGCTAAAGATTGCAGAGTCTGGCTTCCAAAGCAGCCGCAGCAGCAGCCACAACAACAGGAGAGGCAGCAGTCTCAACAGAACCATGGAAATCAAAAGGGGTGCTTTCAGTGTGGTGATGAGGGTCATTTTAAGAGGGATTGCCCTCAGCTTAATCAGAATGCTGGCAACAACAACAATACTGGGAGCGGCAACAATGGGAACAATGGTGGGAACGGAGCACGTGGAGGAGTGTATACTATTGGCGCTGGGGGAGATTCGCAGTGAGGGCAATGTTGAGACCGGTACGTCTTCTTCGAATGATCTTTTTCTGCTTCTGTTTTATTTGACTCTTGTTTCGATTGGAGTTATGTGCCTTAGGGTTCAGTCGTCAATTAGGACTGACTCCCACCTTTCTTGTAAATAAGCATACAGTAGAATTAACTGATAGTAAATCGATAGAAGCTTTTCATGTTCTTTTTGGTTGTAAACTTGATCTCGTGGGTCAAGTGTTCGACATTGACCTACTTCCCAATACCCTTGTGAGTTTTGAAACCCAACCCTACAACACGCGGAGCATCACTTCTATCCGAGAGTACCGATGATACAGCGATATACCATGATGGCTTAATTCAGAGTCCCAGTTACACGCGTTTGTCGTTTGGCAACACTAATCTTTACCCACCAAACTCTGTTTTGGACAAATGATACACACGCGCGACCGCAATGTGACGAACCTCCCTGTTGTGCCATGCCGCCATGCACCACTACTGGAAATTATTTCTAGACAACAAACTTGCTGGCCAAATCCTTCGGATGTTTAATGAACCCCTGTTTCGCTCGATTCTTTGTACGAACCTCATTAATTCCCTGTTTCTTTGATTGGCAACTGATATAACGAAACGCTAACAACCATTCCATGATTTCCACCGATCATAAGATTAGCACCCTCCAGGCGTTGTAAAGTATCTATAGATCGAGTTCGTCGGAACTCACTTCAAGCCATTGTTTTAGATCAATTTTCGGGACGAAAATTCTTTCAAGTTGGGGATGATGTGACACCCCGCGAAAACGCTTAACAAAACTAGCTTCCTCAGTGACCGTTTGCCAAATTTCGGGACGAAATTTCTTTCAAGTTGGGGATGATGTGACAACCCGAACATTTCAGGATAGTATCGTTTAACCTGGTGGTCTCAACGTCTCATTACTTCTCTTTAAACGTCACACGTTCTGCGTTGTATGATCCGGTAACCATATATTAACTTAGTGCATCGGGCCACACCATAGTGTTCATGTTCGAGTGGGCCGCACCCAAAACCTAAGCTGGATATGAGGCCCAAACACCAAAGCCGGATCCCCCACCTCCCTTAATTGTAAACATAATTTGCTTACTAGTGGGGCAGCCTATTATATTTGGGCTTAAGCCCATATCGGCCAAGAAAAATGGAACTGGCCCAACTTCTTTGCTGTTCGCATAGAGCAGCCCAACACTCTTATCCTTATAAGTTCAGGAGTACGAATCATAATCTAAATCAAACTCTAATTTAGTATAAAACTGTAACAAACCCTACCCCACCCCCTCTAACCAATTGCGGCAGTAGAAGCAAAACCCCCTCCATCGAAATCACCATCATCATACTTTCTAGCTCTCGGTTAGTGCAGTTTCTCATGTTATTTAATTTGTTAATCTTCATGTTGGTGTGGTATGATTCACGTAGGAAAACTGTTGCTCGAGATATATGCATGTATTTGTGTCATGGTTTGCTATTGGTGATGCTAATAATAAGAGGGTCTTGTGTATGATAGAGTGGATAAATTAATTTAAGATCAACAAGTAACTGTTAGGAGCATTGATATTCGAAATCCTAACAACTTTAATCGTTGAATGAATTTTGCAATAAGGTTGCTTTCCATTAAATGATTGGCCCTGAATAAGGTTCTTTTCTATTAAAAGTAATTTAGCCATGCTTTATACTAAAAGTAATTTAGTCATGCTCGAGGACATGTGTTTGCATAATATTATAATATAATACAGGATAGTTGATCACTTAAATTATCAAATCCAAACAACTGATTGTGGCAGGCATGCAGTGAGTTTTAGAGGACCAAAACATAGGGGCGGCCATGTGGGTAGCTTAATATAGTCAAACACTTGAATTGAACTTTTATAAATAGCTGAACCCATGAGAGTTGTATTGAACTGCTAACAAATGATGTCAAATGCTTTTGGAGGTCCAATTACATAACACTTTTTAAAAGGGGTGTCGGCCATTATTCTTTCAATTCAATACATTTGTTTAGTTAATTAATATAATATAATATATTCTATAAAATAGGAAATTAAGGAACTTATTTGGTTGGTAGAGGGGGGCGGCCAAATAAAAGCTATGGGCTAAATAAATCGGCCCAATAGATTTTAAAAGGTGATTGTCAGTTTGTAAAGTGAATATATTCGGTCCAATTGAATTGATTTATCCTAAATCTTGTTGGCCAGCTTTAATTTTCATGTGAAAGAATGATGAGATCCACACTGTTTTCAGAACTTGTAAATCAAAGGGTTATACAATGGTGTTTTAGTGGTCGCACATGTCATGGGGGTCCCAATATAACTATAAATTGTATGTCAGGACTTATTTGCATTGAATAAATCTAGGTATATGAGGATAACAACTAAGGGTCTGATCATGTAATCGTTAGTGGGCGGTGCACATGTTAAGTTGAAGGGGTCTCCATGTGCCTTCTTTTACATGGCCGCATACTTGTATGTCTGCATGATGATTACATATGAATGATGATGTTACATACTGTTAATGATGATCTGAATGCATGAATATGAGTTAATATAATATATGTATGAATCAGTTTGCATGTGTGAATCGGTCCAATAGAATATTATTTGATCATACATGCCGGCTATGATTATAAAAATTACTTGAATTCCTTTATTGTCTAATGAATTGTTCCTTAACATGTCAATTCATGACATCAGGCCCATGATAGCCTTGAACTAATCAAGAGGCATGTGGGTGTTTTAACCAAGTTGTCAGACAAAGTCTATCACTCTATTGGGCCTCTAACTAATGGATCCTAAATACACTGACACAAAATGATTTCCACTTAATTTAGTGTATGATCTTTATTACTAGACCCAATTCCTTGTAACTTTGATTACATGATATTGTAATTGATTGGTTAGTTTTTAAGTGCATAGGTTATGAATGTCGATAAACTGTTGATACATGTACATGGTGCGAACAAGTTCATAACGACTAACGGCTAGGAGGGGTTTATATGATATTGATTTATGTGATCTAGTGTTGTTGCTTGTGGATATACCTTTGATAGCTTCGGATATTAATAAGTAGTAATGATGGATTGTGTTGTTAAGGTTAAGGCTTATTTGGCCACTAGCTGAATTGGAGGGTTGGGCTAGAGGCATAAGTCATACAGTTCTGGGTTGGGCCGGAACCGAAGTGGGCTGTCACAACTATGATCTGTGAGCTAACACTAAAGCTTAAGATGGACTTATAGATTTTATTTGGGCCGAAGTGTAACAGTAGGTTGCCTAAATCTTATGTGAACTATTAACTTGCTGAATAGATTATGTATACTTGTATTGTGGGGTTGAGGGTTATATGTCCCGAAAACATGAAGTTATGAGATGAATATGCTTATGCACCAAATGACATGCTAAGTGACTATTTGGGGACACTGGGTTGATAGATTAATTATTATGACATGAATTATATGTGTGTAATTCATGTAACTTAATTGTGTATTACGTGAATAAGTAGTGCCTGAGTTAATTGTATGTGAAATATGTGGACCATGTACACTCGAAACTGATTGTTGTCGGTAACCATGATAGGGTGTGTGTAATCAACTGACAAACAAGTAACTAAGTTCTACCGAGCAAACCAAAGGTGAGTTCATCTCTTGAGCATGCGTCCCGGTGGTTGGGACAGTCAGTGGGTATTCCTGGGAGGGATAAGTCTTTTGGGTAAAAACGGGAATGTTGGATAATATACTCTTCCTATCACCTTTCAAGTCCCTCCGTGTTGTTTGGTTACCAGGAAGGTAACATGGTATTAGTTAGTAGCGCTACTTAGGTTTGGCAACCTCACCCCGTATCTGGGAGAACGGGTGTTGAACTAATGACCTAGTCATGACCAATGCTTTGATAGGAGCATTGGAGAAAGGGCAAAATAATCAGAAGCCGTCTTGTATTGGGGTATTATCAACATTGTTTCAACATTACTTTCGGAATTAAATTCAATGGATTAACTAAACACTTGGTAATCAACGTTTTCGTAAAACTATGAACTCACCAGCGTTGTCTGATACACTTGTTGCATGCTCGCAGGTCGTTAGGTATCTTGGTTATGGGGAACTTGCTGTCTGGAGTAGCTGGAGTGGTCATGGGTCGACAGGAAGGATTTATGTGACTGATTTCTTGATACTATACTTTGGTTTTGGAACAGTTTAACATCGTTTAATATTTGCTTCCGCTGAACTTACTGGTTTTCGTTTAAATATTTTGAAGATGTTTTTATTAATAATGGGGATTTTAAATTATAACTTGTATGGGTTCAATGTAATTGGTGGCTCGTTATTGGTATGTCACACGCCTATCAGGGACACTCCCTAGGTGGTATTTTGAGGGTGTGACAATTTACTTGCATCTTTCTAAGCATTTAATCCACAATCTACTTCTTAGTCTATTTTGACCCGTTTAGGGAGTTTTGAGCATTTAAACATTAAACTCGCTCTTTTCACTTCGCACCTTTTATTTCCATACTAAACAACTAATTTTATTTCACCACAACAATTTTTGTGGTGGATTTAACATAAGGAACCCAAAATCCCAATTTCTACCCTTTGGTTGGTTATTTTACGCATAAGACCTGTTTTTAGACATTCGACCCACTAATGTCATTACCTAAATTGCACTTTTAACTATAATTTCATTTAGGCGTACCTGGCTCAGGTCAATGTATAGACCCGATTTATACCTTGCTTTCATTTGTCGTTACTTTATAGCGACACACTTATCCACCTCCGGTTCACTCCTATGAACATACGACTTGACAACCATCGTTAGTCAATATTGTCAAATGGTGTTATCACCACCATTGGTGTTATCACCACCATTTGACCCGTTTGGCCTTTATGACCAAACATTTGCATTTATAACAAAGCATGATTTTTTAACTACCCATTCACACGTCCGACCCATTTCGGAATTTACTACAAAAATTCTTTTTTCTTACATTTTTAACCCATTTCGGGGCTTACGCCGTGGGTACCCATTTAATCTCAATTTACATCGAGTCATCATGTGACTAAATTACCCCTTTTTATCCCTTTTCCCATTACTAGTTACGCTACTAGGAAAATTTAAGAAAACATATAAATTCTTAGTCAATTCATGACTAAACTACCATTTGCCTCTTTTTACCATTAACCTTGGTTTTGATTGTTTTTATTCGTTCCGACTCATTTTGGTTCATGTCGGAACCCATTTTTCAAAAATAATCCGTTGTCGTATTTATCGCCTATAAAACAATTAAGTATACTACAAATGGGTGTAAGCTTTACTTACCTTGCATCTGATTTGCTCTTTTTCCGCGCATTCGATCCGTTTGACCCGCTTCTTTCCCAAGCCTCCACCTAGCTTGTCGAGCGTCAAACTATTATCATAATCATAAGATGGTTAGATTAGTTATCATTAATTATGACTATTCCATCTTACAGATTTACATCAAAATTTACCATTTGATTTAATTTTGGTATGTTTGACTTTTAAAGGTCAAACTGCCTATTAGCATAAGTGATTATACTATGAAACTCGACATTTCATTTAAGCAGTTTGATAAGTATCCGATAGGCATTATTCTTACGCCACCGTTTTAACTACTTTTTAAGTCTAGGTTCATGCTATTATTAACATTCGTATCATCATCTTTACTTACTTAGTCAAAACCCACTTAGTTCATACTTGATTATTTGACTAATCACTAGTTTATGGCACAATTCTAAAAGTTTGCATCTAGGGTTTGTTCCTAGACATAAACTCACATTAATTTCACTAAAACATTAAATTTTCATACAAGAATTTCATTCATGCATGATTATCAAAATTTCAAAATATCACCAAATTATAAATTTCGACATACCTTACGATCCCCTTGACTTGGTGATCGTTTATATATATTCAAATCCGAATTTGGTCTTCGATTGATCCTTTAATTTGAAGATTTGGTTGAGTTAGGGTTTCACCCTTTTTTGTCTCCTGATGATCGATCCAGAACACACACACTGTGTGTGTGTGTTTTGTTTTAAATTTTCTTTTAATAATCAAACTTCCAAGTATTTCCCCCTTTGGCCCCTCAAGTTTTGTTAATTAATAAGTAGGCTATAAGCTACTTATTTTCAACAATATCTTGTTATGTTAACTAGGTTAAACATTCTTAGTTAACTTAGTGAGTTCGGGGAGGTTATAACCCGTTTTATTTAAGTCCCGTTAACTCGGGCTTCTTATAACCTTTAAAGCTTTTATTCATATATATATATATATATATATATATATATATATATATATATTAGGTTTGGTTTATTTATTTTGATTCTAATATTTACCGGGTTTACTTGTACCACTAACGGTATTTTACCCGTTTATTTTTGGTTAATTTAATATAATTAACAAACCGGTTTTTGGGGTGTTACATTGCCCCTGTGTTTATATCACTTTTACCCTTTTAACCTAAAAAATATTTTTTTAACATCTAAGCCCCTAAAGTCTTTTTTTCTAACCCTTTTGCCCCTAACATTTTTTTTCTAACCCTTTTGTCCCCTAACATTTAATGGATGAGGATAGTGTTAGGGGCCAAAATGGTTAGAAAAAAAGACACTGGGGCTCATATGTTAGAAAATTATTTTTGGGATTAAAAGGGTAAAAGTGATATAACCATAGGGGCCGAAAACGTAATTTACTCAGATATTTATTTAGATGTTACTAATTTACTGTTAATAAATGTAAAAAATAAACAAATTAATATGAAAAATATGTAAATATAACATTAAAAAAATATAGAACCTAATATGAAATCCAAGGTTGAAATTTTTAGTGACACACAAAAACTGCCACTAAAAACTAAATTTAGTGGCATAAAAGTTAACTGCCACTAAAAGTTTGTGTTAAGCAAATATGGCACACGTAAAGTGCCAATAAAACCTATGTTAATGGCACAAAAGCAAAATGCCACCGAAGGCGTGTCAAGTGCCATTAAAACCTATATTAATGGCACAAAACCTATATAAGACCCTAGTGTCAAGTGTCATATTAAGTTACGTTATAATAGAATTCTAGCGAATAAGTGTCCTACAAAACTAATGTTTTATGACTTAAATATCAGGTGTCCTATTACAGTGTATTGTAATAACACCACAATGATTAAGCGTTCTATAAAGGTTAAATTTATAAGACCCAAGTGTCAAGTGTCTTTTAAGTTATATTATAATAAAACTCTAGCGAATAAGCGTCCTATAAAGCTAATGTTTTATGACTCAAATATCAAGTGTCCAATTACGGTGTATTATAATAACACCACAATGATTAAGCGTCCTATAAAGTTTAAAGTTATAAGACCCAAGTGTCAAGTGTCCTATTAAGTTAAGTTCTAATATGACTTCGACTAGAAAGGGTCTAATAACACTGAACATTTATGACTTAACTACAACGTGTCTTATTAAGTTATGTTACAATAGGACCCCAGATGATCAAGTGTCCTAATACAGTACCACATAATGGGACACTAACAATTAAATGTCTTATAAAGTACTTTATTAGGATCTACATTTTAAGTGTCCTGTTAAATTATATGATAATAGGACCCTAAAAAATCATCCATCCCATTAAATAGATTTTTAGGACACCGGTTTAGTAGAGTATTTTATAAAAGGACCCCAAAAGTTCATTAGTCCTATTAAATAGTTTTTTAGGACCCTCTTTTTACAAGCGTCCCACAGAAAAGGTCCTAAAAAGCCATTTTTGTTGCAGTGTAAGTTTCCGATGAAAAACTTGGTCACATTCTCTCCTCCTCTCCCTCTGCTCCCCATTCGCCTGTTTCCAATTCTTAACTATGCTTTCTAAACTCCTTACCTCTTTGATTTACTTATCAATATTTTTATTTTATTGCTATTAAATATTTTATATTTGGATTTGGATGTTGATTATTGGTATTTTGAATTTGTTTTTAGCGTCTTCACGCTAAAGTTGCGGAGATGTCTTGTGTTGATATGTCCTTGAAGATGACCGTACATAATGTGGATGGAGTTGATATGGCTATTTCTTTTTGACCTGAGAAGCATGGTGGTGGGTTTAGATATATTTCTTATAAATGACGGAAGAGGTTCACTAAGCCGAATGGTATAATCGCACCTCATAAATGCACCTTTGTTTACTGTCTGGATCAAGCCAAAATGATTTAGAAGTAAGTCTCCAAGTAGTTTTTCTGTTGATAAAGTCCAAACAGTTTTTGATGAAGTTGTGTGGTTGTGTACAATGGTAGTTCGTATGTTTCTAATGGTCTTTGTTTCAAGACAATAGTATATGTGTGTTTTGTTAATGGTCTTAGTAGATCCAACTATTGTGAATATCTTTTGTAAATGTTGGTTGTTAAGTTGGACATATATTAGTTTGGTAATATGTAAACTTTAGATATTAATCATGTGGCCTTTTGTATTAGTTGATATTATTTTACCTTTGGTTTATATTTGATGTTTTTACTTTTACAATATCTGGTTACATTTTTTAATTAAAAATTCAAAATTTTTTTTTATATAAGTTTACTATAAACTTTTAATAATATTTGCTTTTCGATTTTTTTATATCAGTTTTTCCAAATGTGAAAAATACAAAATGAAAAACAATTATTTTATAAATTAATTTATAACCGGTATGATTCAATCAAGTTATTTAAATTGCTATTAATAATTAATAGGCGATTAACACACTACTTTCCATTTTTTCCTTATACATCGGCTCATTTTGAAATTCAAAATCATAAATGTAGTTATTACACATATTTGACTAATTTGAGTATACATTTTAATTCGATATTCGTTTCACAAATTACTATATATTAATAAACGAGTTGAAATAAATAAATAATGATTTTAATATTATAATAATATATAGGTTTTTTAATACTTTTATTATTTTAATATTATAATAATAGTTATTTTCTTTACTTTTTAACTTTAATCTTTTTTTTAATACCAGGGGTTAGGATAAGCTTGGTGTCAGCCGGTATCGAACGAGTACTGGTATCAAAAATACCGGTACGGTCCTGTTCGATATAAGTACATGAAGGTAAAAAAACCGGCACAAATACAGAAAACGCAAAAAGTTGGTGCCGAATTGATATTGGAAATCTTTTGTTTCGGGGAATTCAGTGCTGCTACCCGGTACCATTTGCTCATCCCTGATCACGGTTACCGCATGAACAACGGTATCGTACAACCTTTTTTTGATGATCTTCTTCAACTTTTAATTTTTTATTTTATTAGTTTCAGGGGTAGGGATGAGCTCGGTGCCTACCGATACAGAATCGGTACTGATACCGAAAATACTGGTTACGGTACCGGTATATGAACGTAAAAAACGGTAGTGAACTGAACTGTCACACCCTCAAAATACCACATGCGGTAACCCCGCTAGGAGTGTGACGTACCAGGATCTAGCCACCAATCACATTGAACTAACCACAAGATATTTAACAAAATTCTCATTCATTAAGTTCAAAACATTCATAAAACATAATCCAAGTTAAATGGTTTCAGCGGAAGAAAATAGTAAAACACTGTTCAAATGTTTCAAAAACCAATGTATGGGAAGTCAGTAAACAAGTCTTCTAAATCCAAGCAACACGACCCATGACCACTCTAGCCATCCAGATAGCAAGTTCCTTATCCAAAGCATCTAACAACCTGCGAGCATGCAACAAGTGTATCAGACAACACTGGTGAGTTCATAGTTTTACGAAAACGTTAGTTAATAGATGTTTAGTTCAATTCATTGATTACAATGTTGATAATAACTCGAATATAAGACGGCTCCAGATTTATTTTGCCTTTTCCCCAATGTTCCTATCAAAGCATAGGGCATGACTGGGTCATTAGTTCACACCCGTCCTCTCAGGTATGGGGTGAGGGTGCCAAACCTAAATAGCGCTATCAACTAATACCCCGTTACCTCTCAGGTAACAAACAAGATGGGACTTAAGGGTGATAGGATGAGTGTATTATCCAACATTCCAGATTTTACCCACAAGACGTATTCCTCTCTAGAATACCCATTTGATTTACCCAAAAACCTATCCCTCTCAGGGATACCCAATGACTGTCCCACCCACCGGGACGCATGCTCAAGAGGAATGAACTCACCTTTGATTTGCTCGGTATGTTAAGTTACCCATCCAAGTTGGTCAACCCAAACCCTACTGTGGTTACCAATCAACATCAGTTTCACAATCAATCAAGTTACTTATTTCACACAGTTTGCATTTAACACAAAGACCACCGAGTATCACATAGCAAGTACTTAGTTTTCATATAAACCCACATCCGATGTGCAAGTCATATATTTAACATTTAACAACGAATTCGCTATTTACACGAGTCAAGCCAGTTCCTCATTTCTAAATGCTATTTTTAACATGTAATACATGTAGTTGTTTAAACAGAACCATTCATCATTACATGCATCAACATTGTTCAACTATTCTGTCAATTTACACATTTGCAGCATCTCCACGATGGACCAGTTCTTCGTGGAATGCCTTCCTGGCGAAAGACCCTAATGGCGAAAGACTGTTCTTTGCCGAGAATGCATGTGACGAAGGACTCTAGTGTTTCGTCGAAGTCTGGTCAACGAAGGACCATGTTCTTCGTCGAGCCGTGTCCTTCGTCGAGATGTCTTTCGTCACTGCACATAACAGTCAGTTACAATTTTTCCTTAATCTCAGCCGCAACGTACGCTAACACTTTAACAGTTTCTCAATCAGATCAAATGACATTTTTACACCATGAATGTGTAATCTACTCATGAATAATCATTAGCCATCCCAACACAACAGGGCTCATCATTCAAATCATACTTAAACAATCGATAACCCTAACCATACAATGGTCGCACCAAATAAGATTCATTAGTTTAGTATGACCTTAGTTCTACGAACACATGGTCCAATCACAATGCAAACATAACCGCATACAAATCATAACAAGCAATTTATCATGTGAATCACCATACTAATCGATCGAATCATCAGTTGTTAATCCAAGGATTTCTAATCATTACGTACATATAGTTTAATTCAAATTCAACCACATGTTCTAGCTTTACGTTCTAAACAATGAAACCCTAGTTTTCATAAAATCATGACGTCAAGCTTCTAGCCACAAACAATAATAGATACTAACCGTGATACCGAAGCGATTAGTTTGAATGAAAAGAAGGGCTTCAAGATCCTAAAACTTTCCGTCATGCAGAGAGTAGGGAAAGAGGGATTAGGGTTTTGTGTTCACGTCCAATGATTATGAGAGGTTAAACAAACAACAATACTCTTGGGCCGCAATCCATTCTGGGCCGAGGCCCTTTTTGGCGAAAGACTACTTGGCGAAGAACCCTTCTTCGCCAGGAATTGGTTATGGCGAAGAACTCTTCTTCATCGACATGAGTTGGGCGAAGAACCTCGGTTCTTCGTCGACATGGGTTTTTCGTGAATCAAGTGTTATGCCTAAACATTGAACAGTTAAACAACTCCTAACTTTCATGCAACAACCAAAACATAACTAACACTTTAACCATTCATACACAAGGCACATGATACAATGCAAAACAATTCGCGAAGAGAAGATCGTGAAACAAGATTACAAAATAAGTGAGGCGTAGCGGGAAGACCTTGAAATCTTGGGTTGTCATATCATCCCCAACTTGAAAGATATTTCATCCCGAAATTTGACAAGTAATCCAAAGCAACATGATGTTAAGTCAGGATGACTGTGGATTTTCCACAGGTGTCACATCATCCCCAACTTAAAAGGGAATTTCGCCCCGAAATTCACCAGTTACATCAGATTTAGATTTGTCAGTTGGGAATAAGTGAGGGTACTTGAGCTTCATCTGATCCTCGCGCTCCCACGTGAACTGGTCCACGTCTTGAGTTCCAACGAACTCTCACAATCGGGATTCAGCTATGCTTACGAACCTTGACTTCCCGATCCATAATTTCAATGGGGACAAACTGCAATTTTTCATCAATTCTTAGTTCTTAAAGTGGTACCACAAGTGTTTCATCAAATAGACACTTCTTTAGTTGCAAAACATGGAAAACATAATGAACGTTACCCAACTCATCAGGTAACTCGAGCTTGTATGCCACCTTACCGATATGTTCCAAAACTTTGAATGGCCCAACATAGCGTGGATTAAGCTTGACGCGCTTCCCAAAGCGCACCATACCCTTCCAGGGTGAGACTTTCAACATAACACGATCTCCTACAGCAAACTCAAAGGGTTTCCTACGCTTGTCAGCTTAGCTTTTCTGACGGTCGCGTGGCGCCGCCATGCGATTTCTGATCTGGATAATCTTTTCCGAAGTTTCAAGAACAAGTTCCAGATCTGTGATCTGGCTGTCACCCACCTCAGCCCAACAAAGAGGAGTACGACATTTCCGGCCGTACAATGCTTCAAACAGAGCTACCTGGATGCTAGTGTGGTTACTGTTGTTGTAGGAGAACTCGATCAGCGGTAAGTGTTTCTCTCAGCCCTTACCAAAATCGATGACACATGCTCGTAGCATGTCTTCAAGTGTTTGGATGGTTCGATCGCTTTGGCCATCCGTCTGCGGGTGATAAGCAGTGCTCATGTTGAGACGTGAGCCGAATGATTTATGCATAGATTGCCACAAATCAGATATGAAACGTGGATCACGATCAGAGATAATAGAGGTTGGCACCCCGTGCCTAGAAACCACTTCCTTCAGATAAACAGCAGCAAGTTGTGGGAACTTATCCGTTTCCTTGATCGCAAGGAAGTGTGCAGATTTCGTGAGGCGGTCAACGATCACCCAGATGGTATCGTTTCCATGTTAAGTTCTTGGCAAACCTGTGACAAAATCCATAGCGATTTGCTCCCATTTCCACATGGGTATTTCTGGTTGTTGAAGCAGGCCTAAGGGTTTCTGATACTCTACCTTGACCTTCGCACAAGTCAAACACTTACTCGTATACGTTGCGATGTTAGCTTTCATCTCCGGCCACCAATACAAGACCTTGAGGTCCTGATACATCTTATCAAAACCCGGGTGAACAGAGTATCGAGACTTGTGCGCTTCGTCCATCACAAGCTCCCTAAGATTTCCAAACAAAGGAACCCATATCCGATCCATAAAATAATATATGCCGTTAGATATTTCCACGATTCGTTTCTCCATGCCCCGTAAATACTCCGCTTTAATGTTTTCTTCCTTCAATGCTTCAGCCTGAGCCGAACGAATCTGATCAGGAAGATTTGAGTGAATAGTGAGCTGCAAGGCGCGGACACGTTTGGGTTTTGATTCTTTCTACTAAGGGCATCAGCTACAACGTTTACTTTGCCTGGGTGATACTTGATGGCACAATCGTAGTCGTTCAATAGTTCTACCCAGCGACACTGTCACATGTTCAATTCCTTCTGGTCGAAAATATGCTGGAGGCTCCGGTGATCGGTGTAGATGTCACACCCCGACCACGTAAAACAACAAGACGTGGCAGAAACGTCGGGGAGTGTTGTAACAGAATCATTGTTTCACAACCATGGATAAAATAATTTTGTTTTATTGAATCATTGAAATCTTTGTTCTATTACAAATCAGATAAAGACAAATATTATCTTTCAAGTTTTAAAGTCGCTAAGGCACGAGTCTATCCTAAGTGTAGCATGTATCAACAATCATCACAAAGCAGCACCTTGAATATGTGTAAATTAGGTACATTAGCATAAAAATGCATGTGAGATACATAGGTTTCATTGATTTAGGATTCATGACTTATAAGTTTAAGGAAAAATGTTTAAGAAAAGTAGTCATGATCCTTGAAAAAGGTTTTCTTTTATAAACCATACTAAAATTTATAAGAAATTAGATGATATAAAATAATAATACATAGGTAATTAAATAATTAAGTAAAATGAGTTTGTATAAAATATATTGTTTGAAAAACAATATTTTGATAGAAAGGTTTATAGTATATGCAAAAATATACTTTGGTTTTAAGAAAGTCGAATAAGTAATATATTAAACTATATTTCAGTTTCAAAATCGTTTACCCAAGTGTACTAAATAACGCCACGGTATGTAATGTGATGAAAACACTTATATATAAGAAGTACCAGCGGTGTATCTACCATGTTTTCATCACATTACACCCGTCCCGTTATCTAAACACTAACCAAAACCCAATTGTTAAACAAATAGTATATTAAATATACTTTAGTTGTTAAAAATAATAATTTTCAGTAGTACATTAAAAGTCTACTTTGGATTTATAAATAACATATAAACTATGTTTTAGATTGAAAATAACATATTAACTATGCTTTGGTTTTGAAAATAACATATTAAACTAGGTTTTAATGATTAACAAAATATATGTTGGTTTTGTACAATATCACATATGAGAGCATATCAAACTATACTTTTGGGAGTATAACTAAATATACAAAAATAATGTGATTTAAGCATTCATTCAGACCTAGTGCATCAAAATACACCTTTGAGACTATAGGAATACCACAAAGGCAATCCCTATTTGGATGGAGAAAAATAAATTGGTTTTAGACATTCCATGACAACAGGAATGGGGTGTCAAATCCTATAGCGCTATATCATACTACCAACCGGTCTGGTGAACAAAAATAAGTACTATTCCAAACATTAATTTTATATTCTTTGAAAAATTAGAGTTTAAATCATAAATAATCATTCAGTTTGTAAAAAGATAAGTACAAATATGTATAATCAATTATACTTTTGAAAACATGAAAATAACAGATAGGTACACATGCTTCACCCCAAAATAATTTGAAAACAGTAAAAGAGGGGACTATGTACTCACTTGAGAGTGCTTAGAAGTCTTGAACAACTACCAAGCAAGCTAGAGGGAGCTCGGAATCAAACGGCACCTAATATAGGTAACTACATAAATAAAGCGGACCTAAATCGGAAGATCGGATAGGATGAGGTCTCGTAAACCAAATGAGTGTGTGTTGGACCCAGTATGGCCTTAACAACTTCTTTTTACGTAATATGGCAAGTGATTTCAGTATATGTGAAAATGATGTGCGGAAATGGAAATCAGACTTTCAAGAAACAAGACCTACAGAATTATCAAGTTTATATCACTTTGAAACAAATTAGTTTAACAAGGTGATTGTACGATTATTATCTAATACAAATGAATCTTGATTTTTGTGGGTGAGAAGAGCAGTTGGAGTTTGAGTGTATGTATGTGAATGCTAAGCTTCAGACTCAAGTATCTTCTGCCTCTCGAGCCTTCTATTTATAGACGGCTGTGGGCATGAATAAACAATTGTTTATTCATGCAATAAGTCCTGCATAAAGTAGCAATTTGACATATTCATTGAATCCATCGTTCAAGTTGCATTTGTAATCATGAAAACCAATAATGTCATGCTTCGGTCATGGGTGGCAGGATAGAGTTGTGGTTTTAGACAAGTGGGTCTGTCATCAGAATTTCTGATAAGCCACTTCATCAGAAATTCTGGTGAACAAATCATCGGAAAGTTTGATGATCAGAATTTGTCAGAAATTGATGATATTTCATCAGAAATATCATCAGATCCATCAGAAACGACCTTCTCTGATAATCCAAATCAACTCTTTATCAACTTGAGATTCTTTGTAGTAGATACTTTGCTTTTCAGTTTTCCCAACTGTTTTTCTTCATCTTGCTGTGTTCTTCAGGACTGTTATCTTCTTGAGAGGTCCAGTTGATTGAAATTTTCTTCAATACTTACAAATAAAGTTTCCTAACAGTTTCCCCCTAAGTATTGTAAGAAAATGAACTATCTCTATGTCTAAATGTGAACAACTAATTCTTGAAAAAAAATTAAGTCACTATGTCCCACAAACATAAAGCATAAAGCATACAAGTTAAAGTATAGACCATCCAACCATTTGTAAAAGAAACAGAAAAAACGAATTCTAAATATCGTTCAAAAAAAAAATTCTATCTTATCAATTCATTCAATTGATCTTCACTCCACTTTTCTGTTTGTCTCCTAGTTTCAGCTTCTTCTTGTGATCAATTATCTTTTGAGTTGCCTTGTACATTGATTTATACCATTCTCTTGCTTCCATCCAATCTTCAATACAATCTTCAATTTCTTTTCTCAGCTGCTCATTGTTCTTTCCTTTCATTTTGAGTTGCTCTTGTTTCTCATTTATGCAGTTTCTTATATACTTTAAAGTTTGGTTTGAGTACCTGCAGATTTCATTGATTCTGAACAGAGCCTTCTCATTATGAGCATCTTTGAAGACTGCACATATTTCTGGTGTGTCAAAGATTGTACCAATTCTTGCCAATTTTGAAGGGATTTCAGCTGGAATAGTTGTGTTGGGTGGAGGTATTAACACCTTAGTGCTATACTCGAAATTTATACATAGATCAAAATCTGCTAATGCTGCTCTTTTGTATAATTTCGCTCCTGCATTTTTAATACTGTCAAGGGCTCTTCTGATCACTATTGAACCACCTTTCCATTCATCAATGATGTTCTTCATCTTGACTATGTCCATTGGATGAACTTTATCAGCCAAGTCTGCATCAGTAACTTTTTGAACATCTTTGTCTTTTCTGACTAGGGTGTACTTGTTTTGACTTTCAATCCCTATTAAGCCTCCTCCAGTAGTCAAAGTATCAACTCTTTCAATTGATACTATTGGATTGGTCAATTTGTTGTGCAATATCACCCGACTGCCATTCATTCTTTCTTGATAAATACGTTCACTTATTGGTGAGAGTGGCCTTGTTGGGTTGTCTTCTGGACCTTTCCAATAGTAGTGCTTCAGATGTTCTTCTGGATACATGATTGTGTGTAGATCACCTTCCGGCACTTCTGATTCTTTGATGTTGCCTTCTGAGTCTTCTCTCATTATTTTTCTTGGCCTTTTTGAAGAGGTCACTTCATGTTCCATTCTCCGCTTCTCTTTTGTGTCTATCCTTATACTAAATCTGTTTCTCCAGTGATGATTGTAGTTGATGGTTGAGCTGAAGTGTATTCTTTATGTTGGAAACTTGAAGTGTCTGGCTTTGATATGCTTGGTGGAGGACCCATGGGTAACTTTTGTTTATCTGGTGGTGGACCCATGGTCTGTTTTTCTTTTTGAACTGTTACAGCTTCTGTTTGCTTTATTTGTTCTTGGATGGTTTGATGTTGGGGACTTTCTGATTCTTTTGCTTGGCTTTCTTGTGGAATTGGAGTCTATAGTTTATGAAGATCAACTTTTGCCAGTGTGGCAACATTGTATTGCAATCTTTTTACTAGCAAATGAATGTTAGTAAGAGATTGACTGTTTGTTTTTTCTTGTTCCTTTATCTTCAGAAATTCCTGATTTTCTTTACTTCTTTGCTCGCTTAATTCCAGTACCAACTTTTCAAAAGCCTCAGTTAGACTGCTGCTATTGGCTCTGAGCAGTTGTTTTTCTTCAAGAAGCCTTCCTGAACTTGAACTTTCTCCAGCAGTTGCAATTTCTGTCATCTTTTTCTTGATATCACGCAGTTCTTTAAGAGCCTTTTCCATTTCCGAAGAAGTTCCTTTGTTTTCTGATGACATTTGTATTTCTTTGAGAGCTGCACTATTTTCTTCAGTTTGTTTCTGCACAGCTTTGACAGTCTTAGATAGATCTTTGACTTCTGATTTTTGATTTCTGATTTCTTCCAGTATCAGATCAAGTTTTTCGTTCATGACTGTTTTCTCAGCAGCTGCTTCATCTTCAAGTTCTTTATGAAGTTGTTTTGGAGACATAGATGGTTGTTCTTGGGAAATAGGAGAAACAACAGATGTTTTCCTTCTAACACCACAAGAAAACACATTTTCTGATGTTCTGAGGTTAAGAGGATTCGAAGTATCTAAATTCTCTATTTTCTCACCAGAAATTTGAAACAAATTCAAGTCCTGGTTTTCCTCACATCCTTGAACCTTTTCAAGTTCTCCATGAGTTGTTGAGAAACTTTTATTTTTCTCATCCAGGTTTCCTTGATCAGTGAACTGATCTCCACCTGTTGTTACCACATTTTCCTCCTCAGAGTTTGACTCAGAAAATGGGTCTTTTGTTTCACTCACATTTTGTTTTGTAAAAGCAGTGCTTCTTTGTAATATTTCATATCTTGGTTGAATTGATTCATCAGAATCACTTTCAGAGGTATAAAATATATTGAGTTTAGATTTTGTAGCACCTGTTTTTCCAATATGTGAGCCTTCAGCATGATGTTCTTCTGTTGCAAGAGTCATATGCACATCTTGATCAGCAAGATGTGGATCAGATTCATCCTGCTGCTCTATTCTTGGTGCGGTTGATTCTTCTGCATCATGCTCCATGGGTGACACCTTTTCAAATCCTTCTCTTGTTTTTGCTTGCCTACTTAACATTCTCATGTATTCTGCTCTGTATGATGAATTTTCTGGTACAAGATCTATCATATTTTCTGGTAGAACAGGAACATCAAAGTCTGACTTCCAAGACCCTGCAGCACTCCAGGGTCTCATGATTTCTGATCTCCACATATATTTTGATTTTGGAGTTTGCAGATTTCTTTCAGAAAAAGCATCAGAAATTATGATGGATAAAAATCTGGGAAATGGTAGATGTGAATCTATCTTTCCAGTTGTGGTCAGAATTGATCTTTTGATCAGATTAAATATTTCTGTTCCAAAATCAATATTCAACCCAGTTATAAGGCTGAACATGATTGTTAGAATATTCGTTTTTATCTGATCCGTACCTCCGATCTTGGATGATAAGCATTTATTCAATATTTCCATCAATACTTGCCAGAAGGCAGGTAGTTTGTTCCTCTTGAATTCATTGATTTTTGAAATCTTCGCCTTGCATCCCATTACAGCATCAAGTTGTTCAAACATGTCTTCTTTAGGTGGTGCGTCTTCATACTCTTGATTTAAGGGTAGTTCCAAACATTCCCTTATTTTCTCTGGTGTGATTTTGACGAAGATATCTTCCCATACATGTGCTGTGAGCTCCATATCTGTTCTATGAGCTTCGAGAGTGTGTACAACCCGTTGTATCAATCTTTCTGGTACCTATCTGGTCTTTGTAAGAGCATGAGCTATTGGGCTTCTGATCAGAAACTCAATGAGAATTTGACACTTCACATCATATTGTTCGATGTTGGTGTTCATTGCTTCATTGTTGTTCTTCAAAGGAAGATATTCAGCTTCAGTGATTAGAGGAACAGAGTGTTCAGCTGGAGGTGGACTGTTGTTTGAGGCAGCCATTAAGGATTTGGGTTTTTGCTTTTGAAAAAGGGTTTTTAGGGTTTCGAGAATTGAGGTTGAAGATGGACGTCTCTGTTGTTGGAGGGGATATTTATAGTGAGCTGAGACAGAGATTTTTGAGTGTTTTTCGTGGGTTGTTTGTATTCAAGGTGTTTTATGACACCTTAATGATGTTTTAATCTTTTAAAGACGCAACCGTTTTTGAAAAACCCTTGGGTTATCTCTAATTTAATGTATATCTCATTTAAGACAATTAGAGATTCCAACTATTTTTAAAAGATAGACATTAGTATCCAACTTGCACCTTTTTAGGTGGGACCCTTTTTGATTTCAGAATAGATCCAATCAAAAGCCTTTTCTTCAATTGAGTATTTTCCCATGTTGTTCTTTTGATGATATATATATTGAAAGATCTACATATTTCTCAAAGAGTTGAATTTTCCCATATATATCATCAGAAGATATTTGATTCATTTATAGGAGTTTGAATCAAAATATTTTTTTTTAAAGATGAGAGGGAATGAGTGGAGTTTGATAAAATTTCTTACCTTAATCTTGTGAACTCTGCATTTTTGTTCTGATGTTATCAGGAGGTCTCTTTCATATGGCTTGTTCCAGTCCTCAGAAAAAAAAATTGAAAGAAACATATCTAAAAATAATTCAGTTCTTTTTTTGTTTCTTTACATCAGATTTCTGATGTGTTAACGAAATTTCTGATAAATTTTATCAGATTCTGTTGATTTATCATTTCCTATCAGATTTCATTTGATTCTTACCAGATTTTCCACGTTATCATCAGACAAGATTTCTTAGTTCCCCCTTGACCTATTGACATATTTAACTAATTATTTAATTAAGAAAACCTGAATATTTTACTGAACAAAAGTGGGTTAGAACATACAAAAAAAAAAAAAACTTAACAAGCTAAAACAAACACAGATAGACCTAACTACTCATCATCTTCATCCAACACGTTATACATGCACTTCACGTATAACCAGAGACTGGTTATTCTCCCTGTATGAAAGGTTGATGGAACCAGGGAAGCAACTCTTAAGTTTTCTTGAAGTGCTAGTTCAGCTCTTGTATAACAACTTCTCACACCACCAAAGTCAAGTTGACTTGTGATTACTTTGGTTACGAAACGAGGGTAGATCAGAAAAGGATTACGGTCATGGACGTTTCCTTCTAAGTCTCTCATGAGAAACTTAGCATAATTGTAAGGTTTTTCCTGTACAATAGCATGCGCCACTTCCATCATCCTGTAAGACAGCTCATTAAAGTGTCCTGTCTTTTTCGAAAAGCAGACACTCAGCTGTGTTACCAAATATTGAAAAGGTGGTATGAACCCAGATTTACAAATTTGCCTTGACACATTGCTTGAATTGTAGCCCATTTCAGTCAAGGTCCTTTGCACTTCTGCCTTTTCCAATATAGTGATCCTTCGATAGTCACCCAATTTGAGGACATCTCTGAGTGTTTCCTCTTCTAGGGTGATCTCTACCCCCATAACCTCACTTCTTATCCACATAGAAGTGCCACTCATAACAACTTGAGCATTCCACCAGAACTCCTGAAGAAGTTCTGGATATATGGTGACATGTGTAGACATGGCAAAGCCCAAGGGACTTCTCATGATCATATTGTACACAAACCTGCAGTCCTCCCATGCAGGTCCTTCTAGGTTGGATCTTAGTCTTAGATTATGATGTTCATGGAGTATGAGAGGAAATTGGTTGGATTCCATTGATCTTGGGTGGTTCATTTTGAAAATAAGAAGTTTTTCTGATGGTAGGCTTTTGAAGAGAAGATTTTGTTTGTGAAGAATGTCTTTTTCAGGTTGTTAATATTTATAGGTGAAAGTGATAGTTTCATATTGGCAAAAAAAAAAATTTCTTCTCTTCATTTAAGACGATATCTATTGCAGTGAATATGACAGTCTACTAAGCCTTTTGTGTTAGTAAGCATTCAAATAGGTGGGCGGCTACTTTCATAACTCCTAATGATATTGGTGCTTACGTGTTTCTGTTAAACTCCTTATAACCGAATGACGTTGCATGTACAAAAAAAAAATCCCTTTTTCTTTTTTTTTTAAATTTGTGACGATTGAATTCTTTGGATTTAATTTTATCTTCATGCATGTCCCGTTTCCCTCCCCCCCCCTTTTTTTAACAACAAACAAACAAAAACAAAAGAAATTTATACAAATGGAATATGTATGAAGATATGAACTTTTGATGATTACTGATTATTATGCACAATTAAACAAAGATTCCTGATGTAAATCAGAACTTCTGGTAAATCATCACATTTTATTGATGATTTATTAAATTTTCTAATTTTTCATCAGATAGATGAATTTCTGCATCAGAATTTTGTTTAATTGTCCTTTTATTCTCAGTAACTTGAAGATTATCAACTTGGTTTTCATTTTGTTTTGCTTTTATTTCTGAAACATTTTCATCTCTTATGTTGACCATGCCAAGTTTGCTGATCAAAAAATTATGTCTCTTTTCATCAAGAGGTTTTGTGAATATATCAGCAATTTGGTTTTCAGTTGGAACAAAATACATTTCAATGTTACCTTTCTCCACATGATCTTTTATGAAGTGATATCTGACATCTATGTGTTTGGTTCTTGAGTGATGAACTGGATTTTCTGTTATTGCAATTGCACTCTTTGAATCACACAAAACTGGCACTTTTGTCAGATTTACTCCATAGTCCTTCAGTTGAGTTTGCATCCACAACACTTGTGAACAACAGCTTGCTGCTGCTACATATTCTGATTCTGCTGTTGATGTGGCAACACAGTTTTGCTTCTTGCTTGCCCAACATACCAATTTTTCCCCCAAGATTTGACAAGCACCAGATGTGCTTTTTCTGTCAATCTTACACCCTGCATAATCTGCATCTGTGTATGCAATTAATTCAAGGTTTGTATCCTTTGCATACCAGAGACCAAGTTCTGACGTGCCTTTTAGATATTTGAAAACCCTTTTTACAGCCTTTAAATGAGATTCCTTAGGGTCACATTGATATCTGGCCAGAAAACATGTAGCAAACATGATGTCTGGTCTACTTGCAGTTAAGTATAACAATGACCCTATCATCCCTCTATAGGTTTTAATATCTACACTTATTCCATCTTTATCAGAATCCAATTTGTTCCCTGTTGCCATGGGAGTTTTTGAAACAGAGCAGTTTTCAAGTGAATATTTTTGTAGAATTGTTTTGACATATTTTGATTGACTCAGAAATATTCTATCAATTCTTTGTTTGACTTGTAAACCTAAGAAAAAGGTTAATTTACCCATCATGCTCATTTCAAAATGGCTGGTCATTAATTTTTGAAACTTTTTGCAAAATTTTTCATTTGTTGATCCAAATATAATGTCATCAACATATATCTGAACCAACAAGGTATGGTTTTTGTGTGTTTTGAGAAACAGTGTGGTGTCAATAGTACCTTTGTAAATCCAGAATTGAGTAAGAAGTTTGATAATGTTTCATACCAGGCTCTTGGAGCTTGCTTCAATCCATACAAGGCTTTGTTTAATCTATAAACATGATTTTGAAATTTTGGATCAACAAAGCCTTCAGGTTGTTGCACATATACTTCTTCTTCAATTTTACCATTTAGAAAAGCTGATTTTACATCCATTTGATAAACTTTAAAATCATGCAGCATAAGCAAGAAAAATTCTTATAGCTTCTAATCTAGCTACAGGTGCAAAGGTTTCATCATAATCAATACCTTCTTGTTGACAGTAACCTTTGACTGCTAACCTTGCTTTGTTCCTTGTGATTATGCCATTTTCATCAGATTTATTCCTGTATACCCATTTTGACCCTATGACAGATTTGTCTTTGGGCTTGGGTACCAGATCCCACACCTTGCTCTTTTCGAATTGATCCAGCTCTTCTTGCATAGCCTGTATCCAATTTGGATCATTCAGAGCTTTTTTGGCAGATTTGGGTTCTATTGTGCTTAAGAACCCAGCATATGCACATTCATGTGCAGTTGCAGATCTTGTTCTCACACCATCAGCTGGATTGCCAATGATATCAGAATGAACATGCCCTTTGATCCATCTTAACCTATTTTGAACAACTGTTGGTTCTGATGGATTTAAAGTTTCCCCCTGTTCAGTTACCTTTGTTTCATGTAAAGCACCAGAATTTTGATTTTCTGTTGTGCTATTTACTTGTTCTTCAGGGTTAGTACATGATATTTCTAATGATTTAAATGTACAAGCTTTATCATGTTCTAAAAGATCTTCTGATATTGTTTCAAAGAGATGCTCATAATTTTCTTGTTTGTCAGAAAAGTTTATTTCTTTCATGTATTCATCAGAAACTTCAGTCTCTGATGAATCATCAAATGAGACATATAAACTTTCTCTGATTGTCCTTGTATTAAGAATGAAAATTCTATAAGCTTTTGAGGACAATGAATATCCAAGAAAAATACCTTTTTCTGCTTTTCTGTCAAATTTTTCAAGGCTTTCAAAATCATTGAAAACAAAACATCTACATCCAAATGTGTGTAAAAATTTTACACTTGGAATTCTATTATTTATTATGCTGTAGGGTGTTTTGTTTAGCCTTTTGTTGATGAGAGTTCTGTTTTGAGTAAAACATGCATTTGCAATTGCTTCTGCCCAAAAGTGAGAGGGCATTTTGGCATATGCAAGCATTGTTCTGACAGCTTCTACTAAGGTTCTATTTTTTCTTTCAACAACCCCATTTTGTTGAGGGGTTCTGGGAGCAGAAAAATCATGAGAGATTCCTTTGTTTACAAGAAAGCTTTCAATTTTAGAATTTTTGAATTCTGTCACATTGTCTGATCTGATCCTTCTTACTGTTAGTTTTAACATATTTTCAATTTTCTTTATAAAATTAATGATCAGATCAGGTGTTTCACTTTTCTTTCTCAAAAATTCAACCCATGTATATCTGGAAAAATCATCAACTATTACTAGTATATATTTCTTTTGAGAAAAGCTTTCTATACCTATGGGTCCACACAGATCCATGTGTAAAAGTTCCAAATTTTGTGTAATGGAAGATTCAGAAATTGACTTGTGAGAGCTTCTTTTTGACTTTCCCATCTCACAAGCATCACAAATTTTATCCTTTTTAGAGGATATGAAAGGTAACCCTTTTACCAAACCTTTACTTGCTAATTTGTTTAGGTTTTTGAAATTCAAGTGAGCCAATCTTTTATGCCACAACCAACTACTTCCTTTGTTAATCTTTGAAAATAAACATAGTGTAGGATGTTCATTTTCTTCCTTGAAGTCAAAGTAATAAATTGATTGTCTTATTCTTTTCCCACTTAAATATACTTTATTATCATCCATACCTATTAGCAAGCATTTTTCTGGTAAAAATGTTACCTGAAAACCTTTGTCACAGAATTGACCACAGCTCAGCAAATTATATTTTAAGCCTTCAACATAAGCTACTCTTTCAATGGTCAAACATCCATACCTGATACATCCGTATCCCATTATCCTTCCTTTCACTCCGTTTCCATAGTTCACCATTTTACCCAGCTTTGAGACAAAGTTGCTGAGTAAGCTCCTATCTCCAGTCATGTGCTTGGAGCTTCCTGAGTCGCAGTACCAGATCTGTTGCACATGATGGTCCTGAAATGAAATGATTAGAGGATTTTAGGTACCCAGGCATGCTTGGGTACACTTTCTAATGATATTCTGGTTCTATTAATTCTTCTAGATGACTTTTCATCAGAATTTCTGTTGGATGCTGAGCCATTAACAGAATTTTTGTTTTTCTTTTGGAGATGGTGTTGAACAAGCTTCAGTATTTCAACACACATACAGGAATCATCAGCAATTTCTGATTTTCCTTCTTGTGATGGAATGTAGGGATAGTTTTGAAAAGATGAGTGAACTGCTTCTGGAGTTTTTACAAATTCTTGACTGCATTCACTTCTTTTTGATTCAAAATTTGGCTTATTAAAGGAGTATTCAGAACATGTTGATTTGCAAGTTTCAGAATCAGATTCTGACAAGTATTTATCAGAAATCTGTTGAGTTGCTTTTACAAAGACAGTGGGTTTGTTATTGTTTGTTTTTACATAACCCAACCCTTCTCCTTTGTTCTTTGGAGTGGACTCTATGAAACTTATGAATTCTTTTGCTTCTTGAAAACCTCTTACATTAATTTCTTTATCATTGAGTTTCTTGTAAAGATCTTTTCTTTCATTTTCATAGAACTCAATTTAGCTCTTTGATCTAAACTTTGTTCTATCAGTAATTGGTTTTCAAGAATGATTTTATTCAAAGTCCTCTGTAACTCATCTGATTTTTTACCATCTGATTGATGTTTGCAGGTTTAAAAAATCTGACATGAGCTCATTTAGCTTGTGTTCAAGATCAAGATTGTCTAAACTTACCTGTTGTCCTGAAGTCTCTGGTATGTCATCAGAAAGTGCCATGAGACAGAAGTTGGCCATTTCTTCTTCTTCTTCATCAGAAGAGTCATCAGATAGCCATGTATCTGCTCCAGCAATTAAGCTGACTTGCTGTTGCTGCTTCTTCGCTTCCTCAAGCTTTTTTTCATAGTAAGCAACATCTTTCAGCTTCTTGGTCTTACACTCAGATGCATAATGACCTTTTTGCTTGCACTTGTAGCATACCACCTCAGCCTTTCCCTTATCTTTAGATCTAACATCTTCTTTATATCTATCATGCATCCTCCTTCTATCACTCCTCTGGTACCTTTGGCTTCCTCCCCTCAACCTTTGCTCAAATGTTTTGGTGAGCAGTGCTATTGCATCAGCAAAGGCTGAAAAATCTGATGATAAATCAGAAGTTTCAAAGGACTGGCTGTTTGATGGTTGTGGATCATTGGAAGTTGTTTGTCTTTGTGAGTTAGAGATAAGATCTAAAGATCCCCCTCTTTGAATGGTTTCTTCAAATATTTCTTCCTCTCTGGGGATCAAGATGCTATATAAGTGATGAAGACTCATGTTTCCTAGTTCTAAGGTTGAGGACAAAGTCATTGTGAGACTTCTCCATTCTCTAGGCAAAGCATCAAGAAATTTAATGTTTCTTTCATCATTTGATTTAGTTCCAAATTTCTTTAGCTTGTTTAAAAGTTTTGTGAACCTTTGATATGTATCATTTAACTTTTCATTAGGTAAACTTTTAAACCTTTCATAGGATGAGACGTTGTTTGTTCTCTTGTTTCTCTTCATCCTTTCTCCTCCTTCACAAAGATTTTCCAACTGATCCCATATTTCCTTGGCTGATGCACAAGCATCAACTTGTGAAAATATGTCATTAGGGATGGCCATTATTAAGAGTGATTTTGCTCTTTCATCCTTAACCACCAGAACCTTGTCTTCCGGGCTCCAGTTTATTTCACTTTTTGGAGCACGAGAGGCAGGGATTCCTTGTGTTTGGTCAGTTGCTGGAATTGCTGGTATTTCAGTCATTGGTATATGTGGACCCCTTTCAATGGATTGAAACAGAGCTCGGTCATGACCATTAAGGAAATTGACCATCCTGATTTTCCATTGGGGGTATTCCTCTCTGACCAGAGTCGGAGGTTTGGACATAGAACCAATGTTAAAAGCATTATTCCAGGTTTGAAAGCTGGCCATATATAGAAAAAAGAAGAACGATTGATCGTTTGAAAATAATTTATTCAATCAGCTCTGATACCAATTGTTGGACCCAGTATGGCCTTAACAACTTCTTTTTACGTAATATGGCAAGTGATTTCAGTATATGTGAAAAAGATGTGCGGAAATGGAAATAAGACTTTCAAGAAACAAGACCTACAGAATTATCAAGTTTATATCACTTTGAAACAAATTAGTTTAACAAGGTGATTGTAAGATTATTATCTAATACAAATGAATCTTGATTTCTGTGGGTGAGAAGAGCAGTTGGAGTTTGAGTGTATGTATGTGAATGCTAAGCTTCAAACTCAAGTATCTTCTGCCTCTCGAGCCTTCTATTTATAGACGGCTGTGGGCATGAATAAACAATTATTTATTCATGCAACAAGTCCTGCATAAAGTAGCAATTTGACATATTCACTGAATCCATCGTTCAAGTTGCATTTGTAATCATGAAAACCAATAATGTCATGCTTCGGTCATGGGTGGCAGGATAGAGTTGTGGTTTTAGACAAGTGGGTCTGTCATCAAAATTTCTGATAAGCCACTTCATCAGAAATTCTGATGAACAAATCATCAGAAAGTTTGATGATCAGAATTTGTCAGAAACTGATGATATTTCATCAGAAATATCATCAGATCCATCAGAAACGACCTTCTCTGATAATCCAAATCAACTCTTTATCAACTTGAGATTCTTTGTAGTAGATACTTTGCTTTTCAGTTGTCCCAACTGTTTTTCTTCATCTTGCTGTGTTCTTCAGGACTGTTATCTTCTTCAGAGATCCAGTTGATTGAGATTTTCTTCAATACTTACAAATAAAGTTTCCTAACGGTGTGGGAACTCATATGATATGGTTTAACAAGGCCTACATACTAAAAGGAAACCTATCCTAAGTGCTTACGACCCATTACGACCCGTTTAGGTAGCTTGCGCTACTTTAATGCTTCGTTCGCGTAAAACGCATTCGGACCGCCTAACTAGTTCTATGACAAGTATTATATGCCTAAACATGTTTAATTAAGTTGCATAATTAGTTAAGTGACAAAAGTTTGGGTTACATATGCCTAAACATAAATTATGCATAAAAGGGTATTTTGGTAATTTTCCTAAGGAATATAAACTACCTATCATATGACTAACTAAACGAAGTGACCATAAGGTATAACCTCTGAAGGTTATTCCATATACAACTATGGTCACCTAATGTGTTTGGTCGGATCCTAAAGATCGACCAAACGGGTCTAGTTCGTAAGTCTAAGCGTGTGTTTAATCCGCTTGACTTACGACTCTATACCAGCACTAATCTAAAAGTGACGAGCTAAACATGCTAAAACATGTTTAGTTAAGTTAGAAAACAGGTTTTGGTATCAAAACAAACGGTTTTGATACCTAGAAGTAGTTTGGTTACAAAATACGCAAGAATACGCATTTTGGCCGAAACTATGACTCGTCACTGAGCCTATATAACGTGGTAATCAGTAGGTATAGTCACTAGGGACTATAACCATCGTAATTACGCTCACATTATGAAGTTTAAACGAACTTCGCATTGACCATACACTGGTCAATGCAGAAAGTCAAACGTAGTTTGACTTTTAAGCTAAAAACGAAAGAAAAGAACGAAGGAATACTTACAAAGGGTCCCCACAAGCAAATCTTGATCCAAGTAGCTCAGGTATGAAGCAAAGGCTTCAACTTAGAGAATCTTAGATCAGATTTGAATGAGGAAGAAGTGAAACTATGGTGGGTATTTATAGATTTGGCACAACCGTTAAGATCGTTCATCGAATAACGTGCTTCGATCTAGGCCGTACACATGTGCCCATGGTTTTGTGAAACCATGGGAGCCCCTAGAATGGCCCATAGAACCAAAAATACCATTAAGTATAAGGAACTTAAAATATGCTCAAAAACATCTCGGATGTCGGTTCGTTTGGTCGTACGGTTGCGTTGTCGGTTAATTACGACGGAAATCGTAATGAACGCAAAAACGATCCAAATTACGCGACGAATGGAATTTTATCATGCCAATCACTAAAATAAAATATTTTAATGATTACATAAATTTTTGGATGTCCGGATATATACAGGACGTAAGATATGCGCGAAAATGCAAACTTATGCACTTTTTACGCTTTTAGTCTCTATTGATCAAATAAGTTCATTGTAGCATACCGAACCCCTCAAAGCCTATTTCTAAGCTATGTAAAGGATATTTAGGGTATGTTTAACTTATGGTCATGTTCTGGAATGTTCGATACTATACAAATCGGTATAGTTTTGCAGTTTGACATAATTAGTCTATGCAATCGAACAAACTTGATTTCAACACACCAAACCATCCAAAACTTATTTCTAAGTTATTTGGAGGTTATTTAAGGTATGTTAAGCCTATTCCACTATTCCAAAGTGTTCGTTGCATCAAACTGGTTATCAGTGCGCGTATAACCTTCCAGAAAGCGATTTAAAGCTTGAAATCGAACAAGAATTGATATGTGCAAACGATACACATATTTATACAAATCCCAAGTTTGAAATACAATATTTCATTGGTTTGGCATTTGTTTGATGGTTGAAGCGACACAGGTGTCATAGTCTCCCCTACTTTAGGAAATTTCGTCCCGAAATTTAATTTTAGAGGAAACTTGTGAAGACAGCTGTGATGGTTTCGCCTTTAAATAAATCCATTGAACCCTAAGTAAAACTCTGGGCCATGTTAGGATTCTTAGCAAAATTTTCAACCCTCAAAGTGAAGTCCATGTAGTATCAAAACATGGGGTTTCGAACTACGGACAGAGGAACGTTTCTTATGAAGACTTATCATAGGAAACTTGTGTGTGCTTGAAATCAGAATTAGGGAGTGTAAGATAAAATGACATTGGTCAAGGTCCAGGACTTCTCCAGTATCATTATTCTTGTTACTATAGGTTTTAACACATGACAAAACTTGTTGTGGTTTCTGTGCACTGAATTCCATAATTATGTATGCATCCATAATTACGTAATTCCTTGCACAGTCCGCACAGTTTATTTCATAATGCGTAGGGAAAAAATCAATTGAATAAACATGAAGCAATTTGACTAGACCACCAAAGGATCTTTTTAACTAGATCAACGAACGATCTTTTTAACTAGATCAACACATGATCTTCTTAACTAGACCATTGTATAATCTTCTTAAATAGACCACTTAAAGGGATCTTTTGAATTATATCATCACATGATATTCCTAACCAGATTTTCAGATCAATCTGTTTAACTAGACCACTCAAGGGGTCCAATTATAGATTAGTACCTCATAACCCAAGGGACTCAACTACAACGTAAAAGTCCATTAAGGATTTAAGATAGTACCTTTGGATATCCTACTATGAATCCCTCATATGAGATATGGAAGATTCTACGAGGATTTGGATGGATCACATAAAAACACAAAACACATAAGAAAACACATAAGCACATAATCACATAATTGTTTAACTTGATCTTTACTTTGTTATCTGTGGACACGGATATTTAAATCACGCCAGGAATCCAATCCGTGGATTCCATTTGGCACTTTAATCATTAGAATCTAACTATGAAGATAGGAAGATCTTAATAAGAATTCGGCTTTGTCCTTATTGGATCGTAATATACGTATTAAGGCATACGAATAATTCAATTAAGGGCTCCGATTTGAGTGATATTCATCCACAAGGATCAAATTATGCGGATAGAAGGATCCTACATGGATTTTGGAATTTGTGTAACGAGAGGTGCTGCTTTTCGACACCTTGCACTAGGCGTGCTTAAGTCTATACACAAGGTAGAAAGTTCATGAGGTTGAGGCGCTAGATATGCCAAGGCAACATATGAAGCAGAACTTGAAGGTTAAGCAGCAACAGGGTTTGCAACTGCTTTGCTTTGAACAACAAAGCGGCACATGTTAACCAAATGTCTCCATCGTCCACCGTGGGTACATTTGTAACAGGGTATTTGATTTGGACGATGACGGTTGCATTGATTGCTCCAAGGAGCGGTTCATTTGTATGGCTTTATCCCTGAGACGAGGCATGGTGATAGCTAAATCAACGGTCCTCTGGAGTACGACGCTAATTGTTGGGCAATTGTAGCACCTAGTCCGGACACTCGAGTCTTGTTGCGATGAAGAGGCATTATGAAGAAAATGGAAGACATGGGAGGAAACAAGGGAAATGAAAACAGAACGCATAAAATTGTGATCATTTGTTTGTTACCTAAGGCAAACAAATGAGACGGTGACTAATCAAAATAAATGGGTCAATATAATGTATCGCGAAGACATGCTCTCCTATAAGTGGGCACTCACCCCAAGAGTTCCCAGGTAAGAGTGACTGGTCCGATATTGCGGATTTGTACGAACACTCTAGCCTTAGACAGAAGACCCAGGGTACAGGCACCCACCCTTCCAGTTTGCACGTGTTCACATTATTTAGACCAAACTTTAACTAGATTTTGAAAACTTGGAAGGTTCAAAACCTAGTAATCAATCATCCTAGAACAGATGATTAGTTTTCAAAGTGGAAACGAAATTTGTGTTCTTGTTGTGGTTGTCACCTAAGGATAGGTGACAATATTGTTTTAAAACTAAACACAAGATAACTTGTGTTAGGGTCCTAGGAAGGTTATAGTCTAGGTCAAAGCATTACTAATAACCTAATTCCCTATAACCATTGGCTCTGATACCAACTTTTCTGTCACACCACGACCACGTACAACAACAAGACGTGGCGGAAACGTCGGGGAGTATTGTAACAGAATCATTGTTTCACAACCATGGATAAAATAATTTTGTTTTATTGAATCATCGAAATCTTTGTTCTATTACAAATCAAATAAATACAAATATTATCTTTCAAGTTTTAAAGTCGCTAAGGCACGAGTCCATCCTAAGTGTAGCATGTATCAACAATCATCACAAAGCAGCACCTGAAACATGTGTAAAATTAGGTACGTCAGCATAAAAATGCCTGTGAGATACATAGGTTTTATTGATTTAGGATTCATGACTTATAAGTTTAAGGAAAAATGTTTAAGAAAAGTAGTCATGATCCTTGAAGAAGGTTTTCTTTTATAAATCATACTAAAATTTATAAGAAATTAGATGATATAAAATAATAATACATAGGTAATTAAATAATTAAGTAAAATGAGTTTGTATAAAATATATTGTTTGAAAAACAATATTTTGATAGAAAGGTTCATAGTATATGCAAAAATATACTTTGGTTTTAAGAAAGTCGAATAAGTAATATATTAAAATATATTTCAGTTTCAAAATCGCTTACCCAAGTGTACTAAATAACGCCATGGTATGTAATGTGATGAAAACACGTATATATAAGAAGTACCAGCAGCGTATCTACCATGTTTTCATCACATTACACCCGTCCCGTTATCTAAACACTAACCAAAATCCAATTGTTAAACAAATAGTATATTAAATATACTTTAGTTGTTAAAAATAATAATTTTCAGTAGTACATTAAAAGTATACTTTGGATTTAGAAATAACATATTAAACTATGTTTTGGATTGAAAATAACATATTAACTATGTTTTGGTTTTGAAAATAAAATATTAAACTAGGTTTTAATGATTAACATAATATATGTTGGTTTTGTACAATATCACATATGAGAGCATATCAAACTATACTTTTGGGAGTATAGCTAAATATACAAAAATAATGTGATTTAAGAATTCATTCAGACCTAATGCATCAAAATACACCTTTGAGACTATAGGAATACCACAAAGGCAATCCCTATTTGGATGGAGAAAAATAAATTGCTTTCAGACATTCCATGACAACAGGAACAGGTGTCAAATCCTATAGCGCTATATCATACTACCAACCGGTCTGGTGAACAAAAATAAGTACTATTCCAAACATTAATTTTATATTCTTTGAAAAATTAGAGTTTAAATCATAAATAATCATTCAGTTTGTAAAAAAGATAAGTACAAATATGTATAATCAATTATACTTTTGAAAACATGAAAATAACAGATAGGTACACATGCTTCACCCCAAAATAGTTTGAAAATATTAAAAGAGGGGACTATGTACTCACTTGAGAGTGCTTAGAAGTCTTGAACAACTACCAAGCAAGCTAGAGGGAGCACGGAATCAAACGGCACCTAATATAGGTAACTACATAAATAAACTGGACCTAAACCGGAAGATCGGATAGGATGAGGTCTCGTAAACCAAATGAGTGTGGGAACTCATATGATATGGTTTAACAAGGCCTACATACTAAAAGGAAACCTAACCTAAGTGCTTACGACCCATTACGACCCGTTTAGGTAGCTTGCGCTACTTTAACGCTTCGTTCGCGTAAAACGCGTTCGGACCGCCTAACTAGTCCTATGACAAGTATTATATGCCTAAACATGTTTAATTATGTTGCATAATCAGTTAAGTGACAAAAGTTTGGGTTACATATGCTTAAACATAAATTATGCATAAAAAGGGTATTTTGGTAATTTTCCTAAGGCACATAAACTACCTATCATATGACTAACTAAACGAAGTGACCATAAGGTATAACCTTGGAAGGTTATTCCCTATACAACTATGGTCACCTAATGTGTTTGGTCGGATCCTAAAGATCGACCAAATGGGTCTAGTTCGTAAGTCTAAGCGCGTGTTTAATCCGCTTGACTTACGACTCTATACAAGCACTAATCTAAAAGTGACGAGCTAAACATGCTAAAACATGTTTAGTTAAGTTAGAAAACAGGTTTTGGTATCAAAATTCCAGGTGCTAATCAAAATGAACAAGGTTTGGGAGTGTGTGTTTAATTGAAAAAAATTTGTTTTGAGAAAGAAAGTTAGATTAGTTAATAAAGGTCATTAATTTGAACTTGATGTAACTATTATGATTGATGAAAATTTTGTATTTGTGAGAAAATGTGTGCAGGAAATGTTGAAAGAGCTAAGTTTTGATTCCTGAAGGTTAATTCCATGTTTTTTATTCTAAGCTACAGATAAAGAATTCTAGACTGCGATCCCAGCTGATTGAAATGGGGAGTTTGAAGACAAAGAAGCCAGGTACCTGATCCTGTTGCTACAGAAAGCCAGGAGAAGTTCCTGAAGTTGAGAAGAACGATCAATACTGAAGATTGTCAAGACGCATACCGAAGACTTCGTCAACATCCAAGGGGGAGTCTGTTGGTGCGTATGTCTGTCGACTTCGTCTTCTATCGAGTCTTGGATTAGAGTTGAAAGATCAAGGCACGAAATACGAGAAAACAAGAAAACGTGTGTGTTAAAGTCATTTCGTACGAAATAGCACATATCCATTTCGTACGAAATCACTTGCCTATAAATAGGTGCTTGGTTATTTCATTTGTATGCTTCTTGTTTCCGACGCCGAGGTGCTGTTGAAGTGTCTCTAGCCTGTAATTGTTGTTATAATCAATAAACGAGACAGTTAATAGTGATTCTAGTGCAATACAAGCTAAAAGAAGACTATATGAATGAATTCCGCCTCTGATCTAGTCTAAGAACTCTTCTGAACGACTCGTTTGGTCGTGAAAACGATCCTACAACGAAAACGTTAGTTAACAAATGTTTAGTTTAGTTCATTGATTACAATGTTGATAATAACTCGAATACAAGACGGCTCTAGATTTATTTTACCCTTTCCCCAATGTTCCTATCAAAGCATTGGGCATGACTGGGCCATTAGTTCACACCCATCCTCTCAGGTACGGGGTGAGGGTGCCAAACCTAAATAGCGCTATCAACTAATACCTCGTTACATCTCAGGTAACAAACAAGATGGGACTTAAGGGTGATAGGATGAGTGTATTATCCAACATTCCAGATTTTACCCACAAGACGTATTCGTCTCAGGAATACCCATTTGGTTTACCCAAAAACCTATCCCTCTCAGGGATACCCAATGGATGTCCCACCCACCGGGATGCATGCTCAAGAGGAATGAACTCACCTTTGATTTGCTCGGTATGTTAAGTTACCCGTCCAAGTTGGTCAACCCAAACCCTACCATGGTTACCAATCAACATCAGTTTCACAATCAATCAAGTTACTTATTTCACACAGTTTGCATTTAACACAAAGACCACCATGTATCACATAGCAAGTACTTAGTTTTCATATAAACCCATATCCCATGTGCATGTCATATATTTAACATTTAACAACGAATTCGCTATTTACACGAGTCAAGCCAGTTCCTCATTTCTAAATACTATTGTTAACATGCAATACACGTAGTTGTTTAAACAGAACCATTCATCATTACATGCATCAACACTGTTCAACTATTCTGTCCATTTACACATTTGCAGCATCTCCACAAAGGACCCGTTCTTCGTGGAATGCCATCCTGGCGAAAGACCCTAATGGCGAAAGACTGTTCTTCGCCGAGAATGCATGTGACGAAGGACCCTAGTGTTTTGTTGAAGTCTGGTCAACGAAGAACCATGTTCTTCGTCGAGCCGTGTCCTTCGTCGAGATATCTTTCGTCGCTGCACATAACAGTCAGTTACAATTTTTCCTTAATCTCAGCCGCAACATATGCTAACACTTTGACAGTTTCTCAATCAGATCAAATTACATTTTTACACCATGAATGTGTAATCTACTCATGAATAATCATTAGCCATCCCAACACAACAGGGCTCATCATTCAAATCATACTTAAACAATCTATAACCCTAGCCATACAATGGTCGCACCAAATCAGATTCATTAGTTTAGTATGACCTCAGTTCTACAAACACATGGTCCAATCACAACGCAAACATAACCGCATACAAATCATAACAAGCAATTTTTCATGTGAATCACCATACTAATCGATCGAATCATCAGTTTGTTAATCCAAGGATTTCTAATCATTACGTCCATCATAGTTTAATATCATATTCAACCACATTGTAACAACCCGCACTTTCGTGCGTTGTTACTACTCGATACACTCGTTACGCCTAGCACCAGAGATTTGGATCATAATGTAACTATATCAGATATATCGCTAAATCGAAGTATAATCGAATAATTACGCATATTCTATCGCAATTACAACCTACTTTTCATAAATTATAACACTCACGATGATGTTGAGTGAGGGCTTAATCTACCCTCCTCGATAACGGTGAGGTGTCAAAGCATAAACAAGCAACGCTAACAAAGACTATCGGGTGAGTACCATGTCTCCAGCCATCGTGACGATGACGGCAACACGAGCAAGTAGTACCCCGATAATCATTGTGGCACATCACATCGAAGAACGCACTCGAAGGCACGCGTAACTCGATCATCGCACCGAATATTGGTTATATAGATACGTGTATACGGCCCTTTTGTGATGAATTATAATAAATAATTAAATAATTATATAAATATATGAAAATGCGGCCCAAACAGTCGAAATCGCGCCAAAAACGAGGACCCATGGCTTCCGTACGGACGGGCCAGCCAAACGGCTGGGCCAGTCGGTCGGACGGGCCAGCCGATCGGCTGGGCCGCCCGATCGAACGGGCCAGCCGATCGGCTGGGCCGGCCGATCGGACAGAACAGCCAATCGGCTGGGCCCATCTGATCGAACGGACCAGCCGATCGGCTGGGCCGTCCGATCGGACGGGCCAGCCGATCGGTTGGGCCGGCCGACCAAACGGGCCATCGGCTGGGCCGGCCGACCAAACGGGCCAGCCGATCCGGCCCACCCTTCCTCCTTCTTCCTCCTCCCTTGCCTATAAATACCCCTCTTTTCACTCCAAACACTTGTTGTTGCTGCTGCTACTCGACCAGGACGTTCTTGACCACTTTTCTCTCGATTTCTCCCGATTCTTGTAAGTTTTCAACCCAAATCTTGTACTTCTTGATCTATATGCAATCCTTCACCTTTCTACCTTTCAAAATTCAACTTTTAACCGTGAAATCAACGGATTTGGAGTGTTCTAGGGTGATGTCACCATGGAGTTCTTCAAGGGTGATGTCATCCCATGAAGAACAACTCTGATCCAAATGGTTTCCATACGATTCTTCATGACTCTCGTCCAAATCAATGTTTTCTAATCAAGAAGCCATGGATTTGAGATGTTCAGATTGATTTCATTACAAGGTTCTTATGAACTTCAAGTGTTGGCCTCATTCCACCAAGAACAACTCAGATCTAAGGAACTCCATAAGGATAATCAAAGTTTCACACCAGATCTATACATAAAAACGGTAGAAACATAGCTTAGACCGACCTTCTACTCATTCTTAGTGTCGTGTTGGTTAAGGACCTGATTCCTACCGAAGAGGCGAACAATTTCGGGTTAAACACGGAAAAACCGTCAAGAGCGGCTAGTTCGGATGAAACGGGGTGATTCCCGGTCGTTAAAATAGGTCGGAATTGATGGGATTTCAGTTGTTCAACACGTCACCACAACGTCTCGACCAAAAACACCAAAAACACTCGAAAATCATCGAAAACAGCTGGACAGGCTGGCCGATCGAGCGGCCCAGTCGATCGAGCGGCCCAGTCGATCGAGCGGCCCAGCCGATCAGCTGGACCAGCCGATCGAACGGCCCACTCGATCGAACGGCCCACTCGATCGAGCGGCCCACTCGATCGAGCGGTCCATCCGAATGGGCCAGCTCAGTTCAATTTTTCGTCCAATTTCACGTAGATCGATACCGTTTAACGCGTAATCCAATACTCATGTAATTAGTCTGAAATCAGGACATTCTCAGGCACCATTCCGTCAATCCAACCGAATACGCACTGTGAGTATACTTGACCCTTTTTATCGAATTTTGGGTGTAACATACGTTCCATGTTAAATCAAACTTATCAAACGAACGATTCAATTGGTTAACCTGTCACTTGCGAATAATTGTTTGCATAAATATACGTGATGCTAGTTGCATGTATGCTAGGACTTATACTCGTGACGTCCCACCACAGCTAGTATAGTACTATTTCGCCCGACGGGGTCTAGTTATGCCATCGAAGAGTCGAGCATCGAGGACTTAGCTGGTAGTATCAGTTTTGTGAGTATATATGTCGTGTGTTACGTTTATGCATGTGGGAATTCGCAGCACTTTTAAACTATTATACTATTACATATCAAACCTGTATACTCGCCAATACTTTTGTATTGACAATATTTTAACGTATGTTGCAGGTCTAGTCGAAGTCTACATCAAATCAAGCTAGGAAGTCTAGAAACTCACCTAAAACCTAGGTTGTCGGATTTGAATTGTTCGAGAGGACAAGAAATCTGTGATAACTTACGTGATTGTATTGTTTGTTAGTATGGGATAACAGACGTAATAAATATTATCGCAATATAGATTATTATGGATTCTCTTGAGCAATCTGATTCGCCTAGTGCCGCACCCCGATGATTCCGCCATCGGTTGGGGTGTGACACACATGTTCTAGCTTTACGTTCTAAACAATGAAACCCTAGTTTTCATAAAATCATGACGTCAAGTTTCTAGCCACAAACAATAATAGATACTAACCGTGATACCGAAGCAATTAGTTTGAATGAAAAGAAGGGCTTCAAGATCCTAAAACATGCCGTCACGTAGAGAGTAGGGAAAGAGGGCTTAGGGTTTTGTGTTCACGTCCACTGATGATGAGAGGTTAAACAAACAACAAGACTGTTGGGCCGCAAACCATTCAGGGCCGAGGCCCTTTTTGGCGAAAGACTACTTGGCGAAGAACCCTTCTTCGCCAGGAATTGGTTATGACGAAAAACTCTTCTTCGTCGACATGAGCTTAGGCGAAGAACCCCGGTTCTTCGTCGACAAGGGTTTTTGGTGAATCAAGTGTTATGCCTAAACATTAAACAGTTAAACAACTCCTAATTTTATGCAACAACCAAAACATAACTAACATTTTAACCATTCATACACAAGACACATGATACAATGCAAAACGATTCGCGAAAAGAAGATCGTGAAACAAGATTACAAAATAAGTGATGCATAGCGGGAAGGCCTTGAAATCTCGGGTTGTCACAGAACCGGTACCAGGAACACCAAAAGTCGGTACCGAATTGGTACTTAAGATCGTTCGGTCGGCAAATTTGGTACCAGTACCGAGAACAATTTTCTCATCTCTGACCACGGGTTTCATACGAACAACATCGTTACCATAAACTTTTTTTGTTGATTTTCTTTTGGTTATCTTTTAGTGTTTTTTTCTACAATTTCTTTTTATTCTTGTCGGCAGTTCCGTTCGCAACACGCTCGTAGTGATTTCAAAACACATGTAAACACAAGACTAAATAACAAAAGAAATTCGCCGCAACGCCGCAAACTTCCTTAAACCTGGTTTAATTTATTTATAGTCATTCTATTGTGTAATATAGTTTCTTTAAAATAAATAAAATTAATTATACAATTAGATTATATATTATTACAGAAATATAAGCTACAGACAACCAATTTTTAACCAAAATTATCTACTTGCCTTATTACAATTTTTTTGATACATTTTTTTTATATAAGCACTCATATTTTAATACATGGTAACTTTTATAAACCAACCATTGTCTATTCATACATTTATAACTTTTAAACTTAACTTTAAATTTACCAAAACAATATAACTCTATTATAGATAACACATCTAATATGTCATAGTGGAGGATTCAAATAAGAAGAATTTTTTGTAAGAATAAAAAGAAAGAAATTTCAACCAATAAAAATGTTTCATTTTACTTTATTTAATTTTTGTATCTAATATTAGTGAAAGGGTATATTGATAAACTTAAATAGATCGTTAATTAGTTGTCTTCCTTATTAATAGTAAACTACATTAAATTTGTAACTTATTTTCAAAAAATGTATTTTTTTTAAGTAAGAAAAAAAATAATCTAAAGTGCAGGATAAATTACGATGTGTGTAGGATGAATTACGAGCTGTGTATGATAAATTTTAGTATGTGTAGGATAAATTTCAAAACGTGTAGGATAAATTTTGATGTGTGCAGACAAAATTTTTTGGGTGGTGGATGATAGTCTTTATGGCTAATTAATTAGTCATATACAATAATAAATGAGATGAGAGAAAACCATTTAATGTTTTATAATTATACCCTTTGTTCCTTTCTTTTCAATTTAATTTTCTTCTAAAATGAACCTCCCACATATGTCATAATGTTTGTATGATTATAATTAAGTTGTTAATAAAAAATGACTATAACTAACATTCTCGAGCTCGGGAAGCAATCCCGTGTGATAACCTTGTTTAATATACACAATAACAAGACGTCAAGACATGTATACTTTGAATATGTTCGTATTTTTCCCGATATTAAAACAAAAGAAGCAATTCAATATAATTTTGGTGGATATCATTACATTTAAATTATGGTTATTAAGATAACATTAATGTTGATCTTTTCAAATGGGAGGTACTTGTTTTAACTATACCTAGCAATATTGGGTTGATGAAAAACCAAAACATAGCTTATAGAATGGTTAAAATAGACGGAAGGGACAACTTTTTTTCTCTAGGTGTCTAGCACTCTAACTTGCACGCTATTGTGAAAAGCCACATTGTATTATATTATTCTTGTTTGTAAATTGACGTGAACAAAGTGAATACACAATTTTACAGGGGTGCACAATACCGATCGGTCAAAAATGAATCTAACAATAAAAAGAGAACTGATCATAAAATAACATAGTTCATTAAGTAACTAAATGTAATATTTAACTTTGACATAATCTTCGCAATATTGTTTTTCCGCATGTTTTGGATTCTCTTCTTTTACGACATTTAGTGTTTCAATGTAACTTTTTTCTCGAGGTGAATACCAGTATACAATTGTCCTAACACCTGCACTGCAATATGCATGTTTCAGCCACTAATTACTATTAACAATTATCAATGGGGTGGTGATCCATTAGTAAATGCAAAACCTTTAAACGCCAGTGTTTGAGAGGAGAAGGTCTTGGGTTCAAGTCTCACATACGACAGGGATTAAAAGATATATATGGTTCAAAAAAATTAATATTAATAATTAAAAAAAGAAATTGTCTTAATACTATAATATACCAATATTATAATACCAATTTAACGGTAACAGAAAAGATATACACTGTATTGAATAATAAATTTGTTATTTTATGTTTGTAATAAATATACATAATATATAATATAGATAAGGGGGATAGCGTGTGAGTGAAAAAAATTATAAAAATCGTCTTTTTATGTTGACACCATATTGCAAATATCTCATTTACGTTCAATAATTACTAAAAATGTACTCTATGTTTACAAACCATTCAAGTTATGTCCTTTGACCCTAACTTAGTTAATTTTCAGGGTTAAAACTTAAAACTGATCAAGTGGACCCCACATGACATATTTTGTTCATTTTACCCTAAATAAACAAATAAACATAAATAAAACTCACCTTCCATTCCTCTCTCTAAAAATAAACATATATTTCACATATCATATTTTACCTTCAAATACCGGTATCGCAGCGTACCAAAAATTTTCGGTACCGGTACTAATACCCATATGCCGATTTTTGATACCGGTATTTTTTATATTGAAAGGACCGGTATCAAACTCATCCCTACAAATGACATAATTGGGTTATACTTTATGAGTTATGACACTTATATTTCAATAATAAACTGAACATAATTGGTTTTAGTCGATTTGTGTTTATAAACTCAACAAAAATCACACGAGAATACATGTTTATTATAACACTTGATAAGAAATGTCAAAGGAAACAAACATCAACACATCTTTAGCTCTTTTGTAAGTAATCATGATATACTAATTCCATCCGAACATAAATCGCCAGTTGTCATCTGCGCCATTCTGGAACGTTTCATTGTTTTTAGAGAAATACATACCACTCTTAGTAAGCAACCAATAACATCGATTCATGTGAAACAAATTCCGGCCACACATCCTGGCTACTTCTTTGTCGAAAACGTTGAGTTCAATCTTCTTTAAAGTAGTTGATTGAAGTTGACTAAACCAACAATGGTATCTATTAGTCTCGAAGAGATTTCTACGAAATTTCCATGTAAACGTGTCTCCCGGTAGGAGTAAACCTGGTGAAGGTATATCACATTGATAGATTACAAATGGAATATCAGAATTAGTAATGTAGACTCTATATGGTTCAAAAAATTTGCTCGAAGGTGGAGTTTTGCTTATCGAAGAAGGGTCAAAACCGTTTACAATGATAGAAAAATGTAACATGAGATAAAGAAAAAAACACCATTTTGATAAGAACTTCATGGTTTTAAAGGATACTCAGATACTTCTCTATCTCAAGTTATGCACATATATATAGAGGATTGTGGCTTGTACCCAATTTAATGAGTGTGAGACGAAAATTACTAATCTTTGTTATAATAGACAATGTTTTGGTGAGAAATATGCATTTAATGTTTGTATGACAATTTTATATTAACATAATTGTTTTTTTTTTTTTTTTTTTTGAAAACAAAGGACATTGATGCTTTAATTATTAATTTATTATGTGATTCCAATAAAAGCTTTTTTCATTGATTATTTTTATATAACAATTATGTAATTTATTCTAATAAAAGCGTCTTTAATGATTATTTTATTTAACAATTATGTAATTTTAATGACTTCTTAGTATGTTGGATGTCGTTTGATTATTAACTTCCATTAAATTATGCATTTTTGAGAAAAAATTATAGATCTTAGATGGCATATCATTTGTAATGAGGAATATTTTATAAAATAAAGAAAATTATGTGAGTCAAAGGATGGAAGTGATAATATTTACCCTGTATATTAATTTACAAAATAGTTTTGTATCCTGATTGTACATTTAATTTTGTGCAAGTCTGCACAGCTTTATGTACAACTGAGTAAAGCACATCTCATTTCATTTGACACGTTTCATATTTCTTTAGACGTTTCATGTTTATAGTTTTCTTCCTCCGCCTTATACATCTTTTATTGCTTCATAAAAAGTAAAAAATAACTTATGTTGTAGGTGGCAATGAACCTTGACATCATAAGTTACAAATGTCAAAAGTGTTAGGAATTATTAATTTATATAATATAAACAATGTTTTAATTATAAATACGCATTCAATTTTCCATAATAAAATTACATTGATAAGCATCAAACATCAAAATAAAAAAAAAGTATATTTATGCATCTTCTATTGCTTTATAAAAAGACGAAAATATCGCTAACTTACCGGGGAAATATGGATGGAGTTAACTAGCCGGATAAAAATAGCAAGATTTCAAACCTTTTGGATCCAGATGCAGAAAAACAAACCTTTGGATGAAAGTTGCAAAACTGGCCAAACCTCATGGACGAAAATGGCACTTTACTCTAAATTTGTTGAATTCGTATATATATGTTTGTTTACTACAGGGTGGTGATGGAGAGCATCAGATTGGATATTTAACCCGAGTGCTGCGGCGGACGCTACTACATCAAGTAGTATGGATGCCACATTATCGAATGGCGATGGAAGTTAGTCTCTCATACTTTTTTATACTTTCAATGTATATGGACAAAGATATTAGTGTTGTTGTCTTGCAGAATACCGACTGATTGGACTGGTGAGTCACATGGGTACCTCTGAGTACTATGTAGCGCACGTGTACAAAGAAAACTGGGTTTTTAGTACGCGCAATTGCGCAAAAGCGTCCTAAAATGCTATTTTATAGGACCTTTCATTTAATAGGACCAAAACACATATTATGTTACTAGTTTGAATTACCTAGAAACAATTTTGATTAACCTAGTTTAAATACGAGTGAAATATTTTTCAAAACGAAATATATCTCATGGTCAGGTCCAGTTTCATACGGCCCGCTTTGGGTGCAAACCGCAAAGCAAACCGTTTCACTGTGAGTTAGGAACTTTGAAACCAATGACATAAAACAGAAGAGTCAAGAAATAACAAAATAGTAATAACAAATATGTGGTTCATGTTGTATAATAACAAAAAAGTAAAGTCAAGAAATAAATAGCTATACTAACATGAATACTTACTATGGCTAGCAGAATAGATTGCAAAAGAGATCGTTGGCTCGAAAAATGGAGGGCTTGAACGTTAATAAGAACTCCAACTGAACCAATTATCTTCGAATAAAAAACTTACATATATGTAGTAAATCAAGTTTCTAATATTTTGATAGTAAGCATACTAAAGGGGTATTGTCCCAAAAACCTTGCGCATGCACATGGGACCATACCACAACCTCAACACATAAACATCCTTAACAGAACCCTGCATAGCGGTTCTAAACAAAGATATAGAAGAAAACAAATCTTCAATAACCATGCGCCGGAGAAAGGACAAAACTGACCTTCACCTAACACTCTTGCGCGGGCTCGCGCAAGAGTATAGTTAGACTTTGAAGCAGAATCCTAAATATCCTCGCGCGCCTGGAACCAAGACTTGAACAAAAGTGTTCTTTCTGTAATAACAGAATAGACACGTGACAAAGGCATGAAAGGTTACAGCTGTAAACCTTCTAGAAAACTTCATCGTGCACAACCATTCGGTTACAACTGAATAGTGATGTGGCATCATCCTGGACGCCCATCTAAGTCACGATGATGGCACTAACTTGAAGAAAGATCTACATAAACCCACTTTCCACCTGGCATCTCCTCAGCCGTCAGTCACACTCACGATCCGTGTGCATGGATGTGACGTTGGTGCTTGACGGAAAAGGACATAACCGCTTACGGAAAATGCTTTCCGTTATCATCTCCGTCAACAAATTTTCCCGCCCAAATCCAGCAGATACAAAGGGCTGATTAAATGAGTTAAAGAAAGAAATAAAAGCTTCTCAAGTGTTTCAGCAGGCTGCTATTGCAAGAATTAAGGTAGCTACAGATCTAGTCCCTGAATAATTATGATTTTTAAAGATCTCAACACAAACTCACAAAGCCAAAGTTGAGGTATAAGAAGTAGATACAAAGTAGCACTAAGATGATATTAAATCATATTAAATAGCATACGCAAAATGATGTACTGTTCAAATGTTATATATAGATAATTATTACATTAAAATAGATTCATGTTGTTTGGTTCCATTCATATGCTTCTATTTTTTCCACTTAATGATATTCTAAGGCCACTTTACTATTAAATTGTGATAACTTGTGTATAATCATTGTTAAAAAAAATATTTATTGAAACAAAATACCATTAAATGATCATACAAACTACCTTCTAATGTGAACTTGTATTTTTGTTTCTGAAGAAGAAGACTCTGGAATAAAAAGTTAAAAAGAGCCGAGCTTTCAATTTTGTTTGTTGATCATACCTCCAAGAAGAAGAAGACTCTAGATAAAAATCAAAACACTTGTCACGTAAGTAGATGACCATTTTCTTTAAAAGTTCTTTCAATTAAAATATCTATGAATGACAAAGCCCTAATTTAAGACACCTTATTTGAAGAGATGCTTAATCAACCAACACTAATAACCAATTTGAAAGAAACATGAGATCATTTGAATAGAAGAAACTACTCATTTTGCCAAACTAAATGGAAAAGATTTACATGAAAAAAAAAACTCTAATTGGCACCCGATTCAGAGCCTTAAAAATTAATAACGAACAGGGAATGTGATTAACACCAATCGGAGTAAATAATTATTATCCTAAAGCAAATGACCAGTTGTAGGACCGATTTGACGATCTAGTGAGTCAATCAGAGTCAAAATACCACTGTTTGAGTGGCGGAAACAAACAAACAGTGTTGAATCAGAGAGAATGGAGTAGACATAGACAGAATATCACTTTAAACACTGTTTCTCATTAATTGATCACTTGAAAATCCGGCAGCAGTTCGGTACAACTTTTCAGATCCCGTCCCAAATGAGAAACACTAACCACCATATATAGGGCACCTTATTCTGCTTGAAATGACATGCTGTCATTTCGAGCGGAATCACTACTAACTGATTTCGCTTGAAATGACAACATGTCATTTCAAGCGGCTTGAAATGACAACATGTCATTTCAAGCGGAATCACATGCTAAAACCATAAACTTTACAATTCAACCCCTATACATTACATAATTGACATATTAGACCCCTAGACCCTATACAAGCATGACCTAGACTAAGACGTAGGCTTTAGACATCGTGCACTAACAAACTCCCCTTTGGATACAGCCGGAGTCTTCAGTCTTGGTCTTCGGGTCTTCATATCGCTCTAAACCTTTCCTCTCTTGGCTTAGGCTTCTTTCTTAGCAAGTTCCTCAGCCTTTCGTTTTCTTTCTTCGCTTTCTTTACTTCTTCAGCCTGTATCTTCATCCACTTTCCTCTGTTTTCTTCCAGCTTCTTTCTTTCTCTTTCAGCCTTCTTCTTTTCTTTCTCTTCAAGCGACCACCATTTTGAATTCCATTTACTTTCAGAATTTATGCCTTTCTGAAAGCAAATAGTTACAACTTTATGGAACTGCATCGCTTGCTCTCTATTTTCAGATTTAAAGCGGATCTTGTTCACAAACAGACACTCTATATCTTTTCTTGAACAATTTACCAACCACATCGGGTCGTAGACAAAAATCTCTCGGATTTCATTCCCTGCTCTGTATGTTATCACAGCCTCTGTCGAGTTACAACTGTACACCCAGCCCATGTAGCCTTTGTAGAATTCCTGCTCCATCTTTGGCATTGGTATATTTTTCATCGCTTTCGGCTTTTTTACGTTCAAGATCGTTTCTTCAATTCCTGTCACTGGATCTACCCTTTGAACTCTCTTCGGGTAATGAGGCTTCCCGTGTCTGAAATTCTTCAATGATTCGAACTTTATGTAACCCCACATAGCTATATCATTTTTCCTTACTGGATACCCTAAGGTTCTCACCTTCGATAACTCTTCTACATCCCACCAAGGTAGGGACATAATATCATATAAACGTTCAAAATACTGCACGCCACATTCTCTTCTAATCGCATATGCATTAACGTGAGGTAGAAAACCCCAGCTAATGATATCACCCAGTGAAATACTTCTATCTCTTTGATAATACTTCAACGGTCGTTTGAACTTTCTTTCATGACTATCTTTGAACCACTTTTTATGTTCTTCTTTCTGAAGATCTTTCGGAGTACCATCGAAATTCTTATCTTTCAGTATCTCAGCAACTTTCCTTCTAAGTTCATCTCTGTTTTCTTCACTAAATAATTCCATCAGAGTTGGAAACTGAGAAGTGTCTTCAGAAACATTATCTTCATCTGTACAATCTTCAACCTCAACCCTGTCATACACATCTGCATCTTCCACATACTTGTATTCATACTCTCGTTGATGGTTGATATCAAACGCATTCAGTTCTTCTTCAAAATCAAACTTGAATTCGTCTTCATTTACATTAGACAACTTCAGGATTTCATTCAACGTTTAAGTATGCCTGAATTCACCTTCTTCAACATAAGGCTCTATTCGAAGAATCAACTTTTCAACTTGATCAACGTTTTGATCATCAACATGCTCCCCATCTCCATTAGCTCCCTCTGATACTTCATTCGCATCATCATTCATGTAATCATCAACATTCTTTTCGTTTGATGCTTCAGTCACTTTCACTCCTGTACCACCCTGATTATCATCATCGTTACCATCGTCATCACTGTGACTACTTGCAGAAAATACTTTATCTGCATCATCAACTTCATCGTCATCATCATCCTCTTCGTTATGAGCAAGATCTTCAAGTAAAACCTCTTCCTCGAAGATACCAGATACAGCAGTTATAGGAACAGGATTCAGAATAGGATCATCCGATAGAATGATTGATCTTTCAGCAACATCACTAACACCTTCAACACCTTTGCCTTTACTCTTCATCTGAGCATCAATATCAGCTTGACGCTTTGCCCTTACTTCTTCAACCTCAATCTCCTCAAATCTTTCTTCAATCGACTTCCCAAGCATATTTTCAACTACTTTGTTCAACATATAGAATTCATGTTCTTTCAACGCCTTCGTAGCTTCAAGTTCTTTGTTTTTCAATTCAAAATACTTGTTTTGCTCATCTTTGCGTGCCTTTTCCTCTTCTAACTCAGCCACTCTAACCTTCAAAATATCAATCTCTGTTTGATCAGATTCTACTTTCTTCAGCAGTGACTTGTTTTCAGACTCTAAATTCTTTACACGCATCTCTAGAATTTTCTCACGATTTACCAATTTCTTGTTTTCAACTGACACATCATCAACTTTCTTTTCAACATTTTTAACTTGTGCAACGTTTGCAAAGTCAAAATCTCCAATCTCTTCAAGAGAAACACCCATATTCCCCGGAATAGGAGGAAAATTTCTAAATCCAGAAGATCCTGGTGTAGATTGAGCTTGTGATTGTGAAGGTGGTGGTGTTTGGAAGATTTCTTGTGAAGTAAGAAACGTTTGTTGTTGTGGAGGTGTAGCAGTATGAATTTGTGGTGGTGGTGATTGATGAAGTGGTGAGAGATGTAATGGTGAGAGATGAAGTGGTGATGGTTGTCTTGGAGGTGTTTGATGAAGTGGTGAGTGTATTGGTGATTGATGTGGTGTAGGTTCATGTGGTGGTGATGGTGGTTTACTCGGTTCTTGGGAAGGTTTCTTTATCTTGATCTTCAATGGCTTCTTGGTCTTTTGAGTAACCTTCTTTATCTTTGGAGAAACAATCCTCCTACTAGCACCGGCTTTCTTCTTACCACGAGAAGGAGGTGTTTGTGAATCAGACACACATTTAGGAGATGGAACATATACATCATCATCTTTCTCCTACCTTTTTCTCTTTCTTAACTGCTTCTCTTTAGCAATCTCTGCTTGAATTCTTCTTAAACGTTCTGTTTCATCAACTTCATCTTCAGAAGAGCTAGAAGAACTCGTAGTACTTTTATTCACATCGTCACCTTCTTCATCACCAACTGCCTTTTCTTTCTGAACATCATCAACCGATTTATCTTTCTGAGCATTAAACACATTAAGCTTTTCCAGCAAACTTTGAGAATTAGGCGATAGACGAACATCAACTTCAATATTAGCTTCAGCTTCAGTTTCAGCTTCAGCTTCAACATCATGTTCTACTTCAATCTCAGCTTCTGGTACTGGTTCTTCCACATCAGGCTCATCAATAAGTAAAGTCTTAGCAACTTTCTTTTGACGTTTCTTGGGCTGTGAAGACGAACCCTCTTCCTTTTGTGCTTTGGGAGTAGCTTTCTTGCCTCTCTTCCTCTGTTCTTTCACAAACCAATCATTACGTGTTCCTTTGAACCCTTCAAGAGCCTTTACCTCATCTGCATAACCAGCTTCTTTCATCTCCTCTTCATTTCTCCAGTTTTGGTGATTCACCGGATCTGGATCAACATAATTTGCATCCTTGATGAATCCGAAAAATTCAGCTACTTTCTTCGGTTCAGGATGGTTCGAATGATATCTAGCTAGCTGCTTCAGAGAATCGTTGCTCATATGAGATAATACCAGCAAATCATTGTTTATTTCTCTTACAATATCGGGATATGCATGATCTATCAACATTTGCACAAATCTTGGATAAATCCAAGTCATGCTCCCGGAAATAATGTTCTCGGCCATGTAATGAAATACGAAAATGAGAAAAGTTGTATTTCTTGTTCAGAACCAGTGCTGTCACCATATTCATTTGATAATCCCTCATGGCATCATATCCACCTTTGCAATGACTTAAAGACTGCAGTACTGAATGCACAATGAACTTGTATGGCTTTCGAAACTTTGACTTCAAGTAATTTGCGTTGTTCAGTGCACCATCATAGCCCATTCTCAGCATGCATCCTTTCACCATTCTTTCTGGAAACTTTGTTGGTGAGTTTTCATCATCCGGAAAATTCACTACTTCACGAACAAGCGCTTCTGAGACAACTATCGGTTTCTTCTCATCATACTGCTTCACAATTGAATTTACCACTTTGTTTGCTTCGTCATAAGTTGCATGCTTCCAGAAAAGTTTCACATGTGATCTGTACACCAGATGTTGATCCATCAGCGCTTTTTGAATTGGTACTCTTCTCATAAACTCCAGAATGCTATGAAACTCAGACAGCTTTGTATTCTTTCCCTCGTCAAAATCACAACAACTGTTGTGTAACGGATCAAAGATCACATTCGAAGCCTACAAGTAAACACACAACAAATAAGTCAAACACTTGAAAAATTTCATCTTCAAACAACTTTCAAGCGAAATCACATGAAATGCTAACATTCCAAGCGGAAACACATGAAGCAACTTGAAGCGAAATGACATGCTCATTGAAGCGGAATCACATCATACATTTTGAAGTGGAATCTCATGATTCAAGCGGAATCATGAGATGATTATCAAATCACCTTTGATGTTGAAATTGAACATGATGGATTGTTTATCTATGAATTCCGACCATGGGGTTGTGTTTTTCATTTTTCCCCTCAAACATATCCTAGATCTAAGTTTGTATGCCCTGTGTATCGTCAAACATGCATAAACCATAGATCTGGTACAATCATCACTCAACACATGATCTACACAACAATCCGACAACACTATGATGATTTTTGTTCGTTTTACCCAAAGTTTTAAACCCTAAATCTAAGTTTTGAAACATGAACAACCGACAGACACAAATACACAAGATCTGGTTCAAATTAGGTCTCAAACCTACCTTTCCCATGTTTATAGTTGAGTTTGCCAACTAAAAACACGAAATCAAACAACAAATCGACAGAGTAACGGCTTGAATTTCGATGTTTTAGGGTTTCGCTTGAAATTGCAGGGAGCAAAACACTTTGAAGCGGAAACAGAATAATGAGTTGAAGCGGAATCAGATGGCTATTTATAGGCCATCTAATTTCGCTTGAAATGGTTATGGATGTTGTTCAAGCGGAATCACGATGAAGCATGATATGTTTTCAAGCGGAATCAGCCATTAAGTGAAAACATTGATTTCAAGCGGAATCAGAATTAACTTTTCAAAATTTTTAACTTTTTAACATTTTCTAATTTTTTACCGACACACCCGGTTAACCAAGTCCAAGTTAATGACCTCGGTCAACTATTTAGCCTACCAAGTCCAACTTAATGACCTTGGTTGACCAGATTATGAAGTATGCTGATTTTTTGAAACTGAAAATAGTTCAAATTAATGAACTTTTGAATTTTTCAAACTTTCAAACATGTACCAGTCACTTTTTAGAATCTCCTGCTTACCCAAACCTCATGAATCAGACATGTTCTGCACAAGACTTTGATCATCTGATCCCCAACGTCCGTTGTCGAAAATAAGATGAAAATAAAATCTTTTTGGTTTTTAAAATGTGATAAGCAGAAATATGTACATACAATATTTTTGTGAGCGTGTTAGGGGATCATATCAGCTTCCGACAAGACACAAGTACCGTTAAGCTTATATTTCATACTCAGCATTAACCAGTTCGCGTAGATTGTCGATATACTGATCCACTTAAATTTTCACAGAATTTTCAACTTGTTCAGGATACAGATTAAGTGTTTTAGGACATAAACTTTTACATGTGTTCCACCTCAGTATATACTTCCGTATCCAGATCCCAATATTCAGTCTTAGAGGTGAGTATACCTAGATGATATCTGTAATGGGGTGAATTGCGAGGCCGTGAGAGCTCAGGTCAGAACTTCCGTTCAGCAGAGAGATGACGGCTCGTCTTTCGGTGGGTTCCCTTTAGAGAATCTTTTTTACAACAGCAATGATTATCAATTTTATTGTTTCATCATTTTTGCTGAGGGGAGGCTTTTACAAGCATGCGTAAAGTATTATACGGGGACTAGGTCAAAATTTCCATTCAGCAGAAGTCTCGGGATAATACCCCAGATATCACTAAGTATAAAGACCTAGTATCTCAGAAAGAGGGACCTTTCAAACAAGATTTCGGGGGTTACCCATATATCCTGGAGATGTTCCCCACGTAAAAGCAAGTAATTTTTATGTTTATATCCCAAACAAATCTACTAATTTTGTAAAAACGTATCGGCACATCATCAGCGAGACTGCTTAACGCATATAAAACATTACATTTCTTTAGCGTACCGTGTTTGTCTAGCTGATGTACTATCATTTTCCCTATTATACACGAACTCTTTTTCAGATTTTCTAATGTTTTTGGATTTTTCAAATTTTATCATTTTTTTTTTGTATTTTTCTGCAAACTTTCTCCCCCTTAAAACAAAGACATATTTTTGTGTTTTTGGTATTAACGAAAAGCAGAAAAACAAACTGTACAAACAAATTGACAACGAAACGCAGATCACATCAGATCGCCGCCCTCCTCGGATTCACATTCTTCAACTCTCCCAGAAAGCAAGTTTTTCATCCCATTCAATTTTAAAAGATAATAAAATCTCTTTTTGTCAAATGGTTTTGTATAGAAATCAGCCTTCTGATCATCGGTGTCTATATGTTCTATCCGTATCAACTTTTTCTCGTGAAAATCACGGATGAAGTGATGACGGATTTCTATATGTTTGGTTTTAGAATGGTAAACCGGGTTTTTAGTTATATTAATGGTTGCTTCATTGTCCACGAAAATCGGTGTATCCAAGAATTGCAAACCAAAGTCGCGCATTTGCTGTTGGATCCAAAGGATCTGAGAGCAACAACTGGAGGCTGAAACGTATTCAGCCTCACAAGTAGAGAGCGCAACCGAGGTTTGTTTCTTGCACTGCCAGGTAACAAGTCGAGTTCCGAAGAACTGACACCCAGCAGTGGTGGACTTAGCGTTCTGCTTACAGCTTCCAAAGTCAGAATCAGCGAAACCTGTTAGAGAGAAGTCACCCGATCGAGGATACCACAAGCTGATGCTTGGGCAGCCTTTCAAATACCGTAAAATCCTTTTGACGATTGTCAGGTGTGACTGATTCGGGCTCGACTGATATCTGGCACAGAGACACGTTGGGTACATGATGTCCGGTCGGGAAGCAGTGAGATACATTAAGGATCCGATGATCGACCGGTACAATGTCTCTTCCACCTTTACTTCACTTTCATCTGGACATATTCCATGATTTTGTGCCAGGGGGTTGCTGCTGGACTGGATTGAACCATGTCAAACTTCTCCAGTACGTCGTTCACGTATTTTGTTTGGTGAATGAAAATTCCGTCGGGCATCTGCTCTACCTGCAGCCCGAGGAAGAACTTCATCTCCCCCATCGAACTCATTTCGAACTTCCTCTTCATAACATTCTCGAACTCTTTACACAACTCGTCGTTCGTTGAACCAAAAAAGATGTCATCAACGTAGATCTGCACAATTAGGAGATGACCTGCAACTTCCTTTGTGAACAATGTGCTATCAACTGTCCCTCTGATGAACCCGTTGGCCAAAAGATGTTGGGAAAGCGTCTCGTACCAGGCTTTCGGGGCCTGGTGAAGTCTGTAGAGCGCCTTATCCAGCAGATAGACTTTGTTCTTGTGTAGTGGATCAGTGAAACCCAGTGGTTGACCCACATACACCTCTTCTTTAATCTTTCCATACAGGAAGGCAGATTTAACATCAAGCTGGTACACTTTGAAGTCTTTCCATGACGCAAACGCCAGGAAGATCCGAATAGCCTCAAGTCTAGCAACAGGCGCGTAAACCTCATCATAGTCGATGCCTTCTTGCTGACTGAATCCTTGTACCACTAATCGTGCTTTGTTCCAAACTACGACTCCTCTATCGTCTCTTTTACACTTGAACACCCACTTTGTTTTGATCAACTTTTGATTCTCTGGCAGATCTACTAACTTCCAAACATCCAGTTTCTCGAACTGTTGCAGCTCTTCCTGCATAGCATTCACCCAGCTTTCCTCCGTTAAGGCTTCTTTATACGTTCTAGGTTCAATCTGCGAGATAAAACATTTAAGTGAGAATTCTTCCTGTAAATGTGCAACAGATGAATAAAAACAGGTAAGAGCTCTATTAATCCGCTCTCTCGTTTTAACTCCACTTTTTAGGTCACCGATAATTTGCTCTGAAGGATGGTAAGACAAAGTTCGAGGCATAACGGTGCTAGGCACGTCAACTTCCGATTGCAAGCTCGTTATGTCAAGATCACCGGTGTGATCCTCAGCTTCCGTTGTAGTAGCATTTGGTTCCTCGTCAAAAGTCGGAGCGGGTTCCGCTTCTGAGTCGTCAGAGTTTTCAAATACTGGAGCTGGTTCCTCTGGTGGTTCATGTGTCGTTCCACTCGGGCCTGCCTCATGATCGTTTGTACCCCCGGTGGGTTGAGAAACCACTAGCGGTCGAGGCATTTGTTCTTTTGTCATTGACTGCTGATATTGATATAGAATTGCTAGTTCCTCATCACTCGGCTGATCCGGTAGTTGGAAGGACTCCCAGAGTTTATCATAGTCGAACAAGAATCTTTGTCCGGGGAGTTGTGGTGGTATTGTGTGCTTCTGGCAATCCACATGCTGAACTTGTATTACTTTCCCCAGACACGGCACAAACACCCTCTTCAACGGGCTCGCGTAACCTACAAAGAAACCATCATTTGACTTAGCACCAAATTTACCATTTTCATCTATAAACGTACATGGAGATCCAAACGGCTACAGAAATTTCAGATTGGGCTTATATCGGTGTAGCAATTCAAAACTTGTTTTCTTGTACTTCTTGATTGTGAGTACACGGTTCAAAGTGTAACAAGCTGCAGCAACTGCTTCACTCCAGAAGAAGATCGGTAGCTTGGAATCGGCTAACATCGTTCGAGCAGTTTCTATAAGGGTGCGATTCTTTCTTTCAGCAATGCCGTTCTGTTGTGGAGTGTAAGGTGTGCTGAATTCATGAAGAATCCCCTTTTCATTGCAAAACTCGAGCATCTTGTTATTCTTTGAACAGAACCATCAGCGACTCAAACGTCTGATCCTTTCTTTCTATGCACACTACCCACGAGAACCTTGTATAATCATCAGTTACAACCAAGCAGTATAGATCACCACTAATACTCTTCACATTGACCGGCCCGAAGAGATCCATGTGGAGTCTCTCATACTCGAATTGAATTCAATAACTTTTGTGGGTGTGTCTTCCGAGTCTGCTTTCCCTTTTTACAAGCTACATAATCATCAGACAAATGAAAATTCAATAAATTCACACCTTCGACTAAATCATTATGCACTAGAAAATTCATTTTTCTAACATGTATGTGGCCCATCTTACGATGCCACATAATTGATTCCTTTTCTGTTGCTTTAGTTTTCGACACAAAACATTGTTTTTGATGATTGGTGGGTGTTGCGACACTCATGTCAAGAATGTATAAATCGTTTTCGTGCGGAGCTCGCAACAACACCATTTCATCAGGGATTTTAAACCCAGGTTTTAAAACCAGACACTCGTTTTTCGTGAAATGCACAGTAAACGATTTATCACAGATTTGAGAAATACTAAGCGAGTTGTTTTCCAATTCTATGATGTAATTCACGTTCTCAAAAGAAATCACTCCATTCGTCAGGGTTCCTTGGCCCACAATCCTGCCACCCTGGTTTCCAGCGAATCCTACGTAACCTCCGTTGATTGATTTTACATCGTAGAGCAGTGCCAACATCCCCGTCATATGTCTAGAGGTCCCACTGTCCATGATCCATTTTGAAATGATAGACCTGGGCAGCCCCTGCAAACATTACAGCAAATCATTCAAACAATGATGCCCAAGACTTTTTAACTGCTGAAACACTTCTAAACACTAAATCACACGGCACATCAATATTTTGAAAATTAAATGTGACATTCGAAACATCAGTTTTTACTTTTGGTTTGACTTCATTTTTGATTGGTGGAAACTCAGCAAGAAACTTATCAAGCTCAAACTTAAACTCTACTACATCGTTTTTCAAACCTTTTTGTTTCATTTTTCAAAATGTTTTCCATCTTTTTCTCCTCGACCGATGGTTTAGTTTTCACAAACCATGATTGATTTTAAAAATTTTTTATTTTTCGGATAAATCTTTGAAGTCTTGTTGGTCTTTGAAGATTCGCCAACCTCGAAGGTCGATTTTGGCTTATCCTGAGACTTCAACGATTCACCTCTTTTCAAGATGCGGATTGGTGAAACCATTGGTTTTTTACCCTTTTTGTCAATTGGTGACTTAGGTCGAGGTTTTTGAACACCAAGTTTTACAACGACAGGTTTTTCAAACACTTTCTTGCATTGTTTAGCCATGTGTCCGATCTCATTGCAGCGATAGCAAACTCTTTTGTCATACTCGACAAAAGTTGACTTGAATGTCTCTTCTTTTAGTTTCTTTGCCGCATTGAAATCGTCAACGGCTTTCTGACTAAAAATGTATTCCTTTTCTTCATCAACACTTGGTCCAGTGACAAAAACATCTTTCATGTTATCCTTTGGCTTGACCACCTTCTTAGCCGTCTTTTTCTCAAATCCAATTCCTTTATTTTTAAAGTTGTTTCCATTCTTCTTATTATTACCATTCCCTTCCCATTCTATCTTACCCAAGTTGTTAGAACATGATGTAACAAATGACTTTTTGGTTTTTGAAAAGAACTCTTTGTTGTTTACCACAGCAATGTCAATTTCGACCAATTTGAACACTTTCTCAACATTTTCAATCTTAACATTCTGAAGCGGATACTCAAAATCAGAGTAAAGCTTGTCAGTTCCAATCATAGTGTAGACCACAATGATCGGATCATCATTCGCACTTTTGTCTGATTTTGGTATAAAACAGTCTAAAAAGTTGCCCTCGTCTTCAGAATCAATAACAGACTTCTTAGAATGAGATTTCATGGTCTCAGCCTCAGAGTTATCACTCTCTTCATCTAACACTAACACTTGGTCAACAACAGTCTTGATGGCCTGTGACTCGTTGTCTGTGTCGGACGGAGAGAATGTAACGTCAATGCTCTCTGGCAATTCATCCTCAATTGTCCTCAGCTTGAGGTTCAATGCAGCTTCCACCCCATCTGGATACTTTTGAGTATAATGACTCCACATTGGGGGTGGAACACTGTTAAAGACAGGTGTTGCATTGGGCTGTTGTGGAACAATCTGCTCAAGGACATAAGACGATGCAACATAGCTCATCAACTTCTTATCGATTCGCTCATTTTCAATTTTAGTCAATTCTAACTCTTTCTTTAATGATGCGATTGTGCCAAGATGAAAATTAACTTCCACTTGTTTATCAAAAAGTGTTGCTTTTGCTAGTTTCGTGGCTTTATCATTTTCGACACTTTCTTTTTGAATCATTTTAATTGATTTGGCCACTATATCATATGCCTCTTTAACTTGTCCTAGATCAAATTTTAACATGTCAGCATTATGTTTCAATTCTTGAAACTTAGCATCTTTTTCAAGACACTCCATGCAAGGTTTTAAACAGTTTTGGCATGGGGTTTCAGTCATTGAATCCATTTTCTCAACAATCTCTGCTTCATGAGCAGTTTTCACTTCCGGTTTACCGACATTTTTTGACTCTGACTCAGACACTTTCTCAGATTTGACCTCCTCAATTCCTGACTCCACCATCAGACTCCTTTTGTACTGACTCGGTACCGACAGACTTGGGTTTCACAAGTTCTGTGTCTACCTCTTTCAGTTTCGCCATGAGAGCCCTGTCAGCAATTTCCTTCAAAGTGTCTTCGGTCATCTCTTTAGTCACATCAATCATTTCTTCGACAGACTCTTTCTTCTCCTCATATCATGGACATAATCCAGTTGTCGGTTCTTCAAATAAACCTGCAAAAGACTCAAAAACTTTAGGAGGCATGATAGATCTCAAAGAACTGGCTAATACCTCTTGCTCAGACTGATAGTAATAAACTTCTGCAGCTAACTCCTCAATGTCAGCCATACTATCCACAGTAACATCTTCAACAACCACTTCAGGCTCAACAACAATCTCTGGCTCTTCTACTATCTCAGCCATCATAGTCTGTCCATCACTTCCAGGGACGTATTTATCCCAGCTGAATCCCTCAGCAACTTTCTCGTCATCCTGGTTCACAATGAGAGCTTTCTCTGGTTTGTTCTCTATTTGTGGTCTTTGAACTACAAGTTGTTGATTCGGCCGGTGGTAGATTGCCTGTCTGTAGTAATCATTTGTGAATGGATTCTGATGATTATTCACTTCTCTGTTCGGGCATTCTCTTTTGTAGTGGCCTCTTTCTCTACACTTGAAGCAGGTTACTTTAGACTTGTCAAAACCTAGCTTCTGATCTGGTCCAGAAAGACTGTTTCTACCAGTAATTTCCATAAAACGCTATGCTCTCCTCACCAGACTAGCCATACCCCACTTAATATCTATCAGCTCAAGCTCCTCCGGATCTATCTGATCGTAATCTTCTTTGGTCATGTCCGGATTCCCGATCCTACCCGCTACCAAGCTCTCGTATGACTCTAACACGGAAGCCAACAATGCAATATGCTGTTTCGCAGCCGACTCAGTAAACTCATTTCCATTCTTGATGGTAACTGCAATGTTGCATTGGATCCCAGAAACATACGCCTGATTGTTTGAACTAGTCGAACTTTGAGGTGACGTCGGTTCAGAAGCTTTGAAGTTTGGATCAACACTAGCAAACGGTGAAGGCTTGTTTGTTTGTGGAATATTTGAAGAAGCACTTGATGTTGTGTCAGCACTGAAACCAGTTTGTATCTTCGGACTCATATTTGTAGTTGCTGGAGTGCTGCCTTTGTAGTACATAGATACATCCTGCTGAACATTCGCTGAGTTCATCTTTTTGATCTTTAGTAACTCCAACTCATGAGCCTCAATCTTTTCTATGAACAAGCTGAGATTCAGATTGACTAAATCTGAGTTGTTTTTCAACATCATCTAAGTGCCCCACTCGTCGTAAGGCAATGCATCAGACAACTTGTCAATCCATTCCTTATTGGTCTTTGTGATTTCTAATCTCTTCATCTCAAGTACTAAATGGCAATATCTTTTGAGCAGTTGCCTTGTAGTTTCACCCTTCATGCCGGTAAAAATATCAAACTCCTTCTTGATCAAAGCCTTCTTGCTCTTGATCATGGACACACTACCTTGAAACTTTAACTTCAATGACTGCCATATAGATTGAGCATTGTCCTCATGTTGCAACAACACTAAAATATCCTCTTTGATAGCCTGCTGGAGGATACTAATCATCTTTTTCTCGGCTTTGAAATCATTATGTTCTGTCTCTGTTAGACTTCCAATACCCTTCTCCATACCTAAACCATCAACCGGTGGAACATACTTCTTCTCAATCTTCATCCAACATTCGAAGTGGTTAGCCTGTACCCAATTTTGGAATCTCCCAGACCATCCTGCATATTCATCTATATTCATCAGCTTGGGTGGCTTTTGCATCGTTCCCAATTCGTTCTCCATGTTGACGTTCTGAACAATACTAGCCGGGGTTTGTGATGATGTCATACCACTGCCGGCAAACATGTTATAGAAATCTTGGTTATCCATTTTAGATGACAATTTACTGAAAACTTTTCAACTTTTTGAAAAACAGGTGACTTAACTGAAAACACTTACTACACAGACTGAACTTCAGACGAAATATCACGAACGAAATGGACTTTCACACTCAAACCATGATTTTCAAGCTGAAATAGGTTTTTCAAGCGGAATCAAGTTTTAACTTTCAAGCAAAATCTGAAATTTAAGTTCCAAGCGAAATCTGAACTTTAATTTTCAAGCGGAATCTGCAATTTGAAGCGGAATCAACAAATTTCTCAAGCGGAATCACAGATTCAAGTGAAATCACTAATTTCGCTTCAAATGTTCAAGCGGAATAAGAACTTTTCAAGTGAAATACCTGATTTCGCTCGAAATTCAAGCGGAATCACACAAGCTTCGTTCAAGCGGAATCAGGTAATCAGTCCATTTTTGTTGTTTTTAGGCTGAATTTTAAGCTGATACTCTCAAGGGTTTGTTAAAACTCACTTTTACACACAATACTCAAAACTCAGTCCATTTTGTCCGTCCAAACATCCAGAAATCCAAAAAGTGTAAGAAAAAATGCTCTGATTCAGGTATTTTAGCTCATAACTGGCTCTGATACCAATTGTAGGACCGATTTGACGATCTAGTGAGTCAATCAGAGTCAAAATACCACTGTTTGAGTGGCGGAAACAAACAAACAGTGTTGAATCAGAGAGAATGGAGTAGAAATAGACAGAATATCACTTTAAACACTGTTTCTCATTAATTGATCACTTGAAAATCTGGCAGCAGTTCGTTACAACTTTTCAGATCCCGTTCCAAATGAGAAACACTAACCACTATATATAGGGCACTTTATTCCGCTTGAAATGACAACATAAACTTTCAAGCGGAATCACATGCTAAAACCATAAACTTTACAATTAAGCCCCTATACATTATATAATTGACATATTAGACCCCTAGACCCTATACAAGCATGACCTATACTAAGACGTAGGCTTTAGACATCGTGCACTAACACCAGTCAAAACAAAAATTAGAAAGAAATAAACCTTTTAAGGAACGATTGAATATCAACGGTCTTCCAGATTGGAACACTCTGTTTTTATGCGTTAGTTGGTGGTTGTTCATCGTCATCTCCTGCTCAAGAACTGCAATCAAAAGAAGCACAAGATTGATTGGATTGGATTTTGAATCGACAAACAACAAATTTGAAAGAATTTGTGAGAAAATTTGATTCAGTCTTATTCTAAAATTGGGAGAAATGCGTTAGGGTTTTGAGCAATAAGGTGAAGAGTGAATTTCTTTGGTTTTTGTGGTGGGCCAATCTAGGTAGCGTTTTAAAGTAACACGATTTTAATACTAAATACGCATTTTATTTAGAAATACGTACGTATTTTATTTAGAAATACGACCTTGCAAAAACATTGTTAAGTTAACATTCATACTAGTTTAAAACATTCAACATATAACATCAAGTGTTTACATGTTTCATATTTAACCAAAACAAAATGTATTAACGCAGAAGCTTTGCTCGGATGTGTGTTCGATTCTTGTTTGTTGCTTGATTGCCATCCGGAAGCTTAGTATCCCCACCTAATATCAAAACCAACATAAAAGTTAGTTTTGATAACTTAAAAAAAACATGTTAAAACAAGTTCCGTCATCATAATAAACAAAATAAAAATAAATTTCCGGTTTTACATCTCTCACGCTCCGCGAGAGACTTCACTTAATCCTTCGCGGGCCGCGACAAAGCCTGCGTGTCATGCCCGGATCACCAATTCCTATTGCTTGCCGTGGGGGAAACCAATTTCTAGCAGGACTGTGTCTGGTCCTGCATTTTCTGCCTAGCTCAATTTTTCAACAAAATCAAACTTCAAATGGCCATAACTTTTTATCTACTAGTCCGTTTTAGGTGATTCTTCCTACGTGTCTGTAATTAAAATACGGATCCGTTTATCATATTTACTTGCATCAAAATCCAAATTATAGACTAAAAGCCTATAATTCCCTTTTTCAATTATTCAACCTGTTTATTTTATAAGTTCCATTACATGTTTGCCATTCATTTTTTATTGCTAAACATTTTTTTGTTTACCCATTCCCGGGCTATCAATCATTAGCGTTTTTCGCTCCCATTACGGGGTTCGCGTACACATTTACGTTCTCTGATTTACTTGCATCTTTCTAAGCATTTAACCCACAATCTACTTCTTAGTCTATTTTGACCCGTTTAGGGGACTTTTGAGCATTTAAACATTAAACTCGCTCTTTTCACTTCGCACCTTTTATTTCCATTCTAAACAACTAATTTTATTTCACCACAACAATTTTTGTGGTGGATTTAACATAAGGAACCCAAAATCCCAATTTCTACCCTTCGGTTAGTCATTTTACGCATAAGACCCGTTTTTAGACATTCGAGCCACTAATGTCATTACCTATAATTTTATATGTATCTAAGAACTTCATAATCATAATACAAGTTCCTAAACAACCTCTAAGGTTCGTTTGCCCGATTTACCCATCAAGGGCTTTTTGGTCAATTTTATGTCCTTCATTTAACGGCGAAGGACCTTCACTATCTGTTTGACCAAAATTGCACTTTTAACTATAAATTCATTTAGCCGTACCTGGCTCGGGTCAACGTATAGACCCGATTAATACCTTGCTTTTATTTGCCGCTACTTTTGTAGCGACACACTTGTCCACCTCCGGTTCACTCCTGTGAACATACAACTTGACAACCATCGTTAGTCAATATTGTCAAATGGTGTTATCACCACCATTTGACCCTTTTGGCCTATATGACCAAACATTCGCATTTATAAAAAGCATGATTTTTTAACTACCCATTCACACGTCCGACCCATTTCGTAATTTACTACAAAAATTCCTTTTTCTTACATTTTTAACCCGTTTCGGCTTACGCCGTGGGTACCCATTTAATCTCAATTTACATTTAGTAATCATGTGACTAAATTACCCCTTTTTATCCCTTTTTCACATTACTAGTTACGCTACTAGGAAATTTTAAGAAAACTTATAAATTCTTAGTCAATTCATGACTAAACTACCATTTGCCTCTTTTTACCATTAACCTTGGTTTTGATCGTTTTTATTCGTTCCGACTAATTTCGGTTCATGTCAGAACCCATTTTTCAAAAATAATCCAATGTCGTGTTTATCGCCTATAAAACAATTACGTATACTACAAATGGGTGTAAGCTTTACTTGCCTTGCATCCGATTTTGCTCTTTTTCCGCGCATTCGATATGTTTGACCCGCTTCTTTCCCAAGCCTCCACCTAGCTTGTCGAGCGTCAAACTATTATCATAATCGTAAGACAGTTAGATTTGTCATCATTAATTATGACTATTCCATCTTACGGATTTACATCAAATTTTACCATTTGATTCATTTTGGTCAATTTGACTTTTAAAGGTCAAACTGCCTATTAGCATAAGTGATTATACTATGAAACTCGACAATTCATTTAAGCACTTTGTTAAGTATCCGATAGGCATTATTCTTACGCCATCGTTTTAACTACTTTTCAAGTCTGGTTCATGCTATTATTATCACCAATTTAACTTAGCTCTTGATTATCAAAGTCGATTATTCATTTGTTAAGCAAGAACTAAAGCTTTTCGTCTACATGTAAAACCCGTTTCATCATAGCATTAGACATTCATCCGAACATCTAATATAATCAAGTTCTACATCTTAACTAGTAGACATCATGATTCCAAACACCTATTTACATGAACAAAATCACCAATTTCGTCATTACATACAAAACCCATTTCAAGTCATGTATGAGCAGTCACTCAAACTTATAAATTGCTCAAGTATTTTGCTACAACTATCAAATATGATGATTCTAAGCACATGCGTATCATCATCTTTACTTATATAGTCAAAACCCACTTAGTTCATACTTGATTATTTGACTAATCACTAGTTTATGGCACAATTCTACAAGTTTGCATCGAGGGTTTGTTCCTAGACATAAACTCACATCAATTTCACTAAAACATTAAATTTTCATACAAGAATTTCATTCATGCATGATTATCAAAATTTCAAAATATCACCAAATTATAAATTTCAACATACCTTACGATCCCCTTCACTTGGTGATCGTTTATATATATTTAAATCCGAATTTGGTCTTCGATTGATCCTTCAATTTGAAGATTTAGTTGAGTTAGGGTTTCACTCTTTTTTTGTCTCCTGATGATCGATCCAGAACACACAAACTGCGTGTGTGTTTTGTTTTAAATTTTCTTTTAATAATCAAACTTCCAAGTTTTTCTCCCTTTGCCCCCTCAAGTTTTGTTAATTAATAAGTAGGCTATAACCTACTTATTTTCAACAATATCTTGTCTTGTTAACTAGGTTAAATATTCCTAATTAACATAGTGAGTTCAGGGAGGTTATAACCCGTTTTATTTAAGTCCCGTTAACTCTGGCTTCTTATAACCTTTAAAGCTTTTATTCATATATATTTTTTTAGGTTTGGTTTATTTATTTTGATCTAATATTTACCGGGTTTACCTTTACCACTAACGATATTTTACCCGTTTATTTTTGGTTAATTTAATATAATTAACAAACCCGTTTTTGGGGTGTTACATTGGCCCCTGTGTTTATATCACTTTTACCCTTTTAACCTAAAAAAGATTTTTTTAACATCTGAGCCCCAGAGTCTTTTTTTCTAACCCTTTTGGCCCCTAACATCTTTTTTTCTAACCCTTTTGTCCCCTAACATTTAATGGATGAGGTTAGTGTTAGGGGCCAAAATGGTTAGAAAAAAAAGACGTTGGGGCTCAGATGTTAAAAAATTCTTTTTTGGGCTAAAAGGGTAAAAAGTGATACAATCATAGGGGCCAAAATCGTAATTTACTCAGATATTTATTTAGATGTTACTAATATACTATTAATAAATGTAAAAAGTAAACAAATTAATATGAAAAATATGTAAATATAGCATTAAAAAATATAGAACCTAATATGAAATCCAAGCTTGAAATTTTTAGTGACACACAAAAACTGCCACTAAAAACTAAATTTAGTGGCATAAAAGTTAACTGACACTAAAAGTTTATGTTAAGCAAATTTGGCACACGTAAAGTGCCACTAAAACCTATATTAATGGTACAAAAGCTAAATGCCACTAAAGGCGTGTCAAGTGCCACTAAAGGTGTCACAACCCTCGACCCCTACCCTGGGAGCGGGAGCCGTGAGCCAGTCAGATGGTATTGGTGTTTATCAATTTGGCAGCGGAATTTTTCATCAGGACCGTAGTTAGGAAATATTTTTATCTGAGTTAAACACCAAAATCTTTAAAATAGAATACTGGGATAAAACCAAATTTTCATTTTTGTACAGTTATAGGGAATAACCCTAATTATTGAAAACAATTCTCCTTTTTGATTAGGTAACTTTTATGGCCACTTTTCTAAGTCTTCAGTGCTCTCCAGCTGGCTTTTATTGGCTTCATATTAAGTTACCTGAAACACGTGTTTAAAAGATTTTATCAGCAAGAAATACTGGCGAGTGTATCCCAGTTTAATGAAAACAGGTTTTATCATTGTACAGCATTGAGAGCGATCTCACAATTACATTTGTTTGTATTTCTACTTTAATTACCACCCACGGTACTGTCAACCCGACTTGTGGTCATGTCACTACTCATAGTGTAGTAACAAATGTTGTATACAAAACCCCAACACACCGACGATAACTGTAGAATACAAATACTCAATTACTGTTAAATATAAATTAAAACAATTGAGGTCTTGTAAAAGAAATTTACAAAAAGAGGATTAACTCACATTGCTATCTTAAGTAATTTCATGTGGCTTCCTGGTTATAATCTATAAATTTTAAATAATGCACACGCGTTAGTATAATAACCCAAATTTACATTAGTTATACCCTCCCCGAGACAGAACTCCAACGACTACGTCGGGCAGAGCCTCGACAGCCGTTACGGAGCACTAGATCAATCGGGCAGCGTATCTAATACGTAACCGGGGGTTATGATACTTACAACGAGGCAGAGCTCTGCTAATTAGGGGGTATAATACCCGGGGATTAGTTTAGCTCTTAGAGATTGAGAGAGAATAAATGAAAAACAATTATTTTATAAATTAATTTATAACCGGTATGATTCAATCAAGTTATTTAAATTGTTATTATTGTTATTAATAATTAATAGGCGATTAAGACACTACTTTCCATTTTTTTCCTGATACATTGGCTCATTTTGAAATTCAAAAATCATAAATGTAGTTATTACACATATTTGACTAATTTGAGTATACATTTTAATTCGATATTCGTTTCACAAATTACTATATATTAATAAACGAGTTGAAATAAATAATGATTTTAATATTAAAATAATATATAGGTTTTTAATACTTTTATTATTTTAATATTATAATAATAGTTATTTTCTTTACTTTTTAACTTTAATCTTTTTTTTAATACCAGGGGTTAGGATAAGCTTGGTGTCAGCCGGTATCGAACGAGTACTGGTATCAAAAATACCGGTATGGTCCTGTTCGATATCAGTACATGGAGGTAAAAAATCCGGCACAAATACAGAAAACGCAAAAAGTTGGTGCCGAATTGATATTGGAAATCTTTTGTTTCGGGAAATTCAGTGCTGCTACCTGGTACCATTTGCTCATCCCTGATCACGGTTACCGCACGAACAACGGTATCGTACAACCTTTTTTTGATGATTTTCTTCAACTTTTAATTTTTTCTTTTTTTAGTTTCAGGGGTAGGGATGAGCTCGGTGCCTACCAATACAGAATCGGTACTGATACCGAAAATACCTGTTACGGTACCGGTATATGAATGTAAAAAACGGTAGTGAACCGAACTGTCACACCCCCAAAATACCACATGCGGTAACCCCGCTAGGAGTGTGACGTACCAGGATCTAGCCACCAATCACACTGAATTAACCACAAGATATTTAACAAAATTCTCATTCATTAAGTTCAAAACATTCATAAAACGTAATCCAAGTTAAATGGTTTCAGCGAAAGAAAATAGTAAAACACTGTAAAAAATGTTTCAAAAACCAATGTATGTGAAGTCAGTAAACAAGTCTTGTAAATCCAAGAAACAAGACCCATGACCACTCTAGCCATCCAGATAGCAAGTTCCTTATCCAAAGCATCTAACGACCTGCGAGCATGCAACAAGTGTATCAGACAACGCTGGTGAGTTCATAGTTTTACGAAACCGTTAGTTAACAAATGTTTAGTTCAGTTCATTGATTATAATGTTGATAATAACTCGAATATAAGACGGCTCCAGATTTATTTTGCCCTTTCCCTAATGTTCCTATCAAAGCATTGGGCATGACTGGGTCATTAGTTTACACCCGTCCTCTCAGGTACGGGTGAGGGTGCCAAACCTAAATAGCGCTATCAACTAATACCCCGTTACCTCTCAGGTAACAAACAAGATGGGACTTAAGGGTGATAGGATGAGTGTATTATCCAACATTCCAGATTTTACCCACAAGACGTATTCCTCTCTGGAATACCCATTTGATTTACCCAAAAACCTATCCCTCTCGGGGATACCCAATGACTGTCCCACCCGCTGGGACGCATGCTCAAGAGGAATGAACTCACCTTTGATTTGCTCGGTATGTTAAGTTACCCGTCCAAGTTGGTCAACCCAAACCCTACTGTAGTTACCAATCAACATCAGTTTCACAATCAATCAAGTTACTTATTTCACACAGTTTGCATTTAACACAAAGACCACCGAGTATCACATAGCAAGTACTTAGTTTTCATATAAACCCACATCCCATGTGCAAGTCATATATTTAACATTTAACAACGAATTCGGTATTTGCACGAGTCAAGCTAGTTCCTCATTTCTAAATGTTATTGTTAACATGCAATACACGTAGTTGTTTAAACAGAACCATTCATCATTACATGCATCAACACTGTTCAACTATTCTGTCCATTTACACATTTACAGCATCTCCACGAAGGACCAGTTCTTCGTGGAATGCCTTCCTTGCGAAAGACCCCAATGGTGAAAGACTGTTCTTCGCCGAGAATGCATGTGACGAAGGACTCTAGTGTTTCGTCGAAGTCTGGTCAATGAAGGATCATGTTCTTCGTCGAGCCGTGTCCTTCGTCGAGATGTCTTTCGTTGCTGCACATAACATTCAGTTAAAATTTTTCCTTAATCTCAACCGCAACATATGCTAACACTTTGACAGTTTCTCAATCAGATCAAATGACTTTTTTACACCATGAATGTGTAATCTACTCATGAATAATCATTAGCCATCCCAACACAACAGGGCTCATCAATCAAATCATACTTAAACAATCGATAACCCTAACCATACAATGGTCGCACCAAATAAGATTCATTGGTTTAGTATGACCTCAGTTCTACGAACATATGGTCCAATCACAACGCAAACATAACCGCATACGAATCGTAACAAGCAATTTATCATGTGAATCACCATACTAATCGATCGAATCATCAGTTTGTTAATCCAAGGATTTCTAATCATTACGTCCATCATAGTTTAATATCAGATTCACCCACATGTTCTAGCTTTACATTCTAAACAATGAAACCCTAGTTTTCATAAAATCATGACGTCAAGCTTCTAGCCACAAACAATAATAGATACTAACCGTGATACCGAAGCAATTAGTTTGAATGAAAAGAAGGGCTTCAAGATCCTAAAACTTTCCGTCATGCAGAGAGTAGGGAAAGAGGGCTTAGGGTTTTGTGTTCACGTCCACTGATTATGAGAGGTTAAACAAACAACAATACTGTTGGGCCGCAAACCATTCTGGGCCGAGGCCCTTTTGGCGAAAGACTACTTGGTGAAGAACCCTTCTTCGCCAGGAATTGGTTATGACGAAGAACTCTTCTTCATCGACATGAGCTGGGCGAAGAACCCCGGTTCTTCGTCGACATGGGTTTTTCGTGAATCAAGTGTTTTGCCTAAACATTGAACAGTTAAACAACTCCTAACTTTCATGCAACAACCAAAACATAACTAACATTTTAACCATTCATACACAAGGCACATGATACAACGCAAAACGATTCGCGAAGAGAAAAACGTGAAACAAGATTACAAAATAAGTGAGGCGTAGCGGGAAGGCCTTGAAATCTCGGGTTGTCACATCATCCCCAACTTGAAAGATATTTCGTACCGAAATTTGACAAGTAATCCAAAGCAGCATGATGTTAAGTCAGGATGATTGTGGATTTTCCACCAGTGTCACATCGTCCCCAACTTAAAAGGGAATTTCGCCCCGAAATTCACCAGTTACATCAGATTTAAATTCACCAGTTAAGTCTGATCCTCGCGCTCCCACGTGAACTCTGGTCCACGTCTTGAGTTCCAACGAACTCTCACAATCGGGATTCGTCTATGCTTACGAACCTTGACTTCCCGATCCATAATTTCAATGGGCACAAACTGCAATTTGTCATCGATTCTTAGTTCTTGAAGTGGTACCACAAGTGTTTCATCAAACAGACACTCCTTTAGTTGCGAAACATGGAAAACATCATGAACGTTACCCAACTCATCAGGTAACTCGAGCTTGTATGCCACCTTACCGATATGTTCCAAAACTTTGAATGGCCCAACATAGCGTGGATTAAGCTTGACGCGCTTCCCAAAGTGCACCACACCCTTCCAGGGTGAGACTTTCAACATAACATGATCGCCTACAGCGAACTCCAAGGGTTTCCTACGCTTGTCAGCTTAGCTTTTCTGACGGTCGTGTGGCGCCGCCATGCGATTTCTGATCTGGACAATCTTTTCCGAAGTTTCTAGAACAAGTTCCAAATCTGTGATCTGGCTGTCACCCACCTCAGCCCAACAAAAAGGAGAATGACATTTTCGGTCGTGCAATGCTTCAAACAAAGCTGCCTGGATGCTAGTGTGGTTACTGTTGTTGTAGGAGAACTCGATCAGCGGCAAGTGTTTCTCCCAGCCCTTACCAAAATCGATGACACATGCTTGCATCATGTCTTCAAGTGTTTGGATGGTTCGTTCGCTTTGGCCATCCGTCAGCGGGTGATAAGAAGTGCTCATGTTGAGACGTGAGCCGAATGATTTATGCATAGATTGCCGCAAATCAGATATGAAACGCGGATCACGATCAGAGATAATAGAGGTTGGCACCCCGTGCCTAGAAACCACTTCCTTCAGATAAACAGCAGCAAGTTGTGAGAACTTATCCGTTTCCTTGATCGCAAGGAAGTGTGCAGATTTCGTGAGGCGATCAATGACCACCCAGATGGTATCGTTTCCATTTTGAGTTCTTGGCAAACCTGTGACAAAATCCATAGCGATTTGCTCCCATTTCCACAAGGGTATTTCTGGTTGTTGAAGCAGGCCTGAGGGTTTCTGATACTCTACCTTGACCTTCGCACAAGTCAAACACTTACTCACATACGTTGCGATGTTAGCTTTCATCTTCGGCCACCAATACAAGACCTTGAGGTCCTGATACATCTTATCTGAACCCGGGTGAACAGAGTATCGAGACTTATGCGCTTCGTCCATCACAAGCTCCCTAAGATTTCCAAACAAAGGAACCCATATCCGTTCCATAAAATAATATATGCCCTTAGATCTTTCCACGAGTCGTTTCTCCATGCTCCGTAAATACTCCGCTTTAATGTTTTCTTCGTTCAATGCTTCAGCCTGAGCCGAACGAATCTGATCAGGAAGATTTGAGTGAATAGTGAGCTGCAAGGCGTGGACACGTTTGGGTTTTGATTCCTTACTACTACTAAGGGCATCAGCTATAACGTTTGCTTTGACTGGGTGATACTTGATGGCACAATCGTAGTCGTTCAATAGTTCTACCCAGCGACACTGTCGCATGTTCAACTCCTTCTGGTCGAAAATATGCTGGAGGCTCCGGTGATCGGTGTAGATAGTGCATTTGGTACCGTACAGATAATGCCTCCAAATCTTCAATGCAAAAACCATAGCTCCCAACTCCAAGTCGTGAGTTGTGTAATTCTTCTCGTGCGCCTTCAGTTGTCGAGAAGCATAGGCTATCACCTTCTCGCGTTGCATCAGCACGCAACCGAGACCCTGAATGGAAGCATCACAATATACCACGAAATCCTCGGTACCTTCAGGTAGAGACAGGATTGGTGCACTGCAGAGTTTCTGTTTCAAAAGTTGGAAAGCATCTTCCTGCTTCATTCCCCAAGAGTATGCTACGCCTTTCTGTGTCAACGAGGTAAAAGGTTTTGCAATCTTTGAGAAATCTTTAATAAATCTGCGATAGTACCCAGCGAGACCTAGAAATTGTCGCACCTCCGAAGGATTCTTCGGTGCCGCCCAACTTCTGATAGCATCAATCTTAGTAGGATCCACGTGTATCCCCATTTCATTAACAATGTGGCCGAGGAAGTGTACCTCTCGAATCCAAAAGTCACACTTAGAGAATTTCGCGTAGAGTTGCTCCTTCCTTAGGAGCTCCAAAATAAGTCGCAAGTGTCGCTCGTGATCCTCCTTGCTCTTTGAGTAGATCAAGATGTCATCGATAAACACAATGACGAAGTTGTCAAGATACGGTTTGCACACACGATTCATAAGGTCCATGAAGACCGCTGGCGCGTTTGTCAACCCGAATGGCATAACCAGAAACTCATAATGGCCATATCGTGTTCGGAAAGCTGTCTTAGGGACATCCTCCTCTCGGACTCTCACCTAATGATAGCCCGACCTTAAATCGATCTTCGAGTAGAAACTTGAACCTTGCAACTGTTTAAACAAGTCGTCGATACACGGTAAAGGGTAGCGGTTCTTAACGGTTACCTTGTTGAGTTCACGGTAATCTATACACATACGAAAGGATCCGTATTTCTTCTTCACAAAAAAAACTGGGGCTCCCCAAGGCGAAGAACTGGGCCGGATAAAACCTCTATCCAAATGTTCTTGGAGTTGATTTGATAGTTCTTGCAACTCACCCGGTGCAAGACGATAAGGAGCACGAGCAATCGGAGCTACTCCAAGCGTAAGGTCAATTTGAAATTCCACCTGACGATGTGGAGGTAAACCAGGTAACTCTTCAGGATACACGTCAGAAAACTCACGAACAACTGGAAGGTCCTCGATCTTCTTTTCTTTAGGTTGTGGATCAGTAACAAGAGCTAGAATAGCAGGGTAGCCCTTTCGTAAACACTTCTGGGCTTTCATGGCTGAGATGATGCCAACCATTGCACTGCTACGATGACCTTGAACCGACAAAGATTCTCCACTGGGGAGAGGGATATGCACGACTTTCTCTTTACCGAGAATTACCGCTTGGTGCTTAGACAACCAATCCATGCCAACGACCACATCAAAACTTCCAAGAGTAACGGGGAGTAGCTTAATGTCAAACACTTGACCCATAAGATCAAGTTTACAGCCAAAAAGAACATGTGAAGCTTCAATCGACTTACCATCAGCTAATTCTACTACGTGATTATTTACAAGAGGTGTAGGAGTCAACACTAACTGACGACTGAACCCCAAAGACACATAACTCCAATCAGCACCAGAGTCGAACAAAACAGAAGCAAAAAGATCGTTCACAGAAAACGTACCGGTCACAACGTTACCATCATTGCGAGCTTCCCCAGCGCCAATGGTGAACACTCTCCCACGCGCACCATTTCCACCATTGTTCCTGTTATTGTTGCTCCCAGTGTTGTTATTGTTGTTATTACCAGCATTTTGATTCAGTTGAGGGCAATCTCGACTGAAATGACCCTCGTCTCCACACTGAAAGCACCCCTTACGATTTCCCTGATTCTACTGAGGCTGCTGCCTCTCCTGTTGCTGTGGCTGCTGTTGATGTGGGGGTTGCTGCTGATGTTGCCTTGGGAGTGTGACCTTGTAGTCTCTAGCCATATGACCCACCTTGTTGCACCTGTGACAGACTCGGGTGCACGACCCGTGATGGTGAAAGTTGCACTTGTTACACTTAGGCTGCTTCCCTGCGTATGAGCCCTGATTCGAATTGTTGCTCTGATTCTGATTCATAGAAGATGACTGGCTAAAGCTGCAGTTGATACTGTTGTCTCGTTTCTTTTGTGACTAATTCGGATTGGATACCTTGTCCACATCATTCCATTTACGTTTGTTGTCAGTGGGAGTAGTAGTTGCAGCAGTAGTAGTGGCAGTAGTAGACACACGCGGTGGTAGCGAGCCATGCTCCACCTCCTGATCTGTGATCTTGTGTGCTAAGCGGATGATCTGAGCTAAGTTGTTGAGGTTTGCTGCAGTAACCAAGCCCTTAACCTGCGGAACTAATCCTTTGATGTACAATTCGATTCTTCGGTGTGGAGGTCGTGATAAGTTTGGGCACATATTAGCTAATTCATGAGACCTTTTCGTGTATGCCTCTATCTCAGACCCCACCATTTTCAGATCATAATACTCGTTCTCCAGTTTTTGTACTTCATCACGAGGACAATACTCTTCACGCATCAACTCCTTGAAATCCTCCCAAGTAGTGGCATTCGCCATCTCAATGCCCAGCATCTGGACTTTGGTATTCCACCAAGTCAAGGCACCATCCTCGAGTGTACCTGAAGCATACTTCACTCTGTCCCCAGTAGGACAGTTACACATCGAGAACACCGATTCCACCTTCTCAAACCAATGTAGTAGCCCCACAGTCCCTTCAGTCCCACTGAACGTCTGTGGCCTACAATCCATGAACATCTTAAATGTACAAGCAGGCGGATTGTTTTGATTTGGATTCGCTTGCTGACCTAAAGACGAAGGAAAATACAGTACACGGGTAAGAATTGTGTACGCGACACAAGAATAAAGGGTAATTGGCACATATCGTACCAGCCTGATAGGCTGCCAAAGCCTCAGCCACTCATGTGTTAATCAAGTATGTCAATTCGGCCTGAGTCATCGCAATGTGACCATGCCCATGGCCTCGTACGCTCATGATTCTATACATGAAAAGGGAAAAGGTTAAGAGTCAGAATAAAGTAGGAGTCAAACCTCACGATGACTTCTACAGACTACTAAGTTTACATCAAACAACAGATCAGAACTCCTTTCACACTCGTTAGGCCTCACTAGGACTCACATGCACCCCACGTTACTATTATTATGTGTGCACCCATGATAGTAATGCAATTTGCATGTTTATCTCAGCTCATCCCCACTTATGTTAAAAGGTTCCTCAAATTCGAGTAACAAGACAAAAACACCACAACATAGATCATGAAGGTTTAGAGGAGTATCACACTCTCAATCACATGACGTAGGCTACAACACAAGAACTCATACTATAGTGTTAAGTGTGCGTTCACATGCAATTCACAAGTGTTCACTAAATACAATATGCAATAAGTAAACGAGAGAAGAACCTTGCAATCTAGAACTGAGTGTCATGGTCGATTTCGGAGCTGTTCGGTTATAGTCTGGTTTTATAAAAACGTTTTAAAACCTAGTTCACTATAACCAGTGGCTCTGATACTAAACTGTCACACCCCCCCCCCCCCCCCAAAATACCACATGCGGTAACCCCGCTAGGCGTGTGACGTACCAGGATCTAGCCACCAATCACATTGAACTAACCACAAGATATTTAACAAAATTCTCATTCATTAAGTTCAAAACATTCATAAAACATAATCCAAGTTAAATGGTTTCAGTGGAAGCAGATAGTAAAACACTGTTCAAATGTTTCAAAAACCATTGTATGTGAAGTCAGTAAACAAGTCTTGTAAATCCAAGCAACACGACCCATGACCACTCCAGCCATCCAGATAGCAAGTTCCTTATCCAAAGCATCTAACGACCTGCGAGCATGCAACAAGTGTATCAGACAACGCTGGTGAGTTCATAGTTTTACGAATGTTGGTGCATATGTCTGTCGACTTCGTCTTCTATCGAGTCTTGGATTAGAGTTGAAAGATCAAGGCACGGAATATGAGAAAACGAGAAAAGTGTGTGTTAAAGTCATTTCGCACGAAATGAAGAAGGTCATTTCGTACGAAATGAACATTGTTCATTTCGTACGAAATAGCACATATTCATTTCGTACGAAATCACTTGCCTATAAATAGGTGCTTGGTTATTTCATTTGTATGCTTCTTGTTTCTGACGCCGAGGTGCTGTCGAAGTGTCTCTAGCCTGTAATTGTTGTTATAATCAATAAACGAGACAGTTAATAGTGATTCTAGTGCAATAAAGCTAAACGAAGACTATATCAATGAATTCCGTCTCTGATCTAGTCTAATAACTCTTCTGAATGACTCGTTTGGTCGTGAAAATGATCCTACAACTGGTATCAGAGCTCAGGAGGAAGAGTTCTTACCTTTTAGCTTGTTTTCGCTGGAAAATTCTGATTTCTACACCTTCTTTTCAAAATTAATCAAGATTTCACGGTTAAAATGGACTGATTTTCACACATAACAAGCGAAACAGTGTTTTAATGAATCCTTGAAAGAATCAGACCTAAAATCGACCTAGAACTTGATCAATTTTGTCAAAATCAGATCGAACAGGTGACGTCATCATTATTTCATACGAAATAGCTCCATTCCGCACGAAATAGCATTCTATTTCGCACGAAATAGCATTCTATTTCGCTTCAAATTGTCATTCCGTTTGAAAGGAACTTCATTTGGTACGAAATAGGTTATTTCGTTTGAAAGCATATTCATTTCGTACGAAATCACTTTATTTCGCACGAAATTGTTCTTTTCGTTTGAAGGTATTCATTTCGTTTGAAATTGTTTTCGCACCAAAAGTTATTTCGTTTGAAGTTACCATTTCGCATCAAACTGTTCATTTCGTTTTAAAGTTTCATTTCGTGTGAAACTTGTCATTTCGCTTGAAAAGTATTTCAAGTTTATATGGGGTGTGTGAACATCACATCAGGTTGTTTTGAAATATGGATAAGATGTTTGATGAAAAGGAAAACTATGATCTTGAAAGTTTAAATAATTGGTATTGAGGATTTTTGGATAGTAGTTATATTGAGGTGAAAAAGAATAGTTGGATTAAAATATTTGAATGTTTTTTGAGTAAGAAAAATGAAACAGTGGAGAAGCTGGAAAAACGATATGACATTTTACTTGATTACATGAAAAGATTTGAGATAAGAATGACAAATGCTGAAAAAGTATCAAAATTTGCAGATGCATTACCTGTAGAGTGGGATGAATTTTTGGAAAATCTGAAAAAGGAGTTTAGATTCTCTAATTTCTATCCAAATGAATTCATCAGAGAACTTAAAACACACGATTATGAAAATTTTAATAAAAAGAAAAATCTGATCAAAGGAGAAGAAGATTTTATATGTGTCTTGCAGCAAAAAATGTTATGAAATATGATATTAAGAGGGGTTGCTATATAGATGAAAATGCGAATCCTCTTGATTTCGTTAAAAATTTTTGTGTAGGAACATACAAGACGGAGAAAAAGGAAATTCCAAAGATAGAAGAATCTGAGAAGCTTGTATCTATGAATCCTGAACCAGTGTTAAATAAAGAGGTTGCGGCAGATGCACCTGTCTTTAATCACTCATCAGATGAAGAGAGTGATGATGAGAGTGTTCAAGTTGAGAAGAAGCAGGTTGAAAAAATTCCAGCTTTCAAGGTTGAAAAGAAATCTGATGATAAACAGATTCTGGAGATGGGTTCAGAATGTGATAAATCTGAAGCATAAAATGTCAAACTCTTGAAAGAAGTGGAGAGTTTGACATTGGAAAATAAGATTTTAAAAGAAAAAGATTTTGAAAATAAAATAAAAATTTTTGAAAATGAAAAATTAGAAATTGAAAAAGATTTTAAAAGTCAAATAAAGATTTTAGAAAATGAAAAATCTATTTTCAGTAAAAATAATATTAAAAAATAAATTGCAATAAATTCTCATCTTCAGAAAATCATTCGACTCGAAAATGAAGTTGAGAATGCTAAAAATAAAATTGATGAGTTAGAAAAGAAACTGAAAGGTTTTGAGACTTCTTCGGTTATCTTAGATCAAATCTGCCCAAAACCGGTCAATTCAATTCCAATAAGTGACAATGTCACAAATTATGACAAAGTCATAATTGAAGATTGTGATGATAAATCTGATGATGAAAATGAGAAAAATGAGAAAAAGAAAATATTTTTGAAATTAAAAGAAAAGTTTCAAGAAACTGTTGTGCAATCTATTGAAAAAGGTGAATGTTCAACACAGAAACCTTTAAAGAAGAATGCAGAACAAAAACAAAATGCGAAAAATTCAAAAACTTTTCAGAAAGATAATAAAGGTCATCAGTTCGATCATCCAATCATGATAAAAATCACAAAAAATTGAAAATCAAAACTTAATAAAAAAGTTGGTAATAAGTGGTGTAGGTTTGACCACAGTGCTCAAAAGACAAATCCAGCACACAAGAGGAGTGATGACTACCGCAAGGCCAAACAGTGTTATGATTTGAATGTTTAGTATGAAAGTGGTGAATGGTACGATAACAGAGTGTGTTTCAAATGTGGCTTTAGAGGACACATTGTTGTTAACTGCCAAAGTCAAAGATTTGAGACAAGAAGATGCTTTGAATGTCAAATCAAAGGTCACATTGCCAGAGATTGCCCAATGAGATCAAAGGGAAGATCGAGGGCTGAATCTCAGAAAAAGGCGAAGAAATCAGTCAAAGTCGAAGAAAAGCCCAAAGAACAGAAAGTGAAGCTTTCACAAGGGCAGAAAGACAAACTGAGAAAGAAAAGGAAGAAAGCGAGAGAGTATCTTGAAAGGATTGTGTCCTCGGGTATACCGGTTGGTTCAAATAAAAGTGCTGATAAATCGCTTCACTCGACAACAAAGTCAAGTAAAACGAACTCATCAGACGCAAATATGAGGACAAAAGGGAAGATAAAGAAAGAAAAATTAACTAACCAAACTGATGAAAAATCAAAGAAAGTTAATTTTTCAGATAAAATGTTTATCAAAGTTTTTGATGGCGATGAATTTGTTTCTTCGGAAACAAAGGAGCTACGTTTTGGCGATGAATCTGGCTCATCTAAGTTAGACAAGCCAAGTCCGGGCAGTGAATCTGATTCGTCAAAATCAGATAAGCCACTAGTTGAGCTAAACAAGAAAAAGTCAGTTCTGCAAAATGATGATGTCAATTTTCCATCATTACAGACTGAAATTTTAAAATCAAAAGAAAAAGTTCAGAAACCGAGTGATGACGACTCGAAATCACCCATGATTGGTCAGGCTTGGGTGAATCTTTTCAAATGAAAACCCTGACTTGCCGGAGCTCCCAGGTTGGTAAGTGTGGAGCAGGAATCGGCATATTTCTTGAGAAATTCACGTTTGTGATATTTCGACTTACAGGTGGTATGTTATGTTTGTGTGTTGAATCTACAAGTGGTAGAAGAAGAGGTTTTCACCTACAAATGGTTAATCAAGGACATTAAGTTGTACTTGATTTTCCTACAAGTGGTTAAAAGAAAACAATATGATGATATCCCCTAACCTACAAATGGTTTGAGAAATTTCAACAAAACTAATTTTCCGGAAAAACCATTTTGATTAAAACAAACTTAAGTGTTTTGAAATCATAATGGGAAAATAGTTTGTTGTAAGGGGGAGTTCTGATTATTTATGCCAAGTGGATGGAGATTTGAAGTGATTCGATATCAGTTTGTCACTTTACTTGTATAGTTTGTTTTCAAAATTTCTTTAAAATGGTTTTGAATTTTAGGGGGAGTAAGAAATTTCAGAAAATCCAAAAACATTTGAAAAATTTTGAAAAATACAAAAAACATGATAAAATCTATAAAAGCCAAAAACATTAGAAAAATTCAAAAATGAGTTTTGTTGTGAAAAGAGGAAATGATAGTACATCAGTGGACTATCACAGCACGCTAAAGAATTGGAAAGTCAAAATGTGATAAACGGTCTCACTGAGGATGTGTCAGTAGGTTTTTGCACATTTAGTAGATTGTTTTCGAGATATAAACCTAAAATTTATACTTATTTCGTGGGGAACATCTCTCGGATATATGGGTAACCCCCGAAATCTTGTTTGAAAGATTTTCTATTTCTGACATACTAGGTCTTTGTGCATTGCTTAAATTTTTTAAGCTCACCCTTAGTACAAAAAATGATGAAACATTGAAAAATGCTAATCTTGTGCTGTTGAAGAAAAGATCCCCAAACGGGACACACCTTAAAGTCGAGCCATCATCTCTCTGTCTGAACGGAAGTTCTAACCTGAGCTCTCATGGTCTCGCATTACCCGTTTACAGATATTACTAGTGTACACTCACCTGTAATACTGAATATAGAAGTCTGGATACGTGAGTATATTCTGAGGTGGGAGACGCGAGTAAGTTCAAGTGCTTAAAACATTAATCTCATATCTCGAAACAGTTGAACTTTGTGTGAAAATTTAAGAGGACCAGTATACTGACAATCTAAGTGAATTGTTTAGAACTTAAAATGTTTAAAGCTTAACGGTGCTAGTGATTCGTCTCATAATCTGATATGATCCTCTTACGCAAACTCACAAAAATATTGTATGTACATATTTCTTTACTGCATTTCTTTAAAAGCAAAAATCCAAAAATATTTTCGACAACTGATGTTGAAGAGCTGATTTTCAAAATTCCAGGTGCTAATCAAAACGAACAAGGTTTAGGAGTGTGTGTTTAATTGAAAAAAAATTGTTTTGAGAAGGAAAGTTAGATTAGTTAATCAAGGTCATTAATTTGAACTTGATGTAACTATTACGATTGATGAAAAATATGTATTTGTGAGAGTGTGTGTAGGAAATGTTGAAAGAGCTAAGTTTCGATTCCTGAAGGTTAGTTCCAGGTTTTCGATTCTAAGCTACAGATACAGAATTCCAGACTGCGATCCCAGCTGATTGAAAGGGGGAGTCTGAAGACAAAGAAGCCAGGTACATAATCCTGTTGCTACGGAAAGCCAGGAGAAGTTCCTGAAGTTGAGAAGAACGATCAAGACTGAAGATTGTCAAGACTCGTACCGAAGACTTTGTCAACATCCAAGGGGAGTCTGTTGGTGCATATGTCTGTCGACTTCTTCTTCTATCGAGTCTTGGATTAGAGTTGAAAGATCAAGGCACGAAATACGAGAAAATGAGAAAACGTGTGTGTTAAAGTCATTCCGCACGAAATGAAGAAGGTCATTTCGTACGAAATGAACATTGTTCATTTCGTACGAAATAGCACATATTCATTTCGTACGAAATCATTTGCCTATAAATAGGTGCTTGGTTATTTCATTTGTATGCTTCTTGTTTCCGACGCCGAGGTGCTGTCGAAGTGTCTCTAGTCTGTAATTGTTGTTATAATCAATAAACGAGACAGTTAATAGTGATTCTAGTGCAATACAAGCTAAACGAAGACTATATCAATGAATTCTGCCTCTAATCTAGTCTAAGAACTCTTATGAACGACTCGTTTGGTCGTGAAAACGATCCTACAACGAAAACGTTAGTTACCGAATGTTTATTTTAGTTCATTGATTACAATGTTGATAATAACTCGAATACAAGACGGCTCCAGATTTATTTTGCCCTTTCCCCAATGTTCCTATCAAAGCATTGGGCATGACTGGGCCATTAGTTCACACTCGTCCTCTCAGGTACGGAGTGAGGGTGCCAAACTTAAATAGCGCTATCAACTAATACCTCGTTACATCTCAGGTAACAAACCAGATGGGACTTAAGGGTGATAGGATGAGTGTATTATCCAACATTCCAGATTTTACCCACAAGACGTATTCCTCTCAGGAATACCCATTTGATTTACCCAAAAACCTATCCCTCTCAGGGATACCCAATGGCTGTCCCACCCACCGGGATGCATGCTCAAGAGGAATGAACTCACCTTTGATTTGCTCGGTATGTTAAGTTACCCGTCCAAGTTGGTCAACCCAAACCCTACCGTGGTTACCAATCAACATCAGTTTCACAATCAATCAAGTTACTTATTTCACACAGTTTGCATTTAACACAAAGACCACCGTGTATCACATAGCAAGTACTTAGTTTTCATATAAACCCACATCCCATGTGCAAGTCATATATTTAACATTTAACAACGAATTCGCTATTTACACGAGTCAAGCCAGTTCCTCATTTCTAAATGCTATTGTTAACATGCAATACACGTAGTTGTTTAAACAGAACCATTCATCATTACATGCATCAACACTGTTCAACTATTCTGTCCATTTACACATTTGCAGCATCTCCACGAAGGACCAGTTCTTCGTGGAATGCCATCCTGGCGAAAGACCCTAATGGCGAAAGACTGTTCTTCGCCGAGAATGCATGTGACGAAGGACCCTAGTGTTTCGTTGAAGTCTGGTCAAAGAAGGACCATGTTCTTCATCGAGCCGTGTCCTTCGTCAAGATGTCTTTCGTCGCTGCACATAATAGTCAGTTACAATTTTTCCTTAATCTCAGCCGCAACATACGCTAACACTTTGACAGTTTCTCAATCAGATCAAATGACATTTTTACACCATGAATGTGTAATCTACTTATGAATAATCATTAGCCATCCCAACACAACAGGGCTCATCATTCAAATCATACTTAAACAATCGATAACCCTAGCCATACAATGGTCGCACCAAATCAGATTAATTAGTTTAGTATGACCTCAGTTCTACGAACACATGGTCCAATCACAACGCAAACATAACCGCATACAAATCATAACAAGGAATTTGTCATGTGAATCACCATACTTATCGATCGAATCATCAGTTTGTTAATCCAAGGATTTCTAATCATTACGTCCATCATAGTTTAATATCATATTCAACCACATGTTCTAGCTTTACGTTCTAAACAATGAAACCCTAGTTTTCATAAAATCATGACGTCAAGCTTCTAGCCACAAACAATAATAGATACTAACCGTGATACCGAAGCAATTAGTTTGAACGAAAAGAAGGGCTTCAAGATCCTAAAACTTGCCGTCATGCAGAGAGTAGGGAAAGAGGGCTTAGGGTTTTGTGTTCATGTCCACTGATTATGAGAGGTTAAACAAACAACAAGACTGTTGGGCCGCGAACCATTCTGGGCCGAGGCCCTTTTTGGCGAAAGACTACTTGGCGAAGAACCCTTCTTCGCCAGGAATTGGTTATGACGAAGAACTCTTCTTGGTCGACATGAGCTTGGGCGAAGAACCCCGGTTCTTCGTCGACATGGGTTTTTCGTGAATCAAGTGTTATGCCTAAACATTAAGCAGTTAAACAACTCCTAACTTTCATGCAACAACCAAAACATAACTAACACTTTAACCATTCATACACAAGGCACATGATACAATGCAAAACGATTCGCGAAAAGAAGATCGTGAAACAAGATTACAAAATAAGTGATGCGTAGCGGGAAGGCCTTGAAATCTCGGGTTGTCACAGAACTGTTACCAGGAACGCCAAAAGTCGGTACTGAATTGGTACTTAAGATCGTTCGGTTCGGCAAATTTGGTACAAGTACCCAGAACAATTTGCTCATCTCTGACCACGGGTTTCATACTAACAACATCGTTACCATACAACTTTTTTTGTTGATTTTCTTTTGGTTATCTTTTAGTGTTTTTTTCTACATTTTCTTTTTATTCTTGTCGGCAGTTCCGTTCGCAACACGCTCGTAGTGATTTCAAAACACATATAAACACAAGACTAAATAACAAAAGAAATTCGCCGCAACGCCGCGAACTTCTTTAAACCTAGTTTAATTTAATTATAGTCATTCTATTGTGTAATATAGTTTCCTTTAAATAAATAAAATTAATTATACAATTAGATTATATTATATATTATTACAGAAATATAAGCTACAGACAACCAATTTTTAACCAAAATTATCTACTTGCCTTACTACAATTTTTGATACATTTTTTTATATAAGCACTCATATTTTAATAAAAAGTAACTTTTATAAACCAACCATTGTCTATTTGTACATTTATAACTTTTAAACTAAACTTTAAATTTACCAAAACAATATAACTCTATTATAGATAACACATCTAATATGTCTTAGTGGAGGATTCAAATAAGAAGAATTTTTTGTAAGAATAAAAAGAAAGAAATTTCAACCAATAAAAATGTTTCATTTTACTTTATTTAATTTTTGTATCTAATATTAGTGTAAGGGTATATTGAAAAACTTAAATAGATCACTAATTAGTTGTCTTCCTTATTAATAGTAAATTACATTAAATTTGTAACTTATTTTCAAAAAGTGTATTTTTTCAAGTAAGAAAAAAAAATAATCTAAAGTGTGGGATAAATTACGATGTGTGTAGGATGAATTACGAGCTGTGTATGATAAATTGTAGTATGTGTAGGGTAAATTTCAAAACGTGTAGGATAAATTTTGATGTGTGCAGACAAAAATTTTTGTGTGGTGGATGATGATCTTTATGACTAATTAATTAGTTAAATATAATAATAAATGAGATGAGAGAAAACCATTTAATGTTTTATAATTATACCCTTTGTTCCTTTCTTTTCAATTTAATTATATTCTAAAATGAACCTCCCACATATGTCATAATGTTTGTATGATTATAGTTAAGTTGTTAATAAAAAATGACTATAACTAACATTCTCGAGCTCGGGAAGCAATCCCGTGTGATAACCTTGTTTAATATACACAATAACAAGACGTCAAGACGTGTATACTCTGAATATGTTCGTATTTTCCCGATATTAAAACAAAAGAAGCAATTCAATATAATTTTGGTGGATATCATTACATTTAAATTATGGTTATTAAGATAACATTAATGTTGATCTTTTCAAATGGGAGGTACTTGTTTTAACTATACCTTGCAATATTGGGTTGATGAAAAACCAAAACATAGCTTATAGAATGGTTAAAATAGACGGAAGGGACAACTTTTTTTCTCTTGGTGTCTAGCACTCTAACTTGCACGCTATTGTAAAAAGCCACATTGTATTATATTATTCTTGTTTGTAGATTGACGTGAACAAAGTGAATACACAATTTTACAGGGGTGCACAATACCGATCGGTCAAAAATGAATCTAACAATAAAAAGAGAATTGATCATCAAATAACATAGTTCATTAAGTAACTAAATGTAATATATAACTTTGACATAATCTTCGCAATATTGTTTTTCCGCATGTTTTGGATTCTCTTCTTTTACGACATTTATTGTTTCATTAAGTAACTAAATGTAATATACAATTGTCCTAACACCTGCACTGCAATATGCATGTTTCAGCCACTAATTACTATTAATAATTATCAATAGGGTGGTGATCCATTAGCAAATGCAAAACCTTTAAACGCCTGTGTTTGAGAGGAGAAGGTCTTGGGTTCAAGTCTCATATACGACAGGGATTAAAAGAAATATATGGTTCAAAAAAATTAATATTAATAATTAAAAAAAGAAATTGTCTTAATACTATAATATACCAATATTATAATACCAATTTATCGGTAACAGGAAAGATATACACTGTATTGAATAATAAATTTGTTATTTTATGTTTGTAATAAATATATATAATATAGATAAAGGGGATAGCGTGTGAGTGAAAAAAAAAATTATAAAAATCGTCTTTTTATGTTGACACCATATTGCAAATATCTCATTTACGTTCAATAATTACTAAAAATGTACTCTATGTTTACAAACCCTTCCAAGCTATGTCCTTTGACCCTAGCTTAGTTAATTTTCAGGATTAAAATTGATCAAGTGGACCCCACATGAGATATTTTGTTCATTTTACCCTAAATAATAAAATAAATAATCATAAATAAAACTCACCTTCCATTCCTCTCTCTAAAAATAAACATATATTTCACATATCATATTTTACCTTCAAATACCGGTACCGCAGCGTACCAAAAATTTTTGGTACCGTACTGATATCCATATGACGATTTTTGATACCCGTATTTTTTATATTGAAAGGACCGGTATCAAACTCATCCCTACAAATGACATAATTGGGTTATACTTTATGAGTTATGACACTTATATTTCAATAATAAACTGAACATAATTGGTTTTAGTCGATTTGTGTTTATAAACTCAACAAAAATCACACGAGAATACATGTTTATTATAACACTTGATAAGAAATGTCAAAGGAAACAAACATCAACACATCTTTAGGTCTTTTATAAGTAATCATGATATACTAATTCCATCCGAACATAAATCGCCAGTTGTCATCTGCGCCATTCTGGAACGTTTCATTGTTTTTAGAGAAATACATACCACTCTTAGTAAGCAACCAATAACATCGATTCATGTGAAACAAATTCCGGCCACACATCCTGGCTACTTCTTTGTCAAAAACGTTGAGTTCAATCTTCTTTAAATTAGTTGATTGAAGTTGACTAAACCAACAATGGTATCTATTAGTCTCGAAGAGATTTCTACGAAATTTCCATGTAAACGTGTCTCCCGGTAGGAGTAAACCTGGTGAAGGTATATCACATTGATAGATTACAAATGGAATATCAGAATTAGTAATGTAGACTCTATATGGTTCAAAAAATTTGCTCGAAGGTGGAGTTTTGCTTATCGAAGAAGGGTCAAAACCGTTTACAATGATAGAAAAATGTAACATGAGATAAAGAAAAAAACACCATTTCGATAAGAACTTCATGGTTTTAAAGGATACTCAGATACTTCTCTATCTCAAGTTATGCACATATATATAGAGGATTGTGGCTTGTACCCAAATTAATGAGTGTGAGACGAAAATTACTAATCTTTGTTATAATAGACAATGTTTTGGTGAGAAATATTCATTTAATGTTTGTACGACAATTTTATATTAACATAATTGTTTTTTTTTTTTCGAAAACAAAGGGCGTTGATGCTTTAATTATTAATTTATTATGTGATTCCAATAAAAGCTTTTTTCATTGATTATTTTTATATAACAATTATGTAATTTATTCTAATAAAAGCGTCTTTAATGATTATTTTATTTAACAATTATGTAATTTTGATTACTTCTTAGTATGTTGGATGTCGTTTGATTATTAACTTCCATTAAATTTTGCATTTTTGAGAAAAAATTATAGATCTTAGATGGCATATCATTTGTAATGAGGAATATGTTATAAAATAAAGAAAATTATGTGAGTCAAAGGATGGAAGTGATAATATTTACCCTGTATATTAATTTACAAAATAGTTTTGTATCCTGATTGTACATTTAATTTTGTGCAAGTCTGCACAGCTTTATGTACAACTGAGTAAAGCACATCTCATTTCATTTGACACGTTTCATATTTCTTTAGACGTTTCATGTTTATAGTTTTCTTCCTCCGCCTTATACATCTTTTATTGCTTCATAAAAAGTAAAAAATAACTTATGTTGTAGGTGGCAATGAACCTTGACATCATAAGTTACAAATGTCAAAAGTGTTAGGAATTATTAATTTATATAATATAAACAATGTTTTAATTATAAATACGCCTTCAATTTTCCATAATAAAATTACATTGATAAGCATTGAACATCAAAATAATAAAAAAAGTATATTTATGCATCTTCTATTGCTTTATAAAAAGACGAAAATATCGCTGACTTACCGGGGAAATATGGATGGAGTTAACTAGTCGGATAAAAATAGCGAGATTTCAAACCTTTTAGATCCAGATGTAGAAAAACAAACCTTTGGATGAAAGTCGCAAAACTGGCCAAACCTCATGGACGAAAATGGCCCTTTACTCTAAATTTGTTGAATTCGTATATATATGTTTGTTTACTACAGGGTGGTGATGGAGAAAGCATCAGATTGGATATTTAACCCGTGTGCTGCGACGGACGCTACTACATGAAGTAGTATGGATGCCACATTATCGAATGGCAATGGAAGTTAGTCTCTCATACTTTTTTATACTTTCAATGTATATGGACAAAGATATTAGTGTTGTTGTCTTGCAGAATACCGACTGATTGGACTGGTGAGTCACATGGGTACCTCTGAGTACTATGTAGCGCACGTGTACAAAGAAAACTGGGTTTTTAGTACGCGCAATTGCGCAAAAACGTCCTAAAATGCTATTTTATAGGACCTTTCATTTAATAGGACCAAAACACATATTATGTTACTAGTTTGAATTACCTAGAAACAATTTTGATTAGCCTAGTTTAAATACGAGTGAAATATTTTTCAAAACGCAATATATCTCATGGTCAAGTCCAGTTTCATACGGCCAACTTTGGGTGCAAACCGCAAAGCAAACCGTTTCACTATGAGTTGAAAACTTTGAAACCAACGACAAAAAACAGAAGAGTCAAGAAATAACAAAAGAGTAATAACAAATAGGTGGTTCATGTTGTATAATAACAAAAAAGTAAAGTCAAGAAATAAATAGCTATACTAACATGAATACTTACTATGGCTAGCAAAATAGATTGCAAAAGAGATCGGTGGCTCGAAAAATGGAGGGCTTGAACGTTAATAATAACTCCAACTGAACCAATTATCTTCGAATAAAAAACTTACATATATGTAGTAAATCAAGTTTCTAATATTTTGATAGTAAGCATACTGAAGGGGTATTGTCCCAAAAACCTTGCGCATGCACATGGGACGATACCACAACCTCATCACATAAACATCCTTAACAGAACCCTGCGCAGCGGTTCTAAACAAAGATATAGAAGAAAACAAATCTTCACTAATGTGACACTTCGGGTTTTACCCGGACAACCTTTTGTGATGTAACTTACGTGTGTATATTTTATTAAATGAAAACCCGTGAACTTTCGTGTTACATGCTATGTGTATCTACGTAGTGGTGTATTTAGGTATGCATATATGTATATATAGGTATGTGTGTGTGATACATATGAGCCGAAACCACAAGCAACCCGACTCGAGACCACGGTCTCGAGTGAACATTAGTAATGGGCCGGCTAGGCCTTGGCCTTGTAGGAATTAAACCCAACCCGGAAAACCCCCTAGCCCAACTCGGTGCACTATATAAACCCAACCCCACCTCCCTTAACCATTTTTACACACTCTCTTCTCACACTCTCATATCTCACACAAAAACCCTAAAGTTTTATCAACCAAGACCACTCTTCTCATCCCTCTCCTTCTTCTCGGGTTCAACCAACATCAAGAACATACTCGGCTTTAGCTCGGAACCGCCAACCGGAAGCTCGTTCATCGATCCATCATACCCGCACACCTTAAATCTATAACCGGTTAGTGGTTTTAGCTCTTTCTAGATGTTCATGTGTTAATAAGGTCACTAGGACAAATATATGCTATGTGTTACTATGATTCATGTGTATGAATGATGTTTGTTTGACATGTTTGTGTGGATCAAAATGTGTTAAATGGGTAACCGGTTAGTGTTTGGCTTTTACATGATCCTTATTGGGTTGTGCTTGTTGATGTTGATGATTAAAAAGGATGCTTGTTGTTTTGCAAATTATTGTGATTCCGGCTTGTGTGTATCCCGGTTGTTAGGAAGTTTAGATGGTTTGTGGTCATTATAAATGTATGTTTCGGATATGTGCAAATTGCTTGAATGTTATGTAAAATGATGATGAACATGAAGAACAATTTGAATGCCTTTGAAATATTTTGAAATGTGCATATTTGATCTGTTTTGGCTAATGATCAGACAAACAAACATGTTTTAGTGGAAATAGTACAACATTTACATGAAAATGCAATTTCATTGGATAGTACAAGTCTGCAGGTTCTAGAAGGGATTGCCATGCACGATATCACGGTTGCGAGTCGCAACCTTTGGTTGCTACTCGAAACCACGCATGACCAGTCGAAATCTCCCAGTTGCGAGTCGCAATCAGCACGCATCAAACCTGGTTGCGAGTCGCAACCACACCTGCTAAGTCGCAATCCCCGGTTACGAGTCGTAACCAAAACATGACGGACCGAGACCGCAGTTGCGAGTCGCAACCTCGGTTGCGAGTCGCAACCACCTTAGTTTCGACTGGGCTGTTTTATGTTTTTGGGCCTTAACTGTTGGTCTTGTTGGGCCTCCTATTGACTGGACTTCATTTTGATCTGCTAACTGTTTGTATACGTGCATGCTATACGTGTTTACTTATACCCAACTTGACCCATACTTGGTAACCATGCTAGGACGTGGTGACCAACATACTTAACCGAGTAACGTATCATACCGAGCAACCCAAGGTGAGTTCACAACTTAAAAGCATGCGTCCCGGTGGTTTGGGACACGAGACTAAAACAACCCTATCCCCTTGTAAAGGGGATACCGTCTACATTCCTTCCCTAGTTATTGGGAACAAACTTACTTTATCGTCCCTAGTATTGGGAAACCTTTTTAGTTAATTACTGTTTATACGGAATGCAACTAACGGCACTAAACGCAACTCTATCACTCAAGTCCCTACTACATAATACCGATTAGTCGCCGGTGCCAGGCGAACGGGTTATTAGTTGATAGCGCTATTTAGGTCTTACCAGCCTCACACCGTGCCATGGTATGGGATCGGTCGTGAACTAATGTACTCAGGCAATCCGTCAATGATGATAGAACATTGACATCGGGGCATCCTGCGGAAACGCAAACGGTTACCTAGTGTTCGGTATTGGAAAAACAGTTTAGTCGCTAACTTTTGGGGTAGCTCCCCATGGCATGTATAAACGGATAAATTAACTGGTGAAACAAGTTTTTGGTAATTAAAACTGGACAACTAGTGAACTCACTCAGCATTATTGTTGACCCCTTACTGCATGCTTTGCAGGTGGCCAGTGACTGGAGCAGCTGCTTGGGATGTGTAGTGGTCGTCTGCCCGTGTGATGGGCATTTATTATGTTTACCTTACGAACACTGTTTAAAACTATTTAATTATGCTTCCGCTACTTATTACTGTTTTAAACTTGGAACCTTAAACTCTGAACTTGATATTTGCTAATCTTATGGTTAGTAAGTATTTACTTTAATATCAACCAATGCTTAGTATAATTGGTGGCTGGATCCTGGTCAGTCACGCCCCCGAAGCGGGTGTTATCCGCGGGCGGATTTTGGGGGTGTGACAACTAACCATGCGCCGGAGAAAGGACAAAACTGACCTTCGCCTAACACTCTTGCGCGGGCTCGCGCAAGAGTATAGTTAGACTTTGAAGCAGAATCCTAAATATCCTCGCGCGCCTGGAACCAACACTTGAACAAAAGTGTTCTTTCTGTTATAACAGAATAGACACGTGGCAAAGGCATGAAAGGTTACAGCTGTAAACCTTCTAGAAAACTTCATCGTGCACAACCATTCGGTTACAATTACAACTGAATAGTGATGTGGCATCATCCTGGACGCCCATCTAAGTCACAAGTCACGATGATGGCACTAACTTGAAGAAAGATCTACATAAACCCACTTTCCACCTGGCATCTCCTCAGCCGTCAATCACACTCACGATCCGTGTGCATGGATGTGACGTTGGTGATTGACGGAAAAAGGGCATAACCGCTTACGGAAAAAGCTTTCCGTTATCATCTCCATCAACAAATTTTCCCGCCCAAATCCAGCAGATACAAAGGGCTGATTAAATGAGTTAAAGAAAGAAATAAAAGCTTCTCAAGTGTTTCAGCAGGCTGCTATTGCAAGAATTAAGGCAGCTACAGATCTAGTCCCTGAAAAATTATGATTTTTAAAGATCTCAACACAAACTCACAAAGCCAAATTTGAGGTATAAGAAGTAGATACAAAGTAGCACTAAGATGATATTAAATCATATTAAATAGCAGACGCAAAATGATGTACTGTTCACAAGGTCCGACGCAAAATGTTATATATAGATAGTTATTACAATAATTTAGATTCATGTTGTTTGGTTCCATTCATATGCTTCTATTTTTTCCACTTAATGATATTCTAAGGCCACTTTACTATTAAATAGTGATAACTTGTGTATAATCATTGTTAAAAAAAATATTTATTGAAACAAAATACCATTAAATGATCACACAAACTACCTTCTAATGTGAACTTGTGTTTTTGTTTTTGAAGAAGAAGACTCTGGAATAAAAAGTTAAAAAGAGCCCAACTTTCAATTCTGTTTGTTGATCATACCTCCAAGAAGAAGAAGACTCTAGATAAAAATCAAAACACTTGTCACGTAAGTAGATGACCATTATCTTTAAAAGTTCTTTCAATTAAAATATCTATGAATGACAAAGCCCTAATTTAAGACACCTTATTTGAAGAGATGTTTAATCAACCAACACTAATAACCAATTTGAAAGAAACATGAGATCATTTGAATAGAAGAAACTACTCATTTTGCCAAACTAAATGGAAACGATTTACATGAAAAAAAAAAGACTCTAATTGGCACCCCATTCAGAGCCTTAAAAATTAATAACGAACAGGGAATGTGATTAACACCAATCAGAGTAAATAATTGCTATCCTAAAGCAAATGACCAGTCAAAACAAAAATTAGAAAGAAATAAACCTTTTAAGGAACGATTGAATATCAACGTTCTTCCAGATTGGAACAATCTGTTTTTATGTGTTAGTTGGTGGTTGTTCATCGTCGTCTCCTGCTCAAGAAACTGCAATCAAAAGAAGCAGAAGATTGATTGATTGGATTGGATTTTGAATCGACAAACAACAAATTTGAAAGAATTTGTGAGAAAATTTGATTCAGTCTTATTCTAAAATTGGGAGAAATGCGTTAGGGTTTTGAGCAATAAGGTGAAGAGTGAATTTCTTTTGTTTTTGTGGTGGGCCAATCTGGGTAGCGGGAATTGAAATTTTCGGAGAATTTTTAGGGGAGGGAAATGAAATAGTTTGGGTGAAAAAACAATAACTTCTTTTTTTTTAGTGGCAAATTTCTTTTATTCCATATTGTCTATGTGATTTAAACCCAAGACCTCACTCTCTTAAAGTGTTTAATGATTTTGATTTTGCCAATGGACCACCACCTCATTGGTAAAAAAAACAATAACTTCTATTAAATTAAAAAGATATTTAGAGTAAATTACGATCTTGGCTGTAAGTCCCGTCTTAAATTAACACCATTTTAATACTAAATACGCATTTTATTTAGAAATACGTACGTATTTTATTTAGAAATACAACCTTGCAAAAACATTGTTAAGTTAACGTTCATACTAGTTTAAAACATTCAACATATAACATCAAGTGTTTACATGTTTCATATTTAACCAAAACAAAATGTATTAACGCAGAAGCTTTGCTCGGATGTGTGTTCAATTCTTGTTTGTTGCTTGATCGCCATCCGGAAGCTTAGTATCCCCACCTAATATCAAAACCAACATAAAAGTTAGTTTTGATAACTTAAAAAAAACATGTTAAAACAAGTTCCGTCATCATAATAAACAAAATAAAAATAAATTTCCTGTTTTACGTCTCTCGCACCCCGCGAGAGACTTCACTTAATCCTTCGCGGGTCGCGACAAAGCCCGCGTGTCATGCCCGGATCACCGATTCCTATTGCGTGCCGCGGGGGAAACCAATTTCTAGCAGGACTGTGTCTGGTCCTGCATTTTCTGCCTAGTTCAATTTTTCAACAAAAATCAAACTTCAAATGGCCATAACTTTTTATCTACTAGTCCGTTTTAGGTGATTTTTTTTCCTACGTGTCTGTAATTAAAATACGGATCCGTTTATCATATTTACTTGCATCAAAATCCAACTTATAGACTAAAAGCCTATAACTCCCTTTTTCAATTATTCGACCCGTTTATTTTATTGCTAAACATTTTTTTTACCCATTCCCGGGCTATCAATCATTAGCGTTTTTCGCTCCCATTACGGGGTTCGCGTACACATTTACGTTCTCTGATTTACTTGCATCTTTCTAAGCATTTAACCCACAATCTACTTCTTAGTCTATTTTGACCCGTTTAGGGGACTTTTGAGCATTTAAACATTAAACTCGCTCTTTTCACTTCGCACCTTTTATTTCCATACTAAACAACTAATTTTATTTCACCACAACAATTTTTGTGGTGGATTTAACATAAAGAACCCAAAATCCCAATTTCTACCCTTCGGTTAGTCATTTTACGCATAAGACCTGTTTTTAGACATTCGAGCCACTAATGTCATTACCTATAATTTTTATATGTATCTAAGGACTTCATAATCATAATACAAGTTCCTAAACAACCTCTAAGGTTTGTTTGCCCGATTTACCCATCAAGGGCTTTTTGGTTAATTTTATGACCTTCATTTTACGGCGAAGGACCTTCACTATCTATTTCTATTTGACATAAATTGCACTTTTAACTATAAATTCATTTAGCCGTACCTGGCTCGGGTCAACGTATCTACCCGATTTATACCTTGCTTTTATTTGCCGCTACTTTATAGCGACACACTTATCCACTTCCGGTTCACTCCTGTGAACATACGACTTGACAACCATCGTTAGTCAATATTGTCAAATGGTGTTATCACCACCATTTGAACCGTTTGGCCTATATGTCCAAACATTCGCATTTATAACAAACTATTATCATAATCGTAAGATGGTTAGATTAGTCATCATTAATTATGACTATTCCATCTTACGGATTTACATCAAATTTTACCATTTGATTTCATTTTGGTCAATTTGACTTTTAAAGGTCAAACTGCCTATTAGCATAAGTGATTATACTATGAAACTCGACAATTCATTTAAGCACTTTGTTAAGTATCCGATAGGCATTATTCTTACGCCATCGTTTTAACTACTTTTCAAGTCTAGGTTCATGCTATTATTATCACCAATTTAACTTTGCCTTGATTATCAAAGTCGATTATTCATTTGTTAAGCAAGAACTAAAGGTTTTCGTCTACATGTAAAACCCGTTTCATCATAGCATTAGACATTCATCCGAACATCTAATATAATCAAGTTCTACATATTAACTAGTAGACATCATGATTCCAAACACCTATTTACATGAACAAAATCACCAATTTCATCATAACATACAAAACCCATTTCAAGTCATGTATGAGCATTCACTCAAACTTATAAATTGCTCAAGTATTCTGCTACAACTATCAAATATGATGATTCTAAGCACATGCGTATCATCATCTTTACTTATTTAGTCAAAACCCACTTAGTTCATACTTGATTATTTGACTAATCACTAGTTTATGGCACAATTCTACAAGTTTGCATCTAGGGTTTGTTCCTAGACATAAACTCACATCAATTTCACTAAAACATTAAATTTTCATACAAGAATTTCATTCATGCATGATTATCAAAATTTCAAAATATCACCAAATTATAAATTTCAACATACCTTACGATCCCCTTGACTTGGTGATCGTTTACATATATTTAAATCCGAATTTGGTCTTCGATTGATCCTTCAATTTGAAGATTTGGTTGAGTTAGGGTTTCACCCTTTTTTTGTCTCCTGATGATTGATCCAGAACACACACACTGCGTGTGTGTTTTGTTTTAAATTTTCTTTTAATAATCAAACTTCCAAGTTTTTCTCCCTTTGCCCCCTCAAGTTTTGTTAATTAATAAGTAGGCTATAACCTACTTATTTTCAACAATATCTTGTCTTGTTAACTAGGTTAAACATTCCTAGTTAACTTAGTGAGTTCGGGGAGGTTATAACCCGTTTTATTTAAGTCCCGTTAACTCGGGCTTCTTATAACCTTTAAAGCTTTTATTCATATATATTTTTTTAGGTTTGGTTTATTTATTTTGATCTAATATTTACCACGTTTACCTTTACCACTAACGGTATTTTACCTGTTTGTTTTTGGTTAATTTAATATAATTAACAAACCCGTTTTTGGGGTGTTACATTGGCCCCTGTGTTTATATCACTTTTACCCTTTTAACCTAAAAAAGATTTTTTTTAACATCTGAGCCCCCAGAGTCTTTTTTTCTAACCCTTTTGGCCCCTAACATCTTTTTTTCTAACCCTTTTGTCCCCTAACATTTAATGGATGAGGTTAGTGTTAGGGGCCAAAATGGTTAGAAAAAAAGACGTTGGGGCTCAGATGTTAAAAAATTCTTTTTTGGGCTAAAAGGGTAAAAAGTGATACAATCATAGGGGCCAAAATCGTAATTTACTCAGATATTTATTTAGATGTTACTAATATACTATTAATAAATGTAAAAAATAAACAAATTAATATGAAAAATATATAAATATAGCATTAAAAAATATAGAACCTAATATGAAATCCAAGCTTGAAATTTTTAGTGACACACAAAAACTGCCAATAAAAACTAAATTTAGTGGCATAAAAGTTAACTGACACTAAAAGTTTGTGTTAAGCAAATATGGCACACGTAAAGTTCCACTAAAACCTATATTAATGGTACAAAAACTAAATGCCACTAAAGGCGTGTCAAGTGCCACTAAAGGTGTCACAACCCCCGACCCCTACCCTGGGAGCGGGAGCCGTGAACCAGTCAGATGGTATTGGTGTTTATCAATTTAGCAGTGGAATTTTTCATCAGGACCGTAGTTAGGAAATATTTTTATGAGAGTTAAACACCAAAATCTTTAAAATAGAATACTGGGATAAAACCAAATTTTCATTTTTGTACAGTTATAGGGAATAACCCAAATTATTGAAAACAATTCTCCTTTTTAATTAGGTAACTTTTATTGCCATTTTTCTAAGTCTTCGGTGCTCTCCAGCTGTGCTTTATTGGCTTCATATTAAGTTACCTGAAACACGTGTTTAAAAGATTTTATCAGCAAGAAATGCTGGCGAGTGAATACCAGTTTAATCAAAACAGGTTTTATCATTGTACAACATTGAGAGCGATCTCACAATTACATTTGTTTATATTTCTACTTTAATTACCACCCACGGTACTGTCAACCCGACTTGTGGTCATGTCACTACTCACAGTGTAGTAACAAATTTTGTATACAAAACCCCAACATACCGACGATAATTGTAGAATACAAATACTCAATCACTGTTAAATATAAATTAAAACAATTGAGGTTTTGTAAAAGAAATTTACAAAAAGAGGATTAACTCACATTGCTATCTTAAGTAATTTCATGTGGCTTCCTGGTTATAATATATAAATTTTAAATAATACACACACGTTAGTATAATAACCCAAATTTACATTAGTTATACCCTCCCCGAGACAGAACTCCAATGACTACATCGGGCAGAGCCTCGACAGCCGTTACGGAGCACTAGATCAATCGGGCAGTGTATCTAATACGTAACCGGGGGTTATGATACTTACAACGAGGCAGAGCTCCGCTAATTAGGGGGTATAATACCCGGGGATTTGTTTAGCTATCAGAGATTGAGAGAGAATAAAAATTTCTGAACGAATTCGACTGAAATGCCGAAGCCCTCCATTTATAGGGTTGTTCAGCTGGTTCCTCGCGCCCCGCGACGGAGACACAAGGGGCCGTCGCGCCCCGCCAGGGTCAAAAAGGCGGCGTGAGGTTGCTGAGTCATCCCGGTTGTCGACTCGTGTCCTGCCACGTGGCGGCTCTGCGTTCTGCCACCAATCCCTTCGCTCGCGACCCGCGATGGAGGAGGTGTAGTTTGTCGCGCCCCGCGACAGGCTTATAACATTGTTTTTATTTTATTTTTATTAATTTAAATGTATTTCGAGCCTATTTCTCGTATACGGGGTGTATCTTGGAGCGTTTAGGGTCGTTTTCGAAGGTTGTTATATTCCGGGTATAACTCCTGAACTATTTAATAAAATATATAATGCACTCGCATTAGGTATAGTAACCCAATTCAACTTTATCCCTACGTCACGAGACAGAACCCCAACGTACTTAGTCGGGCAGAGCCTTGATATGCGTTGGTGGGTCCTAAATCAATCGGACAGGGTATTGACTTAGTGATCAGGGGTTAAAACACTTAAAACGGGACAGGGCTTTATTATTATTATGGATGAAAATAATAAAATAAAAACAATAATAATAGAAGAATAGACAAAGAAAGTTGGCGAGAGAGAAGCCAGAGCAAGAAATGAATAATTGAAAAGGTGTAGTGGCCACTTCTATTTTTAGTACACTGAACTTAACTTAGGGAGCACTCAAAAGATTCTTTCTTTAATTTGGCCAGCCACGTAAACTACAAATTTCATTTGTAACTTAAAATTTATTATTATTTTATTTCTTTCTTTCTTTGACCTTCATGCACATCACACGTTCACTTTATAAATTTTAAATTCATATATTTTGATTTATTTTATGATATTTATTATTATAATTAATTTAACTGCTTCACTTATTTAGCGTGTATAATTTCTAAAATATAACGTTTTCTAAAACAATGAATATGTCATTTAGAACGAGAATATTTGTATCTACATTTTGAAACAAGATTTATTAAAAACGGTGTAGGTTCAAATATAATGTATTTTTATAACTTAATTATTAAACGGTTCCTAGACCCGTCTAGGTACTTCATATTTCTAACCGGCAACTTACCCGTAGTCTACCCGTTTAATAAGTTTTTATATATTTTATTTTAATATAGAAAATATAAAAGTCATGCATATACAAGCCAATTAATTATTATAATATTCCAACCAATTATATATAAAATAGTTTTTAAAACTATCTGGGTCAAATAGTTATAATAATAATAAAAATAAAACTAGTTACTAGTGGTTAATAAATTTAAACAACCAATAATTCTTATATGATAAAAATGGAAATGTTACATCCTCCCCACCTTGTTTTAAATCTCGTCCTCGAGAGTTTGGCTACGGTATCTTCTCGGGGTTACATCACAGCTTTTAGTTAGTTATCAAGGTGTCTGGGATAGAATCAAAAGATGAATATAAAGATATCATAGAATAATTGGAATTCAATGGTATCAAAACTTAGTTTCAGGAATTGATGTTAATTGAATAAGATGAAATGATACAATTATCAAGGTGCATAAGTTTCATAATTCAAAAGAGACATTTGATAGGCATAAAATTCGAAATGCAATGACTTTTAGAAACAATAGAATTTGATGTCAGAAGAGAACTTACTTTGATTGTCAGTTGAGAAAGGTTTTGAATCAATAACCTCAAAATAGAGGTATGAAAAATGATTTGTTAACTACCAAACTAGAAATCAGTGACACTTGAATGGTAGAGATACACCGAAAATACAATAGGATTTAGGGTATTATTATCTTGATACATAGCTATATCAAGACTACTTAAATGATGAGTCGTATGAATTGATATGATCAGGGTTTATTATTAGCACAGGCTACAAATTTATATAGACACCGCAAGGTGTTGTAATGATTGAAAGAATTCAATGATTACGGTGACCGAATGAATTCACCATTTTCGAAGTTAACTGAAAGTTTCAAATGAAGTGAATCTGGATATTCAAAAGATAGGATGTTCGAATGAAATAATAAATGAATATTGTAGGTTTAACTCAAAGATGAAAGAAATGTTGGAGGTACATTGGAATAAGAATTTAGGCACCTTTATCTTAACACAAAATTGTATTAAGACTGGTTTAGGATAATGAATCAATAAATAGATAAATTCATACCTCAGTTGTGCAAATGAAATGAGTTTAAGTTTCAAAGGGAAACGCCACTTTGAGGTGTCGTGTTTTAACGAATGATACATCGAAGTTGAAGCATTTAAACAAGTTTATTATGATTCTAACAATGAGATTACCTTGAATATGATGATTTCAATTCATCATATGGGATTTTGAATTGAATGTATGTGACAACCCAAACCTTCAAGGTAGGTAACGTTCCATCTTTTGATCTTTACTTCTCGTAATCTTTCGTTAAAACGTTCCATTCATGTAACCTTGTTAAATTATTAAATAACGTTTGGACATTTGGGCCGCATCGCCACACCCGAGCCCAATACATCATTTATTTTGATTTAATCTTGGCAGCCCACCTGTTTTAGCTTAATCTTAGCCCAATACACATTGTAGTTGTATTACTTTCGGCCCACTCCAAATGTTTTGGTATTATACTAGGAATCCACTTGGGTTGGATGATTGGATACTAGGTTTGACCGGCCCACTTCAAATGTTTTGGTACTATATTAGGAATACATGACTTTCTTTTGTGTTACAACTCATTATATCAACAAACAAACCCTACTATCCCTTCAAAAATTACGTGCGGCCGTAGCAGAAACCCCCCCATTCGAATCATCGTTCCAATTCAGGTTAGTAAATTCGTATTGGTATTAGCTCTCAACTAATTGATCTTGTCATGTATGGATGTGATTATCAATTTTGTATGCATGTGCTTTAAGACAATATTGATTAACTGATCTTATTCAAAGTAATCTGTTTAATATTGATTATCAATATTGTATGCATGTGACTTGTTATCATAAATTAATCTCGTGACATCCTCGGCCGAAGATATACTTGAATCGATAAAGCAAAGACAGTTTATTAAATGTCTTGATGTTTCGTCAACAATATTGAACTATAGTTAGTCTTTCTATTGGACCTCATGATTTTTAAATGAATTTAATTTGGATAATGGCCAACATCACATTAATGCTCTTAAATGTAATTGGACCAATTGTAATTATTAAGTTGATGTTTACATGGCTGACAATGTTTCCTACTCATGCAAAAGATTTACACTCAAAGCATTTTCAGTGGACCTAATTTGTAATACTTGAGGGCTATAGTTGGTAATGGATCTTGATTGGGCCTTTAGAAACAATCATCTTTTCATTTAATTGTATGTAAGACACATGTGATCGGATCCTTCTAATACTGAATGAATGAAAAATGCTTTTGATTGCTCATGATTGGACCGATTATAAGATGATAATGCATGATGGGTATGGTTAATTTATTATGATGATCGAATAGAACTGTGAATACTACATGATGTTTAGGGTGTCTATGGCATATAAGGATAAACATGGTCCTAGAGTTAGACTGATCAAACAATGGGTAACGTGCATATCATCAGGCCGAAGTGGGTATTGCATAGTTGTGGGCTGGGCTTCGATGGACCATCCACACATACATAAATAGTTATTAGTGAACATGCCACTTTGGGCCTCATGTGTAAACGAGTTGTAGCTGGGCCGCACACCTAAAGTGTGGACCGGAAACATGTGGGCCGACATGGTGGACCAGGTGTTGGGTCGGGTAAAACGAGTGAGTAACAATTGGGCTACATGTTAACTGACTTGGGTTCTATTCTTTTGTGGTTGGCGAACTAGTTACTTGTGATAAAATAAAAGATGAGTGTACGGCCCTAACTTGCAATGTGAATATGTGTTGGTATGAATACTTTCTACAACTTGTGTGATAGTACGAACAATACTTGCTATGACTTGTATGATGTGCACGTAAGATTGTGATTTACTTGAATGTGAAACTGATTATCACTAGTGGTCCTAATAGGATTTGATTGACCAACTGTAAACAAGAAATTAATCTAACCAAGCAAAACAAGGTGAGTTCACTGCTCTTTTCCAAGCATGCATCCCGGGAGGGATATCGGGTAACGTTCCAGGGAGGAATGCTAGTTATTGGGATGTTTGTTATTATTACTCAGTTTCTATCACATAAGACCCCTTACATCTACCGACAATTGCCGAGGAGGCAACGAGGTTATTAGTTGATAGCGCTATTAGGTTTGGCACCCTCACACCGTACCAGGGTGGTCGGGCGTGAACTAATTTTCTTAAAGCATGACCAAAACATAGAGACATTGGGGTTGGGCAAACACATCTTGTAGCCATTTCGGTAATCGAGTTAATAACAACATCAAATCAACTTGGTAAACTGTTTTGTATATACATCTGGTAAACTAAACTCGGTAACAAAACTTTGAACTCACCAGCGTAGTCTGACACACTTGTTTGCATGCTTGTAGGTCGTTAGCTGTTTGCATTGGAACTTGCTGTCTGGAGTAGCTGGAGTCTCATGGGTCGATTGGAGGGATTTGTGTTCTGATTTGTTGATACCTTATATTGGTTTTAAACTATTTAACTTCGTTTGGTTTTGCTTCCGCTGAATACTTTGGTTTTCTTTTGAACTTTGATGGTGATTTATTATTAATCAAGAACTTTATTTTAGAAACATGTATGGGTTCTATGTAATTAGTGGCTCATTGCTGGTACGTCACATGCCTATCAGGGACACTCCCTAAGTGGTATTTTGGGGGTGTGACAATGTATATTATGAACAAGTTCAAACAATTGATCTTGGTTTGGACATATTCCAACAATGGACATATGTATTGACAAGAAGTGGTTTAAATAAAAATCCGGTAAGTATCTTTTTTGTAAAGAAAAAGGAGTTTTCCAAGAAATCGGTTGACTTGATATCAAAAGTCAGCATTTTCGCAATTATAGGGATTATCAAATTGAGTATAACCAAAATATTTATTCGAACTTTTGAATAAATGATCTTTTGAAGTGAAATTACATGCGTAGTAAGCAATGCATGCGTGACATAGGAATTTGTCAAGCGATTTATGAAAGAAAATAAAGATCTTTTATTATAAAACTGTGATTGGAATCAAAGTCGACTAAGACTGTAGTACAGACAAAATGTAAGGGTGCTTATTTCAAAAGTTGTTGTTGCTTCCAGTGTTGAAAGTGTTTATGCGTTTTCCTTAGCTTCATATGGGTGTCTATCCTCGTGGTCGGGTGTCTTAGATAGTTTCGGGCAGTAGGGACGGATGTGACCTGGTTCTCCGCATTTGTAACATACATTAGTTTTCCTTCTACATTCATCCTCTGTATGTCCAGTCTTCTTGCAGAAGTTACAGTGGAGTGTCTTCTTAGAATGGCGTTTTCTTAAGTGCTTTTTGTTGTTGTAGGTAGGCTGTACGATTGCCGATTCCATTCCTTTGTCCTTACATGATTTGTCGGTATGGAATTCCTTATAAGATTAACTATAAGTTGTGGGTTTCTTTCGTTTGGAAGATGGATTTTTGATGCAAACATCATGACTCCATGGATACTAGGGTTAGGTTTGAAGTGATGAGGATGCCTACAGTGGGTAGTAGGGTTCTCGTTTATGGGCACCGAAGTTTTAATAGCTTCAATGATCGAAGGTATGGCATTCGATATTCCTTGAGCTATTATATTCTCCACAGTATTTTTATCCAAAGAGTTTTCATTACCAGCCTGAATTTCTTGATTACATGTCATTTCCTTTGACATCTGAATTACAAACATGTTCAGATATAATTATCACAGAACTGAGCATTTATACAGGCACCTTCAGCACAATTATAGTCATAGCCATCAGTATTATGCATTGATAGATATATATATACATATATATTATATTTTAACATTTTCTTTTACTATATATCTTATCAAAATATAAAGATAATGTATATATTATATTATGTGTTGTTTCTTTCTTTGGTGTATTAGCTTTTCTCTAAATTGTCTTAATTCAACTATATTTCCAGAGCTCATGAGCTCATGACTGGATAGGTATTCAGAAAATAATGGTAAGAGCTTTATATGAAATTCTAAGATTCTTCGTCATTGAAGCACTATTGTTTTTCAAGAGGTGGTGCTAGTACAGATATTCTTTAAGGTATCTTTTAAAGTAAAGTTGGGTATCAAAATAGGTTTTGAGTAAACATGTAGGTTTGTTTCTTCTGTTATATATAAGCTTGTCCTTCAACACAAGATATTCTTATATTGTAGATATTATCAAGAAAATTGTGTCTTGCATATACATACGTATAAAGTTTTAAAATTTTTTGTAATATAATACCAAGTTATAGGAATTCAATTACATAACTAGTTGTACTAATTATTTTGTTTATTCTTATAACTTTGTTTATTCCTTTATATTAACAAAATAAATTTCTATCAGGTTTATTAAACATAATATTTGGAATAAAAAGAAAATTAATCAAAAGGAATAATACAGATATGATTCTTCTGAATTCTTTTAGAACAATTAAATCTTTAAATGAATGGTTGACTTATTTTGGTTATAACATATCTAGAACTTGATTCAAATTCTTAATTTATTATATCTATTTATTAAAGAATCAAAATAGATAATACAAAATAATTTAAGTATCGTTCTCATCTCAGAATACATATACATATGACTTAAATATAATTTAAAAAATGAATTAAACTTTATCAAATGATAAAAAATGTTTCTCCTTGTAGATATTATTAATGATATAGTAAGTACAAACTTTTATTTTATGGATGAAATATCATTAATACAAATTATATATATATATATATATACACATATATCTATATATATATATATATATAGATATATGTATGTATACATATATATCTGACTTACATATAATTTAAAAAAATAGGTTTGAGCTATTTCCTGTTGATATCTAGGTATTATGTATTAAAATCATTTACACAGTACCAAGTTGTTGTATGTATTTTTGTTTCATAAATATATTTTTTGTAAAATATTTTATATCTTCCATTGTATACGTATATGTGTTTAAATTTTAGAATCGTCGAACTGTAATAATTCTTGTTCATTATTTGTATAAATTAAATTAAGAATTATGTTTTATAAAATTCTTTTAACATAACTTTATTCAAGAGCCAAATATTTTATTCTTCCAAAAATATTATTATTATTATTTTAATTTAGAATAATATTTAATTTAGTGTAGTATATTAATAATAATGATGATAAATAATATATATTAAAGACTTTTCTTAAAGAGCGTTTGTGTATTAAGAATTTCTCTCGCATGTTAATTATCGACTATTCATATAATTTCTGAATATTACATAACTTATCAAATTTTGATCAATAATCTACATATTTAAATTTTAATAATAAGATAAAGAGTCATAAAGTGATTTTCAAAGTATTTTAATTATTGTATGTAAACAATGCTAAAACATTATATTTTAACAAAATTAGCATAATTATATGTTTTATCAAAACTTCTGACAAATACATATTTTTAAATTGAGTAAAACTTTTGGATATAAATCATAAAATATCCTGCTTTCACTGAATAATATTTTATATTATAATATTTCAATGATATCCTACCTAAGGGTGTTATTTTATATCCTTGATGAAGATATTAATATCAATATCGTATTATTATTATAATTTATTTTGAATTATATTCACATAAATATGTGGATACAGAATTTAATATTATTTTATGAATATATCCCTTTTTATTTTTTCATAGCCTAACATAATGTAAGATACAAATAGGAGTAACATATTCCGAGAATTTAAATGATATACAATCATTTAGGTATCATACATATTATTTAAATATTTATATTATGATATTCAAAGCATCATATCTGAATTGCATTTATTTTATATTAATATTAACATTCTAGTATTATTATAAAATTTATATTGCATTATGTTCTCAGGGAGGGGATGGTTCAAATAAAAACCACTTTTATTGTGAAAACTCGAAAACTAACTAAAAAAAGCCTAAAAAACACACCAAATTTTTTTTTCTATTTTTTTATAAAAATCACAGGTTTTTATATATATAAAAAAACTTTTTTTTCAAAAAAAATTGTAGTACACATACATATGTGTAGTATTACACATGTGCACTACAAAAACAAATATTTTTTTTGAATTTTTTAATATAAAAAACCTACGAAAATTGGTATGCAAAAAACAATTTGGTATGTTTTTTTTTTTTTGGCTTTTTTAATTAGTTTTCGAGTTTTCACAATAACTAGTGGTTTTCATTTGAACCTTCACCTACTAGTTATTATGAAAATTCGAAAACTAATTAAAAAAGCCAAAAAAAACATACCAATTTTTTTTTGCATACCAATTTTCGCCACTTTTAGTATATAAAAAAATTTTCAAAAAAAAAAAATTGTAGTGCACATGTGTAATACTACAGATGTGTAGTACACATACACATGTGTAGTATTTATTACACATGTGTAATACAAAAAAAATTGAATTTTTTTATATAAAAAAACTGCGATTTTTTATAAAAAATTGAAAAAAAAAATTGGTGTGTTTTTTAGGCTTTTTTTAGTTAGTTTTCGAGTTTTCACAATAAAATTGGTTTTCATTTGAACCATCCCCTATGTTCCCATACATACATATGGATATGATAGATATATAAGGTATCACAAAATTTACTAAGACATGATATTATTCATATATATATATATATATATATATATATATATATATATATATATATATATATATATATAGGGTAAGGTTCATGCGAGAACCACCTTTATTGCGAGAACCGCGAGAACCAATGTGAACACAAGCTAAAATAGCTAAAAAAACCTAACCCCCACCCCCCAAAAACCTAAACCCCCCCCCCCCCCCCAAAAAAAAAACCTAAACCCCCCCCCCCCAAAGCTAAATGCTAAAAACTAAAACCCTCAAAAAACCTAAAAAAAAACCTAACCCCCCCACCCCACCCCCCCCACCCCAAAAAAAACCTAAACCCCCCTCCCCCACCCCCCAAAAACCTAAACCCCCCTCCCCCACCCCCCAAAAACCTAAACCCTCCACCCCACCCCCCCCCCCCCCCAAAGCTAAAATGCTAAAAACTAAACCCCCCAAAAAACCTAAAAAATCTAAAAAAATCAAAAAAAAATCTAAATTTTTTTTTATGTTTTTACTATTTTTTATGTTCAAATCGCTACTTTTAGTAGCCAAAAAAAAATATTTTTTTTTTAAAAAAAAAAAATTAAAAAAAAATTTTTTTTTTTTTTTTGGATACTAAAAGTAGCGATTTTATATAAAAAAATAGTAAAAAAATAAAAAAAAAAAATTTTTGGGTGTTTTTTAGATTTTTTTAGGTATTACTGTTTGTGTTCACACTGGTTCTCGCGGTTCTCGCAATAAAGGGTGGTTCCTAACGGATCTTTGTCCTATATATATATATATATATATAATACAACATAACTGTAAGATACAGATATGGGTAACACATATTGGGAATTCAAAATTCGTTAAATGACATAAAATCATAATAAACACATTAAGATTTTAGGTTCACAAGATAACACATAACATATTTATTTCCTAACACAACATAAATGCTTAAGGTTTAGGTATTAAAAGAACAACTAAATGGCTTAAACAAGTGGCTTAGCTCTGATACCACCTTCTGTCACAACCCTCGACCCCTACCCTGGGAGTGGGAGCCTTGAGCCAGTCAGATGGTATCGGTGTTTATCAATTTGGCAGCAGAAATTTTCATCAGGACCATAGTTAGCGAATATTTTTATCAGAGTTAAACACCAAAATATTTAAAATAGAATACTGGGATAAAACCAAATTTTCATTTTTGTACAGTTATAGGGAATAACCCTAATTATTGAAAACAATTCTCCTTTTTAATTATGTAACTTTTATGGCCACTTTTCCAAGCCTTCAGTGCTCTCCAGCTGGCTTTATTGGCTTCACACTAAGTTACCTGAAACACGTGTTAAAAGATTTTATCATCAAGAAATACAAGAAATACCGGCGAGTGAATCCTAGTTTAATCAAAACAAGTTTTATCATTGTACAGCATTGAGGGTGATCTCGCAATTACATTTATTTATATTTCTACTTTAATTACCACCCACGGTACTGTCAACCCGACTTGTGGTCATGTTACTACTCACAGTGTAGTAACTAATTTTGTATACAAAACCCCAACATACCGACGATAATTATAGAATACAAATACTCAATCACTGTTAAATATAAATTAAAACAATTGAGATTTTGTAAAAGAAATTTACAAAAAGAGGATTAACTCATATTGCTATCTTAGGTAATTTCCTGTGGTTTCCTAGTTACGATCAATAAATTTTAAACAATGCACACGCGTTAGTATAATAACCCAAATTTACAATAGTTATACCCTCCCCGAGACAGAACTCCAACGACTACGTCGGGCAGAGCCTCAACAGCCGTTACGGAGCACTAGATCAATCGGGCAGCGTATCTAATACGTTACTAGGGGTTATGATACTTACAACGAGACAGATCTCCGCTAATTAGGGGGTATAATACCCGGGGATTACTTTAGCTATCATAGATTGAGACCGAATAAAAATTTCTGAACGAATTCGACTGAAATGCCGAAGCCCTCCATTTATAGGGTCGTTCGGCCAGTTTCTCGCGCCCCGCGACGGAGACCCAAGAGGGCGTCGTGCCCCGCCAGGGTAAAAAAGGCGGCGTGAGGTTGCTGAGTCATCCCGGTTGTCGACGCGTGTCCTGCCACATGGCGGCTCCGCGTTCTGCCACCATTCCCTTCGCTCGCGGCTCGCGATGGAGGAGGTGTAGTCTGTCGCCCCCCGCGACAGACTTAAAATATTGTTTTTATTTTATTTTTATTAATTTAAATGTATTTCGGGCCTATTTCTCATATACGGGGTGTATCTTGGAGCGTTTAGGGTCGTTTTTGAGGGTTGTTAAATTCTGGGTAACTCCTGAACTGTTTAATAAAATATATAATGCACTCGCATTAAGTAGAGTTACCCAATTCGACTTTATCCCTACGTCACGAGATAGAACCCCAACGTACTTAGTCGGGCAGAGCCTTGACATGCATTGGTGGGTCCTAAATCAATCGGACAGGGTATTGACTTAGTGATCAGGGGTTAAAACACTTAAAACGGGACAGGGCTTTATTATTATTATTGATGAAAATATTAATATAAAAACAATTTCGGGCCTATTTCTCGTGTATACGAGGTGTATCTTGGAGCGTTTAGGGTCGTTTTCGAGGGTTGTTAAATTCTGGGTATAACTCCTGAACTGTTTAATAAAATATATAATGCACTCGCATTAAGTAGAGTAACCCAATTCGACTTTATCCCTACGTCACCAGACAGAACCCCAACGTACTTAGTCGGGCAGAGCCTTGACATGCGTTGGTGGGTCCTAAATCAATCGGACAGGGTATTGACTTAGTGATCAGGGGTTAAAACATTTAAAACGGGGCAGGGCTTTATTATTATTATTGATGAAAATATTAAAATAAAAACAATAATTATGAAGAATAGACAAAGAAAGTTGGCGAGAGAGAAGCCAGAGCAAGAAATGAACAATTGAAAAGGTGTAGTGGCCACTTCTATTTATAGTACATTGAACTTAACTTAGGGAGCACTCAAAAGATTCTTTCTTTAATTTGGCCAGCCACAGCCACGTAACCTACAAATTTCATTTGTAACTTAAAATTTATTATTATTTATTATTTTATTTATTTCTTTCTTTGACTTTCATGCACATCACACGTTCACTTTATAAATTTTAAATTCAAATATTTTGATTTATTTTATGACTAGGTTAGTTACCCGTGTGATACACGGGTCGAACTAATATATTTTGTAAATAGATATTTTTGATAAAACTATATGGAACCTTGAATAAAAATACACAAAAATGTTATTAGAACTAATACACTCGTTATATGCATACTTTCAATACATAAATCACAACTGCGGTGCAAAGAGACAGCTTAATGGTTCATCTTATACCACTGAGACGACACAAGACGAAACTTTATAAAAAAAAACTTACATATTAAAGTAATGAGAAAGTGAATTTACTATTATAACCCGCGTACATGTGCAAGTTAATGTCGAAATTGATATACATTTTGTCGAGGAAAAAGTTCACATCTGTGACATTCGAATTGCAAATGTTCAACACATTTTAAATTTTAGACATGACCCGCCGAATTCATTTGTTGTTTTTGCATTAAAGTTTCTTATAAATCATCCATTTTAAATTTTTCGTCTAATACGCAATTTAAACCATCAACCACTGAAACAATAATTTGCAAAATTTAATATGCTAAACTCACAATATATGTGAACCTTAACTAGCAATTAACTTCTGGTTTGTGTGCTCTTTATATACAAAACTCAAAAACTTTGCATATGTATTACTTTAGCTAGAATCAATAATAATCTCATATAGATATCCAGAATTATTCCCATCCATATTTGAACCTAAAAAGATGAAAGAATACTGATTTATTGCAAGAATAACAAATATAAGGTGAAGTTGTGAAAACTACTTTCTTTTCCTTTATTTTTTGGACAAGGAACTCGGAAAGTACAATAGAAAAAAATCAGAAAAACGCACAGACCCGAAGATCTGATTACAATAATTCGACTACATCAAAGACAAACTCACTTTTCCCATGACATAGTGGGAACCTTAGTCCATTTCGACACCCAAATTAAAATGTGTTCCTTGATTAGCTCCCATTATTCTTGAGACGAATGTTACTTTTCCTTCAAAAATCTTCAAGTCCCTTGCTAGATATGCGCCAAATTGTTGCCAACACTATAGTATGAACTATTTTTATCCGGTTTTCTTGCTCCAGGGCTAGCAGCGAATGCATCCACCATGTGCGCCATATTATTGCAATGGGAAGGAATAGGAACCCTCACCCAAGCAAATATGTTCCACCAAATGCTTCTGGCAATCGAGCAATTAATAAATATATGTGTTGAAGACTCTTCACCAATGCCACAAAGTCGCGCAAGTCAGATCCGGGACGGCATGATTTAGATGGCATGCTACCCGAAAAAGCTCTCCATGCCAAGTAGTTGGCTTTGGGAATTGCCCACAAGTTCCAAAGGAACTTTGGTTCTTCGTTTGCGTTCGAGCTCGCGGCACCTAACTCCATTCTTACAGCTTTCACTAAGTAACCTGTCTCATAGAAATCCTAAAATTTAACCAACCAAACTCAAAACGTTATAGTTTTGATACAAAAAAACAGTCAACCGTGTACGTAAAAAGTAGATTTCAACCAATAAGACCACTTCAAGCATCAAAATAATCATATTTGCAAAAACATGCAAATTATTGTATTTTTTATAAGATATATAATTTTATACTTGTTTTTTTTAATCCGCCTTAGGCTTACGCCTCGGTTCGCCTCATGAGGCGAGGGGAAAACGCCTCGAGGCTCAATTCGGTTCTTTTAAACCTTGGTTGGCATAACTATACACAACTAAATAGGGATGTTCAAACAACCGGGTTAGGAGTAGTACGATTTGGTCGAATCTGATGTCAACTGCTCGAGAAGTGCCTTTTTTACAGATTCATGAATCAAAAGTAGCTTTAAAAACTATCTTGCCGTAAAATGTATTATCGTAGTTGATGTTCTAATTCGGATTTTTCAGTCTCACTTGATAAGTTAAAAAAACGCACATCCAAACACATTTAGCACATGATTATTTGATTGTGATTCCAATTCTTCAAGTCCCAATAATAACATTGCTAATGTCTAATGCACATCCAACCCCCTAAATCCGTAGTTTTTTTCTTTTTTTCTGGATAAATGTATGTTTATACAATGGTCTATTACTTTTAAGAACCTAATGACCAGCAAGAACAGTAATAGCTTAAAACATTGTTTGGAAGCATTTATTGGCAGAAAATTACAAAATGAGTATATGTATTATGTTAAGTAAGCATGTAAATACTGTACAGCTGAACTTGAGCTTGCAGAATTGATCATATTATAATATATGTATATTAGATGACAAGATTTTCTATAGGTGGAAATATTATTAGGTTGGGCATAATGATTAAGGATTTAAGTGGTCAAAGTTTGTAAATTTAATAACAATTCTCGGATCCTTTAGAATCGTAGCAATAACTGCAGATGGTAGGAACATTGGTGAACTAAGTAAATATTGTTTTTTTAACCTTTAGTTTTGTGCCAATTATAATGTGTATGATTTTGATCCTAACATAATCTTGAAATGCTGTTAAAATAGAAATTAATTTGAGGCTACTTTGGTGGCTATTTGTAGTGTATAGTGTAATAGATAATCATTTACCTCTAAAAGAACCTCCAAACCCTAGCGAACATCAAAACCCATTGGGAAAACACATAATCAAGAACTAAATTCAACAAAATCAATCTAAACAATAATTGTATACACACGAATAACATATAACAGAAGAGGAGTATACCTTGAGATGGAAAATGTGAGAAGTAATTAAGCCATGGAGGAACTAGAGTGTTGAATTAGGGCAAAACTGCAGAGACCACAAACTTTAGAATAAACACATGTAATGCCTTACATTTAATCTCGAATACAATTAACATGAGTATAAGCACTTACCCCAAATTTGGCAAAACGATGAACAAATCTGCGTTTCGATCGGTCACGAGACGAACAATGGAATCTTTGGAGAACAGATCTGCGACTGTAGTCTGTAATATCTATTATCTGCGTTTGACGGCGACTGAAGGTAGGAGAGGCGGCTGAAGGTAGGAGAAGGTTTGGCGTTCGGGAGGATTTTTTTTTTTTGAACGGATTCGAGAGGATTTTGTATATCTTCTCTGAATCTTCTCTCAATCAGAAATAAAACCTAGTTAGAATGAGGCAAGATGACACGTGTTAAAAAATCCTAGGTGGCAGCATTGGGTTTAATTTTAAGAGAAAAACTTTAAAGGGTGGGCTAAAACAATGCCAAGTGTACAATCATTTTGATTTATAAGTATAGAGATATTTATTATTATAATTAATTCAACTGCTTCACTTATTTAGCGTGTATAACTTCTAAAATATAACGTTTTATAAAACAATGAATATGTCATTTAGAACGAGAATATTTGTATCTACATTTTGAAACAAGTTTTATTAAAAACGGTGTAGGTTCAAATATAATGTATTTTTATAACTTAATTATTAAACGGTTCCTAGACCCGTCTAGGTGCTTCATATTTCTAACAGTCAACTTACCCGTAGTCTACCCGTTTAATAAGTTTTTATATATTTTATTTTAATATAGAAAAAAAAGTCACGCATATACAAGCCAATTAATTATTATAATATTCCAATCAATTATATATAAACTAGTTTTTAAAACTATTTGGGTCGAATAGTTATAATAATAATAATAAAAATTAAACTAGTTACTAGTGGTTAATAAACTTAAACAACCAATAATTCTTATATGATAAAAATGGAAATGTTACAAAAGGCGTGTCAAGTGCCACTAAAACCTATATTAATGGCACAAAACCTATATAAGACCCTAGTGTCATGTGTCATATTAAGTTATGTTATAATAGAACTCTAGTGTTTGGATCTGAGTTTCTTTTAATTGTGCTTGTTTGATAATAATGAAGATGAAACAGAGTTAAATGCAGCGGAATTAAATGAAACAAACTTTCAACACACAATCAATGAGAGAATAAGTTTTAGCAAACATGTTTATATTGAAATCGAATGATTGTATTTGTTACAATAATCAATTCACAATGCATGCATGCACATAATCTCCCCCTCAGCCTGAGCTCACAGTGATTGTTCGTACAGAATGACTTAGTGATGAAGAGAGCTTATAGAACAGTACAGGGTACTGTTCTATTTATAGTACAGAACAAACCACTGAGCATCTTTTGGCTGACGTCACCATGAAAGTGACATCTAACCTCCTAACAACCTCTAACCACTGACTATTACAACCACTGATGACTAAACAACTGAATACAAACATAATACAAAGAATAAAGTAAACTACTGCTTCTTCATTCCACTGTTATAGCTCCAGCAGTGCTTTGTGTTTTCAGCAGTACTTGAACCATATCAGTAGATTGAGCATTAGTGCTTTGTCTTCAACAATCTTTAGGGATCAGCAGTTGTTGTGAAAAGCAGTACTTATAGGTCATCAGACGTTAGGGCCACTTTCAAGGGGAAAGACTAAGTGCAAACAACTGCTTATTCTGAATCCACTGATCTGATCCAATTTTGGCTTTATCAACTGTTCCTTTGTAGGGTTCAATCCCAACAATCTCTCCCTAGAACAGATGATGCCAAAACTCTTCACAACAACTGCTGATCCCTAAAGACTGTTGAAGACAAAGCACTGATGCTCAATCTACTAATATGGTTCAAGTACTGCTGAAGACACAAAGCACTGCTGAAGCTATAACAATGGAATGAAGAAGCAGTAGTTTACTTTATTCTTTGTATTATGTTTGTAATCAGTTGTTTAGTCATCGGTGGTTACAATAGTCAGTGGTTAAAGGTTGTTAGGAGGTTAGATGTCACTTTCATGGTGACGTCAGCCAAAAGATGCTCAGTGGTTTGTTCTGTACTATAAATAGAACAGTACGTTGTACTGTTCTATGAGCTCTCTTCATCACCAAGTCATTTTGTACGAACAATCACTGTGAGCTCAGGCTGAGGGGGAGATTATGTGCATGCATGAATTGTGAATTGATTATTGTAACAAATACAATCATTCGATTTCAATATAAACATGTTTGCTAAAACTTATTCTCTCATTGATTGTGTGTTGAAAGTTTGTTTCATTTAATTCCACTGCATTTAACTCTGTTTCATCTTCATTATTATCAAACAAGCATAATCAAAAGAAACTCAGATCCTAACATCTAGCGAATAAGCGTCCTATAAAACTAATGTTTTATGACTCAAATATCAGGTGTCATATTACAGTGTATTGGAATAACATCACAATGATTAAGCGTCCTATAAAGGTTAAATTTATAAGTCCCAAGTGTCAAGTGTCTTTTCAAGTTATATTATAATAAAACTCACGTGAATAAGCGTCCTATAAAACTAATGTTTTATGACTCAAATATCTAGTGTCATATTACGGTGTATTATAATAACACCACAATGATTAAGCATCATATAAAGTTTAAAGTTATAAGACCCAAGTGTCAAGTGTACTATTAAGTTAAGTTCTAATATGACTTCGACTAGAAAGGGTCCTATAACACTGAACATTTATGACTTAACTACAACGTGTCCTATTAAGTTATGTTATAATAGGACCCCAGATGATCAAGTGTCCTAATACAGTACCACATAATGGAACACTAACAATTAAATGTCTTATAAAGTACTTTATTAGGATCTACATTTTAAGTGTCCTATTAAAGTATATGATAATAGGACCCAAAAAATCATTCATCCTATTAAATAAATTTCTAGGACACCGGTTTAGTAGAGTATTTTATAAAAGGACCCCAAAAGTTCATTAGTCCTATTATATAGTTTTTTAGGACCCTCTTTTACAAGCGTCGCACAAAAAGGTCCTAAAAAGCCATTTTTGTTGTAGTGTTGTTTCCTATCCGTGTTATTCATCCCCGAAAATAGCTGAGGGTTCCGATTATCCACTGGAGGCGGTGGTTGCTCCCCTCCGGTACTTGTAAACTTGGCAACATTCACCTTCAACCTGTTGTCTCCCATTTTCGTGTTGTGCATATTCTCCTCAAACTCCTTAATATCCTTCACGTTATTGAAGCTGAGAAATCCGAACCTGTTCCCTCTTGAGTCTCTCATTCTTGCTACGTAGATCCACACAATCTCCCCCGTATCCTTGAATAACTCCTCCAGATCTCTTGAACTACAACGCTCCTTTAAGTTTCCGACGAAAAACTTGGTCACATTCTCTCCTCCTCTCCCTATGCTCCCCATTCGACTGTTTCCAATTCTTAACTATGCTTTCTAAACTCCTTACCTCTTTGATTTACTTATCAATATTTTTATTTTATTGCTATTAAATATTTTATATTTGGATTTGGATGTTGATTATTGGTATTTTGAATTTGTTTTTAGCGTCTTCACGCTAAAGCTGCGGAGATGTCTTGTGTTGATATGTCCTTGGAGATGACCGTAGATAATTTGGATGGAGTTGATATCGCTATTTCTTTTCGACCTGAGAAGCATGGTGGTGGGTTTAGATATATTTCTTATGAATGACAGAAGAAGTTCACTAAGCCGAATGGTATCATCGCACCTCAGAAATGCACCTTTGTTTACTGTCTGGATCAAGCCAAAATGATTTTGAAGTAAGTCTCTAAGTAGTTTCCTTTGTTCATAAAGTCCAAACAGTTTTTGATGAAGTTGTGTGGTTGTGTACAATGGTAGTTCGTATGTTTCTAATGGTCTTTGTTTCAAGACAATAGTATATGTGTGTTTTGTTAATGGTCTTAGTAGATCCAACTATTGTGAATATCTTTTGTAAATGTTGGTTGTTAAGTTGGATATATATTAGTTTGGTAATATGTAAACTTTAGATATTAATCATGTGGCCTTTTGTATTAGTTAATATTACTTTACCTTTGGTTTATATTTAATGTTTTTACTTTTACTTTTACTATATCTGGTCATATTTTTTTTAATTAAAAATTAAAAATTTATTTTTATATAAGTTTACTATAAATTTTTAATAGTATTTGCTTTTCGATTTTTTATATCAGTTTTTCCAAATGTGAAAAATACAAAATGAAAAACTATTATTTTATAAATTAATTTATAACCGGTATGATTCAATCAAGCAAGTTATTTAAATTGCTATTAATAATTAATAGGCGATTAAAACACTACTTTCCATTTTTTTTCCTTATACATTGGCTCATTTTGAAATTCAAAATCATAAATGTAGTTATTACACATATTTGACTATACATTTTAATTCTATATTCGTTTCACCAATCTATATCTATATCTATATATCTAATAAAGCAAACCATTGGGGGAGACATGTCACCCATTGGTTGATGCCAAATAAGAAGCCACATAAGCATACATGTGGCAAAGCTCATATGCCAGGATTGGAAAAGGCTTCTTTTGTACGCTTTCTCTCTCATTCTCTCTCATCTCCCATCATTCATTGTTCCTCAATCAAACACACTCACAATCGGTTATCCTCAGGATCTCAATCAATTTTGTGCGAAAATCTTCAACCGATCTTCAAGACCCAATAATCTACCATTGACGGTAATGTTTGATTTCGCTGATCTTTTTTTGTTTGGTTCTGTTTGAATGCTATTCTGTACTTTGATTTCTTAATTATTTACTGTTATTTGATGATCTGTAGAGTTATTTACATGATTTGAAGATCAATTAAGTTACTGTTTTTTTCTTAGGGTTTTGATAACCGATTTGATGTTGTTTGTTTATATGATTTTGATTTTCACCTTCGGATGAACTCATTGAATGCCGGCTGTTACTCATCAATCTTAATCTCGGATTTGATGTTGTTTTGTTTTTAGACTAGGTTCGTTAGGGTTTTTGATAGGCGATTTGATGATCGATGAACTTATGTTTCATTTTTCGGGATTTTGATATACTATTAACTTAATTGTTTCTTGGATTTGATCATCAATCTTAATCTCGGATTTGATGTTTTTCGTTTTTCTTGGATTTTGAACTTAATTTCTATATAAAGTTCTTTGAAGAATGGAAATCAAGTTTATTGGTAATCAAGTCCTGTTGTGGAAGATTACAATCTTCAAGATTCTGTTTGGTATGTGACTAGCCTTAAATTATGTTGGATTATGCAAAAAAATGCAAGACATGGTGGTTGGAAAAGTTGGTTTGTTCTTCTCTCAGTTTGCAAATAATCTCTATAATTCAATTTTATACATTGTAATCAATTTCTAGGTTTTCTTGCTTGATTGATGTTAGTTTTGTTCAATTTCAATTTCACCATGTTTTTTTCTGGTTTAAATTGTCAGATTGTCTACCTACTCCAATTTCAGTAAATTCAACATGATAAGGGATGGCATGTATGATAAGGCAAGTTGTGGCATGTATGATAAGGCAAGTTGCTCATATTCAATTCTATTAACTTAATTGTTTCTTCTTTTAAAAGCTACAGCTAAACCTCTTCACAAGATCCTCACTATGTGAAGCAATTCTTGAGTGGTAGGAAAAATGATATTCTTCTGAATATATGAAGATGTTATTTCAAAATACATAGGTTGCATTTTAATTTTGTTATTCTTCTGAATATATGGCTGTGACCCTGTCTCCCGCCCTCTGTCGAACCCTAGCAGTTAAGCTTCCATCTTTATGTGAAGTATCAATCTATTAATGAAGAATCATTCTTGATTTTCCAGGCCTTAGTCATACTTGGACTGGGATGTTTCTTATCATCCAAATCAGCACCCGTTTTCATCAATGTTGGATTTTCAACTATGCTCATTGTTTTATCATCGGCAACACTGAAATTGGAAGTTGGGCGAATGGTTCAATAAGCTAAGCTCTAAGAAACCATTTGAAACAAGAAGAGAAGAAAACCGATTACTATTCTTCTCTTCTCGATCTTTAATTTCACGAAGTGCGTACTCTCTCTTTGTCTTTTATCAAGTAAGTTAACAATACTTGATCACCGTACAATCTAAAGATAACATCATTTGCCTGGATTGAGCATTCATGGATCAAAGTCTTGCCAATGAACTATATACTGTGGTCTATGTGCATTCTATGAAACATGGTTTCAAGGAACTTTTAATGCGCTTCAATTTTGCCATCGAAACCTTGTGAATCGTTCTACGACGATCAAAATAGGCAGGTGACTGGGTTAGTTAACGGGTCAAAACGAGTTGGGTTGGTTCTGCCAACCCTTAAACCCACCTTCTAATACATTTTTTTTAATTTGTAATATGCTAAGGACAATCCTTATGCCAAAAATTTAGAAGACCTGTGTCATGCAGGTTAGTAGCTTCTAGTGACACTGATATTGAGTTTTCTTTAATAAATTGAAGTTTTCATTTGAAGGTATGTATATATATGTATATATGATCCTCTTTTGGTGAAACTATTGTTTGCGGAAGAGTAAGGACTGGCCATCATTAGACTTCAGATTTCACCAAGAAAAAACTTTTTCTCCTCCCTCTCAAGCATCATCATCATCTGTGTTTGGTGTTTTTCTGTGAGTTGCAATCGTTAACATAATTTAAGGCATCATCATCTTCATCTGTGTGTTTGACGAATCAGGTATAATTTTGTAATAACTTGTGTTCATATATCAGAAACAAAGGATGAAGATGTGTTCTCTATAGGAACTCAAATAATAGAGAACACCTGATGCTTTTTTAAATAAGAACTATGTATTGTATGCATTATTTTAATGGACCAAGGGATTATTTACTGATACTGTTTATGATAAAAAAAATTTAAAAAGGTATAGAACCCATTTGAAATTGTCATTCAAATTTGTAGTGTTTTTCTTCAAATGGCTAATAATTATAAATAGACCCTAGGTTAGACACTAAAATCTATTTTTTAGTAGTTAATGTGTTGAACAAAATGTTGTTAATTGCTACAAATTGAATAGTAAAAAAAATTATTTGTTTTGGATTCTCTTCTTTTACGACATTTAGTGTTTCAATGTAATTTTTTTCTCGAGGTGAATACCAGTATACAATTGTCCTAACACCTGCAATATGCATGTTTAAGCCACTAATTACTATTAATAATTATCAATGGGGTGGTGATTCATTAACAAATGCAAAACCTTTAAACGCCTGTGTTTGAGAGGGGAAGGTTTTGGATTCAAGTCTCACAGACGATAGGGATTAAAAGAAATATATCGTTAAAAAAATTAATATTAATAATTAAAAAAAGAAATTGTCTTAATACTATAATATACCAATATTATAATATCAATTTAACGGTAACAGAAAAGATGTACACTGTATTGAATAATAAATTTGTTATTTTATGTTTGTAATAAATATATATAATATATAATATAGATAAAGGGGAGAGCTTGCGAGTGAAAAAAAATTACAAAAATCGTCTTATTACAAATATCTCATTTACATTCAATAATTACTAATTACTGAAAATGGACTCTATGTTTACAAACTCTTCCAAGTTATGTCCATTGATCCTAACTTAGTTAATTTTCAGGGTTAAAACTGATCAAGTGGACCTCACATGAGGTATTTTGTTCATTTTACCCTAAATAATAAAATAAATAAACATAAACAAAACTCACCTGCCATTCCTCTCTTTAAAAATAAACATATATTTCACATATCAAATTTTACCTTCAAATACCGGTACCGCATCGTACCAAAAATTTTCGGTACCGGTACTGATACCCATATTTGACGATTTTTGATACCGGTATTTTTTATATTGAAAGGACCGGTATCAAACTCATCCCTACAAATGACATAATTGGGTTGTACTTAATGAGTTATGACACTTATATTTCAATAATAAACTGAACACCATAATTGGTTTTAGTCGATTGCTGAACATAATTGGTTTTAGTCGATTTGTGTTTATAAACTCAACAAAAATCACACAAGAATACATGTTTATTATAACACTTGATAAGAAATGTCAAAGGAAACAAAATCAATACAACTTTAGCTCTTTTATAAGTAATAATGATATACTAATTCCATCCGTAGATAAATCGCCAGTTGTCATCTGCGCCATTCTGGAACGTTTCATTGTGTTTAGAGAAATACATACCACTCTGAGTAAGCAACCAATAACATCGATTCATATGAAACAAATTCCGGCCACACATCATGGCTACTTCTTTGTCGAAAACGTTGAGTTCAATCTTCTTTAAAGTAGTTGATTGAAGTTGACTAAACCAACAATGGTATCTATTAGTCTCGAAGAGATTTCTACGAAATTTCCATGTAAACGTGTTTCCCGGTAGGAGTAAACCTGGTGAAGGTATATCACATTGATAGATTACAAATGGAATATCAAAATTAGTAATGTAGACTCTATATGGTTCAAAAAATTTGCTCGAAGGTAGAGTTTTGCTTATCGAAGAAGGGTCGAAACCGTTTACAATGATAGAAAATGTAACATGAGATAAAGAAAAAAACACCATTTCGATAACAACTTCATGGTTTTAAAGGATACTCAGATACTTCTCTGTCTCAAGTTATGCACATATATATAGAGAGGATTGTGGCTTGCACCCAAATTAATGAGTGTGTGACGAAAATTACTAATTTGTTATAATAGACAATGTTTTGGTGATAAATATGCCTTTAATGTTTGTATGACAATTTTATATTAACTTAATTGTTTTTTTTTTCGAAAACAAAGGGCATCGATGCTTTAATTATTAATTTATTCTGTGATTCCAATAAATTCTTTTTTCATTCATTATTTTTATATAATAATTATGTAATTTATTCTAATAAAAGCGTTTTTAATGATTATTTTGTTTAACAATTATGTAATTTTAATGATTTTTTAGTATGTTGGATGCCGTTTGATTATTAACTTCCATTAAATTAGGCATTTTTGAGAAAAACTATAAATCTTAGATGTCCTATCATTTGTAATTTGTAATGAGGAATATGTTAAAAAATAAAGCAAATTATGTGAGTATGGAAGTGATGATATTTACCCTATATATTAATTTACAAAATAGTTTTGTATCCTGATTGTACATTTAATTTTGTGCAAGTTTGCACACCTTTATGTACAACTGAGTAAAGCACATCTCATTTCATTTGCCACGTTTCATATTTCTTTAGACGTTTCATATTTATAGTTTTCTTCTCCGCCTTATACATCTTTTATTGCTTTATAAAAAGTAAAAAAAATAAATTATGTTGTAGGTGGCAATGAACCTTGACATCATAAGTTACAAATGTCAAAAGTGTTAGGAATTATTAATTTATATAATATAAACAATATCTGAATTATAAATACACATTTAATTTTCCATAATAAAATTACACTGATAAGCATCGAATATCAAAATAATAAAAAAGTATGTTTATGCATCTTCTATTGCTTTATAAAAAAAGGAGAAAAAAATAATAATATTGTAAGAGGCAATGAAGCTTGACCTCATAAGTTACAAAGGTCAAAAGTGCTAGGAAATTATTAATTTATATAATATTAACAACATTTAATGATAAACTAGTGAGATTCCCTCGTGCTTTGCGGCAGTAATTCGGTCGGTATCAGTTCGACTCGTTATGACACTGGCACTCAATATTCTAATTAAAAGAGAAACCCATACATTGATCGGCCACAATTAAAAACGAATATCGATACCAGTACTAGATGTTGTTTAGTTGATATCGGTTTAGTTTGTTTGCATTCTATAAATTGACACCTAACATATAACAACGCTTTCAATACCGACATTTATTTTATTGTTTTCTATTTCGACAAACTGACATTATCATTATGGTACATTATTATGGTTATTGGTTTCGTTTTTTTTTTTCATTTATACAACTCTTCATGCGACGATAAATGAATATCTGTACAACCATGGTGACTCTGAACCGACTAACACCGTTTGAACAACATCAATTCTGGTACCGGTGTTCGTTTTTTATCATTTCGAGTCGATATAAATCAACAAGTCGTTACATTTCGTCAAGAAATCAATCGGTCGAAATCATGGACCGAGGGACCATGCAACTGAGACGCAGTCGAATTCCCATAGTCAAGATTTGATGGGAAGGAAAACGTGGCGCCGATTTCACTTGGGAACTCTAGAGTGATATGAAGGCCAAATATCCTCACTTGTTCGTTGAGTCTTCCTCTTGAATAAATTACGGGAAGAAATTTCCTAAGGAAGGGGAGATTGTAACGCTTCGCATTTCTATACTTTAGAAACTTGTACTCACATTTCTATTTATGGAAACTTGTACTTGTAATGTATTCGTATGTCATTTCTAAACTTGTAATCCAAGACTTCGATCATAATGGAAATTCATTTTTATACTTATACTTGTTATACTCATATTTATACGCAAACAATCTTTAGCTACACATTTACATACAACCTAGACTTATCATACGCTTGAACCATCATTTATACGTTGCCCGGTACTTGCACGATACTTACAAACACGTTCCATACTCGAAAACATGTTAAAACATAAACTTTGAACATAAAATGTTAAAAACGTAGAAGTTCAGGGGCTAAAATGCTAAAAACCAAACTTGGTCAGGAGAAAGAGTCCCTCGTGGGGGGTGGGGAACTAACCCTTTTCCTATCGCGGGTGGCGAGGGGAGTCAATCCACATATTGTTGTTTCTTGGTTGCAGGTTGGTTACCTTTTTCCACCTCTTTTCTTCCCCAATCACCTTCTAACTCAATTAAAATCACCTTCTAACTCAATTAAAACTCAAACCCTGCTTCACAACTATATAGTCAAGCCTCCTACCCCTCCATTTCACTTTTCCAAACCCTCAACCACTCTTAAACCACTCTCACATTAGCTGAAATCACAAGTTTGGGCAATTCTACATAGGTTCAAAAGTGAGCTTCCATCTCACTTTTCTTCATGTTTCTTCATCTTTTCTTCTTCTTGAAAGCTTGGGAAACCTCTTTCTTCTTCTTGAAAGCTTGGGAAACCTCTAGGAATATTTTCACAAGTTTACTATGCTAAACTAAGTTGGAACATCACCATTTTGAGGTCCAAACTTTCTGTTTTAAAGTTATACGTTACAAACTTTTCATAAACTTAACTTTCTTGAAAGAATCTTGCACTTATCTTGCTCCTAACCAACCCTAAAGTTATAGGACTTGAATAGGGTTGATTCCCACGAGTTTAGAGGTCCAAGAACCTCCTAAACTTTCTGTTTTAACAAGGTTCCAAGAAACCTACAAGTGTTGAGATTATCCAAACTCACCACCTTCAACGTGGTGAGACTGGTGATTTGATAAATGTGTGAACCATGGAAGCCTTGGCTTTCCAAACTATGTTCCACTACTTCACTTGTATGATTTGTTACCCTATCTTCATACCACTAAATCTTAAACAATTTCCAACAAAGGGAGAAGGCTACATCACGTCACCAAACACTTTCTATGTTTGGGATGCACGCATCTAGCTTGCTCACTTGGTTGTTTTAAGATTTTGTTGTTATTGTATTTTTATTTTAGTCTATATTTGTGACCAACTGAAATCATCAACATAGTTGATGATTTTGTACTTTGGGGAAATATATAATGAGGTTATTAAATGGATGTTTATCATCCTACCTCCATGCATGACCATACTTGACTAACCTAACATTTGGACTACTAACAAACTATATATATATATATATATATATATATATATATATATATATATATATATATATATATATATATATATATATATATATAGAGAGAAAGTATAATGTACAAAACGGCTTAACTTACATAACGTACGCGACAAAATTACGCTAGTTCATTTGAAAATCACGCAAGTTATGAAGTTAAAACCCTAATCACGCTTTGTACATAATCACGCATAAGTGTGCATAATCACGCATGTCGTAATTCCGTCGTGTACGTAATGTACGTTAAGCAGTTTTGTACGTTAACCTTTCTCTCTCTCTATCTCTCTCTCTCTCTCTCTCTATATATATATATATATATATATATATATATATATATATATATATATATATAGGGTAAGGTTCATGTGAGAACCACCTTTATTGCGAGAAAACCGCAAAGAACCAATGTGAACACAACCTAAAATAGCTAAAAAAACCTAAACCCCACCCCCCACCCCCCCAATATAGATGCTAAAAACTAAACCTCCCCAAAAAACCTAAAAAAAACCTAACCCCCCTCCCCCACCCCAAAAAAAACCTAAACCTCCTCCCCCACCCCCCCCCCCAAGCTAAAATGCTAAAAACTAAACCCACAAAAAACCTTAAAAATAAAAAAAACACACAAAATTTATTTTTAATATTTTTTTACATTAAAATCGCTACTTTTAGTAGCAAAAAAAAAAAAAAAAAAAAAATTGGCTACTAAAAGTATCAATTTTTTATAAAAAATATTTTTTGTGTTTTTAGCTATTTTTAGGTGTTTTTGGGTGCTTTCACATTGGTTCTCGCAATAAAGGGTGGTTCCTAACGGATCCTTCTCCTATATATATATATATAGAGTAAGGTTAACATACAAAAAGCCTTATCATACATTACGTAGGAGACAATGATAACCGTTGGATCAGGGGTATAATCACGCATGGGACCACATAATCATGCATGGGACCACATAATCACGCATGGGACCACATAATCACGCATGGGACTATAATCACGCACGTTCTATGATAATAACGCACGTTATATTTTTTATCATGTATGTTAATGTAGGTTAAGCCTTGAAGTACATTATACTTTCTCTATATATATATATATATATATATATATATAGAGAGAGAGAGAGAGAGAGACAGAAGAGAGGTCAGTTAACGTACAATAGGGCATATCGTACGATACGTACGCGATCATCCCAGCCGTACCATCCGGTGCGAATTCAATCTTCCACATGCGATTTTGTCCATCTACACACCCCATGCCATTTTTCACATTACCATGCTAGCCATGTTTTCACATGCGATATTCAATCTTCTACATGCGATTTTATCCATCTACACACCCCATGCCATTTTTCACATTACCCCATGCTAGCCATTTTTTCACATGCGATATTTAATCTTCCACATGCGATTTTGTGCATCTACACACCCCATGCCATTTTTCACATTACCCCATGCTAGCCATTTTTTCACATGCGATTTCATTACATTTTCAAGCCATGCGATTTCATTTGCCTTTTTATAACATGCGAAGATTGAATTCGCACCAGATCGTACGGCTGGGATGATCGCGTACGTATCGTACGATAAGCTCTATTGTACGTTACACTTTTTCTATATATATATATATATATATATATGTATGTATATGTATACTTATCTATAAATTTAACCGAACCTAAGACGCTAACCAATCCATGGTTTTGATGTCAAGAGGAATATAGTTAAAATAACTTGATGTAAACTCCTCATAATTTGGACTTCCAATAAGCCAACTTAAGCCTATAAAGAACACTATACCATGGTGTCCAAATTTGGGTATTTCGTCAAGATAAGTTTTATGTATTTTTGCTACTAAATAATCATCTTGCATTTTGCATTCCAAATCCAAACTCCGTCGAGCTCATACGCCTCATTCATCCTTGTAGGATAACTCAGCGGTCTCACTCAACTCTCAAATGCATTAACTCAAGTTCGTGGACTTACTACACAAACCGTGACTATCCTCGATAACATTTATTGTTTTACACACTTTGGGTGTGACATGTACACAAATATATACAAATCCAATACTCACTCACGATTAAACATATTTATGCAAATACTCTATTTGTTATAAATATTATACTTGTTACATTCTCATTACTACATGTCATGCTTAAACTTGTGTTCTATATGCTCATTAACTTTACAAGCCTACCTTAACAACTATAGCGCTGTAGGATTAACTCACCGCCTGTATTCTTGTGGTATTGTTAAGTAAACTATTTTACGGCCTTGTCGTTTCAGCGACAAGGATACGCACGATTGCGGTATACTTTGGTTTGACCTATAGTTAACACATACTAGTATGTTAAATAACGATATATACAAATTGCCATGTTGGATATGAGACGACTTTCTAGACACTATTATGCTATGTATTCAAACTTGTATACTCGCCAACTTTTCTTGATTTTATTTTAATACATGTTGCAGGAAACTAGTTGATGACGAACGAAGAACATTATTTATGGTGGACTAGAAACACGCCTAAACTTGAATTTATGTTTTGTTTCATGTTGTTACGTTATTCTCTATGTTGTATCTTCCTTTCCAAAACGATGTATGTTTCCCTTTTAGTATGAATGAAATTTGAATTTGTTAATTATCGTGTCACACCTTGACCTGCAGCGGAATGGTACGAGGCATGATGAGTGCCCATAGCTCTTGGCACTAATCATTGTTACGATATTTAAAATATGTCCATTTAAATTGTCATATATCATATAATAATCAAAATTTTCCATACATTGTTCAAAAACAAACATATCATAAGATTTCCATTTAATTTCCTAAGGCCCAAACAAGAATACACAATCAATTAACCACACAAAACAACTAAATATAAGACTCATGACAATAGCGTGCACCAGTCTCAAGCCCCAAAGAGCGAGTCTAATATTGTTGGTGATACTAGGCTACAACCCATGGCCGTGGGGAACCTAGTCAGCCGTGGAACCACAAGACACAATAGCATGCAATAAACTTGACATCAGATAGCATATAGAATAATAGAATACACATGAGACGTTCACATAACAACACTTGATCATAGCATGTTAAGTAAATCAAAAAGTATAATATGATACACCACAAAATTTGAAAAGTTAAAAGGGTGGAAATGGAAGAGATTACTCACGGGTTGTGAAGAAACGATCCACGAGAATTACCGCATGAGTACACAAGGTAAAGCAATTGACCAAATCACCCAAAATAGATATAACAAATGTTATAAATAAACGGAACGATAAAATGGGTCTAGTGATCCAGGTTCTTGATTTGAGACTTTCTAATGTTGTTTAATTTGGTATTAATTTGGTGTTGGGAATTTATAAGACTAACTCGTAAAGAATTTATATACACACTACTTGAAAATCGTTAAGCGTTTAGTCATTTCAGAAGGAATGGATAGGTTGAATTTTAAATAAATAAACTTTAGGTATTTATCTATCTCACTTAACACAAGACAACAACAGAGAAGAAAATCTAATTGGTGTATGAATATATATATATATATATATATATATATATATATATATATATATATATATATATATATATATATATATATATATATATATATATATATATATATATATATATATATATATATATATAAGGTGAAGATAAAAATAAATAAATAAATAAAATTTATAAGTTTTATATATAAAGGAATTGGGTAGTATTTTCCCTTGTTTAAGAACCTTGCAAATTAAACATATACTTTAGTTTATGACCGGGTCATATTAATAAACTAAATTTATAGATTTATAGCGATTATTAAATAAACAAAAATGCAAGTTCGCAAGTTCTTGGCTGCAAATTTCGTTTAACATTTTACCAACATTAGTCACTTTCTTTTTTCTCTAAAAGAAACTATTTTCATAAAAACTAGATGATAGGAAAGGGTTTATGTATTTTTCTTTTGAATACAGAAGGCATGCAGCTACAGCTACAATTTTTATAGAAACTAGATGGTAGAATAGGATTAGTAAACTTCTTTCTTTATGCAAATGCAATTTTCATAGAAACTAGATGTTTAACCGAGAGTTTAAAATATATTTGTAACCAATGCTCAGTTTAATCTCAAATCATATGAGTATTTAGAACCCAAATCGATTCATCGGCAACATCAACGACTAATTCGACTATGATATTATGAAACCACAACACTTAAGATTGTTATGCAGAACTTAAAACAATTGCACAAGAATTACCGACTAGTTGAAACGAATGAACGACGATGAGGCGTTGCCGAAGGTTCAAAGTTTTCCGGTGGGGTTCCAATGGTGCACGGTGTAATCGTCGTAGAATTTGCAGGAGACCGATCAAATTAGACCAGTTAAACTAATGAACGAATGAAGGACGACTTGTAGAATCTGCAGGTGGGTAAACGAGAGGAAGGGTTCCTGTTGGTATCATCGTCATCGGAAACCCAGGACCAGTCGGAACGGATCGAGTTGTGACCGCATACACAATCATTCTCAAACAAACCACAATAATCACAATACTTCATTATGAACAAACTAACCAAACAATCTGCGAATCGATAGTAAACTAACCGAACAAACAAACTGATCGAACTTGACTTCTTATAAATACAATCTTGCTAATGCAGAACAACGTACAGGAACAAGGGATTTGGAACCGAATTTAGATGCAGCAACAGGTACGTCTTGAAGAGTCACAACGTTTGACAAAGAGAGGTGACGTTTCCCTCATAACCGCTCGTGCAGTTATACAAGACGTACTGGTTCGTTATCTTCGGCCCAATCTGCTTGTTTTCCAACATTACATAAACCTAACGGACTCACTAATTCGTTCGACCCACTAGACATGGCCTCCGGCCCAAATACTAGACATAAACATAAAACAATAAACTGTTTGACCCATTAACGAAACTAAAACAAATAATAAAGCTACCGGCCCGAAACCGAATCTCGGATGGACTTGATTATCATTAATCTTCATTCACCGCCCTAAGCAAGAACATCCGAGTCTCCAGCCTTGATTACTCCTTGCGGTTGTTGGTGACCTCTATCTTGACCACCACTTCATCGTCACTTGATTCTTCGAGCCAACCGCCGTTGTTGCTTGAGTTTCCAGCCATGACGTTTGCCTTTTTCCCACGCTCTTTCCTCATGTAGTCGAAGTACCATTCAACTAGTTCCAAGTAGTAGATGTAGGCAACCTTGACTTCATATGCATCATCCGGTTCATAACCATATTTGGCCGCGATCACATCCCATAAGTTCTTTTCCATTACTTCCTTGAATCTTCCGTTATGCTTTACAATTCGATGTAATAAGATGAGACTAAGATCTCGGCCATCAATCAACTCGGGTGGCATTGCCTTTTCACATACGATTCCAAGAAAATCCGTAATAAACCAAATCAAGATCTCTTCGAATGGAGCATCGAAAAACCTTTGGTGATTCTTTAATTCTTCATGCAAAGTTATGAGATCTCCCAGTTCTACACAACTTTCCATAATCATGTTCCTTTCGATAACGTCTTCCTCGAGTTGTGAAAGAATTAACGCTTGTTCCCGGAGCGTTTCTTTTGATTCACGCGCCTTTTCACCTTCGATGTAAATTAAAAGCGCCTTCTTTGCTTTCTTGGAATACACGATTTCCTTATTTCTTGCCCTCGAACTTTCACCGTACACCTTTGTGACAACCCGAACTTTCAAGTTTAGCGTTGTCTAACCTCGTAACTTTTAATCTGGTATTATTCCTGTTACACTACGTTTTTATCACACGTTACGGTGAACGCTTGCTATTTGTTAATTGTTAAACCTTAACGTAAACGAGAATTATTGTTTGTATGTTGGGCCTTAGATTACATTTGGGCCGCACTTGTTACACTCCCCTTCGGCCCACGCACACACACAAGTTACTCTAGGCCAAGTTACACGAGCCGAAGCCCAAACCAAGCACAATTGCACCGAAGTCATGCTTGGGCCGGGTAAAGCCCACGTGGGCTCGGCGGCCCTTGTTCCAAGTTATTATGACTCTATGAATTATATTGGGCACCAATTAGAGACCCGAACTTATGTATGCATCATATTCATGATTGGGCTTGGTAAAGCCCAAGTAGATTAGTAGATTGGGGCCGGCCAATACATCAGTGCATATACACACCTTAGGTAGCGTAATATGTTAATATCAATCTACCAAAAACCCTAGGCTCCTCCTGAGTTGCGCGATCGCAGTGGCAGAACCCCCCTCATTCGTGTTAGCATCTCATTTGATTAGAGTCTTGGTTAGTAGTTCTTATCTATTGTTATTTATACCTGCATGATAATGTTATATGTGTTATTGAATGAGGTATGATGATTAACTATGTGGTTATAATATGTGATATTGATTATTACAGTTGTATGGTTTCTAATGTAAAGTGCAAACGATGTGTTTTAATGATGAGTATGCTATGTGAAATTGGATGTCGATATCATGATGTTGTTGTTCGCGGCTGGTAACGTGGGGGAAGGGGGTGGATCATCTAGGAGATAAGGAATCATTGGGTTGACTAGAATAGGGATTGTTAGTTTCTTGATTACTAATTTGGTGATGTATAATATGTGATTCACAATAAATCTTGATGTTTAGAGGTCCAATAGAATTAATGTTAAATGATTGATAAGGCATGATAACTTGAATGAAAAAAAATGGCGGTTCATGTGATTATCAAACAAAGTGGAAGTCCATAAATGTTGTCAGTAACCTAGGAGATATGAAGGCCTTGCATGTGGGTGCAATTGAAGTAAGGTTGCATGGTAATCTATGTAAGCTTAGAATGGCATGGGTAAAAGATTAGTCTGACATGAAAATTAATTCATGGTGTTGACTTGAAATATATTCATGTGAAACTGATATGGATGTCAGATCATGTGCACCTAACTATTGAATCAATGCTATTATTGTTATTGTTGAACAAAGTTGCTTGGGCATTTAATTATATAACTTAGTATATTTTTTTTTTGAATGGCTAAACTTGCAGATTATGGGGATTGAACCCATGACCTCCTACTATTCTACACCTTATCTAACTCACCAACACCATTGGGCGTGTCCAAATCTTGGTCAAGTTACTGTACATACTAAATTAAGTATTAATAGATATGAAGTGGTAGATGTTAAAGGCCCTAATATGCTTGTCTATTACTGTTAGGAATGGACGCCTGTTGACATGTGCAATCATGGTGTGTTCCTTATAATTGACGTGTTTCTTGTAATGCCCATTGTTGAGAATTGTGTAATGAGGTGGCCGACATTAGTGGGTAATTGGAAATAGATATGGGTAGGTAAATGGGCATATTGTACAATGGTGGTTACTCGACTAGAATGGGTTGCACATGCAACTGTTGTGTTGTTGGGCTATGTGATTAATCATGTTGTGGGCTGTTACTAGTTTAATTTGTAAATTAGAATTGACATTTGAACAATGTTATAAATAGATTTGGTAATTTAGTATAACCGCAATAAGTGGGCGCGAGCCGTTGGGCCACATGCTTGTAAACGAACCACACGATTAACTGGGCTTCATGTTTTGTGGACTGTACATGGTCAATGAGTTATTATACAACATATTTAGAATGTCAATATTTGTATACGTGTACACTGTTTGAGGATTGAACGTGGAATATTACGTGCTGTGATTGTATGCAAACTGATTGTCGTGTGTAACTATCATAGGGCTTGGTTGATCACTTTGTTAAACGGGTAATTAATTCTACCGAGCAAAACAAAGGTGAGTTCACTGCACTTTTCTAAGCATGCGTCCCGGTGGTTTGGGACATCTGGTAAACGTTTCTGAAGGGAATACTGGGTAAACTGTTTAATTGGGATGTTGGTTATTGAACACAGTATAAATCATGTAAGACCCCGTACATCTACCGTGTTGCTGAAGAAGCAACGAGGTATTTAGTTGATAGCGCTATTAGGTTTGGCACCCTCACACCGGGCCGAAAGGACGGGCGTGAACTAATTACCTGGACTTCATGACCAATGCCTAGTTAGAGGCATTGGGGTTGGGCATTCTCATCGTGTACATATAAGACCCCTTACATCTATTCAAGGTTGTTGATACCTTGACCTCATGACCAATGCCTAAATGGAGGCATTGGGGTTGGGCATTCACATCTAGTCGCCACATACGGTAATCGAGTAATAACAACATCAAAACAAAACGTTGAATTGTCTTAAACACACATCTGGTAACTAAGCACGTTAACAAAACTTTGAACTCACCATCGTTGTCTGATACACTTGTTGCATGCTCGCAGGTCATTAGGTATCTTGGATTTGGGAACTTGCTGTCTGGAGTAGATGGAGTGGTCATGGGTCGACTTGAAGGTTTCATGTGATTGATTATTGATAGTATACATTGGTTTTTGAAACAGTTTAACATTGGTTTACTATTTGCTTCCGCTGAACATGTTGGTTTTTGTTTAAACGCGTTGATGGTGATTTTCATTAATATTCGAGGATTTGATTTATAAACTTGTATTGGTTCAATGTAATTAGTGGCTCGTTGTTGGTACGTCACACGCCTAACAGGGACTTTCCCTAGGTGGTAATTTGGGGGTGTGACAACCTTTTTCTTGTTCCTTTCCTTTTCGAATTCCCTTTCGTAGTAATCTGTTACGGTACCGGTATATGAATGTAAAAAACGGTAGTGAACCGAACTGTCACACCCCCAAAATACCACATGCGGTAACCCCGCTAGGAGTGTGACATACCAGGATCTAGCCACCAATCACACTGAATTAACCACAAGATATTTAACAAAATTCTCATTCATTAAGTTCAAAACATTCATAAAACATAATCCAAGTTAAATGGTTTCAGCGAAAGAAAATAGTAAAACACTGTTCAAATGTTTCAAAAACCAATGTATGTGAAGTCAGTAAACAAGTCTTGTAAATCCAAGAAACAAGACCCATGACCACTCTAGCCATCCAGATAGCAAGTTCCTTATCCAAAGCATCTAACGACCTGCGAGCATGCAACAAGTGTATCAGACAACACTGGTGAGTTCATAGTTTTACGAAACCGTTAGTTAACAAATGTTTAGTTCAGTTCATTGATTATAATGTTGATAATAACTCGAATATAAGACGGCTCCAGATTTATTTTGCCCTTTCCCTAATGTTCCTATCAAAGCATTGGGCATGACTGGGTCATTAGTTTACACCCGTCCTCTCAGGTACGGGTGAGGGTGCCAAACCTAAATAGCGCTATCAACTAATACCCCGTTACCTCTCAGGTAACAAACAAGATGGGACTTAAGGGTGATAGGATGAGTGTATTATCCAACATTCCAGATTTTACCCACAAGACGTATTCCTCTCTGGAATACCCATTTGATTTACCCAAAAACCTATCCCTCTCGGGGATACCCAATGACTGTCCCACCCGCTGGGACGCATGCTCAAGAGGAATGAGCTCACCTTTGATTTGCTCGGTATGTTAAGTTACCCGTCCAAGTTGGTCAACCCAAACCCTACTGTAGTTACCAATCAACATCAGTTTCACAATCAATCAAGTTACTTATTTCACACAGTTTGCATTTAACACAAAGACCACCGAGTATCACATAGCAAGTACTTAGTTTTCGCATAAACCCACATCCCATGTGCAAGTCATATATTTAACATTTAACAAAGAATTCGGTATTTATACGAGTCAAGCCAGTTCCTCATTTCTAAATGTTATTGTTAACATGCAATACACGTAGTTGTTTAAACAGAACCATTCATCATTACATGCATCAACACTGTTCAACTATTCTGTCCATTTACACATTTACAGCATCTCCACGAAGGACCAGTTCTTCGTGGAATGCCTTCCTTGCGAAAGACCCCAATGGTGAAAGACTGTTCTTCGCCGAGAATGCATGTGACGAAGGACTCTAGTGTTTCGTCGAAGTCTGGTCAACGAAGGACCATGTTCTTCGTCGAGCCGTGTCCTTCGTCGAGATGTCTTTCGTTGCTGCACATAACATTCGGTTACAATTTTTCCTTAATCTCAGCCGCAACATATGCTAACACTTTGACAGTTTCTCAATCAGATCAAATGACTTTTTTACACCATGAATGTGTAATCTACTCATGAATAATCATTAGCCATCCCAACACAACAGGGCTCATCAATCAAATCATACTTAAACAATCGATAACCCTAACCATACAATGGTCGCACCAAATAAGATTCATTGGTTTAGTATGACCTCAGTTCCACGAACATATGGTCCAATCACAACGCAAACATAACCGCATACGAATCGTAACAAGCAATTTATCATGTGAATCACCATACTAATCGATCGAATCATCAGTTTGTTAATCCAAGGATTTCTAATCATTACGTCCATCATAGTTTAATATCAGATTCACCCACATGTTCTAGCTTTACATTCTAAACAATGAAACCCTAGTTTTCATAAAATCATGACGTCAAGATTCTAGCCACAAACAATAATAGATACTAACCGTGATACCGAAGCAATTAGTTTGAATGAAAAGAAGGGCTTCAAGATCCTAAAACTTTCCGTCATGCAGAGAGTAGGGAAAGAGGGCTTAGGGTTTTGTGTTCATGTCCACTGATTATGAGAGGTTAAACAAACAACAATACTGTTGGGCCGCAAACCATTCTGGGCCGAGGCCCTTTTGGCGAAAGACTACTTGGCGAAGAACCCTTCTTCGCCAGGAATTGGTTATGACGAAGAACTCTTCTTCATCGACATAAGCTGGGCGAAGAACCCCGGTTCTTCGTCGACATGGGTTTTTCGTGAATCAAGTGTTTTGCCTAAACATTGAACAGTTAAACAACTCCTAACTTTCATGCAACAACCAAAACATAACTAACATTTTAACCATTCATACACAAGGCACATGATACAACGCAAAACGATTCGCGAAGAGAAAAACGTGAAACAAGATTACAAAATAAGTGAGGCGTAGCGGGAAGGCCTTGAAATCTCGGGTTGTCACATCATCCCCAACTTGAAAGATATTTCGTACCGAAATTTGACAAGTAATCCAAAGCAGCATGATGTTAAGTCAGGATGATTGTGGATTTTCCACCAGTGTCACATCGTCCCCAACTTAAAAGGGAATTCCGCCCCGAAATTCACCAGTTACATCAGATTTAAATTCACCAGTTAAATCTGATCCTCGCGCTCCCACGTGAACTCTGGTCCACGTCTTGAGTTCCAACGAACTCTCACAATCGGGATTCGTCTATGCTTACGAACCTTGACTTCCCGATCCATAATTTCAATGGGCACAAACTGCAATTTGTCATCGATTCTTAGTTCTTGAAGTGGTACCACAAGTGTTTCATCAAACAGACACTCCTTTAGTTGCGAAACATGGAAAACATCATGAACGTTACCCAACTCATCAGGTAACTCGAGCTTGTATGCCACCTTACCGATATGTTCCAAAACTTTGAATGGCCCAACATAGCGTGGATTAAGCTTGACGCGCTTCCCAAATCTGTGATCTGGCTGTCACCCACCTCAGCCCAACAAAAAGGAGAATGACATTTTCGGTCGTGCAATGCTTCAAACAAAGCTGCCTGGATGCTAGTGTGGTTACTGTTGTTGTAGGAGAACTCGATCAGCGGCAAGTGTTTCTCCCAGCCCTTACCAAAATCGATGACACATGCTTGCATCATGTCTTCAAGTGTTTGGATGGTTCGTTCGCTTTGGCCATCCGTCAGCGGGTGATAAGAAGTGCTCATGTTGAGACGTGAGCCGAATGATTTATGCATAGATTGCCTCAAATCAGATATGAAACGCGGATCACGATCAGAGATAATAGAGGTTGGCACCCCGTGCCTAGAAACCACTTCCTTCAGATAAACAGCAGCAAGTTGTGAGAACTTATCCGTTTCTATGATCGCAAGGAAGTGTGCAGATTTCGTGAGGCGGTCAATGACCACCCAGATGGTATCGTTTCCATTTTGAGTTCTTGGCAAACCTGTGACAAAATCCATAGCGATTTGCTCCCATTTCCACAAGGGTATTTCTGGTTGTTGAAGCAGGCCTGAGGGTTTCTGATACTCTACCTTGACCTTCGCACAAGTCAAACACTTACTCACATACGTTGCGATGTTAGCTTTCATCTTCGGCCACCAATACAAGACCTTGAGGTCCTGATACATCTTATCTGAACCCGGGTGAACAGAGTATCGGGACTTATGCGCTTCGTCCATCACAAGCTCCCTAAGATTTCCAAACAAAGGAACCCATATCCGTTCCATAAAATAATATATGCCCTTAGATCTTTCCACGAGTCGTTTCTCCATGCTCCATAAATACTCCGCTTTAATGTTTTCTTCGTTCAATGCTTCAGCCTGAGCCGAACGAATCTGATCAGGAAGATTTGAGTGAATAGTGAGCTGCAAGGCGTGGACACGTTTGGGTTTTGATTCCTTACTACTACTAAGGGCATCAGCTATAACGTTTGCTTTGACTGGGTGATACTTGATGGCACAATCGTAGTCGTTCAATAGTTCTACCCAGCGACACTGTCGCATGTTCAACTCCTTCTGGTCGAAAATATGCTGGAGGCTCCGGTGATCGGTGTAGATAGTGCATTTGGTACCGTACAGATAATGCCTCCAAATCTTCAATGCAAAAACCATAGCTCCCAACTCCAAGTCGTGAGTTGTGTAATTCTTCTCGTGCGCCTTCAGTTGTCGAGAAGCATAGGCTATCACCTTCTCGCGTTGCATCAGCACGCAACCGAGACCCTGAATGGAAGCATCACAATATACCACGAAATCCTCGGTACCTTCAGGTAGAGACAGGATTGGTGCACTGCAGAGTTTCTGTTTCAAAAGTTGGAAAGCATCTTCCTGCTTCATTCCCCAAGAGTATGCTACGCCTTTCTGTGTCAACGAGGTAAAAGGTTTTGCAATCTTTGAGAAATCTTTAATAAATCTGCGATAGTACCCAGCGAGACCTAGAAATTGTCGCACCTCCGAAGGATTCTTCGGTGCCGCCCAACTTCTGATAGCATCAATCTTAGTAGGATCCACGTGTATCCCCATTTCATTAACAATGTGGCCGAGGAAGTGTACCTCTCGAATCCAAAAGTCACACTTAGAGAATTTCGCGTAGAGTTGCTCCTTCCTTAGGAGCTCCAAAATAAGTCGCAAGTGTCGCTCGTGATCCTCCTTGCTCTTTGAGTAGATCAAGATGTCATCGATAAACACAATGACGAAGTTGTCAAGATACGGTTTGCACACACGATTCATAAGGTCCATGAAGACCGCTGGCGCGTTTGTCAACCCGAATGGCATAACCAGAAACTCATAATGGCCATACCGTGTTCGGAAAGCTGTCTTAGGGACATCCTCCTCTCGGACTCTCACCTAATGATAGCCCGACCTTAAATCGATCTTCGAGTAGAAACTTGAACCTTGCAACTGTTTAAACAAGTTGTCGATACACGGTAAAGGGTAGCGGTTCTTAACGGTTACCTTGTTGAGTTCACGGTAATCTATACACATACGAAAGGATCCGTATTTCTTCTTCACAAAAAAAACTGGGGCTCCCCAAGGCGAAGAACTAGGCCGGATAAAACCTCTATCCAAAAGTTCTTGGAGTTGATTTGATAGTTCTTGCAACTCACCCGGTGCAAGACGATAAGGAGCACGAGCAATCGGAGCTACTCCAAGCGTAAGGTCAATTTGAAATTCCACCTGACGATGTGGAGGTAAACCAGGTAACTCTTCAGGATACACGTCAGAAAACTCACGAACAACTGGAAGGTCCTCGATCTTCCTTTCTTTAGGTTGTGGATCAGTAACAAGAGCTAGAATAGCAGGGTAGCCCTTTCGTAAACACTTCTGGGCTTTCATGGCTGAGATGATGCCAACCATTGCACCGCTACGATGACCTTGAACCGACAAAGATTCTCCACTGGGGAGAGGGATATGCACGACTTTCTCTTTACCGAGAATTACCGCTTGGTGCTTAGACAACCAATCCATGCCAACGACCACATCAAAACTTCCAAGAGTAATGGGGAGTAGCTTAATGTCGAACACTTGACCCATAAGATCAAGTTTACAGCCAAAAAGAACATGTGAAGCTTCAATCGACTTACCATCAGCTAATTCTACTACGTGATTATTTACAAGAGGTGTAGGAGTCAACACTAACTGACGACTGAACCCCAAAGACACATAACTCCAATCAGCACCAGAGTCGAACAAAACAGAAGCAAAAAGATCGTTCACAGAAAACGTACCGGTCACAACGTTACCATCATTGCGAGCTTCCCCAGCGCCAATGGTGAACACTCTCCCACGCGCACCATTTCCACCATTGTTCCTGTTATTGTTGCTCCCAGTGTTGTTATTGTTGTTATTACCAGCATTTTGATTCAGTTGAGGGCAATCTCGACTGAAATGACATTCGTCTCCACACTGAAAGCACCCCTTACGATTTCCCTGATTCTACTGAGGCTGCTGCCTCTCCTGTTGCTGTGGCTGCTGTTGATGTGGGGGTTGCTGCTGATGTTGCCTTGGGAGTGTGACCTTGTAGTCTCTAGCCATATGACCCACCTTGTTGCACCTGTGACAGACTCGGGTGCACGGCCCGTGATGGTGAAAGTTGCACTTGTTACACTTAGGCTGCTTCCCTGCGTATGAGCCTTGATTCGAATTGTTGCTCTGATTCTGATTCATAGAAGATGACTGGCTAAAGCTGCAGTTGATACTGTTGTCTCGTTTCTTTTGTGACTAATTCGGATTGGATACCTTGTCCACAACATTCCATTTACGTTTGTTGTCAGTGGGAGTAGTAGTTGCAGCAGTAGTAGTGGCAGTAGTAGACACACGCGGTGGTAGCGAGCCATGCTCCACCTCCTGATCTGTGATCTTGTGTGCTAAGCGGATGATCTGAGCTAAGTTGTTGAGGTTTGCTGCAGTAACCAAGCCCTTAACCTGCGGAACTAATCCTTTGATGTACAATTCGATTCTTCGGTGTGGAGGTCGTGATAAGTTTGGGCACATATTAGCTAATTCATGAGATCTTTTCGTGTATGCCTCTATCTCAGACCCCACCATTTTCAGATCATAATACTCGTTCTCCAGTTTTTGTACTTCATCACGAGGACAATACTCTTCACGCATCAACTCCTTGAAATCCTCCCAAGTAGTGGCATTCGCCATCTCAATGCCCAGCATCTGGACTTTGGTATTCCACCAAGTCAAGGCACCATCCTCGAGTGTACCTGAAGCATACTTCACTCTATCCCCAGCAGGACAGTTACACATCGAGAACACCGATTCCGCCTTCTCAAACCAATGCAGTAGCCCCACAGCCCCTTCAGTCCCACTGAACGTCTGTGGCCTACAATCCATGAACATCTTAAATGTACAAGCAGGCGGATTGTTTTGATTTGGATTCGCTTGCTGACCTAAAGACGAAGGAAAATACAGTACACGGGTAAGAATTGTGTACGCGACACAAGAATAAAGGGTAATTGGCACATATCGTACCAGCCTGATAGGCTGCCAAAGCCTCAGCCACTCATGTGTTAATCAAGTATGTCAATTCGGCCTGAGTCATCGCAATGTGACCATGCCCATGGCCTCGTACGCTCATGATTCTATACATGAAAAGGGAAAAGGTTAAGAGTCAGAATAAAGTAGGAGTCAAACCTCACGATGACTTCTACAGACTACTAAGTTTACATCAAACAACAGATCAGAACTCCTTTCACACTCGTTAGGCCTCACTAGGACTCACATGCACCCCACGTTACTATTATTATGTGTGCACCCATAATAGTAATGCAATTTGCATGTTTATCTCAGCTCGTCCCCACTTATGTTAAAAGGTTCCTCAAATTCGAGTAACAAGACAAAAACACCACAACATAGATCATGAAGGTTTAGAGGAGTATCACACTCTCAATCACATGACGTAGGCTACAACACAAGAACTCATACTATAGTGTTAAGTGTGCGTTCACATGCAATTCACAAGTGTTCACTAAATACAATATGCAATAAGTAAACGAGAGAAGAACCTTGCAATCTAGAACTGAGTGTCATGGTCGATTTCGGAGCTGTTCGGTTATAGTCTGGTTTTATAAAAACGTTTTAAAACCTAGTTCACTATAACCAGTGGCTCTGATACCAAACTGTCACACCCCCCCAAAATACCACATGCGGTAACCCCGCTAGGCGTGTGACGTACCAGGATCTAGCCACCAATCACATTGAACTAACCACAAGATATTTAACAAAATTCTCATTCATTAAGTTCAAAACATTCATAAAACATAATCCAAGTTAAATGGTTTCAGTGGAAGCAGATAGTAAAACATTGTTCAAATGTTTCAAAAACCAATGTATGTGAAGTGAGTAAACAAGTCTTGTAAATCCAAGCAACACGACCCATGACCACTCCAGCCATCCAGATAGCAAGTTCCTTATCCAAAGCATCTAACGACCTGCGAGCATGCAACAAGTGTATCAGACAACGCTGGTGAGTTCATAGTTTTACGAATGTTGGTGCATATGTCTGTCGACTTCGTCTTCTATCGAGTCTTGGATTAGAGTTGAAAGATCAAGGCACGGAATATGAGAAAACGAGAAAAGTGTGTGTTAAAGTCATTTCGCACGAAATGAAGAAGGTCATTTCGTACGAAATGAACATTGTTCATTTCGTACGAAATAGCACATATTCATTTCGTACGAAATCACTTGCCTATAAATAGGTGCTTGGTTATTTCATTTGTATGCTTCTTGTTTCCGACGCCGAGGTGCTGTCGAAGTGTCTCTAGCCTGTAATTGTTGTTATAATCAATAAACGAGACAGTTAATAGTGATTCTAGTGCAATAAAGCTAAACGAAGACTATATCAATGAATTCCGTCTCTGATCTAGTCTAATAACTCTTCTGAATGACTCGTTTGGTCGTGAAAATGATCCTACAACTGGTATCAGAGCTCAGGAGGAAGAGTTCTTACCTTTTAGCTTGTTTTCGCTGGAAAATTCTGATTTCTACACCTTCTTTTCAAAATTAATCAAGATTTCACGGTTAAAATGGACTGATTTTCACACATAACAAGCGAAACAGTGTTTTAATGAATCCTTGAAAGAATCAGACCTAAAATCGACCTAGAACTTGATCAATTTTGTCAAAATCAGATCGAACAGGTGACGTCATAATTATTTCATACGAAATAGCTCCATTCCGCACGAAATAGCATTCTATTTCGCTTCAAATTGTCATTCCGTTTGAAAGGAACTTCATTTGGTACGAAATAGGTTATTTCGTTTGAAAGCATATTCATTTCGTACGAAATCACTTTATTTCGCACGAAATTGTTCTTTTCGTTTGAAGGTATTCATTTCGTTTGAAATTGTTTTCGCACCAAAAGTTATTTCGTTTGAAGTTACCATTTCGCATCAAACTGTTCATTTCGTTTTAAAGTTTCATTTCGTGTGAAACTTGTCATTTCGCTTGAAAAGTATTTCAAGTTTATACGGGGTGTGTGAACATCACATCAGGTTGTTTTGAAATATGGATAAGATGTTTGATGAAAAGGAAAACTATGCTCTTGAAAGTTTAAATAATTGGTATTGAGGATTTTTGGATAGTAGTTATATTGAGGTGAAAAAGAATAGTTGGATTAAAATATTTGAATGTTTTTTGAGTAAGAAAAATGAAACAGTGGAGAAGCTGGAAAAACGATATGACATTTTACTTGATTACATGAAAAGATTTGAGATAAGAATGACAAATGCTGAAAAAGTATCAAAATTTGCAGATGCATTACCTGTAGAGTGGGATGAATTTTTGGAAAATCTGAAAAAGGAGTTTAGATTCTCTAATTTCTATCCAAATGAATTCATCAGAGAACTTAAAACACACGATTATGAAAATTTTAATAAAAAGAAAAATCTGATCAAAGGAATGGAAGAGGATCTAGATAAAATTGGTTTGAATGTGATTGTTGAAATGAGAAGAAGATTTTATATGTGTCTTGCAGCAAAAAATGTTATGAAATATGATATTAAGAGGGGTTGCTATATAGATGAAAATGCGAATCCTCTTGATTTCGTTAAAAATTTTTGTGTAGGAACATACAAGACGGAGAAAAAGGAAATTCCAAAGATAGAAGAATCTGAGAAGCTTGTATCTTTGAATCCTGAACCAGTGTTAAATAAAGAGGTTGCGGCAGATGCACCTGTCTTTAATCACTCATCAGATGAAGAGAGTGATGATGAGAGTGTTCAAGTTGAGAAGAAGCAGGTTGAAAAAATTCCAGCTTTCAAGGTTGAAAAGAAATCTGATGATAAACAGATTCTGGAGATGGGTTCAAAATGTGATAAATCTGAAGCATAAAATGTCAAACTCTTGAAAGAAGTGGAGAGTTTGACATTGGAAAATAAGATTTTAAAAGAAAAAGATTTTGAAAATAAAATAAAAATTTTTGAAAATGAAAAATTAGAAATTGAAAAAGATTTTAAAAGTCAAATAAAGATTTTAGAAAATGAAAAATCTATTTTCAGTAAAAATAATATTAAAAAATAAATTGCAATAAATTCTCATCTTCAGAAAATCATTCGACTCGAAAATGAAGTTGAGAATGCTAAAAATAAAATTGATGAGTTAGAAAAGAAACTGAAAGGTTTTGAGACTTCTTCGGTTATCTTAGATCAAATCTGCCCAAAACCGGTCAATTCAATTCCAATAAGTGACAATGTCACAAATTATGACAAAGTCATAATTGAAGATTGTGATGATAAATCTGATGATGAAAATGAGAAAAATGAGAAAAAGAAAATATTTTTGAAATTAAAAGAAAAGTTTCAAGAAACTGTTGTGCAATCTACTGAAAAAGGTGAATGTTCAACACAGAAACCTTTAAAGAAGAATGCAGAACAAAAACAAAATGCGAAAAATTCAAAAACTTTTCAAAAAGATAATAAAGGTCATCAGTTCGATCATCCAATCATGATAAAAATCACAAAAAATTGAAAATCAAAACTTAATAAAAAAGTTGGTAATAAGTGGTGTAGGTTTGACCACAGTGCTCAAAAGACAAATCCAGCACACAAGAGGAGTGATGACTACCGCAAGGCCAAACAGTGTTATGATTTGAATGTTTAGTATGAAAGTGGTGAATGGTACGATAACAGAGTGTATTTCAAATGTGGCTTTAGAGGACACATTGTTGTTAACTGCCAAAGTCAAAGATTTGAGACAAGAAGATGCTTTGAATGTCAAATCAAATGTCACATTGCCAGAGATTGCCCAATGAGATCAAAGGGAAGATCGAGGGCTGAATCTCAGAAAAAGGCGAAGAAATCAGTCAAAGTCGAAGAAAAGCCCAAAGAACAGAAAGTGAAGCTTTCACAAGGGCAGAAAGACAAACTGAGAAAGAAAAGGAAGAAAGCGAGAGAGTATCTTGAAAGGATTGTGTCCTCGGGTATACCGGTTGGTTCAAATAAAAGTGCTAATGAATCGCTTCACTCGACAACAAAGTCAAGTAAAACGAACTCATCAGACGCAAATCTGAGTCGGGGATAATGGGTACCCCCCAGATGCTCCCTGCCACGTAATAAGCGCGGTTTTGAGACATAAAAAAGCAATGGTTTAGCATTTCTTTTTTATGTCTCAAAACCGCGCTTATTACGTGGCAGGGAGCATCTGGGGGGTACCCATTATCCCCGCTTTTGGTACCGGTACAAAAGGGAAGATAAAGAAAGAAAAATTAACTAACCAAACTGATGAAAAATCAAAGAAAGTTAATTTTTCAGATAAAATCTTTATCAAAGTTTTTGATGGCGATGAATTTGTTTCTTCAGAAACAAAGGAGCTACGTTTTGGCGATGAATCTGGCTCATCTAAGTCAGACAAGCCAAGTCCGGGCAGTGAATCTGATTCGTCAAAATCAGATAAGCCACTAGTTGAGCTAAACAAGAAAAAGTCAGTTCTGCAAAATGATGATGTCAATTTTCCATCATTACAGACTGAAATTTTAAAATAAAAAGAAAAAGTTCAGAAACCGAGTGATGACGACTCGAAATCACCCATGATTGGTCAGGCTTGGGTGAATATTTTCAAATGAAAACCCTGACTTGCCGGAGCTCCCAGGTTGGTAAGTGTGGAGCAGGAATCGGCATATTTCTTGAGAAATTCACGTTTGTGATATTTCGACTTACAGGTGGTATGTTATGTTTGTGTGTTGAATCTACAAGTGGTAGAAGAAGAGGTTTTCACCTACAAATGGTTAATCAAGGACATTAAGTTGTACTTGATTTTCCTACAAGTGGTTAAAAGAAAACAATATGATGATATCCCCTAACCTACAAATGGTTTGAGAAATTTCAACAAAACTAATTTTCCGGAAAAACCATTTTGATTAAAACAAACTTAAGTGTTTTGAAATCATAATGGGAAAATAGTTTGTTGTAAGGGGGAGTTCTGATTATTTATGCCAAGTGGATGGAGATTTGAAGTGATTCGATATCAGTTTGTCACTTTACTTGTATAGTTTGTTTTCAAAATTTCTTTAAAATGGTTTTGAATTTTAGGGGGAGTAAGAAATTTCAGAAAATCCAAAAACATTTGAAAAATTTTGAAAAATACAAAAAACATGATAAAATCTATAAAAGCCAAAAACATTTGAAAAATTCAAAAATGAGTTTTGTTGTGAAAAGAGGAAATGATAGTACATCAGTGGACTATCACAGCACGCTAAAGAATTGGAAAGTCAAAATGTGATAAACGGTCTCACTGAGGATGTGTCAGTAGGTTTTTGCACATTTAGTAGATTGTTTTCGAGATATAAACCTAAAATTTATACTTATTTCGTGGGGAACATCTCTCGGATATATGGGTAACCCCCGAAATCTTGTTTGAAAGATTTTCTATTTCTGACATACTAGGTCTTTGTGCATTGCTTAAATTTTTTAAGCTCACCCTTAGTACAAAAAATGATGAAACATTGAAAAATGCTAATCTTGTGCTGTTGAAGAAAAGATCCCCAAACGGGACACACCTTAAAGTCGAGCCATCATCTCTCTGTCTGAACGGAAGTTCTAACCTGAGCTCTCATGGTCTCGCATTACCCGTTTACAGATATTACTAGTGTACACTCACCTGTAATACTGAATATAGAAGTCTGGATACGTGAGTATATTCTGAGGTGGGAGACGCGAGTAAGTTCAAGTGCTTAAAACATTAATCTCATATCTCGAAACAGTTGAACTTTGTGTGAAAATTTAAGAGGACCAGTATACTGACAATCTAAGTGAATTGTTTAGAACTTAAAATGTTTAAAGCTTAACGGTGCTAGTGATTCGTCTCATAATCTGATATGATCCTCTTACGCAAACTCACAAAAATATTGTATGTACATATTTCTTTACTGCATTTCTTTAAAAGCAAAAATCCAAAAATATTTTCGACAACTGATGTTGAAGAGCCGATTTTCAAAATTCCAGGTGCTAATCAAAACGAACAAGGTTTAGGAGTGTGTGTTTAATTGAAAAAAAATTGTTTTGAGAAGGAAAGTTAGATTAGTTAATCAAGGTCATTAATTTGAACTTGATGTAACTATTACGATTGATGAAAAATGTGTATTTGTGAGAGTGTGTGTAGGAAATGTTGAAAGAGCTAAGTTTCGATTCCTGAAGGTTAGTTCCAGGTTTTCGATTCTAAGCTACAGATACAGAATTCCAGACTGCGATCCCAGCTGATTGAAAGGGGGAGTCTGAAGACAAAGAAGCCAGGTACATAATCCTGTTGCTACGGAAAGCCAGGAGAAGTTCCTGAAGTTGAGAAGAACGATCAAGACTGAAGATTGTCAAGACTCGTACCGAAGACTTTGTCAACATCCAAGGGGAGTCTGTTGGTGCATATGTCTGTCGACTTCTTCTTCTATCGAGTCTTGGATTAGAGTTGAAAGATCAAGGCACGAAATACGAGAAAATGAGAAAACGTGTGTGTTAAAGTCATTCCGCACGAAATGAAGAAGGTCATTTCGTACGAAATGAACATTGTTCATTTCGTACGAAATAGCACATATTCATTTCGTACGAAATCATTTGCCTATAAATAGGTGCTTGGTTATTTCATTTGTATGCTTCTTGTTTCCGACGCCGAGGTGCTGTCGAAGTGTCTCTAGCCTGCAATTGTTGTTATAATCAATAAACGAGACAGTTAATAGTGATTCTAGTGCAATACAAGCTAAACGAAGACTATATCAATGAATTCTGCCTCTAATCTAGTCTAAGAACTCTTATGAACGACTCGTTTGGTCGTGAAAACGATCCTACAACGAAAATGTTAGTTACCGAATGTTTATTTTTGTTCATTGATTACAATGTTGATAATAACTCGAATACAAGACGGCTCCAGATTTATTTTGCCCTTTCCCCAATGTTCCTATCAAAGCATTGGGCATGACTGGGCCATTAGTTCACACCCGTCCTCTCAGGTACGGAGTGAGGGTGCCAAACCTAAATAGCGCTATCAACTAATACCTCGTTACATCTCAGGTAACAAACCAGATGGGACTTAAGGGTGATAGGATGAGTGTATTATCCAACATTCCAGATTTTACCCACAAGACGTATTCCTCTCAGCAATAGCCATTTGATTTACCCAAAAACCTATCCCTCTCAGGGATACCCAATGGCTGTCCCACCCACCGGGATGCATGCTCAAGAGGAATGAACTCACCTTTGATTTGCTCGGTATGTTAAGTTACCCGTCCAAGTTGGTCAACCCAAACCCTACCGTGGTTACCAATCAACATCAGTTTCACAATCAATCAAGTTACTTATTTCAGACAGTTTGCATTTAACACAAAGACCACCGTGTATCACATAGCAAGTACTTAGTTTTCATATAAACCGACATCCCATGTGCAAGTCATATATTTAACATTTAACAACGAATTCGCTATTTACACGAGTCAAGCCAGTTCCTCATTTCTAAATGCTATTGTTAACATGCAATACACGTAGTTGTTTAAACAGAACCATTCATCATTACATGCATCAACACTGTTCAACTATTCTGTCCATTTACACATTTGCAGCATCTCCACGAAGGACCAGTTCTTCGTGGAATGCCATCCTGGCGAAAGACCCTAATGGCGAAAGACTGTTCTTCGCCGAGAATGCATGTGACGAAGGACCCTAGTGTTTCGTTGAAGTCTGGTCAACGAAGGACCATGTTCTTCATCGAGCCGTGTCCTTCGTCAAGATGTCTTTCGTCGCTGCACATAATAGTCAGTTACAATTTTTCCTTAATCTCAGCCGCAACATACGCTAACACTTTGACAGTTTCTCAATCAGATCAAATGACATTTTTACACCATGAATGTGTAATCTACTTATGAATAATCATTAGCCATCCCAACACAACAGGGCTCATCATTCAAATCATACTTAAACAATCGATAACCCTAGCCATACAATGGTCGCACCAAATCAGATTAATTAGTTTAGTATGACCTCAGTTCTACGAACACATGGTCCAATCACAACGCAAACATAACCGCATACAAATCATAACAAGGAATTTATCATGTGAATCACCATACTTATCGATCGAATCATCAGTTTGTTAATCCAAGGATTTCTAATCATTACGTCCATCATAGTTTAATATCACATTCAACCACATGTTCTAGCTTTACGTTCTAAACAATGAAACCCTAGTTTTCATAAAATCATGACGTCAAGCTTCTAGCCACAAACAATAATAGATACTAACCGTGATACCGAAGCAATTAGTTTGAACGAAAAGAAGGGCTTCAAGATCCTAAAACTTACCGTCATGCAGAGAGTAGGGAAAGAGGGCTTAGGGTTTTGTGTTCATGTCCACTGATTATGAGAGGTTAAACAAACAACAAGACTGTTGGGCCGCGAACCATTCTGGGCCGAGGCCCTTTTTGGCGAAAGACTACTTGGCGAAGAACCCTTCTTCGCCAGGAATTGGTTATGACGAAGAACTCTTCTTCGTCGACATGAGCTTGGGCGAAGAACCCCGGTTCTTCGTCGACATGGGTTTTTCGTGAATCAAGTGTTATGCCTAAACATTAAACAGTTAAACAACTCCTAACTTTCATGCAACAACCAAAACATAACTAACACTTTAACCATTCATACACAAGGCACATGATACAATGCAAAACGATTCGCGAAAAGAAGATCGTGAAACAAGATTACAAAATAAGTGATGCGTAGCGGGAAGGCCTTGAAATCTCGGGTTGTCATAGAACTGTTACCAGGAACGCCAAAAGTCGGTACTGAATTGGTACTTAAGATCGTTCGGTTCGGCAAATTTGGTACCAGTACCCAGAACAATTTGCTCATCTCTGACCACGGGTTTCATACTAACAACATCGTTACCATACAACTTTTTTTGTTGATTTTCTTTTGGTTATCTTTTAGTGTTTTTTTCTACATTTTCTTTTTATTCTTGTCGGCAGTTCCGTTCGCAACACGCTCGTAGTGATTTCAAAACACATATAAACACAAGACTAAATAACAAAAGAAATTCACCGCAACGCCGCGAACTTCTTTAAACCTAGTTTAATTTAATTATAGTCATTCTATTGTGTAATATAGTTTCCTTTAAATAAATAAAATTAATTATACAATTAGATTATATTATATATTATTACAGAAATATAAGCTACAGACAACCAATTTTTAACCAAAATTATCTACTTGCCTTACTACAATTTTTGATACATTTTTTTATATAAGCACTCATATTTTAATACAAAGTAACTTTTATAAACCAACCATTGTCTATTTGTACATTTATAACTTTTAAACTTAACTTTAAATTTACCAAAACAATATAACTCTATTATAGATAACACATCTAATATGTCATAGTGGAGGATTCAAATAAGAAGAATTTTTTGTAAGAATAAAAAGAAAGAAATTTCAATCAATAAAAATGTTTCATTTTACTTTATTTAATTTCTGTATCTAATATTAGTGTAAGGGTATATTGAAAAACTTAAATAGATCACTAATTAGTTGTCTTCCTTATTAATAGTAAATTACATTAAATTTGTAACTTATTTTCAAAAAGTGTATTTTTTCAAGTAAGAAAAAATAAATAATCTAAAGTGTGGGATAAATTACGATGTGTGTAGGATGAATTACGAGCTGTGTATGATAAATTGTAGTATGTGTAGGGTAAATTTCAAAACGTGTAGGATAAATTTTGATGTGTGCAGACAAAAATTTTTGTGTGGTGGATGATGATCTTTATGACTAATTAATTAGTTAAATATAATAATAAATGAGATGAGAGAAAACCATTTAATGTTTTATAATTATACCCTTTATTCCTTTCTTTTCAATTTAATTATATTCTAAAATGAACCTCCCACATATGTCATAATGTTTGTATGATTATAGTTAAGTTGTTAATAAAAAATGACTATAACTAACATTCTCGAGCTCGGGAAGCAATCCCGTGTGATAACCTTGTTTAATATACACAATAACAAGACGTCAAGACGTGTATACTCTGAATATGTTCGTATTTTTTCCCATATTAAAACAAAAGAAGCAATTCAATATAATTTTGGTGGATATCATTACATTTAAATTATGGTTATTAAGATAACATTAATGTTGATCTTTTCAAATGGGAGGTACTTGTTTTAACTATACCTTGCAATATTGGGTTGATGAAAAACCAAAACATAGCTTATAGAATGGTTAAAATAGACGGAAGGGACAACTTTTTTTCTCTTGGTGTCTAGCACTCTAACTTGCACGCTATTGTGAAAAGCCACATTGTATTATATTATTCTTGTTTGTAGGTTGACGTGAACAAAGTGAATACACAATTTTACAGGGGTGCACAATACCGATCGGTCAAAAATGAATCTAACAATAAAAAGAGAATTGATCATCAAATAACATAGTTCATTAAGTAACTAAATGTAATATATAACTTTGACATAATCTTCGCAATATTGTTTTTCCGCATGTTTTGGATTCTCTTCTTTTACGACATTTATTGTTTCAATGTAATTTTTTTCTCGAGGTGAATACCAGTATACAATTGTCCTAACACCTGCACTGCAATATGCATGTTTCAGCCACTAATTACTATTAATAATTATCAATAGGGTGGTGATCCATTAGCAAATGCAAAACCTTTAAACGCCTGTGTTTGAGAGGAGAAGGTCTTGGGTTCAAGTCTCACATACGACAAGGATTAAAAGAAATATATGGTTCAAAAAAATTAATATTAATAATTAAAAAAAGAAATTGTCTTAATACTATAATATACCAATATTATAATACCAATTTAACGGTAACAGAAAAGATATACACTGTATTGAATAATAAATTTGTTATTTTATGTTTGTAATAAATATATATAATATAGATAAAGGGGATAGCGTGTGAGTGAAAAAAAATTATGAAAATCGTCTTTTTATGTTGACACCATATTGCAAATATCTCATTTACGTTCAATAATTACTAAAAATGTACTCTATGTTTACAAACCCTTCCAAGCTATGTCCTTTGACCCTAGCTTAGTTAATTTTCAGGATTAAAATTGATCAAGTGGACCCCACATGAGATATTTTGTTCATTTTACCCTAAATAATAAAATAAATAAACATAAATAAAACTCACCTTCCATTCCTCTCTCTAAAAATAAACATATATTTCACATATCATATTTTACCTTCAAATACCGGTACTGCAGCGTACCAAAATTTTTTGGTACCGGTACTGATACCCATATGACGATTTTTGATACCCGTATTTTTTATATTGAAAGGACCGGTATCAAACTCATCCCTACAAATGACATAAGTGGGTTATACTTTATGACTTATGACACTTATATTTCAATAATAAACTGAAAATAATTGGTTTTAGTCGATTTGTGTTTATAAACTCAACAAAAATCACACGAGAATACATGTTTATTATAACACTTGATAAGAAATGTCAAAGGAAACAAACATCAACACATCTTTAGCTCTTTTATAAGTAATCATGATATACTAATTCCATCCGAACATAAATCGCCAGTTGTCATCTGCGCCATTCTGGAACGTTTCATTGTTTTTGGAGAAATACATACCACTCTTAGTAAGCAACCAATAACATCGATTCATGTGAAACAAATTCCGGCCACACATCCTGGCTACTTCTTTGTCAAAAACGTTGAGTTCAATCTTCTTTAAATTAGTTGATTGAAGTTGACTAAACCAACAATGGTATCTATTAGTCTCGAAGAGATTTCTACGAAATTTCCATGTAAACGTGTCTCCCGGTAGGAGTAAACCTGGTGAAGGTATATCACATTGATAGATTACAAATGGAATATCAGAATTAGTAATGTAGACTCTATATGGTTCAAAAAATTTGCTCGAAGGTGGAGTTTTGCTTATCGAAGAAGGGTCAAAACCGTTTACAATGATAGAAAAATGTAACATGAGATAAAGAAAAAAACACCATTTCGATAAGAACTTCATGGTTTTAAAGGATACTCAGATACTTCTCTATCTCAAGTTATGCACATATATATAGAGGATTGTGGCTTGTACCCAAATTAATGAGTGTGAGACGAAAATTACTAATCTTTGTTATAATAGACAATGTTTTGGTGAGAAATATTCATTTAATGTTTGTACGACAATTTTATATTAACATAATTGTTTTTTTTTTTTTCGAAAACAAAGGGCATTGATGCTTTAATTATTAATTTATTATGTGATTCCAATAAAAGCTTTTTTCATTGATTATTTTTATATAACAATTAAGTAATTTATTCTAATAAAAGCGTCTTTAATGATTATTTTATTTAACAATTATGTAATTTTGATTACTTCTTAGTATGTTGGATGTCGTTTGATTATTAACTTCCATTAAATTTTGCATTTTTGAGAAAAAATTATAGATCTTAGATGGCATATCATTTGTAATGAGGAATATGTTATAAAATAAAGAAAATTATGTGAGTCAAAGGATGGAAGTGATAATATTTACCCTGTATATTAATTTACAAAATAGTTTTGTATCCTGATTGTACATTTAATTTTGTGCAAGTCTGCACAGCTTTATGTACAACTGAGTAAAGCACATCTCATTTCATTTGACACGTTTCATATTTCTTTAGACGTTTCATGTTTATAGTTTTCTTCCTCCGCCTTATACATCTTTTAATGCTTCATAAAAAGTAAAAAATAACTTATGTTGTAGGTGGCAATGAACCTTGACATCATAAGTTACAATGTCAAAAGTGTTAGGAATTATTAATTTATATAATATAAACAATGTTTTAATTATAAATACGCATTCAATTTTCCATAATAAAATTACATTGATAAGCATTGAACATCAAAATAATAAAAAAAGTATATTTATGCATCTTCTATTGCTTTATAAAAAGACGAAAATATCGCTGACTTACCGGGGAAATATGGATGGAGTTAACTAGTCGGATAAAAATAGCGAGATTTCAAACCTTTTAGCTCCAGATGTAGAAAAACAAACCTTTGGATGAAAGTCGCAAAACTGGCCAAACCTCATGGACGAAAATGGCCCTTTACTCTAAATTTGTTGAATTCGTATATATATGTTTGTTTACTACAGGGTGGTGATGGAGAAAGCATCAGATTGGATATTTAACCCGTGTGCTGCGACGGACGCTACTACATGAAGTAGTATGGACGCCACATTATCGAATGGCAATGGAAGTTAGTCTCTCATACTTTTTTATACTTTCAATGTATATGGACAAAGATATTAGTGTTGTTGTCTTGCAGAATACCGACTGATTGGACTGGTGAGTCACATGGGTACCTCTGAGTACTATGTAGCGCACGTGTACAAAGAAAACTGGGTTTTTAGTACGCGCAATTGCGCAAAAACGTCCTAAAATGCTATTTTATAGGACCTTTCATTTAATAGGACCAAAACACATATTATGTTACTAGTTTGAATTACCTAGAAACAATTTTGATTAGCCTAGTTTAAATACGAGTGAAATATTTTTCAAAACGCAATATATCTCATGGTCAAGTCCAGTTTCATACGGCCAACTTTGGGTGCAAACCGCAAAGCAAACCGTTTCACTATGAGTTGAAAACTTTGAAACCAACGACAAAAAACAGAAGAGTCAAGAAATAACAAAAGAGTAATAACAAATATGTGGTTCATGTTGTATAATAACAAAAAAGTAAAGTCAAGAAATAAATAGCTATACTAACATGAATACTTACTATGGCTAGCAAAATAGATTGCAAAAGAGATCCGTGGCTCGAAAAATGGAGGGCTTGAACGTTAATAATAACTCCAACTGAACCAATTATCTTCGAATAAAAAACTTACATATATGTAGTAAATCAAGTTTCTAATATTTTGATAGTAAGCATACTGAAGGGGTATTGTCCCAAAAACCTTGCGCATGCACATGGGACGATACCACAACCTCATCACATAAACATCCTTAACAGAACCCTGCGCAGCGGTTCTAAACAAAGATATAGAAGAAAACAAATCTTCACTAACCATGCGCCGGAGAAAGGACAAAACTGACCTTCGCCTAACACTCTTGCGCGGGCTCGCGCAAGATTATAGTTAGACTTTGAAGCAGAATCCTAAATATCCTCGCGCGCCTGGAACCAAGACTTGAACAAAAGTGTTCTTTCTGTTATAACAGAATAGACACGTGGCAAAGGCATGAAAGGTTACGGCTGTAAACCTTCTAGAAAACTTCATCGTGCACAACCATTCGGTTACAATTACAACTGAATAGTGATGTGGCATCATCCTGGACGCCCATCTAAGTCACAAGTCACGATGATGGCACTAACTTGAAGAAAGATCTACATAAACCCACTTTCCACCTGGCATCTCCTCAGCCGTCAATCACACTCACGATCCGTGTGCATGGATGTGACGTTGGTGATTGACGGAAAAAGGGCATAACCGCTTACGGAAAAAGCTTTCCGTTATCATCTCCATCAACAAATTTTCCCGCCCAAATCCAGCAGATACAAAGGGTTGATTAAATGAGTTAAAGAAAGAAATAAAAGCTTCTCAAGTGTTTCTGCAGGCTGCTATTGCAAGAATTAAGGCAGCTACAGATCTAGTCCCTGAAAAATTATGATTTTTAAAGATCTCAACACAAACTCACAAAGCCAAATTTGAGGTATAAGAAGTAGATACAAAGTAGCACTAAGATGATATTAAATCATATTAAATAGCAGACGCAAAATGATGTACTGTTCACAAGGTCCGACGCAAAATGTTATATATAGATAGTTATTACAATAATTTAGATTCATGTTGTTTGGTTCCATTCATATGCTTCTATTTTTTCCACTTAATGATATTCTAAGGCCACTTTACTATTAAATAGTGATAACATGTGTATAATCATTGTTAAAAAAAAATATTTATTGAAACAAAATACCATTAAATGATCACACAAACTACCTTCTAATGTGAACTTGTGTTTTTGTTTTTGAAGAAGAAGACTCTGGAATAAAAAGTTAAAAAGAGCCCAACTTTCAATTCTGTTTGTTGATCATACCTCCAAGAAGAAGAAGACTCTAGATAAAAATCAAAACACTTGTCACGTAAGTAAGTAGATGACCATTATCTTTAAAAGTTCTTTCAATTAAAATATCTATGAATGACAAAGCCCTAATTTAAGACACCTTATTTGAAGAGATGTTTAATCAACCAACACTAATAACCAATTTGAAAGAAACATGAGATCATTTGAATAGAAGAAACAACTCATTTTGCCAAACTAAATGGAAACGATTTACATGAAAAAAAAGACTCTAATTGGCACCCCATTCAGAGCCTTAAAAATTAATAACGAACAGGGAATGTGATTAACACCAATCAGAGTAAATAATTGCTATCCTAAAGCAAATGACCAGTCAAAACAAAAATTAGAAAGAAATAAACCTTTTAAGGAACGATTGAATATCAACGTTCTTCCAGATTGGAACAATCTGTTTTTATGTGTTAGTTGGTGGTTGTTCATCGTCGTCTCCTGCTCAAGAAACTGCAATCAAAAGAAGCACAAGATTGATTGATTGGATTGGATTTTGAATCGACAAACAACAAATTTGAAAGAATTTGTGAGAAAATTTGATTCAGTCTTATTCTAAAATTGGGAGAAATGCGTTAGGGTTTTGAGCAATAAGGTGAAGAGTGAATTTCTTTTGTTTTTGTGGTGGGCCAATCTGGGTAGCGGGAATTGAAATTTTCGGAGAATTTTTAGGGGAGGGAAATGAAATAGTTTGGGTGAAAAAACAATAACTTCTTTTTTTTTTAGTGGCAAATTTCTTTTATTCCATATTGTCTATGTGATTTAAACCCAAGACCTCACTCTCTTAAAGTGTTTAATGATTTTGATTTTGCCAATGGACCACCACCTCATTGGTAAAAAAACAATAACTTCTATTAAATTAAAAAGATATTTAGAGTAAATTACGATCTTGGCTGTAAGACCCGTCTTAAATTAACACCATTTTAATACTAAATACGCATTTTATTTAGAAATACGTACGTATTTTATTTAGAAATACAACCTTGCAAAAACATTGTTAAGTTAACGTTCATACTAGTTTAAAACATTCAACATATAACATCAAGTGTTTACATGTTTCATTTTTAACCAAAACAAGATGTATTAACGCAGAAGCTTTGCTCGGATGTGTGTTCAATTCTTGTTTGTTGCTTGATCGCCATCCGGAAGCTTAGTATCCCCACCTAATATCAAAACCAACATAAAAGTTAGTTTTGATAACTTAAAAAAAACATGTTAAAACAAGTTCCGTCATCATAATAAACAAAATAAAAATAAATTTCCTGTTTTACGTCTCTCGTGCCCCGCGAGAGACTTCACTTAATCCTTCGCGGGTCGCGACAAAGCCCGCGTGTCATGCCCGGATCACCGATTCCTATTGCGTGCCGCGGGGGAAACCAATTTCTAGCAAGACTGTGTCTGGTCCTGCATTTTCTGCCCAGTTCAATTTTTCAACAAAAATCAAACTTCAAATGGCCATAACTTTTTATCTACTAGTCCGTTTTAGGTGATTTTTTTTCCTACGTGTCTGTAATTAAAATACGGATCCGTTTATCATATTTACTTGCATCAAAATCCAACTTATAGACTAAAAGCCTATAACTCCCTTTTTCAATTATTCAACCCGTTTATTTTATTGCTAAACATTTTTTTTACCCATTCCCGGGCTATCAATCATTAGCGTTTTTCGCTCCCATTACGGGGTTCGCGTACACATTTACGTTCTCTGATTTACTTGCATCTTTCTAAGCATTTAACCCACAATCTACTTCTTAGTCTATTTTGACCCGTTTAGGGGACTTTTGAGCATTTAAACATTAAACTCGCTCTTTTCACTTCGCACCTTTTATTTCCATACTAAACAACTAATTTTATTTCACCACAACAATTTTTGTGGTGGATTTAACATAAAGAACCCAAAATCCCAATTTATACCCTTCGGTTAGTCATTTTACGCATAAGACCTGTTTTTAGACATTCGAGCCACTAATGTCATTACCTATAATTTTTATATGTATCTAAGGACTTCATAATCATAATACAAGTTCCTAAACAACCTCTAAGGTTCGTTTGCCCGATTTACCCATCAAGGGCTTTTTGGTCAATTTTATGTCCTTCATTTTACGGCGAAGGACCTTCACTATCTATTTCTATTTGACATAAATTGCACTTTTAACTATAAATTCATTTAGCCGTACCTGGCTCGGGTCAACGTATAGACCCGATTTATACCTTGCTTTTATTTGCCGCTACTTTATAGCGACACACTTATCCACTTCCGGTTCACTCCTGTGAACATACGACTTGACAACCATCGTTAGTCAATATTGTCAAATGGTGTTATCACCACCATTTGAACCGTTTGGCCTATATGTCCAAACATTCGCATTTATAACAAACTATTATCACAATCGTAAGACGGTTAGATTAGTCATCATTAATTATGACTATTCCATCTTACGGATTTACATCAAATTTTACCATTTGATTTCATTTTGGTCAATTTGACTTTTAAAGGTCAAACTGCCTATTAGCATAAGTGATTATACTATGAAACTCGACAATTCATTTAAGCACTTTGTTAAGTATCCGATAGGCATTATTCTTACGCCATCGTTTTAACTACTTTTCAAGTCTAGGTTCATGCTATTATTATCACCAATTTAACTTTGCCTTGATTATCAAAGTCGATTATTCATTTGTTAAGCAAGAACTAAAGGTTTTCGTCTACATGTAAAACCCGTTTCATCATAGCATTAGACATTCATCCGAACATCTAATATAATCAAGTTCTACATATTAACTAGTAGACATCATGATTCCAAACACCTATTTACATGAACAAAATCACCAATTTCATCATAACATACAAAACCCATTTCAAGTCATGTATGAGCATTCACTCAAACTTATAAATTGCTCAAGTATTCTGCTACAACTATCAAATATGATGATTCTAAGCACATGCGTATCATCATCTTTACTTATTTAGTCAAAACCCACTTAGTTCATACTTGATTATTTGACTAATCACTAGTTTATGGCACAATTCTACAAGTTTGCATCTAGGGTTTGTTCCTAGACATAAACTCACATCAATTTCACTAAAACATTAAATTTTCATACAAGAATTTAATTCATGCATGATTATCAAAATTTCAAAATATCACCAAATTATAAATTTCAACATACCTTACGATCCCCTTGACTTGGTGATCGTTTACATATATTTAAATCCGAATTTGGTCTTCGATTGATCCTTCAATTTGAAGATTTGGTTGAGTTAGGGTTTCACCCTTTTTTTGTCTCCTGATGATTGATCCAGAACACACACACTGCGTGTGTGTTTTGTTTTAAATTTTCTTTTAATAATCAAACTTCCAAGTTTTTCTCCCTTTGCCCCCTCAAGTTTTGTTAATTAATAAGTAGGCTATAACCTACTTATTTTCAACAATATCTTGTCTTGTTAACTAGGTTAAACATTCCTAGTTAACTTAGTGAGTTCGGGGAGGTTATAACCCGTTTTATTTAAGTCCCGTTAACTCCGGCTTCTTATAACCTTTAAAGCTTTTATTCATATATATTTTTTTAGGTTTGGTTTATTTATTTTGATCTAATATTTACCAGGTTTACCTTTACCACTAACGGTATTTTACCTGTTTGTTTTTGGTTAATTTAATATAATTAACAAACCCGTTTTTTGGGGTGTTACATTGGCCCCTGTGTTTATATCACTTTTACCCTTTTAACCTAAAAAAGATTTTTTTAACATCTGAGCCCCCAGAGTCTTTTTTTCTAACCCTTTTGGCCCCTAACATCTTTTTTTCTAACCCTTTTGTCCCCTAACATTTAATGGATGAGGTTAGTGTTAGGGGCCAAAATGGTTAGAAAAAAAGACGTTGGGGCTCAGATGTTAAAAAATTCTTTTTTGGGCTAAAAGGGTAAAAAGTGATACAATCATAGGGGCCAAAATCGTAATTTACTCAGATATTTATTTAGATGTTAATTAATAAATGTAAAAAATAAACAAATTAATATGAAAAATATATAAATATAGCATTAAAAAATATAGAACCTAATATGAAATCCAAGCTTGAAATTTTTAGTGACACACAAAAACTGCCAATAAAAACTAAATTTAGTGGCATAAAAGTTAACTGACACTAAAAGTTTGTGTTAAGCAAATATGGCACACGTAAAGTTCCACTAAAACCTATATTAATGGTACAAAAACTAAATGCCACTAAAGGCGTGTCAAGTGCCACTAAAGGTGTCACAACCCCCGACCCCTACCCTGGGAGCGGGAGCCGTGAACCAGTCAGATGGTATTGGTGTTTATCAATTTAGCAGTGGAATTTTTCATAGGACCGTAGTTAGGAAATATTTTTATGAGAGTTAAACACCAAAATCTTTAAAATAGAATACTGGGATAAAACCAAATTTTCATTTTTGTACAGTTATAGGGAATAACCCAAATTATTGAAAACAATTCTCCTTTTTAATTAGGTAACTTTTATAGCGACTTTTCTAAGTCTCCGGTGCTCTCCAGCTGTGCTTTATTGGCTTCATATTAAGTTACCTGAAACACGTGTTTAAAAGATTTTACCAGCAAGAAATGCTAGCGAGTGAATACCAGTTTAATCAAAACAGGTTTTATCATTGTACAGCATTGAGAGCGATCTCACAATTACATTTGTTCATATTTCTACTTTAATTACCACCCACGGTACTGTCAACCCGACTTGTGATCATGTCACTACTCACAGTGTAGTAACAAATTTTGTATACAAAACCCCAACATACCGACGATAATTGTAGAATACAAATACTCAATCACTGTTAAATATAAATTAAAACAATTGAGGTTTTGTAAAAGAAATTTACAAAAAGAGGATTAACTCACATTGCTATCTTAAGTAATTTCATGTGGCTTCCTGGTTATAATATATAAATTTTAAATAATAGACACGCGTTAGTATAATAACCCAAATTTACATTAGTTATACCCTCCCCGAGACAGAACTCCAATGACTACATCGGGCAGAGCCTCGACAGCCGTTACGGAGCACTAGATCAATCGGGCAGTGTATCTAATACGTAACCGGGGGTTATGATACTTACAACGAGGCAGAGCTCCGCTAATTAGGGTGTATAATACCCGGGGATTAGTTTAGTGTAGGTCCCTCGCGGAGGATGAGGTTCAACCTTAACCTTGTTATAGTAAGACACTAGCGAGTGCGGAATCCAAGCTAGTATGCAAACCGAGTTGAGACAAGTATAAACACAAAACACACAAGATTCACCGATTAACACCACTTGTATTAATGCGAATGAAGGTTCCGGTTACAAGCACAATGTTTACAAATCAGTTTTGTAAACTCTCTCTAAGTGTGTGTGTGTTCTTGACAGAATCCTCTCTCTATCTCTCGAGTCTATCTTTCTGTCTGTGTGTTTCCAAGTCTCACTGTCTATTTGTGAACACACTGCATGGGTATATATATACCCAGCACTGGTTGTCTTGTCCGAAGGATCCGATAGATGATCGAAGGATCATCTATCGATGTCAAAGCCATCGAAGGATTCACACATACTTCGAAGGATTGCATATCCTTCGAAGTCCAACAGTATCCTTCGTAGCATATCTTTCGAGGTCATCGAAGGATGGAAGCTATCCTTCGATTGTCCACCTTCGACACAGAACATTAACAACCATAATACAACTGTTTGTCCAAGTCAAACCAGGAGGACGGTTGACTTGGTCAAACTTACATGACTAACAAGGACATCGTTTACATCGTGATCGAATACAGACAAAGTACAGACACAAGTGCACCAACAAACTCCCCCTTGGCTGTAGCTTTGTCTCAATCTTGTCTCGATCTTGATCATCCTTGATCTTCGTGTCTTCAAGACTCTGATGTCCTTTTAAGTCTTCGATGTCGGAGGATCTTCAAAGTCTTCACGTCTTGAAAGCAGAGAGTGTATCAACAAACTACCCGTATCGTGTAGGAAGTGTGTTGACAAACTCCCCCTTAACATAAGCTCCCCCTTGAGTTATGCTCGTGAGACACTTGATCTTTATGAAGTGAGATCCTTGTGGTGTTGATGATGGCCAACGGCAACTCGATCATCTTCATCTTTTGAGCGCCTTCACGTCGTGTCTTCATTCCAAAGCTTGCCATTGACCATGTTCTCCTAGACTTTAGAATCTGCACATGCAAGAAATCTAAGCGCGTAATGAGAACAACTGCTTGGAATAGTTAGTATAAACAAATGACACACGAATGACCATATCACAATCAAACACCGTCCGACAGTTAGAAAGTTTAATAAATTTCTCAATTTTAGATTTAACTTTCAAAACTTGCAAATTTCGACCGTTTATGAAGATTTAGTCAATTCGGTTTTCGTTCAGGTTTCAGGTAACGAAGACTCGAGCTCCAACATCGTACGATCGAAAATAAAGCAGAAATAAAATCTTTTTGGTATTTTTGAATAAATTAAAAGACAACAATTTTAACATCCTTTGAGTGTTATCAAGCGACATCCCGCTAATGTCGTGCTGATATGCACCAAACGACGAAACTTGTTTAAAAGAAAAGCAATAAAAGTTAAGCAGTAAATAAATATATACAGACATTCTTTTTGTGAGTTTCGAGGGTAAGAGAATCATATCAGTGTACGGTCATGCCAAAACACTCTTGTTGTTCAGTTAGTTAACATTAAGATAAGCATCCTATAACAATTATCGGTATTGTTGTCCACTTAAGCTCAACTTATCAGATGTAATCATGGCGAGGGGATACGTTAAGGTATGATTTATACTTACTGACCGGTGTTCATCCACATCACGACACATTCCCGTAACAAGGTATGCACGAGAATTCATCTTACCGGTGAGTATACCGATTATCATCTGTTTGACCGTATAAGCTGTGAGATACTCACTTATTTTGATTTGAAAACAAGCCCTATGTGATATAATCACTTATTGATGAGGAACTTGATTTTCATATGCATGAGGACACAGGAGCAAGTCCGTGAACAGGTCAGTACTTCCGTACAGCAGAGAGACGAACTTGACTCCCGGATAAATGTGATATTTTATCACTTATTTGTATGGACATGTGATTGTTTATCACTTATTGAGGTCGAATGCAGTATGTAATATGTACACGTATGTATAGTATCATGGAAGATCTAGACTTGCGTCCCTGTTATTTTTTTTCGGTAAAAGATACAACCATGATACCCAGATGATAAGCAGCATAAAGACCGAATATCTCAGAACCTCGGCAATCTATCAAACGAAATTTCGGTACTAAGACCATATGCCAATGAATGGTTCCCACCTGGTCTTTAGTCGATTTAAGTTTATATCACCCTGCACACTTTAAAATGATTGTGAGCCTACCGATACATCTTATATAGAGCTGCTTATCGTTTTTCATTTAAGGTTTAAAGAGGTTTGAATAGACCACTGATGTACTATCATTTTCTCTTTTGCTCGCCAGGAAACTCATTTTTGTTTTTCTATTGTTTTTGTGTTTTTGAAATTTTTCGATGTTTTTGGATTTTCCGATTTTTGGATTTACTCCCCCTAAAATCAATAAACTAAGACAAATTTAAAACACAAAGGTATTTACAAAAATGATTTTCCGATGTTGGTTTACTCTTGCTTGACCTTAATGTCGTTTACCAATAATAAAAAGTCAAATCTTGATTTGTCAAAAGCTTTGGTAAAAAGGTCGGCACGTTGGTCATCGGTGTGGACCTTAACAACATCGATTAGCCTTTTCTCAAAGCAATCACGTATGAAGTGATATTTGATTTCGATGTGTTTGGTCTTTGAGTGCTGCACAGGATTTCTAGTGATCTGTAAAGCAGCAGAATTATCAACGTAAATAGGAGTAGTTAGGAATTCAAAACCGTAGTCCCGCAATTGTTGTTGGATCCAAAGAACTTGGGAGCAACAACTTGAGGCAGCAATATATTCAGCTTCGCATGTTGATGTAGCGACGCACGTCTGCTTCTTGCACTGCCATGTGACTAGGCGATTTCCTAAAAACTGACATCCAGCCGTTGTGGATTTGCCGTCGATTTTGCATCCGCCATGATCAGAATCACTGAATGCGACTAAGTCAAAGTTATTATCCCTAGGGTACCATAGACCGGTGTCAGGGTAACCCTTCAAATAACGAAAAATCCTTTTTACAGCTGCAAGATGTGAGGCCTTCGGGTTGACTTGATATCTGGCTAGCAGGCACGTTGGGTACATTATGTCTGGCCTTGATGCTGTGAGGTACATAAGAGATCCGATCATTGCGCGGTAGTATGAGGGGCTAACAGCTTCACCCTTCAAGTCTGGAGTAATTCCGTGATTTTGTGGCAGTGGGGTACCAATGGGCGTTGCATCAGACATCTGGAACCGGCTCAAGATGTCACCAACATATTTAGTCTGATGGATGAATATCCCAGACTCAGTTTGTTGTACTTGTAGGCCCAAGAAAAAGGTCATTTCCCCCATAGCACTCATCTCGAATTTATCCTGCATAATGCGCTCGAAATTCCTACACAAGACATCATTAGTAGAACCAAAAATAATATCATCAACATATACCTGTACCAGAAGAAGATCTCCATCTTGTTCTTTGATGAAAAGAGTACAATCGATAAGACCTCTTCGAAAACCGTTCTCCAGCAGATAGGTAGATAAGGTTGCTTACCAAGCTCGTGGCGCTTGATGAAGACCATAGAGAGCTTTGTTGAGCAACCAAACCCGATCGGGATGGATAGGATCTTCAAAACCTGGAGGCTGTTCGACGTACACCTCTTCTTCAACCACACCATGTAAGAATGCACTTTTGACGTCCATCTGGTAAACCTTGAATCCTTTGAATGAGGCATACGCCAGAAAGATCCGAATAGCTTCCAGACGTGCAACAGGTGCATAGACTTCATTGTAGTCGATTCCTTCTATCTGACGAAAACCTTGAACGACTAAACGTGCTTTGTTTCAAATAACCACTCCGCGGTCGTCTTTCTTGCATTTGAAAACCCATCGAGTGCCAATTTTCTTGTAATTCTCAGGTCTTTCAACAAGCTTCCAAACACCAAGCTTTTGAAATTGCTGCAATTCTTCCTGCATGGCTTTAACCCAAGCACTGTCTTTCAACGCTTCTTTCCACGATTTTGGTTCTTCTTGTGACACGTAACACGCGAAGGACCAGTCATTTTGTTGACCAGATTCTCTTATGGCTGAATACAAACCAGCATTCTGGTTGTTTCTCAGCTGATTACGCGTCTGCACACCGCGATGGACATCTCCTATAATATTCTGCTGGGGGTGGGTATCATGAATCCTCATTTCAGGATTTTCTGGCACACGTGCATTGATACCCAAATTGGTAAGATTAAGATCAACAACCAACTCCACACCAGGAATGTGGGTAGAAGTGGATGCATTCCCTTCAGCAGTGTCTACATTCTGCATATGAGGTGTATCACCAGAGGCACCTTGAACAGGAGCAACTGGAGCCGAAGATCCTTCAGCTGCATCATGGTATTCATCATCTTCAGAAGATTCATTATAATCAGCAGCATCTTCATAAACCTCATTTTGAACCATATTGTTGACAGACGAAGAAGCTTGAGGGTCAACAACAATAGGTCAAACCAAAGGCGAGACAGCAGCATTGTCACTTTCCAACAACATCCTAGCCGCTGCTGATTCTTCGTCAAAGGTTGGCAGATTGAAGGAGTCAAATAGACCATCATAATCGAACATCCACGGATCACCGGGAGCCCTAACAGGACTCGTGTACCTTTGAACCCTCACTTCACTCCAAAGTTCAATCTTTTTGGTAGCTAGATTCCAAACACGAAAATTTGGAGTAGCATATCCAAGGAAGAAACCCTCGATAGCTTTAGCTCCAAACTTTCCATCCGGCTCAATCATAGTACATGGAGCACCAAATGGTTCTAGGTAAGAAAGATCCGGTTTCCTTTTCTGAAGGAGTTCGAAGCAAGTTTTGCCATGTCTCTTTACTGTAAGAACTCTGTTCAACGTGTAGCATGCAGCCGATACAGCCTCTCCCCAGAATTGAATAGGGAGTTCCGACTCTACTAACATTGTTCTTGCAGTTTCTATAATCGTCTGATTCTTCCTCTCCGCGACACCATTTTGTTGTGGAGTATAACGAGAACTGTACTCATGAAGAATGCCTTTAGAAGTACAGAACTCATCCATAACTTGATTCTTGAATTCGGTTCCATTGTCGCTTCGGATCCTCTTCACTTTCAACGAATAGAGATTCTCCAACATTGTAAGAAGATCCTTGAGGATGCCTGGAGTTTGACTCTTGTGTGCCATGAAGGATACCCAAGAAAATCTAGAATAATCATCAGTAATAACTAGACAATAAGCATCTCCGAATGTTGTCTTGTGCTTCATAGGTCCAAAAAGATCCATATGAAGACGTTCGAGAGGCATGCTGACAGTGTTGATTTTCTTCAAAGGGTGAGACTTCTTTGTTTGCTTCCCTTTTTGGCACGAGACACAGATATCTTGTAAATGAAAACTTCTCACAGGCACACCATTCACAAGATTATTTTTCACCAAATGGTTCATCTTTCTCAAGTGAATGTGTCCCATTCTTCTGTGCCAAGATATAGACTCCTTTTCCGTGGCTTTTGAGACAAAGCAAGTGACTTGTGCAGATGTTGTAATCGCTTGGCTCATGTCGAGAATATAAAGATCATTAACTCTCGCAGCCGATAAGAGAATCCATTCTTGTGGAATTTTGAATCCAGGTTTCAGCACATAGGAGCCGGCATCATCAAAATACACAGAGAATTTTTTATCGCAGATTTGCGACACACTTAGAAGATTATGATCAATTTGCTTAACATAATTGATCTTATCGAAGCACACCATACCATTTGAGATACTTCCCTCTCCAGTGATGAATCCTCCTTTGTCTCCCGCAAAAGCAACATACCCTCCTCTAATGTTTCTCACGTCGTATAGGAGCCGTAAGTCGCCAGTCATGTGCCTGGATGCTCCACTATCAATAATCCAGTGGCTGTTAATAGTTCCTCCTAGAACATCCTGCACATGTCATTTAAAAACATCAGTTGAGAATGGGGACCCAAGCCTTAGTGGTCTTGGGTCGTCCCTTAGCATCACGAAACGTGATATCAATCTCTTGATGGTTTTCAAGAACAACTGCTCCCCCTGAATTGTCACCCGCCTTAGGTAACCAAGTTCGTTTTTGCCTACCAGTTTTTGAAGATTCTTGTTTTACAGGTTGTGACACACTTGGTTCCTTTTGAACTGTTTTAACTTCAGATTGTAAAGCTTTTTCAACAATTTTCATGTTCTTACGTCGTTGTTTAGTTTCTTGTTCTTTTACAGTTCGTTTATCATGTTTAGGTGAAACTGACCGACGTTGAGGATGAACTGTTTCAGGTGGAGCTTTGTCAACAAATTTATTCTTTGGAGCATTTGGGCAGTTTTTGATGATGTGCCCTATTTCTCCACATTTAAAACATGTTCTCCTTTCAACAAATTTAGGAGAACTTGATTGACCACAAGATGTCGAACTCGTGGACCCCGAGGTACTAGCCTTTTCATCACACCCATTTGTGCGTTGAGTGTAATTGTTATCACTGTTACGTTTCAAGATTGTGACTTGTTTTACAAAATCAGTGTTAGATTTGTTCTCAAAAGTTTCAATCTTATCAGTACCCTTGGATGACACGAACTTGACATCTTTTGCTTTCTTTTGAAATCGAGCTCCTTTTGTTTCAGACTTCATCTGAGAGACTTTATGCTTTTGAGCTCGTTTGACTGGTTGTTTACCATTAGAAGCACTAGGTTGTTGAGTGGTTGAGGATTTTTGATTACCAAATTGTTTTCTAATCTCAGCCTTAGGAATTGGATCACATTGTGTTACAACAATTCTAGGAAGTGTTTTTCCCAAAAATTTGTTTGTGTTGTCTTCAAAGACTTTATCAATCAGAGATTGATTTACATTTTTAATTGGGAAAACGTGATCTGAGTAGATTTTATTATCTCCAACCAATGTATACAACACATTACTGCTTTTAACAGTAGACACACATGTCTTATCAACTTTGACAGGATCAATCACTTGTTTCTTAACAGAGGAGACATCAGGAGTATCAGGATCACAAAGGATGTGATTCTCTCGTGGAATAACTACTCCTTTCATCTTGTTAAGTGATTTATCCTGATCACTTACAGCCACTTCTGATTCATCATCCGATGTCTCATAGTCCTCGATAATTGGAGGACTTTGCTTCATGGATGATGAAGTTTCTTGTTGCTTAGAGGATGTGCTTGAAGAATTGTCCGGTTTGAACCCTAAGCCAGCAACAAATTCCTCAACATCAAGAGGCACACTGGGTTCATACCGAGGCATTTCCTCCTCATCAGGCATCTTGGTATAATTGTTCATCAAAGGGGGCGGACATTTCTTATACCCTATGCCTTTATGATTTCCCTTCGGTTGTTGAACATCGATGATGTGATCAAGCACAAATTGGGAGTTAGAATAACTCTCCAATTTTTGTTTGATCGCATCATTCTCGCATTGGGCAATGGCTAATTGCTTCTTAGTTTCTTCCACAATGTTAATGTATTCATTTATACTTACTTGCTTGTGATAAACTACTTTGTTCACTTCGGACACATTTTTCTTTAATGTTTCAATTACTGATTTAAAATCATTTTCGTTCCAAGTTAAAGCCATGTTCGCCTCTTTGCATTTTGACAGTTCAATAACCAAATTCTGATTATGACTATGAAGCTTTTCTGATTCAAGCTTCATATCAGCACATGATTTACAAACACTAGGAACAGGAGGTTCAGAATTTACCTGACTAGAAGAGGCTGAAACGTTTGCCATAAAGGCAGTTTGAAAAGAAAAAGCTCCATCTTCAGAAAATAACTTCTCCATTTCCTTTGATGCAGTAGCCGCCTTCCTAATCAGAATTGATTTCTGACATTTAAGCTCATCAGCTTCATTCAGTAGATCCTGAATATCAGCACCTCCTTCCTCCTTCACATCAGGCTCAGACTGATTATCCCCAGAAATAGAGCCTTCTTCATCAGAACTACCCGAATAACCAGAACTGTCATCACTTTCAGAGGACTCTTCTTTATGAACATGCTTGATGATCTTTGCATAACAAGCTGTTCCACCTCCTTGATCACCTTCACCAAACTGCACAGACCAGTCACATCCCTCATCAGCTTGAACAGCCAAAGCCCGATTGGGATTTGAAGTTCCAGACTGGCCCTGATTGTTATTAACTGCCACAATCCTCCTCTCACGGTTTTCTTGATGGGCATTCACATTTGTAGAACTCGTCTGGTTTCTGAAAGGGTTGTGATTGCCTTGTTTTGTTGGTCGAGTGCACTCACGTTTGAAGTGCCCTTTATTACCACAATTGAAGCATGTAACGGCGTTGATATCAAACCCATACTTCGTATCTTTCTTTCCTTCCAACGAAGTTCTTCCAGTTCGAGCCATGAAATCTTTTGCCCTTCTAACTGCACTAGCAAAAGCCCATTTGATGTCCATCAACTCCATTTCTTCCTTGTCGATCTGTTGATAATCTTCATTGGTCATGTTGATGTTTCCAAGCTGACCTGCTACCAAACCACAGTAAGCACTGACCATTGTATTGATAATTTCCATATGTTCCTTAGCAACTTCAATGCTGAGATGTGAAAGGTTTGAATTATCGACTCGGATTGTGTTAGGGTTTTGAGGTTGAGGATTGTTTGTATAATGAGCCTGCTGTTGTTGTTGTGGTGGTTGTACTTGTGGCTGTGTTGGGACGGGAATGTAAGACCTTGGATCAAAAGCCGGAGCAGCAGTTGATTGAGGAAACGGAAGAGAAGTTGTGTTGGACACAAATGCAGTTTGCAGTTTAGGTTGCTGAGCTGCAGCGGATCTTGCCAAAACATCGAAGCCTGGAAGGTACATTTCTGTATTCTGAGGAGCGGGAGCTCGCTTTGCCTTCCTGATTTCTTCATCATTTTTATGTTCCAGCTTCTGAATGAACTCATAGATGTTAACCGTGTCTAGAGTTCCAGTATGCTTCAACAACTCAATAAAAGAACTCCACTTTGGAGGTAAGGCGTCAGCAAACCTATTCACCATGTCTTGTTGAGTAGAGACAACCCCATAAGCACACATTTCACTAATCAGATGATAGAAACATGTTGTCATATCATTTAGAGTTTGGTTTTCCAAAAATTGAAACGATTCAAACTCTTTCTTCAACAAATCATGACGAGACTTTCGAGTAGCTGCATTGCCTTCTCCTCTAGCAACTAAGGCATCCCACAATGTTTTCGTGGTCTTGCAGTAGGAGAACTGATGATAGATATCTTTGTTGAGTGCTTGTGTAAGTGTAGCAAAGGCCTTTTTCTCCAATTCATAAGCCTTCTTGTCATTTTCCAGCATGTTAGCATAACCTTCTGAAGTGGACGCCGCAACCTCAAGATTAGCATTGAATGCATTAATGAAACACGTCCAAAGATCGGTGCTTTGCCCTTGAACATACGTGTGAAAGCGGTTTTTCCATGATGGAAAGTCGTTCATATGATTCAACTTTGGTGGACGATTGTTGCTGCCCGTTTCGCTTTCACTAATCAAAAGATTTTGAATGCTTTGACTTTGATTGGATACCAAAGCCCATTGACTTGGACTGATTGATGGCGGTGGAAACATGCTTTTTGCCCAAGCTGCAGCAGAGGTTAGCTCTTGACTAGATTGTGAGTCAATACTCCAGTCCCAAGGACTTGTACAACTCATTTTGATGAAATACAAATAGAAGTCCTACACAAACACAAACTGTTAAAGTTCAAACAGACACGAATTGAAAGATACTGACTTGTTCGAAAGATCAAGACTTGTTCGAAGGATCAACAGTGTTCGAGAGATCACTGTTGAGTTTCGAACAAAAACTTCGAAAGATTCACAATTTGAAAGATCCTTATCTTTCGAACACTAATCTCGAAGGATTCACAATGAAAGATCCTTATCTTTCGAACAACAATTTCGAAAGATTCACAATTTAATGATCCTTATCTTTCGTATAACTATCCTTCGAACTAGATTCCCTGTGTCGAAGGTTAAGTTACCAACTGCGAAGGATGGGTCGAAAGATAATTATCTATCGAGCCTTCCTTGATCGAAAGATGATCGTTCGATATCGAAAGATATCCTTCGATCGCTTCTGACACAACTGACGAAAAGGTGACAGGTTGGTGAGAAAGGTGATTGGTTGGTGAACCAACTTTCGGCAGAAAGGATGTTCTGACCCCAACTTTTCACCAACTTTGATTTTCAAACAAAATATGCCCAAAATGGCAAACCTTATCCAAAAAGTCCAGTCACTGGAACACACCGGAATTTGGCCGGAAATCGCCAAATTTCGTAAAAACAAGTTGTAAGTTACCCAACCCGCTTTTAAACACTCCCGGTTGGTTTAGAACACGTTTTTATGCCAAGAAAACCAAGAAAATCACTAAAAACGGGAGCTAAACCAAGTGTCCAAACACACCAAGACTTGAACAAAAACCCGGTTTTTAACAAGGTAAAGAGCCACGGCTCTAATACCACTTGTAGGTCCCTCGCGGAGGATGAGGTTCAACCTTAACCTTGTTATAGTAACACACTAGCGAGTGCGGAATCCAAGCTAGTATGCAAACCGAGTTGAGACAAGTATAAACACAAAACACACAAGATTCACCGATTAACACCACTTGTATTAATGCGAATGAAGGTTCCGGTTACAAGCACAATGTTTACAAATCAGTTTTGTAAACTCTCTCTAAGTGTGTGTGTGTTCTTGACAGAATCCTCTCTCTATCTCTCGAGTCTATCTTTCTGTCTGTGTGTTTCCAAGTCTCACTGTCTATTTGTGAACACACTGCATGGGTATATATATACCCAGCACTGGTTGTCTTGTCCGAAGGATCCGATAGATGATCGAAGGATCATCTATCGATGTCAAAGCCATCGAAGGATTCACACATACTTCGAAGGATTGCATATCCTTCGAAGTCCAACAGTATCCTTCGTAGCATATCTTTCGAGGTCATCGAAGGATGGAAGCTATCCTTCGATTGTCCACCTTCGACACAGAACATTAACAACCATAATACAACTGTTTGTCCAAGTCAAACCAGGAGGACGGTTGACTTGGTCAAACTTACATGACTAACAAGGACATCGTTTACATCGTGATCGAATACAGACAAAGTACAGACACAAGTGCACCAACATTTAGCTATCAGAGATTGAGAGAGAATAAAAATTTCTGAACGAATTCGACTGAAATGCCGAAGCCCTCCATTTATAGGGTTGTTCAGCTGGTTCCTCGCGCCCCGCGACGGAGACACAAGGGGCCGTCACGCCCCGCCAGGGTCAAAAAGGCGGCGTGAGGTTGCTGAGTCATCCCGGTTGTCGACGCGTGTCCTGCCACGTGGCGGCTCTGCGTTCTGCCACCAATCCCTTCGCTCGCGACCCGCGATGGAGGAGGTGTAGTTTGTCGCGCCCCGCGACAGGCTTATAACATTTTTTTTATTTTATTTTTATTAATTTAAATGTATTTCGGGCCTATTTCTCGTATACGGGGTGTATCTTGGAGCGTTTAGGGTCGTTTTCGAAGGTTGTTATATTCCGGGTATAACTCCTGAACTATTTAATAAAATATATAATGCACTCGCATTAGGTATAGTAACCCAATTCAACTTTATCCCTACGTCACGAGACAGAACCCCAACGTACTTAGTCGGGCAGAGCCTTGATATGCGTTGGTGGGTCCTAAATCAATCGGACAGGGTATTGACTTAGTGATCAGGGGTTAAAACACTTAAAACGGGACAGGGCTTTATTATTATTATGGATGAAAATAATAAAATAAAAACAATAATAATAGAAGAATAGACAAAGAAAGTTGGCGAGAGAGAAGCCAGAGCAAGAAATGAATAATTGAAAAGGTGTAGTGGCCACTTCTATTTTTAGTACACTGAACTTAACTTAGGGAGCACTCAAAAGATTCTTTCTTTAATTTGGCCAGCCACGTAAACTACAAATTTCATTTGTAACTTAAAATTTATTATTATTTTATTTCTTTCTTTCTTTGACCTTCATGCACATCACACGTTCACTTTATAAATTTTAAATTCATATATTTTGATTTATTTTATGATATTTATTATTATAATTAATTTAACTGCTTCACTTATTTAGCGTGTATAATTTCTAAAATATAACGTTTTCTAAAACAATGAATATGTCATTTAGAACGAGAATATTTGTATCTACATTTTGAAACAAGATTTATTAAAAACGGTGTAGGTTCAAATATAATGTATTTTTATAACTTAATTATTAAACGGTTCCTAGACCCGTCTAGGTACTTCATATTTCTAACCGGCAACTTACCCGTAGTCTATCCGTTTAATAAGTTTTTATATATTTTATTTTAATATAGAAAATATAAAAGTCATGCATATACAAGCCAATTAATTATTATAATATTCCAACCAGTTATATATAAAATAGTTTTTAAAACTATCTGGGTCGAATAGTTATAATAATAATAAAAATAAAACTAGTTACTAGTGGTTAATACATTTAAACAACCAATAATTCTTATATGATAAAAATGGAAATGTTACATCCTCCACACCTTGTTTTAAATCTCGTCCTCGAGATTTTGGCTACGGTATCTTCTCGGGGTTACATCACAGCTTTTAGTTAGTTATCAAGGTGTCTGGGATAGAATCAAAAGATGAATATAAAGATATCATAGAATAATTGGAATTCAATGGTATCAAAACTTAGTTTCAGGAGGAATTGATGTTAATTGAATAAGATGAAATGATACAATTATCAAGGTGCCTAAGTTTCATAATTCAAAAGAGACATTTGATAGGCATAAAATTCGAAATGCAATGACTTTTAGAAACAATAGAATTTGATGTCAGAAGAGAACTTACTTTGATTGTCAGTTGAGAAAGGTTTTGAATCAATAACCTCAAAATAGAGGTATGAAAAATGATTTGTTAACTACCAAACTAGAAATCAGTGACACTTGAATGGTAGAGATACAACGAAAATACAATAGGATTTAGGGTATTATTATCTTGATACATAGCTATATCAAGACTACTTAAATGATGAGTCGTATGAATTGATATGATCAGGGTTTATTATTAGCACAGGCTACAAATTTATATAGACACCGCAAGGTGTTGTAATGATTGAAAGAATTCAATGATTACGGTGACCGAATGAATTCACCATTTTCGAGGTTAACTGAAAGTTTCAAATGAAGTGAATCTGGATATTCAAAAGATAGGATGTTCGAATGAAATAATAAATGAATATTGTAGGTTTAACTCAAAGATGAAAGAAATGTTGGAGGTACATTGGAATAAGAATTTAGGCACCTTTATCTTAACACAAAATTGTATTAAGACTGGTTTAGGATAATGAATCAATAAATAGATAAATTCATACCTCAGTTGTGCAAATGAAATGAGTTTAAGTTTCAAAGGGAAACGCCACTTTGAGGTGTCGTGTTTTAACGAATGATACATCGAAGTTGAAGCATTTAAACAAGTTTATTATGATTCTAACAATGAGATTACCTTGAATATGATGATTTCAATTCATCATATGGGATTTTGAATTGAATGTATGTGACAACCCAAACCTTCAAGGTAGGTAACGTTCCATCTTTTGATCTTTACTTCTCGTAATCTTTCGTTAAAATGTTCCATTCATGTAACCTTGTTAAATTATTAAATAACGTTTGGACATTTGGGCCGCATCGCCACACCCGAGCCCAATACATCATTTATTTTGATTTAATCTTGGCAGCCCACCTGTTTTAGCTTAATCTTAGCCCAATACACTATGTAGTTGTATTATTTTTGGCCCACTCCAAATGTTTTGGTATTATACTAGGAATCCACTTGGGTTGGATGATTGGATACTAGGTTTGACCGGCCCACTTCAAATGTTTTGGTACTATATTAGGAATACATGACTTTCTTTTGTGTTACAACTCATTATATCAACAAACAAACCCTACTATCCCTTCAAAAATTACGTGCGGCCGTAGCAGAAACCCCCCCCCCCCATTCGAATCATCGTTCCAATTCAGGTTAGTAAATTCGTATTGGTATTAGCTCTCAACTATTTGATCTTGTCATGTATGGATGTGATTATCAATTTTGTATGCATGTGCTTTAAGACAATATTGATTAACTGATCTTATTCAAAGTAATCTGTTTAATATTGATTATCAATATTGTATGCATGTGACTTGTTATCATAAATTAATCTCGTGACATCCTTGGCCAAAGATATACTTGAATCGATAAAGCAAAGACAGTTTATTAAATGTCTTGATGTTTCGTCAACAATATTGAACTATAGTTAGTCTTTCTATTGGACCTCATGATTTTTAAATGAATTTAATTTGGATAATGGCCAACATCACATTAATGCTCTTAAATGTAATTGGACCAATTGTAATTATTAAGTTGATGTTTACATGGCTGACAATGTTTCCTACTCATGCAAAAGATTTACACTCAAAGCATTTTAAGTGGACCTAATTTGTAATACTTGAGGGCTATAGTTGGTAATGGATCTTGATTGGGCCTTTAGAAACAATCATCTTTTCATTTAATTGTATGTCAGACACATGTGATCGGATCCTTCTAATATTGAATGAATGAAAAATGCTTTTGATTGCTCATGATTGGACCGATTATAAGATGATAATGCATGATGGGTATGGTTAATTTATTATGATGATCGAATAGAACTGTGAATACTACATGATGTTTAGGGTGTCTATGGCATATAAGGATAAACATGGTCCTAGAGTTAGACTGATCAAACAATGGGTAACGTGCATATCAACAGGCCGAAGTGGGTATTGTATAGTTGTGGGCTAGGCTTCGATGGACCATCCACACATACATAAATAGTTATTAGTGAACATGCCACTTTGGGCCTCATGTGTAAACGAGTTGTAGCTGGGCCGCACACCTAAAGTGTGGACCGGAAACATGTGGGCCGACATGGTGGACCAGGTGTTGGGTCGGGTAAAACGAGTGAGTAACAATTGGGCTACATGTTAACTGACTTGGGTTCTATTCTTTTGTGGTTGGCGAACTAGTTACTTGTGATAAAATAAAACATGAGTGTACGGCCCTAACTTGCAATGTGAATATGTGTTGGTATGAATACTTGCTACAACTTGTGTGATAGTACGAACAATACTTGCTATGACTTGTATGATGTGCACGTAAGATTGTGATTTACTTGAATGTGAAACTGATTATCACTAGTGGTCCTAATAGGATTTGATTGACCAACTGTAAACAAGAAATTAATCTAACCAAGCAAACCAAGGTGAGTTCACTGCTCTTTTCCAAGCATGCATCCCGGGAGGGATATCGGGTAACGTTCCAGGGAGGAATGCTAGTTATTGGGATGTTTGTTATTATTACTCAGTTTCTATCACATAAGACCCATTACATCTACCGACAATTGCCGAGGAGGCAACGAGGTTATTAGTTGATAGCGCTATTAGGTTTGGCACCCTCACACCGTACCAGGGTGGTCGGGCGTGAACTAATTTCCTTAAAGCATGACCAATGTTTTGATAGAGACATTGGGGTTGGGCAAACACATCTTGTAGCCATTTCGGTAATCGAGTTAATAACAACATCAAATCAACTTGGTAAACTGTTTTGTATATACATCTGGTAAACTAAACTCGGTAACAAAACTTTAAATTCACCAGCGTAGTCTGACACACTTGTTTGCATGCTTGTAGGTCGTTAGTTGTTTGCATTGGAACTTGCTGTCTGGAGTAGCTGGAGTCTCATGGGTCGATTGGAGGGATTTGTGTTCTGATTTTGATTTGTTGATACCTTATATTGGTTTTAAACTATTTAACTTCGTTTGGTTTTGCTTCCGCTGAATACTTTGGTTTTCTTTTGAACTTTGATGGTGATTTATTATTAATCAAGAACTTTATTTTAGAAACATGTATGGGTTCTATGTAATTAGTGGCTCATTGCTGGTACGTCACATGCCTATCAGGGACACTCCCTAAGTGGTATTTTGGGGGTGTGACAATGTATATTATGAACAAGTTCAAACAATTGATCTTGGTTTGGACATATTCCAACAATGGACATATGTATTGACAAGAAGTGGTTTAAATAAAAATCCGGTAAGTATCTTTTTTGTAAAGAAAAAGGAGTTTTCCAAGAAATCGGTTGACTTGATATCAAAAGTCAGCATTTTCGCAATTATAGGGATTATCAAATTGAGTATAACCAAAATATTTATTCGAACTTTTGAATAAATGATCTTTTGAAGTGAAATTACATGCGTAGTAAGCAATGCATGCGTGACATAGGAATTTGTCAAGCGATTTATGAAAGAAAATAAAGATCTTTTATTATAAAACTGTGATTGGAATCAAAGTCGACTAAGACTGTAGTACAGACAAAATGTAAGGGTGCTTATTTCAAAAGTTGTTGTTGCTTCCAGCGTTGAAAGTGTTTATGCGTTTTCCTTAGCTTCATATGGGTGTCTATCCTCGTGGTCGGGTGTCTTAGATAGTTTCGGGCAGTAGGGACGGATGTGACCTGGTTCTCCGCATTTGTAACATACATTAGTTTTCCTTCTACATTCATCCTCTGTATGTCCAGTCTTCTTGCAGAAGTTACAGTGGAGTGTCTTCTTAGAATGGCGTTTTCTTAAGTGCTTTTTGTTGTTGCAGGTAGGCTGTACGATTGCCGATTCCATTCCTTTGTCCTTACATGATTTGTCGGTATGGAATTCCTTATAAGAGTAACTATAAGTTGTGGGTTTCTTTCGTTTGGAAGATGGATTTTTGATGCAAACATCATGACTCCATGGATACTAGGGTTAGGTTTGAAGTGATGAGGATGCCTACAGTGGGTAGTAGGGTTCTCGTTTATGGGCACCGAAGTTTTAATAGCTTCAATGATCGAAGGTATGGCATTCGATATTCCTTGAGCTATTATATTCTCCACAATATTTTTATCCAAAGAGTTTTCATTACCAGCCTGAATTTCTTGATTACATGTCATTTCCTTTGACATCTGAATTACAAACATGTTCAGATATAATTATCACAGAACTGAGCATTTATACAGGCACCTTCAGCACAATTATAGTCATAGCCATCAGTATTATGCATTGATAGATATATATATATACATATATATTATATTTTAACATTTTCTTTTACTATATATCTTATCAAAATATAAAGATAATGTATATATTATATTATGTGTTGTTTCTTTCTTTGGTGTATTAGCTTTTCTCTAAATTGTCTTAATTCAACTATATTTCCAGAGCTCATGAGCTCATGACTGGATAGGTATTCAGAAAATAATGGTAAGAGCTTTATATGAAATTCTGAGATTCTTCGTCATTGAAGCACTATTTTTTTTCAAGAGGTGGTGCTAGTACAGATATTCTTTAAGGTATCTTTTAAAGTAAAGTTGGGTATCAAAATAGGTTTTGAGTAAACATGTAGGTTTGTTTCTTCTGTTATATATAAGCTTGTCCTTCTACACAAGATATTCTTATATTGTAGATATTATCAAGAAAATTGTGTCTTGCATATACATACGTATAAAGTTTTTAAATTTTTTGTAATATAATACCAAGTTATAGGAATTCAATTACATAACTAGTTGTACTAATTATTTTGTTTATTCTTATAACTTTGTTTATTCCTTTATATTAACAAAATAAATTTCTATCAGGTTTATTAAAAATAATATTTGGAATAAAAAGAAAATTAATCAAAAGGAATAATACAGATATGATTCTTCTGAATTCTTTTAGAACAATTAAATCTTTAAATGAATGGTTGACTTATTTTGGTTATAACATATCTAGAACTTGATTCAAATTCTTAATTTATTATATCTATTTATTAAAGAATCAAAATAGATAATACAAAATAATTTAAGTATCGTTCTCATCTCAGAATACATATACATATGACTTAAATATAATTTAAAAAATGAATTAAACTTTATCAAATGATAAAAAATGTTTCTCCCTCTAGATATTATTAATGACATAGTAAGTACAAACTTTTATTTTATGGATAAAATATCATTAGTACAAATTATATATATATATATACATATATCTATATATATATATATATAGATATATGTATGTATGTATATATATATATATATCTGACTTACATATAATTTAAAAAAATAGGTTTGAGCTATTTCCTGTTGATATCTAGGTATTATGTATTAAAATCATTTACACAGTACCAAGTTGTTGTATGTATTTTTGTTTCATAAATATATTTTTTGTAAAATATTTTATATCTTCCATTGTATACGTATATGTGTTTAAATTTTAGAATCGTCGAACTGTAATAATTCTTGTTCATTATTTGTATAAATTAAATTAAGAATTATGTTTTATAAAATTCTTTTAACATAACTTTATTCAAGAGCCAAATATTTTATTCTTCCAAAAATATTATTATTATTTTAATTTAGAATAATATTTAATTTAGTGTAGTATATTAATAATAATGATGATAAATAATATATATTAAAGACTTTTCTTAAAGAGCGTTTGTGTATTAAGAATTTCTCTCGCATGTTAATTATCGACTATTCATATAATTTCTGAATATTACATAACTTATCAAATTTTGATCAATAATCTACATATTTAAATTTTAATAATAAGATAAAGAGTCATAAAGTGATTTTCAAAGTATTTTAATTATTGTATGTAAACAATGCTAAAACATTATATTTTAACAAAATTAGCATAATTATATGTTTTATCAAAACTTCTGACAAATACATATTTTTAAATTGAGTAAATCTTTTGGATATAAATCATAAAATATCCTGCTTTCACTGAATAATATTTTATATTATAATATTTCAATGATATCCTACCTAAGGGTGTTATTTTATATCTTTGATGAAGATATTAATATCAATATCGTATTATTATTATAATTTATTTTGAATTATATTCACATAAATATGTGGATACAGAATTTAATATTATTTTATGAATATATCCCTTTTTATTTTTTCATAGCCTAACATAATGTAAGATACAAATAGGAGTAACATATTCCGAGAATTTAAATGATATAAAATAATTTAGGTATCATACATATTATTTAAATATTTATATTATGATATTCAAAGCATCATATCTGAATTGCATTTATTTTATATTAATATTAACATTCTAGTATTATTATAAAATTTATATTGCATTATGTTCTCAGGGAGGGGATGGTTCAAATAAAAACCACTTTTATTGTGAAAACTCGAAAACTAACTAAAAAAAGCCTAAAAAACACACCAAATTTTTTTTTCTATTTTTTTATAAAAATCACAGGTTTTTATATATATAAAAAAACTTTTTTTTTCAAAAAAAATTGTAGTACACATACATATGTGTAGTATTACACTTGTGCACTGCAAAAACAAATATTTTTTTTGAATTTTTTAATATAAAAAAACCTGCGAAAATTGGTATGCAAAAAACAATTTGGTATGTTTTTTTTTTGGCTTTTTTAATTAGTTTTCGAGTTTTCACAATAACTAGTGGTTTTCATTTGAACCTTCACCTACTAGTTATTATGAAAACTCGAAAACTAATTAAAAAAGCCAAAAAAAACATACCAATTTTTTTTTGCATACCAATTTTCGCCACTTTTAGTATATAAAAAAATTTTCAAAAAAAAAAATTGTAGTGCACATGTGTAATACTACAGATGTGTAGTACACATACACATGTGTAGTATTTATTACACATGTGTAATACAAAAAAAAAATTGAATTTTTTTATATAAAAAAAAACTGCGATTTTTTATAAAAAATTGAAAAAAAAAATTTGGTGTGTTTTTTAGGCTTTTTTTAGTTAGTTTTCGAGTTTTCACAATAAAATTGGTTTTCATTTGAACCATCCCCTATGTTCCCATACATACATCATATGGATATGATAGATATATAAGGTATCACAAAATTTACTAAGACATGATATTATATATATATATATATATATATATATATATATATATAATACAACATAACTGTAAGATACAGATATGGGTAACACATATTGGGAATTCAAAATTCGTTAAATGACATAAAATCATAATAAACACATTAAGATTTTAGGTTCACAAGATAACACATAAGATATTTATTTCCTAACACAACATAAATGCTTAAGGTTTAGGTATTAAAAGAACAACTAAATGGCTTAAACAAGTGGTTTAGCTCTGATACCACCTTCTGTCACAACCCTCGACCCCTACCCTGGGAGCGGGAGCCTTGAGCCAGTCAGATGGTATCGGTGTTTATCAATTTGGCAGCAGAAATTTTCATCAGGACCGTAGTTAGCGAATATTTTTATCAGAGTTAAACACCAAAATATTTAAAATAGAATACTGGGATAAAACCAAATTTTCATTTTTGTACAGTTATAGGGAATAACCCTAATTATTGAAAACAATTCTCATTTTTAATTATGTAACTTTTATGGCCACTTTTCTAAGCCTTCAGTGCTCTCCAGCTGGCTTTATTGGCTTCACACTAAGTTACCTGAAACACGTGTTAAAAGATTTTATCAGCAAGAAATACAAGAAATACCGGCGAGTGAATCCTAGTTTAATCAAAACAAGTTTTATCATTGTACAGCATTGAGGGTGATCTCGCAATTACATTTATTTATATTTCTACTTTAATTACCACCCACGGTACTGTCAACCCGACTTGTGGTCATGTTACTACTCACAGTGTAGTAACTAATTTTGTATACAAAACCCCAACATACCGACGATAATTATAGAATACAAATACTCAATCACTGTTAAATATAAATTAAAACAATTGAGATTTTGTAAAAGAAATTTACAAAAAGAGGATTAACTCATATTGCTATCTTAGGTAATTTCCTGTGGTTTCCTAGTTACGATCAATAAATTTTAAACAATGCACACGCGTTAGTATAATAACCCAAATTTACAATAGTTATACCCTCCCCGAGACAGAACTCCAACGACTACGTCGGGCAGAGCCTCAACAGCCGTTACGGAGCACTAGATCAATCGGGCAGCGTATCTAATACGTTACTAGGGGTTATGATACTTACAACGAGGCAGATCTCCGCTAATTAGGGGGTATAATACCCGGGGATTACTTTAGCTATCATAGATTGAGAGCGAATAAGAATTTCTGAACGAATTCGACTGAAATGCCGAAGCCCTCCATTTATAGGGTCGTTCGGCCAGTTTCTCGCGCCCCGCGACGGAGACCCAAGAGGGCGTCGTGCCCCGCCAGGGTCAAAAAGGCGGCGTGAGGTTGCTGAGTCATCCCGGTTGTCGACGCGTGTCCTGCCACGTGGCGGCTCCGCGTTCTGCCACCATTCCCTTCGCTCGCGGCTCGCGATGGAGGAGGTATAGTCTGTCGCCCCCCGCGACAGACTTAAAATATTGTTTTTATTTTATTTTTATTAATTTAAATGTATTTCGGGCCTATTTCTCGTATACGGGGTGTATCTTGGAGCGTTTAGGGTCGTTTTTGAGGGTTGTTAAATTCTGGGTAACTCCTGAACTGTTTAATAAAATATATAATGCACTCGCATTAAGTAGAGTTACCCAATTCGACTTTATCCCTACGTCACGAGATAGAACCCCAACGTATTTAGTCGGGCAGAGCCTTGACATGCATTGGTGGGTCCTAAATCAATCGGACAGGGTATTGACTTAGTGATCAGGGGTTAAAACACTTAAAACGGGACAGGGCTTTATTATTATTATTGATGAAAATATTAAAATAAAAACAATTTCGGGCCTATTTCTCGTATACGAGGTGTATCTTGGAGCGTTTAGGGTCGTTTTCGAGGGTTGTTAAATTCTGGGTATAACTCCTGAACTGTTTAATAAAATATATAATGCACTCGCATTAAGTAGAGTAACCCAATTCGACTTTATCCCTACGTCACGAGACAGAACCCCAACGTACTTAGTCGGGCAGAGCCTTGACATGCGTTGGTGGGTCCTAAATCAATCGGACAGGGTATTGACTTAGTGATCAGGGGTTAAAACATTTAAAACGGGGCAGGGCTTTATTATTATTATTGATGAAAATATTAAAATAAAAACAATAATTATGAAGAATAGACAAAGAAAGTTGGCGAGAGAGAAGCCAGAGCAAGAAATGAACAATTGAAAAGGTGTAGTGGCCACTTCTATTTATAGTACATTGAACTTAACTTAGGGAGCACTCAAAAGATTCTTTCTTTAATTTGGCCAGCCACAGCCACGTAACCTACAAATTTCATTTGTAACTTAAAATTTATTATTATTTATTATTTTATTTATTTCTTTCTTTGACTTTCATGCACATCACACGTTCACTTTATAAATTTTAAATTCAAATATTTTGATTTATTTTATGACTAGGTTAGTTACCCGTGTGATACACGGGTCGAACTAATATATTTTGTAAATAGATATTTTTGATAAAACTATATGGAACCTTCAATAAAAATACACAAAAATGTTATTAGAACTAATACACTCGTTATATGCATACTTTCAATACATAAGTCACAACTGCGGTGCAAAGAGACAGCTTAATGGTTCATCTTATACCACTGAGACGACACAAGACGAAACTTTATAAAAAAAACTTACATATTAAAGTAATGAGAAAGTGAATTTACTATTATAACCCACGTACATGTGCAAGTTAATGTCGAAATTGATATACATTTTGTCGAGGAAAAAGTTCACATCTGTGACATTCGAATTGCAAATGTTCAACACATTTTAAATTTTAGACATGACCCGCCGAATTCATTTGTTGTTTTTGCATTAAAGTTTCTTATAAATCATCCATTTTAAATTTTTCGTCTAATACGCAATTTAAACCATCAACCACTGAAACAATAATTTGCAAAATTTAATATGCTAAACTCACAATATATGTGAACCTTAACTAGCAATTAACTTTTGGTTTGTGTGCTCTTTATATAAAAACTCAAAAACTTTGCATATGTATTACTTTAGCTAGAATCAATAATAATCTCATATAGATATCCAGAATTATTCCCATCCATATTTGAACCTAAAAAGATGAAAGAATACTGATTTATTGCAAGAATAACAAATATAAGGTGAAGTTGTGAAAACTACTTTCTTTTCCTTTATTTTTTGGACAAGGAACTCGGAAAGTACAATAGAAAAAAATCAGAAAAACGCACAGACCCGAAGATCTGATTACAATAATTCGACTACATCAAAGACAAACTCACTTTTCCCATGACATAGTGGGAACCTTAGTCCATTTCGACACCCAAATTAAAATGTCTTCCTTGATTAGCTCCCATTATTCTTAAGACGAATGTTACTTTTCCTTCAAAAATCTTCAAGTCCCTTGCTAGATATGCGCCAAATTGTTGCCAACACTATAGTATGAACTATTTTTATCCGGTTTTCTTGCTCCAGGGCTAGCAGCGAATGCATCCACCATGTGCTCCATATTATTGCAATGGGAAGGAATAGGAACCCTCACCCAAGCAAATATGTTCCACCAAATGCTTCTGGCAATCGAGCAATTAATAAATATATGTGTTGAAAACTCTTCACCAATGCCACAAAGTCGCGCAATTCAGATCCGGGACGGCATGATTTAGATGGCATGCTACCCGAAAAAGCTCTCCATGCCAAGTAGTTGGCTTTGGGAATTGCCCACTAGTTCCAAAGGAACTTTGGTTCTTCGTTTGCGTTCGAGCTCGCGGCACCTAACTCCATTCTTACAGCTTTCACTAAGTAACCTGTTTCATAGAAATCCTAAAATTTAACCAACCAAACTCAAAACGTTATAGTTTTGATACCAAAAAAAACAGTCAACCGTGTAAATAATTTAATACGCAAGCAACTAAGTTGCACGTAAAAAGTAGATTTCAACCAATAAGGCCACTTCAAGCATCAAAATAATCATATTTGCAAAAACATGCAAATTATTGTATTTTTTATAAGATATATAATTTTATACTTGTTTTTTTTAATCCGCCTTAGGCTTACGCCTCGGTTCGCCTCATGAGGCGAGGGGAAAACGCCTCGAGGCTCAATTCGGTTCTTTTAAACCTTGGTTGACATAACTATACACAACTAAATAGGGATGTTCAAACAACCGGGTTAGGAGTAGTACGATTTGGTCGAATCTGATGTCAACTGCTCGAGAAGTGCCTTTTTTACAGATTCATGAATCAAAAGTAGCTTTAAAAACTATCTTGCCGTAAAATGTATTATCGTAGTTGATGTTCTAATTCGGATTTTTCAGTCTCACTTGATAAGTTAAAAAAACGCACATCCAAACACCCCATTTAGCACATGATTATTTGATTGTGATTCCAATTCTTCAAGTCCCAATAATAACATTGCTAATGTCTAATGCACATCCAACCCCCTAAATCCGTAGTTTTTTTCTGGATAAATGTATGTTTATACAATGGTCTATTACTTTTAAGAACCTAATGGCCAGCAAGAACAGTAATAGCTTAAAACATTGTTTGGAAGCATTTATTGGCAGAAAATTACAAAATGAGTATATGTATTATGTTAAGTAAGCATGTAGATACTGTACAGCTGAACTTGAGCTTGCAGAATTGATCATATTATAATATATGTATATTAGATGACAAGATTTTCTATAGGTGGAAATATTATTAGGTTGGGCATAATGATTAAGGATTTAAGTGGTCAAAGTTTGTAAATTTAATAACAATTCTCGGATCCTTTAGAATCGTAGCAATAACTGCAGATGGTAGGAACATTGGTGAACTAAGTAAATATTGTTTTTTTAACCTTTAGTTTTGTGCCAATTATAATGTGTATGATTTTGATCCTAACATAATCTTGAAATGCTGTTAAAATAGAAATTAATTTGAGGCTACTTTGGTGGCTATTTGTAGTGTATAGTGTAATAGATAATCATTTACCTCTAAAAGAACCTCCAAACCCTAGCGAACATCAAAACCCATTGGGAAAACACATAATCAAGAACTAAATTCAACAAAATCAATCCAAACAATAATTGTATACACACGAATAACATATAACAGAAGAGGAGTATACCTTGAGATGGAAAATGTGAGAAGTAATTAAGCCATGGAGGAACTAGAGTGTTGAATTAGGGCAAAACTGCAGAGACCACAAACTTTAGATTAAACACATGTAATGCCTTACATTTAATCTCGAATACAATTAACATGAGTATAAGCACTTACCCCAAATTTGGCAAAACGATGAACAAATCTGCGTTTCGATCGGTCACGAGACGAACAATGGAATCTTTGGAGAACAGATCTGCGACTGTAGTCTGTAATATCTATTATCTGTGTTTGACGGCGACTGAAGGTAGGAGAGGCGGCTGAAGGTAGGAGAAGGTTTGGCGTTCGGGAGGATTTTTTTTTTGAACGGATTCGAGAGGATTTTGTATATCTTCTCTGAATCTTCTCTCAATCAGAAATAAAACCTAGTTAGAATGAGGCAAGATGACACGTGTTAAAAAAATCCTATGTGGCAGCATTGGGTTTAATTTTAAGAGAAAAACTTAAAAGGGTGGGCTAAAACAATGCCAAGTGTACAATCATTTTTATTTATAAGTATAGAGATATTTATTATTATAATTAATTCAACTGCTTCACTTATTTAGCGTGTATAACTTCTAAAATATAACGTTTTATAAAACAATGAATATGTCATTTAGAACGAGAATATTTGTATCTACATTTTGAAACAAGTTTTATTAAAAACGGTGTAGGTTCAAATATAATGTATTTTTATAACTTAATTATTAAACGGTTCCTAGACCCGTCTAGGTGCTTCATATTTCTAACAGTCAACTTACCCGTAGTCTACCCGTTTAATAAGTTTTTATATATTTTATTTTAATATAGAAAATAAAAAAGTCACGCATATACAAGCCAATTAATTATTATAATATTCCAATCAATTATATATAAACTAGTTTTTAAAACTATTTGGGTCGAATAGTTATAATAATAATAATAAAAATTAAACTAGTTACTAGTGATTAATAAACTTAAACAACCAATAATTCTTATATGATAAAAATGGAAATGTTACAAAAGGCGTGTCAAGTGCCACTAAAACCTATATTAATAGCACAAAACCTATATAAGACCCTAGTGTCATGTGTCATATTAAGTTATGTTATAATATGTGACAACCCGGACTTTCAAGGTTTGTGCCAGTTCGTTCGTGATCTTAATTTCTCATTATTCCTTTCCAACGTTTCCCTCTCATGTTAAACTTGGTAGACGATTGGGCCGATTATGCTTTTGGGCCGTCTATATCGAATTTATGTTTCAAACCGCACACACGTTACATTTGGGTCGCATGTGGACATCTTGGCACACGCATACACTTAGGATATCTTTGTGGATATCTTTGTTAGTCATGGATCGGAAACGCTATTATTAAATCACTAAACATATCTCATGCAAATTAATATTTATAAACTTACTAATTATTCAGCACATGGGCCGGCATAAGCTTAATTATTTGTTCAGCACATGGGCCGACATTAGGCTCCAATCAATAGCTAGCTGCATGTGATTTTTAACTAGTAGCATGTGATTTTGATTTATTTCATTAAGTGGGCTGCACATGCGGTGGTTGTTTGTTGGACCAAAACCAAACCGAGCCCACCTCCCATCCCCTTTAATTACGTAAATAATACATAAGGCTTCACAACTCTTTGCAAACCCCTACTTCTCTTTTTCAAGACCACGCACAGCAAAAGAAACCCCACATCTCTTTGGGTCGACGGCAGACGATACCCCCTCCCCCTTCGAGTTAGCAGCCTCTTTTCCGGATCAAAACGCGTGGTTAGTGATTTGCGTTTGTGCCAAACCTTTACTCGCTAGCTTTGTTAATACATAATCGTATTTGTGTGTTGGATTAATCGTAGGAATTATGTGTGATCTTGTTTGTATGTGTGCTTAATTTACAAGGAGAGTGGATGTGAAGTGTGATATATGTGTAGTAAATAGGCTCGGGTGTGGCGTACGTTGTCGGTTGAATTGTATCTTGATTAGGGTTGCATGTATATTAGATTCGGATAGTGAGAATATGATATGCATCTATGTATTAGTTGTAATTGTTACCAGCTTGTTATGATAATCAGATTGGGGAATTAATTGCATGAATGTTGTTTTTAGATGTACCAGTTAGGAATACATGTTAATTAATAAAATCATGTGATCATGTACGTATGAAGTATCAACCTGATTGGGTCATGAGCATGTACAGGAGTATTAGGATATTGATGATGAGAAATTGTTAATAATTGGACCACTTATTTTAGACAAAAGTCAATGAAAATGATGTATGGCCTTAAAGACTTATTATTAATTAAAGCTATATGGTTGTGAAACGGTTGTCATGATTGTGGTGTAAATTGGGTATTGATTGTTATTGAATATTATATGTTGTTTGATGAACTACTATTCTGTTTTGAAAACTTTTGGGTAGAATAACATGGGGTCGAGGGTTAACAGTGGGATGTGCCCAACTACAAGTTGCACATCCATCTAACCACATATTCTTGGTGCTGGGCCACGCATGGGTTGCACACCCAGATTGTGAATGTATACTTCAGTAGGGTCGCACAAGTCCCTTGGACTTCACTTTGTTTGGGCCGGTGTCTAGCTGGGCCGTACTAGTGTTGGCTAAACATAATAGGTATGCTTAATTCATAAATGGACATGAGTATAGTAGTGTTTGGGCCGAACACTGTTATGGGATAGATCAAACATGGACTAATGAATAAACTTGGATGCAAGCAGAATGTTTAATATGTGTTATTGATTGTTATTACACTGTGTGCAACATGTTGATTACGTGACTTATGGACATGTGAAACTGATTATAATGATAATTGTACTAGGACTTGATTGCTCAACTGTTAAACAAAGTAACTAGTCTTACCGAGCAAAACCAAGGTGAGTTCATCTCTCTTGAGCATGCGTCCCGGCGGTTGGGACAGTCAGTGGGTATTCCTGGGAGGGATAAGTCTTTTGGGTAAAAACGGGAATGTTGGATAATATACTCTTCCTATCACCTTTAAAGTCCCTCCGTGTTGTTTGGTTACCTGGAAGGTAACATGGTATTAGTTAGTAGCGCTACTTAGGTTTGGCAACCTCACCCCGTTCCTGGGAGGACGGGTGTTGAACTAATGACCAAGTCATGACCAATGCTTTGATAGGAGCATTGGAGAAAGGGCAAAATAATCAGAAGCCGTCTTGTATTGGGGTATTATCAACATTGTTTTCATCATTACTTCTGGAATTAACTTCAATGGATTAACTACATACTTGGTAAACAACGTTTTCGTAAAACTATGAACTCACCAGCGTTGTCTGATACACTTGGTGCATGCTCGCAGGTCGTTAGATTATATGGATTTGGAACTTGCTGTCTGAAGTAGCTGGAGTGGTCATGGGTCGTGCTGATTGGATACGAATGCTGAGTTTATTGATTACATACATTTAATTTGAAACAATTAAACTATGATTTTTTTTATTTTATTTGCTTCCGTTGAACATGTTGGTTTTCATTCAAACTTAGTGACGGTGATTTTCAGTAATAAATGATGATTTTATTTAACACTCGTGATTGGTTCAGTATGATTAGTGGCTCGTTATTGGTTTGTCACGCGCCTAACAGGGACACTCCCGACGTGGTAATTTTGGGGTGTGACAGTTTGGTATCAGAGCCACTGTTATAGTGAACTTGGTTTTAAAACGCTTTCATAAAACCAGACTATAACCGAACAGTTCTGAAATCGACCATGACACTCAGCTTCAGATTGCAAGGTTCGTTTTTTATTTACCTTATGCATTACGTGCCTAGCGTACACCTACTTATGACATTGCATATGGCTACACACTCAGCACTATAGTATGATTGATTACATGTAATTATTTGTCTACCTTATGATGCATTGTTAGTATGGCATAACCTCTAGACTTTTGTGATCTTTACTATCTTAACAACGTTCGTTTTGCTACTCGAATCTAAGGAACCTTTTGACACAAGCTAAGAGGAACTGAGATAAACATGCAAATTACATTATCATTATGGGTGCACACATAATAATAATGTGGGGTGCATGTGAGTCCCAGTGAGGCTTAGCAAGTGTGAAAGGGATTCTGACTCATTAATCGACATAACTGGGGATTCAACAATCTGTTGGGGTTATGGCGATGATTGACTTCTATTCAATCTTGATCCTTATTCTTTCCACCATTCTTGTGGATGCATGTGAATCTTTGTGTAACCTGTGATATTTTTTTTTATTTGCTTATAACTTCCGTAGCGCTAGTAGAAGTTCTCATAAACCACTCAACGACTAACTGGAACAGTTAAACCCATGCGGTAGTTGATAGGCGCAACTATTAGACCGAAGATGTTCTCGAACACAATGAGCTATCATCACGGGAATCCCTCATTATTTTTCTTTTACTCATGTAAGAAACTTGGTGAAACTAAGATTCTCATCAGAACCTGTTATCTCGATCTAAACCCTACAAGACTCTTAGTGTAAGCTCTTCGACATCAGCATATCAACGTAGTATGAAGAATCCCTCGTACACTAATACTTTACCCCTTGCACTTAACCATAAAATTCCCTTTGGCCCCATTATACTGCCTTGTGACTTATCGTTAGTCTAACCTGGTTTTCATCCTAACATATCTAACTCTGCAAACGGATTTCCATAAGAACAGTTCCATCATTTCAATATTGAATCTGAAAATGATGATGTATTGTTATCATCACCATACCATTTTGAACGCCTTTACATGCCTTTGTAATGAAACCTCTTGGCGACATATGTGATGTCCCCAGTACACCCGTCTTAGTTCAAACCTTCAAACTTGGTTGCATACATGTTCGACTAATTGCATACTCAATTACTTACATGGATCTTAGTGAATCTATTCTTATTCGCATACAAGCAGCTCGACGACTGTAGAGAACGCTCTGATTTAACCGAGATGCTACAGACTTAGCCAACTATCACCTTCATAGATAATTCTTCTTGCGCCAACACCCTCAAAGTAACGCTTCCATCGACTGGTACATCACTTTATTTCCATTTATACTTCTTGTTTGCGACCAGCTACATCCTCATCATCGGATTTGCTACTTTACTCGTGATTCTAAAACAATTAGATGGAACAGATTTATGATAACCGCGTTTTGGTATATTCTTCGCGTCTTATCTTGTTGTGCTAAAATGAATACCATAGTTCTTGCATAGCCCTGTTATACGCTAATCCTTGCTTGGCTAAATCACTCTCTACGAACGTCACTCGAGGAATGAGTCATACTTAAGATCATCAAGTGCAAGAACATAAAAATAAAATTATTACTTACGTAAGGTATGCCAAGGTCAAAATTCCCTCTTGTGTGAAAGCACCATACTCATGTATAGCTTCATCGACCTCTTTGTTCCATGCTTATCTCTCTTTGACCGAAGGCTGGTCATCTACTACAATCAACTGCGACCAAAATATCACGATCAATATCAACTGAAAATCTCTTTTCCCTCTGAACGAACGAGTCAAGATGATACCAGTCTGAAATAGGGATTAATGCCTAACTTGAGTTTTCATTCAATCGATTGATTGAATTGCTTGAATCACCTGTTCCAAGAAATTATATTTTCTTTCTCGAATTCTTACATACAATGGCATCACCTTTGATCTTCGATAGGGGTGACTGCACCAGTTCTGATCGCCGGTAGCGATACCATATATAAACATATATCTCTTACACTCACTTTATCACATTCACATATTTTGCTTCGAGAAAATCTTGGTAGTGCACCCGACACACGTGATTTGAGGGTTGAGCATTTTAGCCTGTAACAAACTACCTTAACACATTTCCAGTTCGGTTTATCTCGTCGACCCTTCGTTTATGATGTACGACATTCGCCTCAATCCTGGTAAGCTCTAGATATACATTAGATACACTTGCTTCGTGAAGTGTTGGCTACTTAATATACAACATCCATGATAACTAAACACTGCCTTTTTGCAAGTCCCCAAATTCGAAGGCGTATAGCTCACCCAAGTTATATTTAGTGCAACAACCCCCCCCCCCCCGGTCGCACATGTTAAATGCATCAGGCAATGCCATACAGATGTATGACACACTCGTATTTCAACTTTTGTGAGCATCTCTTGAGCTTAGCATAACTTGTCACAACATTCTTCATTATCAAGCTCCTATTAACTCAACTTGTGTTTCTACTTAAGAGCAAGACATTTTTAGTTTAACACAATTAACACAAACTCTATTACCTCAAACACTCATTCATGCATAACACTCACATAACGGTAATTCGGGGAATTACGGAATTACACATGGGTTGTACTCGAACGTTGATGAACAATTAGAACACTATTCCTGAGCAAATAAAGAAATATAACTTATGTGAATTTATATGTTATCTGACTTTATATGCTATATGACTTATATATTATTTAGTGAACTTTCGTGAAACCGTATTTAACTACGTGTTTAGTGAATTATCGACAAACTCATAATTGGAGCCTAGAGTATAATATAGCCTAAATTTCGAGGACGAAATTTCTGTAACATGGGGAGGATGTGACACCCGAGCAAAATCCGCAATAATCCTAATTTCCTCACTTCACTCCTCAGTTCCTACTTGTCAAATTTCGGGACGAAATTTCTTTCAAGTTGGGGATGATGTGACAACCCGGACTTTCAAGGTTTGTGCCAGTTCGTTCGTGATCTTAATTTCTCATTATTCCTTTCCAACGTTTCCCTCTCATGTTAAACTTGGTAGACGATTGGGCCGATTATGCTTTTGGGCCGTCTATATCGAATTTATGTTTCAAACCGCACACACGTTACATTTGGGTCGCATGTGGACATCTTGGCACACGCATACACTTAGGATATCTTTGTGGATATCTTTGTTAGTCATGGATCGGAAACGCTATTATTAAATCACTAAACATATCTCATGCAAATTAATATTTATAAACTTACTAATTATTCAGCACATGGGCCGGCATAAGCTTAATTATTTGTTCAGCACATGGGCCGACATTAGGCTCCAATCAATAGCTAGCTGCATGTGATTTTTAACTAGTAGCATGTGATTTTGATTTATTTCATTAAGTGGGCTGCACATGCGGTGGTTGTTTGTTGGACCAAAACCAAACCGAGCCCACCTCCCATCCCCTTTAATTACGTAAATAATACATAAGGCTTCACAACTCTTTGCAAACCCCTACTTCTCTTTTTCAAGACCACGCACAGCAAAAGAAACCCCACATCTCTTTGGGTCGACGGCAGACGATACCCCCTCCCCCTTCGAGTTAGCAGCCTCTTTTCCGGATCAAAACGCGTGGTTAGTGATTTGCGTTTGTGCCAAACCTTTACTCGCTAGCTTTGTTAATACATAATCGTATTTGTGTGTTGGATTAATCGTAGGAATTATGTGTGATCTTGTTTGTATGTGTGCTTAATTTACAAGGAGAGTGGATGTGAAGTGTGATATATGTGTAGTAAATAGGCACGGGTGTGGCGTACGTTGTCGGTTGAATTGTATCTTGATTAGGGTTGCATGTATATTAGATTCGGATAGTGAGAATATGATATGCATCTATGTATTAGTTGTAATTGTTACCAGCTTGTTATGATAATCAGATTGGGGAATTAATTGCATGAATGTTGTTTTTAGATGTACCAGTTAGGAATACATGTTAATTAATAAAATCATGTGATCATGTACGTATGAAGTATCAACCTGATTGGGTCATGAGCATGTACAGGAGTATTAGGATATTGATGATGAGAAATTGTTAATAATTGGACCACTTATTTTAGACAAAAGTCAATGAAAATGATGTATGGCCTTAAAGACTTATTATTAATTAAGCTATATGGTTGTGAAACGGTTGTCATGATTGTGGTGTAAATTGGGTATTGATTGTTATTGAATATTATATGTTGTTTGATGAACTACTATTCTGTTTTGAAAACTTTTGGGTAGAATAACATGGGGTCGAGGGTTAACAGTGGGATGTGCCCAACTACAAGTTGCACATCCATCTAACCACATATTCTTGGTGCTGGGCCACGCATGGGTTGCACACCCAGATTGTGAATGTATACTTCAGTAGGGTCGCACAAGTCCCTTGGACTTCACTTTGTTTGGGCCGGTGTCTAGCTGGGCCGTACTAGTGTTGGCTAAACATAATAGGTATGCTTAATTCATAAATGGACATGAGTATAGTAGTGTTTGGGCCGAACACTGTTATGGGATAGATCAAACATGGACTAATGAATAAACTTGGATGCAAGCAGAATGTTTAATATGTGTTATTGATTGTTATTACACTGTGTGCAACATGTTGATTACGTGACTTATGGACATGTGAAACTGATTATAATGATAATTGTACTAGGACTTGATTGCTCAACTGTTAAACAAAGTAACTAGTCTTACCGAGCAAAACCAAGGTGAGTTCATCTCTCTTGAGCATGCGTCCCGGTGGTTGGGACAGTCAGTGGGTATTCCTGGGAGGGATAAGTCTTTTGGGTAAAAACGGGAATGTTGGATAATATACTCTTCCTATCACCTTTAAAGTCCCTCCGTGTTGTTTGGTTACCTGGAAGGTAACATGGTATTAGTTAGTAGCGCTACTTAGGTTTGGCAACCTCACCCCGTTCCTGGGAGGACGGGTGTTGAACTAATGACCAAGTCATGACCAATGCTTTGATAGGAGCATTGGAGAAAGGGCAAAATAATCAGAAGCCGTCTTGTATTGGGGTATTATCAACATTGTTTTCATCATTACTTCTGGAATTAACTTCAATGGATTAACTACATACTTGGTAAACAACGTTTTCGTAAAACTATGAACTCACCAGCGTTGTCTGATACACTTGGTGCATGCTCGCAGGTCGTTAGATTATATGGATTTGGAACTTGCTGTCTGAAGTAGCTGGAGTGGTCATGGGTCGTGCTGATTGGATACGAATGCTGAGTTTATTGATTACATACATTTAATTTGAAACAATTAAACTATGATTTTTTTTATTTTATTTGCTTCCGCTGAACATGTTGGTTTTCATTCAAACTTAGTGACGGTGATTTTCAGTAATAAATGATGATTTTATTTAACACTCGTGATTGGTTCAGTATGATTAGTGGCTCGTTATTGGTTTGTCACGCGCCTAACAGGGACACTCCCGACGTGGTAATTTTGGGGTGTGACATAATAGAACTCTAGTGTTTGGATCTGAGTTTCTTTTAATTGTGCTTGTTTGATAATAATGAAGATGAAACAGAGTTAAATGCAGCGGAACTAAATGAAACAAACTTTCAACACACAATCAATGAGAGAATAAGTTTTAGCAAACATGTTTATATTGAAATCGAATGATTGTATTTGTTACAATAATCAATTCACAATGCATGCATGCACATAATCTCCCCCTCAGCCTGAGCTCACAGTGATTGTTCGTACAGAATGACTTAGTGATGAAGAGAGCTTATAGAACAGTACAGGGTACTGTTCTATTTATAGTACAGAACAAACCACTGAGCATCTTTTGGCTGACGTCACCATGAAAGTGACATCTAACCTCCTAACAACCTCTAACCACTGACTATTACAACCACTGATGACTAAACAACTGAATACAAACATAATACAAAGAATAAAGTAAACTACTGCTTCTTCATTCCACTGTTATAGCTCCAGCAGTGCTTTGTGTTTTCAGCAGTACTTGAACCATATCAGTAGATTGAGCATTAGTGCTTTGTCTTCAACAATCTTTAGGGATCAGCAATTGTTGTGAAAAGCAGTACTTATAGGTCATCAGACGTTAGGGCCACTTTCAAGGGGAAAGACTAAGTGCAAACAACTGCTTATTCTGAATCCACTGATCTGATCCAATTTTGGCTTTATCAACTGTTCCTTTGTAGGGTTCAATCCCAACAATCTCTCCCTAGAACAGATGATGCCAAAACTCTTCACAACAACTGCTGATCCCTAAAGACTGTTGAAGACAAAGCACTGATGCTCAATCTACTAATATGGTTCAAGTACTGCTGAAGACACAAAGCACTGCTGAAGCTATAACAATGGAATGAAGAAGCAGTAGTTTACTTTATTCTTTGTATTATGTTTGTAATCAGTTGTTTAGTCATCAGTGGTTATAATAGTCAGTGGTTAAAGGTTGTTAGGAGGTTAGATGTCACTTTCATGGTGACGTCAGCCAAAAGATGCTCAGTGGTTTGTTCTGTACTATAAATAGAACAGTACGTTGAGGGGGAGATTATGTGCATGCATGAATTGTGAATTGATTATTGTAACAAATACAATCATTCGATTTCAATATAAACATGTTTGCTAAAACTTATTCTCTCATTGATTGTGTGTTGAAAGTTTGTTTCATTTAATTCCACTGCATTTAACTCTGTTTCATCTTCATTATTATCAAACAAGCATAATCAAAAGAAACTCAGATCCTAACATCTAGCGAATAAGCGTCCTATAAAACTAATGTTTTATGACTCAAATATCAGGTGTCATATTACAGTGTATTGGAATAACATCACAATGATTAAGCGTCCTATAAAGGTTAAATTTATAAGTCCCAAGTGTCAAGTGTCTTTTTAAGTTATATTATAATAAAACTCACGTGAATAAGCGTCCTATAAAACTAATGTTTTATGACTCAAATATCTAGTGTCATATTACGGTGTATTATAATAACACCACAATGATTAAGCATCATATAAAGTTTAAAGTTATAAGACCCAAGTGTCAAGTGTACTATTAAGTTAAGTTCTAACATGACTTCGACTAGAAAGGGTCCTATAACACTGAACATTTATGACTTAACTACAACGTGTCCTATTAAGTTATGTTATAATAGGACCCCAGATGATCAAGTGTCCTAATACAGTACCACATAATGGAACACTAACAATTAAATGTCTTATAAAGTACTTTATTAGGATCTACATTTTAAGTGTCCTATTAAATTATATGATAATAGGACCCAAAAATCATTCATCCTATTAAATAAATTTCTAGGACACCGGTTTAGTAGAGTATTTTATAAAAGGACCCCAAAAGTTCATTAGTCCTATTATATAGTTTTTTAGGACCCTCTTTTACAAGCGTCGCACAAAAAGGTCCTAAAAAGCCATTTTTGTTGTAGTGTTGTTTCCTATCCGTGTTATTCATCCCCGAAAATAGCTGAGGGTTCCGATTATCCACTGGAGGCGGTGGTTGCTCCCCTCCGGTACTTGTAAACTTGGCAACATTCACCTTCAACCTGTTGTCTCCCATTTTCGTGTTGTGCATATTCTCCTCAAACTCCTTAATATCCTTCACGTTATTGAAGCTGAGAAATCCGAACCTGTTCCCTCTTGAGTCTCTCATTCTTGCTACGTAGATCCACACAATCTCCCCCGTATCCTTGAATAACTCCTCCAGATCTCTTGAACTACAACGCTCCTGTAAGTTTCCGACGAAAAACTTGGTCACATTCTCTCCTCCTCTCCCTATGCTCCCCATTCGACTGTTTCCAATTCTTAACTATGCTTTCTAAACTCTTTACCTCTTTGATTTACTTATCAATATTTTTATTTTATTGCTATTAAATATTTTATATTTGGATTTGGATGTTGATTATTGGTATTTTGAATTTGTTTTTAGCGTCTTCACGCTAAAGCTGCGGAGATGTCTTGTGTTGATATGTCCTTGAAGATGACCGTAGATAATTTGGATGGAGTTGATATCGCTATTTCTTTTGGACCTGAGAAGCATGGTGGTGGGTTTAGATATATTTCTTATGAATGACAGAAGAAGTTCACTAAGCCGAATGGTATCATCGCACCTCAGAAATGCACCTTTGTTTACTGTCTGGATCAAGCCAAAATGATTTTGAAGTAAGTCTCTAAGTAGTTTCCTTTGTTCATAAAGTCCAAACAGTTTTTGATGAAGTTGTGTGGTTGTGTACAATGGTAGTTCGTATGTTTCTAATGGTCTTTGTTTCAAGACAATAGTATATGTGTGTTTTGTTAATGGTCTTAGTAGATCCAACTATTGTGAATATCTTTTGTAAATGTTGGTTGTTAAGTTGGATATATATTAGTTTGGTAATATGTAAACTTTAGATATTAATCATGTGGCCTTTTGTATTAGTTAATATTACTTTACCTTTGGTTTATATTTAATGTTTTTACTTTTACTTTTACTATATCTGGTCATATTTTTTTAATTAAAAATTAAAAATTTATTTTTATATAAGTTTACTATAAATTTTTAATAATATTTGCTTTTCGATTTTTTTATATCAGTTTTTCCAAATGTGAAAAATACAAAATGAAAAACTATTATTTTATAAATTAATTTATAACCGGTATGATTCAATCAAGCAAGTTATTTAAATTGCTATTAATAATTAATAGGCGATTAAGACACTACTTTCCATTTTTTTTCCTTATACATTGGCTCATTTTGAAATTCAAAATCATAAATGTAGTTATTACACATATTTGACTATACATTTTAATTCTATATTCGTTTCACCAATCTATATCTATATCTATATATCTAATAAAGCAAACCATTGGGGGACACATGTCACCCATTGGTTGATGCCAAATAAGAAGCCACATAAGCATACATGTGGCAAAGCTCATATGCCACGATTGGAAAAGGCTTCTTTTGTACGCTTTCTCTCTCATTCTCTCTCATCTCCCATCATTCATTGTTCCTCAATCAAACACACTCACAATCGGTTATCCTCAGGATCTCAATCAATTTTGTGCGAAAATCTTCAACCGATCTTCAAGACCCAATAATCTACCATTGACGGTAATGTTTGATTTCGCTGATCTTTTTTTGTTTGGTTCTGTTTGAATGCTATTTTGTACTTTGATTTCTTAATTATTTACTGTTATTTGATGATCTGTAGAGTTATTTACATGATTTGAAGATCAATTAAGTTATTGTTTTTTTCTTAGGGTTTTGATAACCGATTTGATGTTGTTTGTTTATATGATTTTGATTTTCACCTTCGGATGAACTCATTGAATGCCGGCTGTTACTCATCAATCTTAATCTCGGATTTGATGTTGTTTTGTTTTAGACTAGGTTCGTTAGGGTTTTTGATAGGCGATTTGATGATCGATGAACTTATGTTTCATTTTTTGGGATTTTGATATACTATTAACTTAATTGTTTCTTGGATTTGATCATCAATCTTAATCTCGGATTTGATGTTTTTCGTTTTTCTTGGATTTTGAACTTAATTTCTATATAAAGTTCTTTGAAGAATGGAAATCAAGTTTATTGGTAATCAAGTCCTGTTGTGGAAGATTACAATCTTCAAGATTCTGTTTGGTATGTGACTAGCCTTAAATTATGTTGGATTATGCAAAAAAATGCAAGACATGGTGGTTGGAAAAGTTGGGTTGTTCTTCTCTCAGTTTGCAAATAATCTCTATAATTCAATTTTATACATTGTAATCAATTTCTAGGTTTTCTTGCTTGATTGATGTTAGTTTTGTTCAATTTCAATTTCACCATGTTTTTTTCTGGTTTAAATTGTCAGATTGTCTACCTACTCCAATTTCAGTAAATTCAACATGATAAGGGATGGCATGTATGATAAGGCAAGTTGCCCATATTCAATTCTATTAACTTAATTGTTTCTTCTTTTAAAAGCTACAGCTAAACCTCTTCACAAGATCCTCACTATGTGAAGCAATTCTTGAGTGGTAGGAAAAATGATATTCTTCTGAATATATGATGATGTTATTTCAAAATACATAGGTTGCATTTTAATTTTGTTATTCTTCTGAATATATGGCTGTGACCCTGTCTCCCGCCCTCTGTCGAACCCTAGCAGTTAAGCTTCCATCTTTATGTGAAGTATCAATCTATTAATGAAGAATCATTCTTGATTTTCCAGGCCTTAGTCATACTTGGACTGTGATGTTTCTTATCATCCAAATCAGCACCCGTTTTCATCAATGTTGGATTTTCAACTATGCTCATTGTTTTATCATCGGCAACACTGAAATTGGAAGTTGGGCGAACGGTTCAATAAGCTAAGCTCTAAGAAACCATTTGAAACAAGAAGAGAAGAAAACCGATTACTATTCTTCTCTTCTCGATCTTTAATTTCACGAAGTGCGTACTCTCTCTTTGTCTTTTATCAAGTAAGTTAACAATACTTGATCACCGTACAATCTAAAGATAACATCATTTGCCTGGATTGAGCATTCATGGATCAAAGTCTTGCCAATGAACTATATACTGTGGTCTATGTGCATTCTATGAAACATGGTTTCAAGGAACTTTTAATGCGCTTCAATTTTGCCATCGAAACCTTGTGAATCGTTCTACGACGATCAAAATAGGCAGGTGACTGGGTTAGTTAACGGGTCAAAACGAGTTGGGTTGGTTCTGCCAACCCTTAAACCCACCTTCTAATACATTTTTTTTTAATTTGTAATATGCTAAGGACAATCCTTATGCCAAAAATTTAGAAGACCTGTGTCATGCAGGTTAATAGCTTCTAGTGACACTGATATTGAGTTTTCTTTAATAAATTGAAGTTTTCATTTGAAGGTATGTATATATATGTATATATGATCCTCTTTTGGTGAAACTATTGTTTGCGGAAGAGTAAGGACTGGCCATCATTAGACTTCAGATTTCACCAAGAAAAAACTTTTTCTCCTCCCTCTCAAGCATCATCATCATCTGTGTTTGGTGTTTTTCTGTGAGTTGCAATCGTTAACATAATTTAAGGCATCATCATCTTCATCTGTGTGTTTGACGAATCAGGTATAATTTTGTAATAAGTTGTGTTCATATATCAGAAACAAAGGATGAAGATGTGTTGTCTATAGGAACTCAAATAATAGAGAACACCTGATGCTTTTTTAAATAAGAACTATGTATTGTATGCATTATTTTAATGGATCAAGGGATTATTTACTGATACTGTTTATGATAAAAAAATTTAAAAAGGTATAGAACCCATTTGAAATTGTCATTCAAATTTGTAGTGTTTTTCTTCAAATGGTTAATAATTATAAATAGACCCTAGGTTAGACACTAAAATCTATTTTTTAGTAGTTAATGTGTTGAACAAAATGTTGTTAATTGCTACAAATTGAATAGTAAAAATTATTTGTTTTGGATTCTCTTCTTTTACGACATTTAGTGTTTCAATGTAATTTTTTTCTCGAGGTGAATACCAGTATACAATTGTCCTAACACCTGCAATATGCATGTTTAAGCCACTAATTACTATTAATAATTATCAATGGGGTGGTGATTCATTAACAAATGCAAAACCTTTAAACGCCTGTGTTTGAGAGGGGAAGGTTTTGGATTCAAGTCTCACAGACGATAGGGATTAAAAGAAATATATCGTTAAAAAAAATTAATATTAATAATTAAAAAAAGAAATTGTCTTAATACTATAATATACCAATATTATAATATCAATTTAACGGTAACAGAAAAGATGTACACTGTATTGAATAATAAATTTGTTATTTTATGTTTGTAATAAATATATATAATATATAATATAGATAAAGGGGAGAGCTTGCGAGTGAAAAAAAATTACAAAAATCGTCTTATTACAAATATCTCATTTACATTCAATAATTACTAATTACTGAAAATGAACTCTATGTTTACAAACTCTTCCAAGTTATGTCCATTGATCCTAACTTAGTTAATTTTCAGGGTTAAAACTGATCAAGTGGACCTCACATGAGGTATTTTGTTCATTTTACCCTAAATAATAAAATAAATAAACATAAACAAAACTCACCTGCCATTCCTCTCTTTAAAAATAAACATATATTTCACATATCAAATTTTACCTTCAAATACCGGTACTGCATCGTACCAAAAATTTTCGGTACCGGTACTGATACCCAGACCTCACATGAGGTATTTTGTTCATTTTACCCTAAATAATAAAATAAATAAACATAAACAAAACTCACCTGCCATTCCTCTCTTTAAAAATAAACATATATTTCACATATCAAATTTTACCTTCAAATACCGGTACTGCATCGTACCAAAAATTTTCGGTACCGGTACTGATACCCATATTTGACGATTTTTGATACCCGTATTTTTTATATTGAAAGGACCGGTATCAAACTCATCCCTACAAATGACATAATTGGGTTGTACTTAATGAGTTATGACACTTATATTTCAATAATAAACTGAACACCATAATTGGTTTTAGTCGATTGCTGAACATAATTGGTTTTAGTCGATTTGTGTTTATAAACTCAACAAAAATCACACAAGACTACATGTTTATTATAACACTTGATAAGAAATGTCAAAGGAAACAAAATCAATACAACTTTAGCTCTTTTATAAGTAATAATGATATACTAATTCCATCCGTACATAAATCGCCAGTTGTCATCTGCGCCATTCTGGAACGTTTCATTGTGTTTAGAGAAATACATACCACTCTGAGTAAGCAACCAATAACATCGATTCATATGAAACAAATTCCGGCCACACATCATGGCTACTTCTTTGTCGAAAACGTTGAGTTCAATCTTCTTTAAAGTAGTTTATTGAAGTTGACTAAACCAACAATGGTATCTATTAGTCTCGAAGAGATTTCTACGAAATTTCCATGTAAACGTGTTTCCCGGTAGGAGTAAACCTGGTGAAGGTATATCACATTGATAGATTACAAATGGAATATCAAAATTAGTAATGTAGACTCTATATGGTTCAAAAAATTTGCTCGAAGGTAGAGTTTTGCTTATCGAAGAAGGGTCGAAACCGTTTACAATGATAGAAAATGTAACATGAGATAAAGAAAAAAACACCATTTCGATAACAACTTCATGGTTTTAAAGGATACTCAGATACTTCTCTGTCTCAAGTTATGCACATATATATAGAGAGGATTGTGGCTTGCACCCAAATTAATGAGTGTGTGACGAAAATTACTAATTTGTTATAATAGACAATGTTTTGGTGATAAATATGCCTTTAATGTTTGTATGACAATTTTATATTAACTTAATTGTTTTTTTCGAAAACAAAGGGCATCGATGCTTTAATTAATAATTTATTCTGTGATTCCAATAAATTCTTTTTTCATTCATTATTTTTATATAATAATTATGTAATTTATTCTAATAAAAGCGTTTTTAATGATTATTTTGTTTAACAATTATGTAATTTTAATGATTTTTTAGTATGTTGGATGCCGTTTGATTATTAACTTCCATTAAATTAGGCATTTTTGAGAAAAACTATAAATCTTAGATGTCCTATCATTTGTAATTTGTAATGAGGAATATGTTAAAAAATAAAGCAAATTATGTGAGTATGGAAGTGATGATATTTACCCTATATATTAATTTACAAAATAGTTTTGTATCCTGATTGTACATTTAATTTTGTGCAAGTTTGCACACCTTTATGTACAACTGAGTAAAGCACGTCTCATTTCATTTGCCACGTTTCATATTTCTTTAGACGTTTCATATTTATAGTTTTCTTCTCCGCCTTATACATCTTTTATTGCTTTATAAAAAGTAAAAAGAATAAATTATGTTGTAGGTGGCAATGAACCTTGACATCATAAGTTACAAATGTCAAAAGTGTTAGGAATTATTAATTTATATAATATAAACAATATCTGAATTATAAATACACATTTAATTTTCCATAATAAAATTACACTGATAAGCATCGAATATCAAAATAATAAAAAAGTATGTTTATGCATCTTCTATTGCTTTATAAAAAAAGGAGAAAAAAATACTAATATTGTAAGAGGCAATGAAGCTTGACCTCATAAGTTACAAAGGTCAAAAGTGCTAGGAAATTATTAATTTATATAATATTAACAACATTTAATGATAAACTAGTGAGATTCCCTCGTGCTTTGCGGCAGTAATTCGGTCGGTATCAGTTCGACTCGTTATGACACTGGCACTCAATATTCTAATTAAAAGAGAAACCCATACATTGATCGGCCACAATTAAAAACGAATATCGATACCAGTACTAGATGTTGTTTAGTTGATATCGGTTTAGTTTGTTTGCATTCTATAAATTGACACCTAACATATAACAACGCTTTCAATACCGACATTTATTTTATTGTTTTCTATTTCGACAAACTGACATTATCATTATGGTACATTATTATGGTTATTGGTTTCGTTTTTTTTTTTCATTTATACAACTCTTCATGCGACGATAAATGAATATCTGTACAACCATGGTGACTCTGAACCGACTAATACCGTTTGAACAACATCAATTCTGGTACCGGTGTTCGTTTTTTATCATTTCGAGTCGATATAAATCAACAAGTCGTTACATTTCGTCAAGAAATCGGTCGAAATCATGGACCGAGGGACCATGCAACTGAGACGCAGTCGAATTCCCATAGTCAAGATTTGATGGGAAGGAAAACGTGGCGCCGAGTTCACTTGGGAACTCTAGAGTGATATGAAGGCCAAATATCCTCACTTGTTCGTTGAGTCTTCCTCTTGAATAAATTACGGGAAGAAATTTCCTAAGGAAGGGGAGATTGTAACGCTTCGCATTTCTATACTTTAGAAACTTGTACTCACATTTCTATTTATGGAAACTTGTACTTGTAATGTATTCGTATGTCATTTCTAAACTTGTAATCCAAGACTTCGATCATAATGGAAATTCATTTTTATACTTATACTTGTTATACTCATATTTATACGCAAACAATCTTTAGCTACACATTTACATACAACCTAGACTTATCATACGCTTGAACCATCATTTATACGTTGCCCGGTACTTGCACGATACTTACAAACACGTTCCATACTCGAAAACATGTTAAAACATAAACTTTGAACATAAAATGTTAAAAACGTAGAAGTTCAGGGGCTAAAATGCTAAAAACCAAACTTGGTCAGGAGAAAGAGTCCCTCGTGGGGGGTGGGGAACTAACCCTTTTCCTATCGCGGGTGGCGAGGGGAGTCAATCCACATATTGTTGTTTCTTGGTTGCAGGTTGGTTACCTTTTTTCCACCTCTTTTCTTCCCCAATCACCTTCTAACTCAATTAAAATCACCTTCTAACTCAATTAAAACTCAAACCCTGCTTCACAGCTATATAGTCAAGCCTCCTACCCCTCCATTTCACTTTTCCAAACCCTCAACCACTCTCAAACCACTCTCACATTAGCTGAAATCACAAGTTTGGGCAATTCTACATAGGTTCAAAAGTGAGCTTCCATCTCACTTTTCTTCATGTTTCTTCATCTTTTCTTCTTCTTGAAAGCTTGGGAAACCTCTTTCTTCTTCTTGAAAGCTTGGGAAACCTCTAGGAATATTTTCACAAGTTTACTATGCTAAACTAAGTTGGAACATCACCATTTTGAGGTCCAAACTTTCTGTTTTAAAGTTATACGTTACAAACTTTTCATAAACTTAACTTTCTTGAAAGAATCTTGCACTTATCTTGCTCCTAACCAACCCTAAAGTTATAGGACTTGAATAGGGTTGATTCCCACGAGTTTAGAGGTCCAAGAACCTCCTAAACTTTCTGTTTTAACAAGGTTCCAAGCAACCTACAAGTGTTGAGATTATCCAAACTCACCACCTTCAACATGGTGAGACTGGTGATTTGATAAATGTGTGAACCATGGAAGCCTTGGCTTTCCAAACTATGTTCCACTACTTCACTTGTATGATTTGTTACCCTATCTTCATACCACTAAATCTTAAACAATTTCCAACAAAGGGAGAAGGCTACATCACGTCACCAAACACTTTCTATGTTTGGGATGCACGCATCTAGCTTGCTCACTTGGTTGTTTTAAGATTTTGTTGTTATTGTATTTTTATTTTAGTCTATATTTGTGACCAACTGAAATCATCAACATAGTTGATGATTTTGTACTTTGGTGAAATATATAATGAGGTTATTAAATGGATGTTTATCATCCTACCTCCATGCATGACCATACTTGACTAACCTAACATTTGGACTACTAACAAACTATATATATATATATATATATATATATATATATATATATAGAGAGAGAGAGAGAGAGAGAGAGAGTATAATGTACAAAACGGCTTAACGTACATAACGTACGCGACAAAATTACGCTAGTTCATTTGAAAATCACGCAAGTTATGAAGTTAAAACCCTAATCACGCTTTGTACATAATCACGCATAAGTGTGCATAATCACGCATGGCAAAATTGTTCAAAATATAATCACGCACGTTGTAAATTTAATCACGCATGTCGTAATTTCGTTGTGTACGTAATGTACGTTAAGCAGTTTTGTACGTTAACCTTTCTCTCTCTCTCTCTCTCTCTCTCTCTCTCTCTCATTATATATATATATATATATAGGGTAAGGTTCATGTGAGAACCACCTTTATTGCGAGAAAACCGCAAAGAACCAATGTGAACACAACCTAAAATAGCTAAAAAAACCTAAACCCCACCCCCCACCCCCACCCCCCCAATATAAATGCTAAAAACTAAACCTCCCCAAAAAACCTAAAAAAAACCTAACCCCCCTCCCCCACCCCAAAAATAACCTAAACCCCCTCCCCCCCCCCTCCAAGCTAAAATGCTAAAAACTAAACCCACAAAAAACCTAAAAAATAAAAAAACACACAAAATTTATTTTTAATATTTTTTACATTAAAATCGCTACTTTTAGTAGCAAAAAAAAAAAAAAAAAATTGGCTACTAAAAGTATCAATTTTTTATAAAAAAATATTTTTTTTTTGTGTTTTTAGCTATTTTTAGGTGTTTTTGGGTGCTTTCACATTGGTTCTCGCAATAAAGGGTGGTTCCTAACGGATCCTTCTCCTATATATATATATATATATATATAGAGAGAGAGAGAGAGAGACAGAAGAGAGGTCAGTTAACGTACAATAGGGCATATCGTACGATACGTACGCGATCATCCCAGCCGTACCATCCGGTGCGAATTCAATCTTCCACATGCGATTTTGTCCATCTACACACCCCATGCCATTTTTCACATTACCATGCTAGCCATGTTTTCACATGCGATATTCAATCTTCTACATGCGATTTTATCCATCTACACACCCCATGCCATTTTTCACATTACCCCATGCTAGCCATTTTTTCACATGCGATATTTAATCTTCCACATGCGATTTTGTGCATCTACACACCCCATGCCATTTTTCACATTACCCCATGCTAGCCATTTTTTCACATGCGATTTCATTACATTTTCAAGCCATGCGATTTCATTTGCCTTTTTATAACATGCGAAGATTGAATTCGCACCGGATCGTACGGCTGGGATGATCGTGTATGTATCGTACGATAAGCTCTATTGTACGTTACACTTTTTCTATATATATATATATATGTATGTATATGTATACTTATCTATAAATTTAACGGAACCTAAGACGCTAACCAATCCATGGTTTTGATGTCAAGAGGAATATAGTTAAAATAACTTGATGTAAACTCCTCATAATTTGGACTTCCAATAAGCCAACTTAAGCCTATGAAGAACACTATACCATGGTGTCCAAATTTGGGTATTTCGTCAAGATAAGTTTTATGTATTTTTGCTACTAAATAATCATCTTGCATTTTGCATTCCAAATCCAAACTCCGTCGAGCTCATACGCCTCATTCATCCTTGTAGGATAACTCAGCGGTCTCACTCAACTCTCAAATGCATTAACTCAAGTTCGTGGACTTACTACACAAACCGTGACTATCCTCGATAACATTTATTGTTTTACACACTTTGGGTGTGACATGTACACAAATATATACAAATCCAATACTCACTCACGATTAAACATATTTATGCAAATACTCTATTGGTTATAAATATTATACTTGTTACATTCTCATTACTACATGTCATGCTTAAACTTGTGTTCTATATGCTCATTAACTTTACAAACCTACCTTGACAACTATAGCGCTCTAGGATTAACTCACCGCCTGTATTCTTGTGGTATTGTTAAGTAAACTATTTTACGGCCTTGTCGTTTCAGCGACAAGGATACGCACGATTGCGGTATACTTTGGTTTGACCTATAGTTAACACATACTAGTATGTTAAATAACGATATATACAAATTGCCATGTTGGATATGAGACGACTTTCTAGACACTATTATGCTATGTATTCAAACTTGTATACTCGCCAACTTTTCTTGATTTTATTTTAATACATGTTGCAGGAAACTAGTTGATGACGAACGAAGAACATTATTTATGGTGGACTAGAAACACGCCTAAACTTGAATTTATGTTTTGTTTCATGTTGTTACGTTATTCTCTATGTTGTATCTTCCTTTCCAAAACGATGTATGTTTCCCTTTTAGTATGAATGAAATTTGAATTTGTTAATTATCGTGTCACACCTTGACCTGCAGCGGAATGGTACGAGGCATGATGAGTGCCCATAGCTCTTGGCACTAATCATTGTTACGATATTTAAAATATGTCCATTTAAATTGTCATATATCATATAATAATCAAAATTTTCCATACATTGTTCAAAAACAAACATATCATAAGATTTCCATTTAATTTCCTAAGGCCCAAACAAGAATACACAATCAATTAACCACACAAAACAACTAAATATAAGACTCATGACAATAGCGTGCACCAGTCTCAAGCCCCAAAGAGCGAGTCTAATATTGTTGGTGATACTAGGCTACAACCCATGGCCGTGGGGAACCTAGTCAGCCGTGGAACCACAAGACACAATAGCATGCAATAAACTTGACATCAGATAGCATATAGAATAATAGAATACACATGAGACGTTCACATAACAACACTTGATCATAGCATGTTAAGTAAATCAAAAAGTATAATATGATACACCACAAAATTTGAAAAGTTAAAAGGGTGGAAATGGAAGAGATTACTCACGGGTTGTGAAGAAACGATCCACGAGAATTACCGCATGAGTACACAAGGTAAAGCAATTGACCAAATCACCCAAAATAGATATAACAAATGTTATAAATAAACGGAACGATAAAATGGGTCTAGTGATCCAGGTTCTTGATTTGAGACTTTCTAATGTTGTTTAATTTGGTATTAATTTGGTGTTGGGAATTTATAAGACTAACTCGTAAAGAATTTATATACACACTACTTGAAAATCGTTAAGCGTTTAGTCATTTCAGAAGGAATGGATAGATTGAATTTTAAATAAATAAACTTTAGGTATTTATCTATCTCACTTAACACAAGACAACAACAGAGAAGAAAATCTAATTGGTGTATGAATATATATATATATATATATATATATATATATATATATATATATATATATATATATATATATATATATAAGGTGAAGATAAAAATAAATAAATAAATAAAATTTATAAGTTTTATATATAAAGGAATTGGGTAGTATTTTCCCTTGTTTAAGAACCTTGAAAATTAAACATATACTTTAGTTTATGACCGGGTCATATTAATAAACTAAATTTATAGATTTATAGCGATTATTAAATAAACAAAAATGCAAGTTCGCAAGTTCTTGGCTGCAAATTTCGTTTAACATTTTACCAACATTAGTCACTTTTTTTTTCTCTAAAAGAAACTATTTTCATAAAAACTAGATGATAGGAAAGGGTTTATGTATTTCTTTCTTTTGAATACAGAAGGCATGCAGCTACAGCTACAATTTTTATAGAAACTAGATGGTAGAATAGGATTAGTAAACTTCTTTCTTTATGCAAATGCAATTTTCATAGAAACTAGATGTTTAACCGAGAGTTTAAAATATATTTGTAACCAATGCTCAGTTTAATCTCAAATCATATGAGTATTTAGAACCCAAATCGATGAACATCAACGACTAATTCGACTATGATATTATGAAACCACAACACTTAAGATTGTTATGCAGAACTTAAAACAATTGCACAAGAATTACCAACTAGTTGAAACGAATGAACGACGATGAGGCGTTGCCGAAGGTTCAAAGTTTTCCGGTGGGGTTCCAATGGTGCACGGTGTAATCGTCGTAGAATTTGCAGGAGACCGATCAAATTAGACCAGTTAAACTAATGAACGAATGAAGGACGACTTGTAGAATCTGCAGGTGGGTAAACGAGAGGAAGGGTTCCTGTTGGTATCATCGTCATCGGAAACCCAGGACCAGTCGGAACGGATCGAGTTGTGACCGCATACACAATCATTCTCAAACAAACCACAATAATCACAATACTTCATTATGAACAAACTAACCAAACAATCTGCGAATCGATAGTAAACTAACCGAACAAACAAACTGATCGAACTTGACTTCTTATAAATACAATCTTGCTAATGTAGAATAACGTACAGGAACAAGGGATTTGGAACCGAATTTATATGCAGCAACAGGTACGTCTTGAAGAGTCACAACGTTTGACAAAGAGAGGTGACGTTTCCCTCATAACCGCTCGTGCAGTTATACAAGACGTACTGGTTCGTTATCTTCGGCCCAATCTGCTTGTTTTCCAACATTACATAAACCTAACGGACTCACTAATTCGTTCGACCCACTAGACATGGCCTCCGGCCCAAATACTAGACATAAACATAAAACAATAAACTGTTTGACCCATTAACGAAACTAAAACAAATAATAAAGCTACCGGCCCGAAACCGAATCTCGGATGGACTTGATTATCATTAATCTTCATTCACCGCCCTAAGCAAGAACATCCGAGTCTCCAGCCTTGATTACTCCTTGCGGTTGTTGGTGACCTCTATCTTGACCACCACTTCATCGTCACTTGATTCTTCGAGCCAACCGCCGTTGTTGCTTGAGTTTCCAGCCATGACGTTTGCCTTTTTCCCACGCTCTTTCCTCATGTAGTCGAAGTACCATTCAACTAGTTCCAAGTAGTAGATGTAGGCAACCTTGACTTCATATGCATCATCCGGTTCATAACCATATTTGGCCGCGATCACATCCCATAAGTTCTTTTCCATTACTTCCTTGAATCTTCCGTTATGCTTTACAATTCGATGTAATAAGATGAGACTAAGATCTCGGCCATCAATCAACTCGGGTGGCATTGCCTTTTCACATACGATTCCAAGAAAATCCGTAATAAACCAAATCAAGATCTCTTCGAATGGAGCATCGAAAAACCTTTGGTGATTCTTTAATTCTTCGTGCAAAGTTATGAGATCTCCCAGTTCTACACAACTTTCCATAATCATGTTCCTTTCGATAACGTCTTCCTCGAGTTGTGAAAGAATTAACGCTCGTTCCCGGAGCGTTTCTTTTGATTCACGCGGATTATCCTTTTCACCTTCGATGTAAATTAAAAGCGCCTTCTTTGCTTTCTTGGAATACACGATTTCCTTATTTCTTGCCCTCGAACTTTCACCGTACACCTTTGTGACAACCCGAACTTTCAAGTTTAGCGTTGTCTAACCTCGTAACTTTTAATCTGGTATTATTCCTGTTACACTACGTTTTTATCACACGTTACGGTGAACGCTTGCTATTTGTTAATTGTTAAACCTTAACGTAAACGAGAATTATTGTTTGTATGTTGGGCCTTAGATTACATTTGGGCCGCACTTGTTACACTCCCCTTCGGCCCACGCACACACACAAGTTACTCTAGGCCAAGTTACACGAGCCGAAGCCCAAACCAAGCATAATTGCACCGAAGTCATGCTTGGGCCGGGTAAAGCCCACGTGGGCTCGGCAGCCCTTGTTCCAAGTTATTATGACTCTATAAATTATATTGGGCACCAATTAGAGACCCGAACTTATGTATGCATCATATTCATGATTGGGCTTGGTAAAGCCCAAGTAGATTAGTAGATTGGGGCCGGCCAATACATCAGTGCATATACACACCTTAGGTAGCGTAATATGTTAATATCAATCTACCAAAAACCCTAGGCTCCTCCTGAGTTGCGCGATCGCAGTGGCAGAACCCCCCCTCATTCGAGTTAGCATCTCATTCGATTAGAGTCTTGGTTAGTAGTTCTTGTCTATTGTTATTTATACCTGCATGATAATGTTATATGTATTATTGAATTAGGTATGATGATTAACTATGTGGTTATAATATGTGATATTGATTATTACAGTTGTATGGTTTCTAATGTAAAGTGCAAACGATGTGTTTTAATGATGAGTATGCTATGTGAAATTGGATGTCGATATCATGATGTTGTTGTTCGCGGCTGGTAACGTGGGGGAAGGGGGGTGGATCATCTAGGAGATAAGGAATCATTGGGTTGACTAGAATAGGGATTGTTAGTTTCTTGATTACTAATTTGGTGATGTATAATATGTGATTCACAATAAATCTTGATGTTTAGAGGTCCAATAGAATTAATGTTAAATGATTGATAAGGCATGATAACTTGAATGAAAAAAAATGGCGGTTCATGTGATTATCAAACAAAGTGGAAGTCCATAAATGTTGTCAGTAACCTAGGAGATATGAAGGCCTTGCATGTGGGTGCAATTGAAGTAAGGTTGCATGGTAATCTATGTAAGCTTAGAATGGCATGGGTAAAAGATTAGTCTGACATGAAAATTAATTCATGGTGTTGACTTGAAATATATTCATGTGAAACTGATATGGATGTCAGATCATGTGCACCTAACTATTGAATCAATGCTATTATTGTTATTGTTGAACAAAGTTGCTTGGGCATTTAATTATATAACTTAGTATATTTTTTTTTTGAATGGCTAAACTTGCAGATTATGGGGATTGAACCCATGACCTCCTACTATTCTACACCTTATCTAACTCACCAACACCATTGGGCGTGTCCAAATCTTGGTCAAGTTACTGTACATACTAAATTAAGTATTAATATATATGAAGTGGTAGATGTTAAAGGCCCTAATATGCTTGTCTATTACTGTTAGGAATGGACGCCTGTTGACATGTGCAATCATGGTGTGTTCCTTATAATTGACGTGTTTCTTGTAATGCCCATTGTTGAGAATTGTGTAATGAGGTGGCCGACATTAGTGGGTAATTGGAAATAGATATGGGTAGGTAAATGGGCATATTGTACAATGGTGGTTACTCGACTAGAATGGGTTGCACATGCAACTGTTGTGTTGTTGGGCTATGTGATTAATCATGTTGTGGGCTGTTACTAGTTTAATTTGTAAATTAGAATTGACATTTGAACAATGTTATAAATAGATTTGGTAATTTAGTATAACCGCAATAAGTGGGCGCGAGCCGTTGGGCCACATGCTTGTAAACGAACCACACGATTAACTGGGCTTCATGTTTTATGGACTGTACATGGTCAATGAGTTATTATATAACATATTTAGAATGTCAATATTTGTATACGTGTACACTGTTTGAGGATTGAACGTGGAATATTACGTGCTGTGATTGTATGCAAACTGATTGTCGTGTGTAACTATCATAGGGCTTGGTTGATCACTTTGTTAAACGGGTAATTAATTCTACCGAGCAAAACAAAGGTGAGTTCACTGCACTTTTCTAAGCATGCGTCCCGGTGGTTTGGGACATCTGGTAAACGTTTCTGAAGGGAATACTGGGTAAACTGTTTAATTGGGATGTTGGTTATTGAACACAGTATAAATCATGTAAGACCCCGTACATCTACCGTGTTGCTGAAGAAGCAACGAGGTATTTAGTTGATAGCGCTATTAGGTTTGGCACCCTCACACCGGGCTGAAAGGACGGGCGTGAACTAATTACCTGGACTTCATGACCAATGCCTAGTTAGAGGCATTGGGGTTGGGCATTCTCATCGTGTACATATAAGACCCCTTACATCTATTCAAGGTTGTTGATACCTTGACCTCATGACCAATGCCTAAATGGAGGCATTGGGGTTGGGCATTCACATCTAGTCGCCACATACGGTAATCGAGTAATAACAACATCAAAACAAAACGTTGAATTGTCTTAAACACACATCTGGTAACTAAGCATGTTAACAAAACTTTGAACTCACCAGCGTTGTCTGATACACTTGTTGCATGCTCGCAGGTCATTAGGTATCTTGGATTTGGGAACTTGCTGTCTGGAGTAGATGGAGTGGTCATGGGTCGACTTGAAGGTTTCATGTGATTGATTATTGATAGTATACATTGGTTTTTGAAACAGTTTAACATTGGTTTACTATTTGCTTCCGCTGAACATGTTGGTTTTTGTTTAAACGCGTTGATGGTGATTTTCATTAATATTCGAGGATTTGATTTATAAACTTGTATTGGTTCAATGTAATTAGTGGCTCGTTGTTGGTACATCACACGCCTAACAGGGACTTTCCCTAGGTGGTAATTTGGGGGTGTGACAGTTTGGTATCAGAGCCACTGGTTATAGTGAACTTGGTTTTAAAACGTTTTTATAAAACCAGACTATAACCGAATAGTACCGAAATCGACCATGACACTCAGCTCCAGATAGCAAGGTTCGTCTCTCGTTTACCCATTGTACTGCATAACTAGTGAACGTTTACATATGATACTGCATGTGATTGCACGTTTAGCACAACAGTATGAATTCGTTACTTGCACGTGATATGTTATTGGTAGTGTGGTGTTTCCTTAGACATTCATGACTCGTAATTTGTGATGTTCCTTGCTTACTACTTGAGTTTGAGGAACCATTTGACATGAGTTAAGAGGAGCTGAGATGAGCGTGCAAATCACAATATTATTGTGGGTGCACACATAATAATAATGTGGGGTGCATGTGAGTCTCAGTGAGACTTAACAAGTGAAAAAGGGGTTCCGTTCCGTTATTTGGTTGATGTGAAACGCAACAGTCTATAGGAGCCATAGCAGTGATTGTCTCCTACTCAAACATGACCTTTTCACTTCTCTCTAAAACCTTTCGAATCTCGACGCTATCGAGCATTACCTGAACACCCATCTGAACGCCTAGCAAACTAGATAGAATGTAAGGTGCTTGTACGGACATCCCTGAGTTGGATGTCGCAGCGTCGAATGTTTGGTCGATACCCTTCTCACTCCTCTTCTTTGGTTGGAACTCAGTATATTGGCGCCTTAGATCCCGAAGTGCGATCACTTCTGTAACACTCTAGCAACATACCGTGTATTACCCCAGTCGACCTGCAAGAACAATGGACAAGAGGATAAGCGTGGTATCTCACTGACCTCAGTATTAGAATGGCTATGGTTACCAGCAATGAACACCAGCAAATTGACTTCAACCGAATCCTTAACCCTAGCCAGCGACTAATGGGAGTCAACTCCTACGAATCAATCGGGACATAAGCGATGACAAATGACGATAGAGTGGAATGTGTAACTTCCCACGCAGTGAGTAGTGCCTTGGTACGTAACACGGAACGTGAAAGATGTACCCTGTTGGTGAAATGTCATAGGACCCCATTACAAGCGACGACATTAAGGGCAACAATCACGACGACATTGAGGCACACGTAATCGTAGCTTGCAGTATGAAAACGAAGGTGCCTACGACATGGATTGGCCGTTGTTAAGTCAAGACGACACACAACCAAGGGAACGGCGACAGTACTGGAAATTCTCGTAACGAAAACAACAAACACTGGGAACGATGCTCGTGGAAGGGCATTTAGGAATGGCGTGGGCGACGCCAGGATAATAGCAACATGGTAGCTAGTATGGGTAGCAAATCGCTTCGTCTCTGTTTTGTTTAACCCAGACGCTTCTTGAAACCGAACTTGTTGTGGATCCAACTGACGGCAAGTCAAAGGAAACCTCCTATGTCCGTTGGGATGCAAACTCGACCTTGTTGGACAAGTGTTCGACATCGACCTTTCTCCTGTTATTCTTGATAGATGTACCATGTGAGGAGAAAATTTTACGTGTCCCTCTCCTTAATGGAGGATTGATGTCTGTTCTAACGCGTCAGGGTGGCGCAACGGTTAATGTCATTTCAGCAATGAAAGCCATGAGTGTCTATGGAGGGATTACCCTGCTATGTTAACAACTGTTACTGACGTAAAGCTAAGGAAAAGAGGATCGAGGATCCACCAATCGTTCGAGATTTCTCTCGGTGTACTACCCAAGGAATTTTCAGGTTTACTCCCACAACTGTTAAGCGGAATCTCAGTTTGATATCACGCCAGAGGCAGCTCCGAATACTCGTACTCTTACCATCTTGCACCAGGAGGGTTGCAAGAACTTTCATTCGAGGATTGATTTACGAGCGAACTATTATCAGATGGAAGTCCAAGGGGAGAATGTTGTTTTTTTTTTTACAGCGACTTATCTGACAAAAATTCGGCCATACGACTCTGTATTCCATGACCTTTGGAGTAATCATCACACCAACAGCCTTATGGATCATGTGAACCGAGCATGCTATTGGGTGACATTTTTAATCTTTTCCAGGAGGAAAGAACATCGTGGACAGCTTTCTATCTTATTTGAGAGCTCCTGAGGGAGGAGCCACACGGCGCGAAGGCTTGATAAATGTGACTTCTGGATTTGAGAGGTACGTTTCTGGTCATGTAATCGACGAGGTAGAATACATGGGATCTCGTTAAGATACATTTTGTTATAAATTGAGCGACGCCAAAGATCCCTCGACGGTACAACAATTCCCCGGTCTCACAAGATACTATCGCACATTCATCACATGATTTTCGAAGGTCACGTAGCTTAAATCTCTTTAGCACAGCCGGGTGCTGTGTTCGTAAAAAAAAAAAAAAACAGGAGGACGTCTTTCCAGCCTTGGAAACCCAGCACTACAATGCACGGAGCATCGTCTTTACCCGAGGGCGCGGGTGATTCAGTGGTATACCATTATGGTTCGAACCAGAGTCCCATTCATACACCGATGCAGCACGAGAAAATGATGGTTTACGTAGTTGACTTACAGGAAGAACTGCACGAGTTACGACCTACGGTGGAAGCCATGGTCTTTGGATTTAAGTTGGAGGCGTTACTTGGACGGTACCAAATGCATTACCAAGACCGATCACAAGGGCCTCCCGTATACCCTTGTTTCGAAAGGAGCTAAACATGTAACGACATTGCTGGATGGAGCTATTGGATGAATACGACCGTGAAACCTGGACGTGCACGAACTTTGCAGCCTGCTATCGACTCTAACATACCTGATCAGACCCGCCTTGCCCAAACTGAAGAACTGAAGGGAGAGATTTCTCCATATTGACCCATGCGGGGCATGGGGGAGCAACCTTTGGTAGATCGAATGATATTTGCTACTTCATGGGACGAATATGAACCTCACTATACAGCAACCTTAGGGAACTGGTGCAGGTGAAGCACACGGGCCTCGATATCCTATTCATCTGAGTTTCGATAGGATGTAATAAAACCTGAAGACCATGTACGGGTGACCGGGCCTGAAGGCCCACATAACCACGCATGGGGAACAAGTTTGGCATGTGATAAAATTAGGTGGGATATGAGCAACCAGAAACATACGTATGGAAATGAGAACAGACTGCCACGGATTTTGTTGCTAGTCTACTTACAACTCAAAACGGAAACATTATCACCTGGGTGATCATTGATGGACTCAAGTTACTAGCACATTTTCTTGCAAACAAGAAGACTTACGAGTCTTCACAGTTGTGAATGTTCCTCTAAGAGGGGCGGCGTTTGGGACCAGAGCATTGCTTACCGCCGTTGGATAAACGATCATAGAGGACGAACTCTCCTGGAACTCGAAGACATGTTGTGAGCATGTGTGTGACTGGCTTTGGTGCGGATTGGAAGGACTCTTACCTATGGTTGGGTACTACTGCGGCAGTTATCATCTTGGTAACCAGACAGCTCTGTTGAAGCATTGCATAGACGATAATGCCAACCTTCTTGTTAGACTACGATGGTTGACAACTTAATTACTGGTCCAGAACTGGTACTCGAAACTCTTGGGAAGGTTGTTTGGATCGGGAGCCGATTGGTGGCAACGCGTGATCATCAGGAAAGCTGATAAACGTGGGAAACGCTGGAAGATCGTTGTAGGCGATCGTACTGTGTAGAAAGTCTCACCCTAGGAGGGTGTGGAATGCTTGGGAAGCATGGCGACTTTAACTGACGACACAATGGACCATTCAACGGTCTGGGAATAATCGGGAAGCGTAACCTACAAACTCGAGTTACCTGACGAATCAGGTAACGTACGGGATGTCATTTAGAACACGTGCGATACCTTTACTGGAGAAATTTAGCGAACACATGGACAAGAAGTCAAGGTTCGTTAACTTAGTCAAATTCCAATCGTGAGTGTTCGTTGGGACTCAAGACGTGGACCGGATTTCACGTGGGGATGCAAGGATCAAATGAAACTCAAGTAACCTCAGCTCTTTCCTGTTGACTAATCAAATTCGGATACTACTGGTGAATTTCGGGACGAAATTCCTCTTCAAGTTGGGGATGATGTGGCACCTGAGGAAAAATCCGCAACAATCTTGATTTATCATCTCATTTCTCTGTGCTTACTTATCAAATTTCGGGACGAAATTTCTTTTAAGTTGGGGATGATGTGACAACCCGAACTTTCAAGTTTAGCGTTGTCTAACCTCATAACTTTTAATCTGGTATTATTCCTGTTACACTACGTTTTTATCACACGTTACGGTGAACGCTTGCTATTTGTTAATTGTTAAACCTTAACGTAAACGAGAATTATTGTTTGTATGTTGGGCCTTAGATTACATTTGGGCCGCACTTGTCACACTCCCCTTCGGCCCACGCACACACACAAGTTACTCTAGGCCAAGTTACACGAGCCGAAGCCCAAACCAAGCACAATTGCACCGAAGTCATGCTTGGGCCGGGTAAAGCCCACGTGGGCTCGGCGGCCCTTGTTCCAAGTTATTATGACTCTATGAATTATATTGGGCACCAATTAGAGACCCGAACTTATGTATGCATCATATTCATGATTGGGCTTGGTAAAGCCCAAGTAGATTAGTAGATTGGGGCCGGCCAATACATCAGTGCATATACACCCCTTAGGTAGCTTAATATGTTAATATCAATCTACCAAAAACCCTAGGCTCCTCCTGAGTTGCGCGATCGCAGTGGCAGAACCCCCCCTCATTCGAGTTAGCATCTCATTCGATTAGAGTCTTGGTTAGTAGTTCTTGTCTATTGTTATTTATACCTGCATGATAATGTTATATGTATTATTGAATGAGGTATGATGATTAACTATGTGGTTATAATATGTGATATTGATTATTACAGTTGTATGGTTTCTAATGTAAAGTGCAAACGATGTGTTTTAATGATGAGTATGCTATGTGAAATTGGATGTCGATATCATGATGTTGTTGTCCGCGGCTGGTAACGGGGGGAAGGGGGGTGGATCATCTAGGAGATAAGGAATCATTGGGTTGACTAGAATAGGGATTGTTAGTTTCTTGATTACTAATTTGGTGATGTATAATATGTGATTCACAATAAATCTTGATGTTTAGAGGTCCAATAGAATTAATGTTAAATGATTGATAAGGCATGATAACTTGAATGAAAAAAAATGGCGGTTCATGTGATTATCAAACAAAGTGGAAGTCCATAAATGTTGTCAGTAACCTAGGAGATATGAAGGCCTTGCATGTGGGTGCTATTGAAGTAAGGTTGCATGGTAATCTATGTAAGCTTAGAATGGCATGGGTAAAAGATTAGTCTGACATGAAAATTAATTCATGGTGTTGACTTGAAATATATTCATGTGAAACTGATATGGATGTCAGATCATGTGCACCTAACTATTGAATCAATGCTATTATTGTTATTGTTGAACAAAGTTGCTTGGGCATTTAATTATATAACTTAGTATATTTTTTTTTTGAATGGCTAAACTTGCAGATTATGGGGATTGAACCCATGACCTCCTACTATTCTACACCTTATCTAACTCACCAACACCATTGGGCGTGTCCAAATCTTGGTCAAGTTACTGTACATACTAAATTAAGTATTAATAGATATGAAGTGGTAGATGTTAAAGGCCCTAATATGCTTGTCTATTACTGTTAGGAATGGACGCCTGTTGACATGTGCAATCATGGTGTGTTCCTTATAATTGACGTGTTTCTTGTAATGCCCATTGTTGAGAATTGTGTAATGAGGTGGCCGACATTAGTGGGTAATTGGAAATAGATATGGGTAGGTAAATGGGCATATTGTACAATGGTGGTTACTCGACTAGAATGGGTTGCACATGCAACTGTTGTGTTGTTGGGCTATGTGATTAATCATGTTGTGGGCTGTTACTAGTTTAATTTGTAAATTAGAATTGACATTTGAACAATGTTATAAATAGATTTGGTAATTTAGTATAACCGCAATAAGTGGGCGCGAGCCGTTGGGCCACATGCTTGTAAACGAACCACACGATTAACTGGGCTTCATGTTTTGTGGACTGTACATGGTCAATGAGTTATTATACAACATATTTAGAATGTCAATATTTGTATACGTGTACACTGTTTGAGGATTGAACGTGGAATATTACGTGCTGTGATTGTATGCAAACTGATTGTCGTGTGTAACTATCATAGGGCTTGGTTGATCACTTTGTTAAACGGGTAATTAATTCTACCGAGCAAAACAAAGGTGAGTTCACTGCACTTTTCTAAGCATGCGTCCCGGTGGTTTGGGACATCTGGTAAACGTTTCTGAAGGGAATACTGGGTAAACTGTTTAATTGGGATGTTGGTTATTGAACACAGTATAAATCATGTAAGACCCCGTACATCTACCGTGTTGCTGAAGAAGCAACGAGGTATTTAGTTGATAGCGCTATTAGGTTTGGCACCCTCACACCGGGCCGAAAGGACGTGCGTGAACTAATTACCTGGACTTCATGACCAATGCCTAGTTAGAGGCATTGGGGTTGGGCATTCTCATCGTGTACATATAAGACCCCTTACATCTATTCAAGGTTGTTGATACCTTGACCTCATGACCAATGCCTAAATGGAGGCATTGGGGTTGGGCATTCACATCTAGTCGCCACATACGGTAATCGAGTAATAACAACATCAAAACAAAACGTTGAATTGTCTTAAACACACATCTGGTGACTAAGCACGTTAACAAAACTTTGAACTCACCAGCGTTGTCTGATACACTTGTTGCATGCTCGCAGGTCATTAGGTGTCTTGGATTTGGGAACTTGCTGTCTGGAGTAGATGGAGTGGTCATGGGTCGACTTGAAGGTTTCATGTGATTGATTATTGATAGTATACATTGGTTTTTGAAACAGTTTAACATTGGTTTACTATTTGCTTCCGCTGAACATGTTGGTTTTTGTTTAAACGCGTTGATGGTGATTTTCATTAATATTCGAGGATTTGATTTATAAACTTGTATTGGTTCAATGTAATTAGTGGCTCGTTGTTGGTACGTCACACGCCTAACAGGGACTTTCCCTAGGTGGTAATTTGGGGGTGTGACAACCTTTTTCTTGTTCCTTTCCTTTTCGAATTCCCTTTCGTAGTAATCTTCCAAGCATTCTTTAAATTCCTTCTTTTCTTTCTTGTAACCGTTATCAACACCAAGATTATCATAAAACGTGTTGAGATAATCTTGTTCTAAGTCAACCTCTGACTTATCTTCATAAATATCGAACCCTTTCGAGCGACTTCCAAACATCTTCTTTAATAGACATGTATCCCCCATTGTAACTGTTTCTATCCCTTGAAACAAAAGTTGTTCTAGACTTAACACGTTCTTGTCTAGACTAGGAGCGTAACTTACACATGGGATCGTTTTGTCTTTGCCATCCACCGGGACACTAACTTCTCCAATACCATGCACAAACGAGAAATCCTTCCTACTCTCGTTTGTCACTACCCCAAAGTGCCTCTTGAAACATTTGAACACATTCCGGTTTCCCGTCATGTGTGTTTTGTATGTAGGATCAACAACCCATATCGAATCCCATTTACCGCCACATGTATCCTTAACCACATAATCACTTTCAACCGGTAATGGCGATAAATTAATATACTTACTTGGGCAAATCGAGGCGATATGACCAAATTGCTTGCACTTGAAGCAACGAATTCTCGGTTTCCTTGGCCTTCCCACCGGTGCATTTGCCTTCTTACCGGACTTCTTCACGAACCCCTTTGGAACCATTTTCTTTGGAAACTTCTTTACCGGTGACTTCCCGGTTCGTATGGTTGGCTTCCCCTGCGCGTACTCATCCATTTCTTCCGCCGCCCGGCCGCACTTTCCACTACGAACAACATCTTCACCGTAATCGGTTTCAACCGATTTTCCCTTGTCTCCACATAACCGGTTCCCATCATGATCACAACCCTTTCCGGTTCCTGTTAAACCTTTGGCTTTGATACCAATGTTGGTATCATCGTCATCGGAAACCTAGGACCAGTCGGAACGGATCGAGTTGTGACCGCATACACAATCATTCTCAAACAAACCACAATAATCACAATACTTCATTATGAACAAACTAACCAAACAATCTGCGAATCGATAGTAAACTAACCGAACAAACAAACTGATCGAACTTGACTTCTTATAAATACAATCTTGCTAATGCAGAACAACGTACAGGAACAAGGGATTTGGAACCGAATTTATATGCAGCAACAGGTACGTCTTGAAGAGTCACAACGTTTGACAAAGAGAGGTGACGTTTCCCTCATAACCGCTCGTGCAGTTATACAAGACGTACCGGTTCGTTATCTTCGGCCCAATCTGCTTGTTTTCCAACATTACATAAACCTAATGGACTCACTAATTCGTTCGACCCACTAGACATGGCCTCCGGCCCAAATACTAGACATAAACATAAAACAATAAACTGTTTGACCCATTAACGAAACTAAAACAAATAATAAAGCTACCGGCCCGAAACCGAATCTCGGATGGACTTGATTATCATTAATCTTCAGTTCCAAGGCTCAAATGAGACCAGTTATTAAGAGCTAGTGTCGTTGATTTGCAGGAGACCGATCAAATTCTTGATGTATTTAATGGTGTTTAGAATGAATACATTTAGGGTCATGATAAAAGTTTATTTGGGTAGAAATGCTACAGAGTAATCTTGACCATCTATTAAATAATCAATGGCTAAGATTAAATAGGTGAAATTGAACAAAAAAAGAGGCGCGTGAGTTAGTTTGAGGGTATTCTAGTCCATCCAAGTCATTTGAGAGTTTTTAAAACGTTAATAACTTTTTCATACGGCAATATTTTTTTTTAAAAATGCACCATAAAAACAAGCGTTTTTTATCTTTAAAACGAGCACACTATTGCTATACTTTTGAAAAAAAATTCTAAAACCCAGATACGTAAAACGCAATGGATAGAACAACACACTATAACCCAGGATCTAAAACGCAATCGGGTTTCATATGGCCGTGATTATGTTTTAACATGGTCATGCCTCTATTCTAACATGATCATGTTTATGTTTTAGCATGATCATGTTCTTTGCATTCAAATTCTGAAGAAAAGGTACCTAAAATGCAATGGGTTTCACATGGTCATGTTTCTCTTTTAACATGGTCGGTCTTTGTTTTAACATGGTCATGTCTTTGTTTAACATGGCAATGCCTTTGTTTTAACATGGTCATGCCTCTGTTCCAACATCCAGGTTCTAAAACACAATGGGTTTTAACATGGTCATGTTTATGTTTATGTTTTAACATGGTCATGTCTTTGTTCCAACATGATCATGCTTCCCTTTTAACATGATCATGTTCTTTTACACTGCAGTTCTAAAACGCAATGAAACCCAAAATCAAGATTTTGCACTGCAGATTCTAAAAAGCAATGAAGTTTTAACATGGACATGTTTATGTTTTAACATGGTCATGCTTTTGTTCCAATATGATCATGCTTCTATTTTGGCATGATCATGTTCATTGTACCCCAGGTTGTAAAACACAATGAAACCCAAAATCAGTATTTTGCATTGTAGGTTCTAAAAAGCAATAGAGTTTTAACATGACCATGTTTATGTTTGAACAAGGTCATGCTTTTGTTCCAACATGATCATGCTTCTATTTTAGCATGATCATGTTTTTTGCTTGTAAAACGCAATGAAACCAAAAATCAATATTTTGTATTGTAGGTTCTAAAAAGCAATGGAGTTTAACATGGCCATGTTTATGTTTTAACATGGTCATGCTTTTGTTCCAACATGACCATGATTCTATTTTAGCATGATCAGGTTCTTTACACTCTAGGTTGTAAGACACAATGAAACCCAAAATTAATATTTTGCACTGCAGGTTCTAAAAAGCAATGGAGTTTTAACATAGGTTCTAAAAAGCAGTGTAGTTTTAACATGGGTATGTCTTAGTTCCAACATGATCATGCCTCTGTCTTAGCGTGATCATGTTCTTTGCACCACAGGTTCTAAAACACAATGAGTTTTAACGTGGTCATGTCTTTGTTCCAACATGATCATGCTTCTATTTTAGCATGGTCATGCCTCTGCTTTAACATCCAGAAGAACAAAAATGAAAAGAACTCTAACTAATACACAATGAGGTGAAAAACGCAATTGAGGTTTGGTAACCTAAAACACAATGAAAATAATAAATATCAAAACTTACAAAAGAACTTTGATTAACGATGGTGGACGAAGAAAGAACTTCGATACACCGTGGGGAAACTGGTGGCGGTGGATGGTGGAATGGTGGTGTCAGATCGAAAAACCCAACAGGTGGTTGAAGGTGGTGGTGGTTTTAGATCTAGTTTTTGGCAAGATGGTGGCGATCATAGGTGGTGGTGGTGGTGGTGGTGGAGGTGGAGGTGGTGGTGTTGGTTGTGATGTGGTAGTTTATGGTTTTGAAAATGGTGGATGTGAGCATACGGGGAAGAGAAATGAATTGCAGATGCTAGGTTTTTTTAATATGGTGAGTTCTGACCAAAATGCCCCTCCTTATGTGTTTTCATCTTTGCTACATGTCATCCTCTTATTGCTTCATATCCTTCCTACCCAAACTAAGTTTTCTATTTGATCTTTTCCCTACATTCAGGTATGGTAAATGGAAGATTTGAAGTTGTGGTTTTATTGTGGCCGAAAATTCAAAACGTGTAAGGTCGGGTTGAAGTGAAACTGTGGCGAGTCGAAGGGAGAACGAAAACGGGTCGCTAGTTCAGGTCGCGGCTGGGTGGAGAAGAAAGGCGTTTCAGCTTTGCGTTGGGTGGTGCATAATTCTTCAACGGTTCCGGTTTGATTATCAAAACATGCATAGCTCAGTTGGTCACGCGTGTGTATAATATGTGGTGGTTTCTAGGTTCAAGTCTAACTTGACCCTGTTTTTATATATTTTTTGAGTAAACTGCCATTTTGGTCCTTAAGGTTTGGTCACTTTTGACACTTTAGTCCAGAACTCAAACCTTTTGCATCTAGGTCCCTATGATTTCAAATTTATTGCCATTTTAGTCCAAAAGTAAAGTCATCTCAGATTTCTCCAAAAAAAACCTAATTTTTATCCTTTTCCTCAGGGGTGAAATGGTCATTTTTTTTATTTTTATTTTATTTAAAGACCCATTGTCTCTCTCTCCTCTCTCTTAAATTAGCAGAGATCCACCCAAACCCTCTTAAATTAGAAGAGATCCACCAAACCACGACCTCCCTCCTCTTCCCTCTCATTCTCGTCTTCTCCGGCAAGGTTCTCCGGCAACACCACACCTTCACCTTCACCTCCACCTTCACACTTAGCATGCCCTGTTTCCGGCGACTGGAAGCGTTTTTCTTTTTTATTTTCGGCGCCCCTTTTGTTCCAGTGATGTCGTTTTTCTGATGTTGATGACAATGATGATACGATGTTGATGATGATGATCTTGACAGTGGTGACGGTCGATTAGGTTTTGGTTTGTGCGATTAGGTTTTTGTGCATTGTGGTTGAGTTTTTCGGGGTTCGTATTTGTGTAGGTTTGATTATGGCTTGATTGTTGTTAGTTTTGATGAAATTTGAAGTGTGAAATGCAGATGTTTTGTGAATTGGCTATGATTGCATATTTGCATGCTCTGTTTACTTTATGCCATCAGGTTTTCATGTGTTTTGTTTGAATTTTTATGGTTTTGTGTAATTGTGTTTGTATAGGTTTAATCGTAGCATGATCATTGCTATTTTGGTTAAGTCTGAAGGCTGAATTTCAGATATAATTTCAATTAATAATGACTTCATGCTCTGTTTATTGTATGCGATCAGGTTTTCACTTGTTGTGTTTGAATTGTTAGAGTTTTGTGTTGGTATAGGTTTAATTGTGGCTTGATTGTTTGTTAATTTTGATGGTTCAGTTCTGAAATCAGGGTGAAGGGGAGTTTCGGGGGTGGAGATAATGGTGGAGGTGGAGATAGATGGTGGCGGTGGTGGAGATTGATGGTGTTGGAGGTGGTGATGGATGGTGGTTGTTTTTTTGTAGAAGAGATTCAGAGAGAAAGATGTAGAAGAAGAAGTGGGGGTATTTATTTTCTTTAAATAAAATAAAAAATAAGAAAATGACCATTTTACCCCTTAGGAAAAGGACAAAAATCAGGATTTTTTTTGGAGAAATCTAAGTTGACTTTACTTTTGGACTAAAATAGCAATAAAATTGAAACCATAGGGACCCAGATGCAAAAGGTTTGAGTTTTGGACTAAAGTGACAAAAGTGACCAAACCTCAGGGACCAAAATGACAGTTTACCCATATTTTTTTTAAATAAACATCATAAAGTCGTAAGATACATATAAGAAGATTTAGGTTCTGTTACATGTTACTGAGGTTCTCTAGTGGTTTGATATGCGTTTGACGGGTGTGAAGACTCGGGCTCGAAACCCGTCCCCCCTTGTGATTTATTAACTAGACTACACCGACCTTAATTAACGAACTAACAAGGTTAGTTTTGTTAAAAAGGTTCCTTATTTAGATATTAACTTGGTTAACTTATAATACTAACGTAGTTAGCGTATTCCTTTATTAGAGTTAACTAATTAACTTTCGGACTTGGCACTTTGGTCCCTCCCCATTACGCTAACCTTATTATTTAACCCGGTTAGTTATCCCCTTCGAAACACTTAACTAAACTAAATGGTAAGCTTTAGAAACTTTAACGTTTTTAGTTCACTTTTAACCGTACATGATACTAAACGATAATCAAATAATAGGATATTAAAAAAAATAATAAAATTTATTCAATATTCCCATTTTTACTTAAATTGAAAAGGGTCTGGTTTTGCTATCCGGACGGGTTTCGAAGACCCGATTTTTGACGGATGTTACATATCGTCACTAGTAGCAAGTTATGATGTCTCGAGCAATTGTGTTTTCGTCTCACTCCGATGTTTCCGTCATCGGTTGGGGTGTGATAGTTTGGGAAGTGAATGATGTCATTTAGAGTGGGAGGTGATGGTGTCGCTTGGTGGGTGTGGATAGGATGTGAGGTGCTGTCGTTTGGGATATAGAGGTGTTATCGTTTGGGGCAGTGTCGTTTGGGTTGGTTTATTTAGGTAGAGGTGTCGTTTAGGTAGTGTGGTTTAGGTGTTGTTGTTTAGGTAAGGGTAATATCGTTGGGTGTATAGAGTCGCTTAGAAACAAGTGTTGATTGATATATTTTATTAATTAATTTAATAAACAATAATATAAAACAATAAAGAATAATAAGATAATAATTATTAGCAATTTTATTTATCATGACTCAAATCTGGTTTACAAACGGGTCGGTGTAAATGCACTTTGTGTGATAAGTACAGGCTCTCCAAAGTTTAAGGGTCTTTTGAAATTTATAGAAGTTCAAGTTTGGTTAGAATAAACTTATTATGGTCCGAATTTATATGTTTTGATGTAGTAAGGACTTAGGAATTCCATCCTTGTCACACCCCGATATTTCCAGCTCAGCCCGGTGGGGATTAACGTTTTGTAAGATTGATATCGTCATGGTCAAACATACATAGAATAACACAATGGAAGTCTTGGAATATAAAATATTATTACAAAATGTCTGAAAATATCAAAGTATTTATTATAGACGAGCTTGTAATATCAAATCCACAGGTGGATCTTTACAGAATGTATAAAATGAAGTTTAGCAGACTTTAAGGCATCTTTAAGGATTTGCAAGATTCTCTATTTCGACACCGAGCAACTCCCAGCCTATTTCGAGTAGTACCTGTCACTTAGTCTTTTGAAAATACGTCAGTTTTCACTGGTAAATACAATTAACTAACTCTTTTGAAAACTTTTATGAAAATTGATTTAAGTGCACAAGGCACAACACGTTGGTTAATTAGCATTTGTATCTGTCAGGTGTATGCCTACACCCCGTGCATAGGTCGTGGCAATTTTCAAATGAAATGAGCCGAGGATATCCCGGACACGGTCGTATTAACCCCCAATGTTTATGTTATCTAACAAAACAGATTAAAACGGGTTATGTAAATTTATTAATCATAATCCGATTAAATGATTTCATACCCGACCAAGCGGTATTATTATAATACCGTATCCCAAGCCCGTATTAGGGAAAATAAGTTGAAAGTTTTTATCTGAGCTAAATACTTGATTCACAGCAAAATAACTCAGTCGTATCTAATCTATCTAAATGCAGGTAGCTTTTACCGGGTGGCTCTAGTCTGGAGTGATGGTAATATAGAACCAATTCAGAATGCTAACGGTCTTATTTAAGTCGTAGATGACCGGAATAGAATGTTATTTAGACCCAACAAGTATAAAGACTTGTATAATATGGGTAAACTAAGTACATTCTGGATTTTGAAGCAAAAAAGATAAAGTTAAACCCGTTTCGGCAAACTTACGTAAACTAGTTACATAAACCCATCTGAACGCGTAATTGCATAACGGGCAACCAAATGAACCATATACAAGTCCCTTATGTTACTATGCTTAAAATATGTTAATACATCAGTAGGATGTTAACACATATGCCCAAAAAGTATTTAAAACCAAATTAAGTCCCGTAGGGGCATTTTGGTCAAATTAATATTTATAAAAGAGGTTTTAAAGTAAACTGATATTATGGTCTAAAACATTCAATAAAATTACTCATTTTATGATGTTAAATCAGTAAGATATCATACATATGCGTGGTTTATCATTTATGGCCAAACTATGCCCCGATAGGGTATTTTGGTCATTTCACATATGCTGTTAAGGACATAATTGGAAGTCTGAGTTCATGACTTATACCTACTGCAATAATATTAAAATTTATTTATAAAATCAGTAGGTATCAAGTCTTAGGTGTTAAATATGGTTTTAAACCATACTATGCACCTAATTAGTGTAAAAGTCGATAATTGACAATGTTTAAAAATGTTTATGTGATTCTGAGATTTTGAACAGCCTTGAAAGTTTAAATATATTTTATTCTTTATAACAAATTAGTTGGAAAAGGTTTGGCATGCTAATCACATGTAAATCTCCTTTTATTAGTCAAAAGGCCATTATCGTCAATTAAAGAATTTATACAAGAACTCAATGTTATGGTTAGTATCAAATCTGATCCAACATTCCAAAAATTCCTAAAAATGATATCTTAATAGGGTAATGAGTTTGGTGCCAAAATTTATGTTTAAACATGCGTAATTTAATTAATAAAAAGTTTAATTTTTACGATATCTTGCATAACATTGTTTTGAGACCAGATAATCATGTCAAATTAATTTAGACATGCTTACATATCAGTACTTAACCTATTAGTATGCTCTCATATGCAAAAATCTCATTTTTAGATCAAAAGGGCGAAATGGGCATTTATAAGCATAATAACAGAAACTAGCATATACTTCAGAATATTAATGACTAGGTAATATAACCTCAGAGGGTTATACTACAACTTAATATGGTCCTAATGGAAGCTTTAAAACATAGAAGAATTAAGCTCAATCAGGTCAGAACTGAAAGTTAAAGCAAAAGTCAAGCTTTTGCGACTTTCGGTTGCGAACCGACCCTAAACTCAGAATTGTCGGGTTGAACATGCTTAAACATGTTCTAACAATAATTACCAAGTTATTAGAATGTTAAAATATAATTTATAACCTCTGCATTGTTAGTTTTGATTATTATTTCAAATTCTGACCAGTTTGACTTTTTGGTTAAATAGTTTGACCCGACAATTAACTAAGCAAACTAGATAATTAGGAGGTGCCCTTTTAAGGGATTAACACCTACCTAATTATGGTCACATAGCCATATTCTCCTCGAACAATGGCTGGACCATTTGAGTTTAAACCGAGGGTCAAAGCTATTTTACGTAACTTTGACTTTTCAATTTTTAATTAAGAAAACTGAACTAAAGAGGGGACTAAGACACTTACAAAGGGTCCTAGCAATCTTTTCTACTAAAATGAGCTTCCTTTTTGATCAGGAACCTCCAGAATGCTCAAGGAATGCTTGAACTAGAGAGAGAAGTGATTTTGAGTGAATGTGCAAGTGTAAAGGCTGCCCAAAGGAGCCTATTTATAGTGAATGGAGATCCCTCAAGATCATCACAGGTGTTTAGGGAAGTGTTAGGATTTTCACAAGTGTCCATGGTGGTTTTAAAAACCATCAAAAGCTCATGGAATTCGAGTTTAAGTGAAAGGTAGTTTGTTTGGAGGCCAAGGAAAGAGGAACCTGTAGCTGGCCAAATGTTTCTGTCAAAATGAGGCCGTCACCGCATGCGACGGCAACAGGTGGGTCGTCGCGCGACGCCACCACACAACACACCAGCAAACAAGTTTCAATCTTGGCACATTTGGTCCCTGCACCTTTTAATGCATGTTATCTTTCATTTTAGGCACAATAGGCCCTTGTAGTTAGTATGTAGATGATCTAGGGAGTATAACCAAACACCGTCAGGTCCGGTTTCGTTAAACATTCACCGAAAACACAAGTTTCTGCTCGCTGACGCTTTTAACCCCTATTCTTGGGAATTTGCGTAAGTAACACATAACGATTCCGAAACCTTGTGAAATTGATGTCACTTATTCTTGAGAGTATATTTGAATATTACAAAGCCTTGGGTTCGTTAAAAGGTCACTCAGAGGTAAGAATTAACATGTTGACACGTTTAACCCCTGTAGTTTATAATCTTTCGATTACTTTCACAAACAGCTTCTTATATCTAAATAATTACTCGTTTAAGAATATATTCTTCATGTGTGATCAATCAGAGGCACAAGTTTGGGATGTTGACATCTTTTAGTCCCTCTATATTCATAGTTTTTGTTTTTGACAAAATTAGTCCCTCATAGTCAACGTTTGACTTTCTTAGGGTTTATTACACGTGTCAACACATCGTTGGACACGATTTTACGAGGTGTTACAATCCTAGTCCGAATTTATTTTTATAGAGGGTCAGGACTTGTGGTTTGTCACAAGTCAGGGTTTGCTAGTATTGGGCTTTGGGCCCCTTTATATGTCCTCACTTTTGTAATCAGGACTTCTCCTTGTATATATACTCTTTAGTGATATGTTATATCTGGATATTTCTTTTGTGGAAAGTTTGTTCTTCAAGTAAACCCTAATCATTACCATTGTGTGTACATTGACGGATATTGTATGTGACGTCATTCATCATCTTCAGCATTCTCATTCTATTGTTTCTTGATCCAATACTCTACGGTAGTGGTTGCTAGGTGGATTCCGCACACCTGGTGATTGTTCTTTGAGTGTGATCCTTATGTAGGAGACCTTACAATCGGGTTTCTAAGTTTCGTTTAAGAATATATTCTTCATGTGTGATCAATCAGAGGCACAAGTTTGGGATGTTGACATCTTTTAGTCCCTCTATATTCATAGTGGGAGTCCATGACCTACCTTGAATATATTGCGTCAAGTGGGAGTCCATGACCTACGCATTTAAAGGCCATGGGTTTCAAAAACAAATTAATCAAGTTTCCCCCAATTCAAAATCCCTAGAGAAGAATAACAACCTCGTAATAATCACCAATGGAAACTCGTTTTTCTTCGATTGTGTTCAATGTCAAATTAGAATCGATTTCTCAGACAAACTTTGTGTTTAATGGAGTCTGAGAGGAGATTACAACTGAGTTTGTGTTGATGTGTTTGGCTATTGATGAAGATGGTTGTGTCACCAAGTATAGTGTTTTATCGCTGACATTATAGTGTTTTATGACTTTTTACACTTTTTAGGAAATTTGAACTTTGTAGCCGAACCCCACTCTACATATATATATAGAGGGTAGGGTTCTAGAGTGAACACTAGGTTGAGAATGAACTATGTGAACTAATCTGGGCCATTGGATTACATCATATAGAGATTTTTAAACAATGGCAAGATTGTAATTATGATGTTGTAACTTCCCTTTAAAATAATTGACAGAAGGGTAGTTGCATCTTTTGTAAATTGCATTTATTAAACAATATAATCAAAATCCCTAAAATCTCGCTAGTTTCCGTATATACAAGATACACAATTGTTAGTGTATACACATGTGTACAGTCTCATTAGTATCAGTTTATCCAAGACACACACATATTAGTTTATACACATGTGTATAGTCTCGCTAACTATCAGTTTATACAAGATACACAACTGTTAGTTTATACACATGTGTACAGTCTCGGTATCTATCAGTTTATACAAGATACACGGTTGTTAGTTTATACACATGTGTACGGACTTTTATACATTTGTGTATTATATTTAGAAATGGTTACATATGTGTATATTAACAACATAAGTATATTATGCATGCACACGAGTATATTCATATAAAAATTATGATATTAATGAAAACGAAACAAGTCACATGTATGCAAAAAATAAATAACTTCATCACATGTTAAAAAACTAATGCCTAAAAATAATTACAATTTCGATCTCAGAGAAAGTTTTCAATATTTATTGAAAATTATAAAAAGTGAAAAACAATATATTATGATATCTATACATACAGATAATAAAAGAAAAACAATATTCAAGTTAAAATTAAAACGAAATTTATGGATAACGAAATGAGTGCTACGAATATTTGGAAATTAAATAATTTGTAAATAGAATATTTCTAAAAAAATAATTGACAAAAAATAATGGTTTTGTCTTTATGATCTTCTCGAGTGAAAAGAATATTTGCAATAATCATTAATCAACTTCAAAATATAAGCTGAAGATATAGAATGATAATCTCGTAATCCATAATGGTCTACCAAAATTTAAAGCTCTTCAATTTCTTATAACTAAAATAATGGATAAGTTAAAAAATGAGAGAGAGTTAAGAGATCAGAAAATTAAGTGATTTTAATTAAACATACTTTGCTAATGTCAGTCTTACCCTTTTATTCTAAAAAAATGATCAAGGGCCAAGATTAGTTCAGTATGTTCACTATAAAGAAGTTGTTCACTCTTGAACCTAATGATATACATATATATATAGGACAAAGATCCGTTAGGAACCACCCTTTATTGCGAGAACCGCGAGAACCAGTGTGAACACAAACAGTAATACCTAAAAAAATCTAAAAAACACCCAAAAATTTTTTTTTATTTTTTTAATATTTTTTTGTAAAATTCGCTATATTTAGTTTACAATAAAAAAATAAAAAAAATTCAAAAGAAAAAAAAAATTCCGAGTCACAGTTATCCATGCACATGTGCATTTGTATCTTTTCTTTGACAAATTCCGTAATTCATTACAAATATTAGACAATTGCACTTTCATTTACACTATACACTACTTTTTACGTTAACAATATTAGAAATGCACATGTGTATCTATATGTATCAACATCAAATAAGGTGTTTCGGTACACTAATTTCTCTTTCATCTATCATTCCATCCATAATACACAAACATGCACATGTGCATTTTTGTCATTTCTTTGACAAATTCCGTAATTCATTACAACTATTAGATAATTTCTTTGCCATTCGTTTTCGAGTCGAGGGTCTCTCTGGAAGCAGCCTCTCTATCCCTATGGATAGAGGCAAGGTCTGTCTACATCCCACCCTCCCCAGACCCTATAAGTAGCTTTGCTATTTGTGGGATTTACTGGGTATGGTTGTTGGTTGTTGGTGTACCATATGTAATACAATACTTTTTACATTACCAATATTAGAAATGCACATGTGCATCTATATGCATCAACATGAAATAAGGTGTTTTGGTACACTACTTTGAATACACTTTCCCTTTCATCTATCATACCATCCATAATACACTACCATTACCTCCTACCATCCATAATACAATACCATTACCTCCTACCATCCATAATACAATACCATTACCAATATTTTCACTTTATTACATGTATGTAAACACCATTTATACCATCCAATCAACATATTACATCATAAATTGACAACTATAACCAAACCATCAACCACTAGATATAACTAACCGAAAAACATGTATATGGGCCTACTTCTCCATTCAAAATCACAAACTTTTTGTACCAAAACACGTTATATCATGGTTATACCTAATGATGCACATGTGCATTTTGAATATTGGTAATGTAAAAAGTAGTGTATTATGAATGGTATTGTAAATTAAAGTGCAATTGTCTATTCCTGATAACGTATTACCGAATTTGTCGAAGTAATGATATATATGCACATGTGCATGGGTAACTGTTAACCGAAAAAAAAAAACGTTTTTTTTTATGGTGACGAAATATAGCGAATTTTTTAGGAAAAAATATTAAAAAAAATAAAAAAAAATTTTGAGTGCTTTTTTGATTTTTTTTTGATTTTATTTTGTGTTCACATTGGTTCTCGCGGTTCTCGCAATAAGGGTGGTTCTCGCATGAACCTTACCCTATATACATATACATATATATATATATATATATATGTATATGTATATAATGTAAGTATCTATGGAAAACCCATTTAATCTAGAAAACTTGGGAAACCTAGATTGTGTGGACATGATTCATCCACATAATCTCTTTTAAACACATGTTCAAAGGGCAATTTGGTCATTTTATTGAAGCCATCACTTCAACCTTTCCCATCCCATCAAAGGTACCTTTCCCAGCCATCAATCCATCACCTTTTTAGTCAAAAACCAACCCCAAATTTCAAACCCCCCATTTTCTTTCTACCTCAATTGTTTCTCTCTCAACATTCAAACCCCCAAAACCCACCGGAGAAGAAGAAGAAAACACTGCAGATCCAAACATTGCTGACGATCATTTGAGCACAAAATTGTACGACGATCATTGGAGAAACAAGAAAAAACGACGGTGATTTTCGTTTGGAGGAAAACCCTAGATATGAGAGCCACATTTCGGTTGTTATCATTCGGTAAATGTCACCGGAAATGGAAGAAATCAAGAAGCAACTGCAGAACCAAGTAAGTTTCCTCCGTTTTTTTCCGTTTTTTCCGATAAATGTCGCCGGAAATGTAGTTATTACGGTTTTTTTCCGATAATTGACGGAACAGACAACCATCTGTCTCATAGCTCGTTGATCGGTAGGTGTTTAGCTTCGAATGTCTCGAGTTTTTGCGACTTTTAATCTGATACAAAATTGTTAGTTGTTTTGAATGAGAGTAGAAATATGTGTCTTCTTGTTCATATCTGCTCTTGTGATTTTTATAAGATTTCAAGTAGGATCCCATGACAACTGTTATGTGCTTAATTGGTTTATTAGAGAGTTGGTTTTATAAAAGTTAGGATTGAGATGTTCACTTAGCTGAGATAATGCTGGATTCGAGTTTTGTTATATGCTAAGGATGTTGACTTAATATTCTTGGGGACGAAAGGTTGTTTGATGAACTTTTGGTTTGTTTGCTTTTTTGTTTGAAAACATGTTGAGAATAATGGACATAAACTGTGTAGGAGACTCTGCAATTTCAACTCAGAAAAACGGATTAGGTAACATGTGTTAAACCTGTCTTATTTTTATCAAATTAGGTAACATGTGTTAAACCTGCCTTATTGTTAGTTGTTTTGAATTAGAGTAGAAATATGTGTCTTCTTTTTCATATCTGATGTTGTGATTTTTTTATAAGATTTCAAGTAGGATCCCATGACAACTGTTATGTGCTTAATTGGTTTATTAGAGAGTTGGTTTTATAAAAGTTAGGATTGATATGTTCACTTGGCTGAGATAATGCTAAATTCGAGTTTTGTTATATGCTAAGGATGTTGACTTAATATTCTTGGGGACAAAAGGTAGTTTGATGAACTGTTGGTTTGTTTGCTTTTTTGTTTGAAAAGATGTTGAGAATAATGGCCATAAACTATGTAGGAAACTGTGCAATTTCAACTCAGAAAAACAGATTAGGTAACATGTGTTAAACCTATCTTATTTTTATCAAATTAGGTAACATGTGTTAAACCTACCTTATTGTTAGTTGTTTTAAATGAGAGTAGAAATATGTGTTTTCTTGTTCATATCTGATGTTGTGATTTTTTATAAGATTTCAAGTAGGATCCCATGACAACTGTTATGTGCTTAATTGGTTTATTAGGGAGTTGGTTTTATAAAAGTTAGGATTGAGATGTTCACTTGGCTGAGATAATGCTGAATTCAAATTTTGTTATATGCTAAGGATGTTGATTTAATATTCTTAGGGACGAAAGGTTGTTTGATGAACTGTTGGTTTGTTTGTTTTTTGTTTGAAAACATGTTGAGAATAATGGCCATAAACTGTGTAGGAGACTGTGCAATTTCAACTCAGAAAAACAGATTAGGTAACATGTGTTAAACCTGTCTTATTTTTATCAAGTTAGGTAACATGTGTTAAACCTGCCTTATTGTTAGTTGTTTTGAATGAGAGTAGAAATATGTGTTTTCTTGTTCATATCTGATGTTATCTGATGTTGTGATTTTTTATAAGATTTCAAGTAGTATCCCATGATAACTGTTATGTGCTTAATTGGTTTATTAGGGAGTTGGTTTTATAAAAGTTAGGATTGAGATGTTCACTTGGCTTAGATAATGCTGAAGATGTTACATATGTTAACATAAATAGATTCTCTTAAAATCAGAAGAAGTATTACATCTCGTAAAGAGGAGTATTGTTAAACGTAATATAACATTACATGTACCACATAACATCATTAAAAGTAAAACATAAAAATTTTGTTGTAAACCATTCAATGAAGCACGTAAACCATAATGTCAGAAAAGGGTAATATAACAGTAAATGTTACCCATAACATCATTAAAAGGGTAATATATAAAAATGATATGAAATGTATATACATCATAATTTATTCAAAATATCTCGTTTATTTTACAAATAAAAAGTCGTGTTTTTTTGTGGGATAATTAGCTACATATGTAGTAACAACGTTACACAAGTTACTTATAGTTACCCCAACCCTTTTTTAGACATAAAGGGGGGTTGCACATATGTAACACATGTTTGTAACATGTGTTACACTAGAGAGGTAACACATGTATGCCACGTTACACATGTTACATAGAAGATTATATTGATGTACTTGTTATGTTCATAGGTGAAAAGATGTTTTGTGTTCAAGATGAAGATGGCTATCAAGAAGCGAAGCCCGCCGAAGGATTACAATGCATCATCAGGTTTTCGTGGTGACGATTGTGTGTTTTTTGGTTGGCTGCTATGAGTTGTGAAGATGGATGTTGTTGTGAAAACCATTTTTAGAAGCATTACAACTATTGATATAAAATTCATTTTTATTTTCATTGTTGGTATGCCCATTTTTGGATGAATACGGATGTTGTTGTGAAGGCATTTTTTTATGCAAGAACTTTATGTAACATGTGTAACTGTGACGTTGTAACACATGTAACACCTATATGTAACATGTGTAAGATGGTTATGCATGTGTTACATATGTTACCCCATAGTGTAACATATGTTATAAACATGTGTTACATATGTCAGCCCCTTTGGTGTCAATTTAAACTTAGTAAAATTACATATGTAACAACATTACATGATCTAAAATGTCATATCAATGAACAAACAAGTAATATATGTAACTTATGTGACTAGTGTAAAGGGACAAACGATACACTTCATGTTACATATGTTACCCCATTGTGTAACATATGTTATAAACATGTGTTACATATGTCAGCCCCTTTGGTGTCAATTTAAACTTAGTAAATTTACATATGTAACAACATTACATCATCCAAAATGCCATATCATTGAACAAACAAGTAATATATGTAACTATAATATGTGACTAGTGTAACGAATTAAAGGGACAAACGATAGACTTCATGTTACATTGTTATTAACAATGTTATTAGTAGATAAAAAACCTGCAATAACGTAATTTTTTACATTGAACCCAGCTTATTGGTCATAAGTCTTATACATGGCGATAAGTTCTTCCAGTGTGATGTATGATTTAACAATAATATTATTGTATTGCTCGTTGGCATTCGGTGTCCACAATTTAGTGCCATTAGAAAATTCGTAAAGATGGTAACATGGAGTATGTTCTAGATCATCTATAGACATAGGGACAGATGTTACTATAAGTTTACGTGTGTTATGAACGTTGTAATACGTTTAGCACCCTTGGGTAACAAAAAAAGATCACACATGACACTTGTCGCCATGTTACACATGTGAATTGTGTGTGCACATGTAACATCTTCTCTACAACGTGTGTAACATCCTTAAAAGTTGTGTTCCTACTCTGCTTTATATTTTGTAAGTACTTATAGGTAAACATGTTTTAAAGATACAACATGTAACATGTGTTACACCGAAATGTTACACAAGTGTTTCTAGTTTACACATGTTACATCTTGTGTAACTCTGCTTTATATTTTGTAAATGTTTCCAATTTCCAGTTTAAACATGTTTTAAAGATACAACCTGTAACATGTAAGTACTTATAGGTAAACATATTTTAAAGATACAACCGTATCACCTTACAAGTTATATGTTTTGCTGACAAACGCTATGTCACACATGTTACACACTATAGAGTCAAACAACAGTATTGAACGCTGCTACACATTTCCCATTCTGTCGTAACATGTGTAACCTTTTTGGGGGTATCGATGTTGTAGGTTTATACAGGCTTAAAATATATACAAATGATCCAAAACTGATCATACATGTGTTACCGTATAGTGTAACATTAGTTACAAACATCTCTTACATATGTGCAGCCCCGATTTTTGGTAACAAAGGGGTTGAACATATGTAACACATGTTTGTAACATGTGTTACACTAGAGGGTAACTTTTGTACAACGTCAAAGGTACCCACCACATGCCCTTCATCTACTTCTTGTTCCCATTCTTCATCGGTTTCTCCATCTACATTCTTTCGCTTTATGGCCACCTTTTCTCGTATCCGATATTGTGGTTCTCTTTCTTCCTGCCAAGATCCCTTCTCGTTTGGATGCCACTACTATGGTCAAGTCGTAATAACACAAGTTACAGTCCAACATTTTTAATCTACTAATTAAAAAATAGTAGTAACATAACTAACACTAGCTACCATCTACCCAATTATGCCCTGAACTTGAAATCTCCCCAAATTTTGAGTTTTTATCTGCATCATTTCACACATAAAAAAAAAACTAAGTAAAACCACCCAAAAAAAGGTTACATATGTAAACAGTTACCATACACTTCAAACAACTACTATCCGGTGGAACCAACTCCCTTGCTACAAGCACTAAAAAAACATGTAACATATGTTAGCACAACCTTTCGTATTTGTTTGTCTTCGTATAGATTTTGTTTGTCGATGTATAGCTTTTGTTTTTGTTTTCTGGATCGCCTTCGTGGTCGAAAGGAAAGTCTTCCAAACTTCTACTATGACTTTGTTGTATCTGATGGGAAATTGAATGTTGTGTTTTTGGTTGAGGCTTTTGGGGATGTGTTAGCGTTCGATGCTACTTACTAGGCAAACAAGTTAGTAGATATATTACACCTAATATATGAAACGTGTTGTACATGTGTTACACATGTAGCTCTTAGGTTACAACCTTTTCTGTTACCTCAAAACATTTTGTAACATGTGTTACAGATCTGCCTTTTTTAATTTTCTGACAGTTGTACATGTGTTACACATGTAGCCCTTATGCTAAGGGGTATTGGAAAAAAATTATTGTTACTTCAAAACGATAGGCAATTCTAAGATGTGTTACACATGTTAGAATTGTCCATTGTTTTGAAGTAACAATAGGCATTTTAAAAAGATTTCTTTATTCTTATTTCAAAACAATAGGCAGTTGTAACATGTGTTACACATGTAGCTCTTATGTTACAATCTTTTGTAACAAACGTAAGGCGTATTACATGTCTTACACATCTAACTATTAAGATAAATGGTTGTGAAGAAATATATCTTTACTGTTACTTCAAAACAATAAGCAATTGTAACATGTGTTACATGTTTTACAGATCTGCATTTTTCACATTTCTGACACATTTACATGTGTTACACATGTGGGCCTTATGCCAGGGGGTTTGGGAAAAAAAAGATAAATTCATTGTTAACGATACGGAATTCTAAGATGTGTTACACATGTTAGAATTGTCTATTATTTTGAAGTAGCAATAGGCATTCTAACATGTATCTGCATAATGTTGTGAAAAAAGATTCCTTCATTGTTACTTCAAAACAATAGGCAGTTGTAACATGTGTTAGACATGTAGCTCTTATATTACAATCTTTCCTAACCAAGGTAAGATGTATTACATGTGTTACACTTCAGAACTGTTAGTGCATGCATCTGTCGACTTCATCTTGTATCGAGTCTTAGAATTCATTGTATAGATCAGGGCACGTTTTACGAGAAAATAGGAAGGTTTAGGATGTTAGATGTTGTTTTCGCTCCTAATGGTCATTTAAGTGATTTCGCCCGAAATCACATGTGTGTGATTTCGCTCCAAATGGTCTTGTATGTTTCGGGCGAAATCAGGTGACTATATATAGGTCACCTGGAGCGAAATCAAGTAACTGTTGCCTTGTATTCCATACCGAACTGCTGCTGGTGTGAAGACTGAGTGTAATTGTTGTCAAATCAATACAATCAGTAGTTATAGTGAAGAATCAGTTGTTTCTAAGTCAATTACTTGTTTTCCGCACCTGTAATTGATCAAAACTCCTCTGAACGACTCATTCGGGTCAGCATAACGATCCTACAAGTGGTATCAGAGCTGGTTGGAGGAGTTCTGCAGTTTACAGCCGTATTTCATTGATATTTCTAGCTTCTACACCTTCTTTCATCATTGCAGGAAGATTTATCAGACAAAACCGGACCAAATTCTCTCAGATTATTTAAAATTGGATATAGACAAACCCTTGAAAGTTTCACACCTAACATCAGCTTAAAAATGGACAAAAATGACCTCCGAGTTGATTTCACTCGAACTGGTCTTGTTTGATTTCGCTTGTAATCCAGACCTGATTTCGCTCCTAGCTGTCAAAGAGTGTGATTTCGCTCCTGAAAACATCCTGATTTCGCTTCAAAATTCGATCTGATTTCGCTCCAGATAACAGAGTTCTGATTTCGCTCCAGACTGTGTGTAGTGATTTTGCTCCAAACATCAATTTAGTGATTTCGCTCCTAAGGGTGTTTGCTACTTCGCTCGAACTGGTTATCTGTTAATTTCGCTCGAAAGCTACTGTTTTTTGAAAAACGTGCTGCCAAATCATGGATAACGATTTCTACAACGCGTTTGCAACTCCGTCTACTCCAGCTGTTATTGCTCAAGTCATGAATTTGGAAAATGAGACAGGAACTACACAAAAGCCCCCGAAACTGATGAGTATCGAAGAGTACTATAGGTGGAAAGACAGATTCGAAAACTGGGTTCAGGCAAACCATCTAAGGTCTTGGGAATGTATTCTGAAAAAATATGTGTTGCCATGAACAGATTTGCAAGTTATCAAAGAGTTATCAGAATTCAGTGATCAAGAAAGGAATATGTATAAAGCTGAGAAGATGATGATCAGTCTGCTACAGCAAGCCATCAAAGAAGACATCTTCATTCTGCTTCAGCATGACAAGACTTCAAAATCTATTTGGGATGCTCTTCGGGTTAAGTTTGAGGGTAGTGAGAACATGATTAAGAGCAAGAAGGCATTGCTCAAGAAAGAGTTTGATCTGTTCAGTAGTTTACCGGGAGAAGATACAAAGAAACTGATTGAACGTTATTGCCACTTAGTGCGATCCATGTCAATGCTGAGTATTACAAAAGATCGTGAAGAGTGGGTAGACAAGTTAGCCGATGCGTTACCGCAGAAAGAGTGGGGAACTTACTTGATGATTCTGAAGAATACCGGGGTTTATGATGGATTAACGATTTCTCAGTTTATTGAAAAGATTGAAAGTCAGGATCTGGAACAACAAAAGATCGCGAGGATGAATAGTCCAAGTGGTCAACAAGATGTAAAGATGTATTACAAAGGTAGTGTTCCAGAAGCTGAGAGAAGTCCGAGAATCCAGACTGCTTTTAGTGCTGAGGATTCAACAGAAAAGGTTGATCAGGGTTCAAACAAAAGCAGCAGTGGATTCTCTTCATTTTCGAGTGTTAATCCAAAAGAGTACAAGTTTTCACTCTCAAAGCACAAAAACTGGAAATGGTTATGTGATCCAGTGCAACATAGCTTTAAATCTTCCAGACGGCCAAAGTTTTTCGGAAGAATTCGCTAAAGACCACATGGCTTTACATGGTTCTGTGTTACTTTCTTATGAAGGACTAGTTGCAGGTCGGATCGGAAATCCTATGCTCACAAAGGAGGATTACGATCAGATAGACGCCAAAGAGATGGAATTAATGGATATCAAATGGTGTCTAGCTAGTGTTCTTAGGCGGGCTGAAAAATTCAAGCTGATTACTGGGAGAAATGACTTTCTTGATGCACATGTTTCCACTTTAGGTTTTATAAATCTAAAGTTACTTGTTTTCGATGCAGGGAGAAAGGCCATTTCAAGCGAGAGTGCAAAAACAGGGAAGCTAGTGGAGCTCAGAATCCATTTGGGAAAGATGAATACTACCGAAGCCATATATCAGCAGGTTGGTCAACAACAACAGCAAGAACCACAGGTGGCTCATGGTAGAAGAATCGAGGATTCAAAGAGAGCGTGTTTGGTTGATTTTAAATGGAACAATTACATATCTCCTGATAGCAAAGCCTGTTTAGTAGATCAAGATGATGAAAAGTTACCTGAAGGCTTTAGCTGGGATATGTTCGTTGATGAAAAGGGAAATTTTAAAGCATTCATTGCAAAGATTGTGAAAGAACCTGATATGTTTTACTGCATGGATGAAATCTATTGGTGAAACTGTAAAGTCTATTGCATCGGATGAAAGCTCAGAAAATGCTGATGAAAACTCACAGAGTTCAGATGAGAGTGTACAAAGTGATGCAAGTTCAGAAAAAGAAGTTAACTTTGATCAAACACCATATGTTTCTGATTCATCGGATGATAATTCTGAAAAATTTGTACAGTTTGATCAGTCACCAGTTGATAATAGCAGTGATGATGAGGAAGAAAAACATATTAACATTGCTAAATCTCATCTATCTCCTGAAAGTTTTCATTTCTATTTTGCAGATCGCTTGGAAGAACTGAAGGAGAAACGAGCTGCAAAAGAACAACAACAAATGAAATCTGAAGATGTTGTTCAAAATGAGAATGTTGAAAGAGTTGCTGAGAAGATAGTTGAGACTAAGCAAGTGAAAGAAGAAGAAAAGGTGATTGAAGCAGAGAAAGTGATCGAAGTTGAAAATATCATAGAAGTTGAAAAGATTGTGGAAGTCATCAAGCCTTGCTTAAAGTGTCTTGAAGCTTGCAAGGAATGTGCAGCTAAAGACGAGATGATAACTGAGTATGAAAAGAAGAAGGAGCAGTTATTGTTCAATCTCAATTATGTGAAAGAATCTTATGATGTTTTGAACAGAATAGTGACTGGTCTTTAAAAGACAAACTCAGAGGGGCTCATGCGAGAACCACCCTTATTGTGAGAACCTTGAGAACCAATGTGAACACAACCTAAAATAGCTAAAAAAACCTAAAAAAACCTAACCCCCACCCCCCCCCCCCAAAAAAAAAAAAAAAAACCTAACCCCCCCCCCCCAAAGCTAAATGCTAAAAACTAAAACCACCAAAAAACCTAAACTCCCCCCCCCCCCCTCCAAAAAAAAAAAAAAAAAAAAAAACCTAAACCCCCCTCCCCCCCCCAAGTTAAAATGCTAAAAACTAAACCCTCAAAGAACCTAAAAAAATCTAAAAAGGTCAAAAAAAAATCTAAATTTTTTTTATTTTTTATGCTCAAATCGCTACTTTTAGTGGCCAAAAAAAAGTAGCGATTTTTATATAAAAAATATTAAAAAAAAAATTTGTGTGATTTTTAGCTATTTTTAGGCATTTTTTGTGTGTTCACATTGGTTCTCGCGGTTCTCACAATAAGAGGTGGTTCTCGCATGATCTTCTCCCTATATATATATATATATATATATGTATATATATATATATATATGTATATATATATATATATATGTATATATATAGGGTAAGGTTCATGCGAGAACCACCTTTATTGCGAGAAACAATGTGAACACAATCTAAAATAGCTAAAAAACCCTAAAAAACCTAACCCCCACCCCCCAAAAACCTAACCCCCCCCCCAAAAAAAAAAAAAAAACCTTACCCCCCCCCCCCCCCGAAGCTAAATGCTAAAAACTAAAACCCCCCAAAAAACTAACCCCCCCCCCCCACCCCCACCCCCCTCCAAAAAAAACCTAAACCCACCCCCCCTCTCCCCCCCCCCCCCCAAGCTAAAATGCTAAAAACTAAACCCCCAAAAAACCTAAAAAATCTAAAAAAATAAAAAAAAATCTAATTTTTTTTAATATTTTTTATGTTAAAATTGCTACTTTAATAGCCAAAAAAAAAAATTTTTTTGGGTACTAAAAGTAGCGATTTTTATATAAAAAATATAAAAAAAAAAATTTTGTGTGATTTTTAGCTATTTTTTGGCATTTTTGGTTGTGTTCACATTGGTTCTCGCAATAAAAGGTGGTTCCTATATATATATATATAGGGGGAGGTTCATTTGAGAAGAAAATTAAATTGAGAAGAAAAAGAACAAAGGGTACAATTGTAAAACATTAAATAGTTTTCTCTCATCTCATTTATTATTCTTTTTTACTAATTAATTAGTCATAAAGATTATCATTCTCCACACTAATTTTTTTGCCTAGACACATCAAAATTTATCCTACACGTTTTTGAAAATTATCCTACACATATTGAAATTTATCGTACACAACTCGTAATTCATCCTACACACCTCATAAGTTATCCTACACCTTAAATTAATTTTTTTTCTTCTTTGAAAAGATATATTTTTTTGTGAAAATAAGTTACAAATTTAATTTAGTTAGCTATTAAAAAGGAATACTAACAATTAATGATCTATCTAATTTTACCAATATACCGTTACACCCATATTAAATACAAAAATTAAATGAAGTAAAATAAACTATTCTTATTGGTTGAAATTTGTTCTTTTTTATTTTTACAAAAAATTTATTCTCATTTGAACCCTCCACTATATATATATATATATATATATATATATATATATATATATATATATATATATGATCTAAATTGAAATTTTTAATTATAAAATATTATCTTTGTTTTTAATTAATTATAAAACTATAAAATATATTTATTTTAATTATAACTTTTATTTTATTTAAAATCTTGTACTTAAATTTGAAATTAAATTAAAATAGTTTTGTTTGGTGGAAATATGGGACGACGTCGTACATTCCAGGGAAAACTGAAGAAAGCTGATGTGGGGCTGACGTGCCACACGGAGAAACCTGGGACGACATCATAGGCCTTTAGAGGTGGCCGGTAAAATGGGAAGTTTAGGCGGGTGGGTAATGAGTCAACATTTTTTACGGGTTGGGTTGGGTTTCATAGTTGAAACTTCTTAAGTCTTAAACCCTTTTACCCTTGTACAATAACAAGTTTACGTCTTATAGTTGTGCCATTATTCCTGTGTTACCAATGGGTTGCTGGGTAATGTTGTCCAAATGACTGGACCATTCATATATTTCCGCTGTTTTATAAATTTATTACAAGATCATATTTTTTTATACTCAATTGTTCTTCATGAATTGATACATGAGTTGTATTAGCAAATTACTTTTATAAATAAAATACGTGAAACCTACAATGCAACGTGCGGCCAAAAAATCATAAATAGTCTTCAAAAGTTAATGTATAAATTACAAAAAAAGCATAAACAGTGTTCAAAAGTTAATGTATAAATTAAAGAGTTAATGTACATTAAATAATGTTTTATAATTAAAAGAACTTTAAACAGTAAATGTAAAGAGTTAATGTATGAATTAAATAGTATCATGTACTTTTTTTTGAAAGGCAGTATCATGTACTTTAAATAATGTTTTAGAATTAAGAGAACTTTATTAAATAAGGACAAATTATTGCATAGACCGTTTGTATCATTTCTTTTTTTTTTTTTGAACAGGCCGTTTGTATCATATACTTTAAAAGTTGCAACAAGTATCTTTAAAAATTTGTGAAATTACATTTCTATCCAAGGAGATGTTTTATATAGGAATATATGTCGCTACCTTTTTTTTTTTTTGAAAATTAACTTTTATTAACCTCAAAACCAAGGCTATCACCAAGGCGGGAAAAGCAAACCGAAAGCCACAAAGTCACAAGAACTTACATCAAATCAAACACACTGCTAACTTTTATTAACATTAGTTAGCAAATGCAGCTTTTAAAAAATGAAGTATTAGAAAATAGAAATAACGATATAAATTTCATGCTAGTAAAGGCTAATGATAGATGAACAAACACATTTTATATCATTTTTAACTAGATTTAACAACGGTATTAACTTTCAAAGGACTTAAAATAATCAACCATCAATTATGTTTATTAAAGTTTCTTGTCATTCTAACTACTTGGTTCTTTATAAATATTTATTGCGTAAACTGCAAAAAAATACCTAAATCATGGTTTATTTTCATACAAGGTTGTTAACTCTTAAAGGCGTTGGCTTATATTTTAATCAAAATGAAATAACTAACAACGTTGTGAACTTTTTGCTAACCAAACACCACACAAATATAATTTATATTTCAGTTTCTTTAGTTCTTCAACCAACATCATTAAATGGGATTCGAATTTGAATTACATTACATTTGAATGAATTATAACGAACAAATTGAACCTTAAGACCGTATGCTTGTCGGATTATCGGGTTTTAGATATCAAATTAGTTTACATCAAAGTTTTATGAGGGAAACACCTTTGTATCTAACCGGTTTAAAGATCGCAAATTTATATTTGCAAAGAAACATTTAACATATGTTTTTGTTGGAAATCAAGATTTTCAATGAAGGTACTTAAATTTGATTTGCAATCTACAACAACCGTATATGTAACTCATCTACTTTCAAAAAAAAAATGATTGATGAACATAATTGGTTTTAGTCGATTTGTGTTTATAAACTCAACCAATAGTCGATTTGTGTTTATAAACTCAACCAAAATCACACGAGAATACATGTTTATTATAATACTTGATGAGTAATGTCAAAGGAAACAAACATCAATACATCTTTAGCTCTTTTATAACTAATCATGATATACTAATTCCATCCATACATAAATCGCCAGTTGTCATCTGCACCATTCTGGAACGTTTCATTGTTTTTAGAGAAATATATACCACTCTGAGTAAGCAACCAATAACATCGATTCATATGAAACAAATTCTGGCCGCACATCTTGGCTACTTCTTTGTCGAAAGCGTTGATTGTCATTTGCTTTAACTTTGTTGATTGAAGCCAACTAAACGAACAATAGTATTTATTAGTCTCGAAGAGATTTCTACGAAATTTCCATGTAAATGTGTTTCCTGGTAGGAGTAAATCTGGTGAAGGTACACTACATTGATAGATTACATATTCAATATCAAAATTAGTAATGTAGACTCTATATGGTTCAAAAGATTTGCTCGAAGGTGGAGTTTTGCTTATCGAAGAAGGGACAAAACCGTTTACAAAGATAGAAAAATGTAACATAAAATAAAGAAAAAAACACCATTTCAATAAGAAATTCATGGTGTTAAAGGATACTCAGATATTTCTCTATCTCAAGTTATACACATATATATAGGATTGTGGCTTGCCCTCAAATTAATTAGTTTATGATGAAAATTACTAATCTTTATTATAATTGACAATGTTTTGGTGTGAATATGCATTTATTGTTTGTTTGACAATTTTATATTAACTTAATTGTTTTTTTTTCTAAAACAAAGGGCATTGATGCTTTAATTATTAATTTATTCTTTGATCCCAATAAAAGCTTTTTTCAATGATTATTTTTATTTAACAATTATGTATTTTTTGTTAATTTTTAATATTTTTTAGTATGTTGGATGCCGTTTGATTAGTAACTTCCGTTAATTAAGCATTTTTGAGGAAAATTATAAATCTTAGATGTTGTATAATTTGTAATGAGGAATATGTTAAAAAATAAAGAAAATTATGCGAGTCAAATAATGAAAGTGTTGATATTTACCTTATATATTAATTTACAAAACGGTTTTGTATCCTGATTGTACAGTTTAATTTTGTGCAAGTTTGCATAACTTTGTGCACAACTGAGTAAAGCATATCTCATTTTATATCCACTTTTCATATTTTTAGACGTTTTATGTTTATAGCTTTCTTTCTCTGCCTTATACATCTTTTATTGCTTTATAAAAACGTAACCAATGTTATAGGAGGCAACGAACCTTGACATCATAAATTACAAAGGTAAAAAATGTTCGAAATTATTAATTTATATGATATAAACAATGTTGTTTTAATGATAAATATATATGCATTCAATTTTCCCTAACAAAATTGCATTGATAGGCATCCAACATCAATATAATAAAAAGATATATTTATGCATCTTCTATTACTTTATAAAAAACAAAAAAATTTACTAATGTTTTAGGAGACAATGAACCTTGACCTCATAACTTACAAAGGTCTGATGCTGCAGAAGACAATGAACCTTAACTTCATAACTTACAAAGGTCAAAATGTTAGGAAATTATCAATTTATTTAATATAAACAATGTGTTAATGATAAATATGCATTCAATTTTTCATAACAAAATTGTATTAATAGGCATTGAATATCAATATAATAAAAATATATGTATTATTTTATATTGAGTTACTATGTTAGGTACTCATGTACTACACATATTGAAATATTTGAATGATATAATTCCTAAATATATAAATAATATTGTGTATTAAAAAAGAACAAAGTTAAATTACAAACTTAGTTCACAAACTTAAAAATAAACTATAAAGTTCTAAAAAATTATTTGTATTTATCATCTGCATCTAATATTAGTAACTTGATTTCATTTCTATTTTTTACTTTTGATAGTGTCACATAGATTTGTCCAATTGTGAAAACCAGTTGTTTTAAATACAAACCAACTCTTAAAAAGTAGAGTAAACCTCAATTTTCATTCCTGTGGTTTGCTGATTTTAACAGTTTCAGTCCACACTAGTGTTAGATTTTAACAGGTTCAGTCCACACCACACCACTGAACCTGTTAAAATCAGCAAACTAGTGGACTGAAATTGTTAAAATTAGCAAACTAATGGACGATAAATGCAATTTTTAAACTATTGGACTTAGAGTGTTAAAATCAGCAAACCACTTGGACGAAAATTGAGGTTTACTCAAAAATGTATTATATTTTAAAATATATATAAATTTATATTAATTAATATTGTAATATGTTTCAAAATGTCAGATAATAGAGTTCTTGTGTTTCACCCATCACCCGGTCGGCGTTTACACTTGTTTGGCTCATTCAACCTTTTTTGTGATTGAACTTAATTATTCGGAGTTCATTTCAAGGAGTCTCATTCTTTCAACTACGACACATCACCCGGGTTCATCACTTCATAGTTCGTTTGCCCGTTACCCGATTTACACTCACCCTTAGAACTAAACCCATTACCCGAGTTTATGCGAAAATCATTATTCACACTCCCGTTACTCGATTTGCATTTTACTTTATTTATTCAAGCTCCACTTACCCTGTTTGCATTTTACTTTATTTATTCATGCCCCCGTCACCGGTTTGCTTTTTTACTTTAATTATTCGCGCTCCCATTACCCGGTTTATGTTTAACTTTATCTTTGACCTGTTTGGTTTGTTTTTGTGAATTCCATCACTTATGAGCAAACTAGACTCATGTGTATCTTGTTCACAACTGTCATATAAACCAAACCGAAATAACTCAAATAAGAAAACAACGAAGTGTAAAGCCACGTACCTTAAAGCTTTCCTTACAAACGCGTGGCCGCCGCAGTTTGACCTTCCAAAGCTTCACTCGAGTTTCTAAATAATGCAACCCAATTATCATTAGAACCTAATTGTTCACATCCATGCAATGTAAACTTGTCAACCATTTAATTTTAGGTGCTTATCAAAGTGTTTAATTCATTATCATTAACTAACATTTCATTCAAGCATTTTGTCGTACACCTTGTGGGCATGAACCTTACACTACTTCTATTAAGTCTAGTAAATAACATTCAACCATGTATTCACAATTCATCAAGCCAATATGATCAATATGCTCAAATTGGCAACTAGAATTCAATTCTTCATACCTCTAATACACAAATTAACCATCATAATTCACATATTCCATATTTTCACTAAAACCCACCTACACATACATGGCTATTACCCCAATTACTAAATCATAGCATTTGTTTTACAAATTTTTATAAAAGGTTTGTCTCTAAGCATGTAGACACTACCAAATTCGTCATCAAATCTACAATACACTCTTGAAATTGCAAATCATATCAAGATTCTAAAAAAACAAATTTCAACGTACCTTATGATTCCCCTAACATAGATTACCAATAATCTTGATTCATGCAGGGGATTCCATCACTTTAAGCCTTCCAATTTGAAGGATTTGGTCGACACACACAATTATGTATGTGTGGCATTTTAATTTATGAATTTATAACACAAGTTTCCTTTTTGTTCGTTTTGGTCCGTCAAGTTTAGTTTTCATTATAAAAAGGCTAAAATCTATTCTTTTGTTATAATTTCACATGTACTTAACTAGGTTTAGTGTTCCTAGTCACCGAATTTTTAATCAGTACTAATTATATGTGACAACCGGTAATTTGCGAATTTCTATTACGTGATTAACAAAAATTTAAGGTGATAATAAATAGTGTTTAAGGCATGGATTAACTTAATTAGGCTCTTGGTATGCCTAGGAACGCCTATCTGACTTTACAGAACGCGGATGTGGATTTGTGAGAAAACTGCTGACCGTTAAGCGGTAACAAACTAACACAGTACAAAACACTGACAACGCCGACAAATACGAAGTTTATACGTATAAATTATAGATGTGAATGTGGTTTTGCGGAAATAACACGCTTTCGAATGTCACAAAGCACAAACGTGAACGGAAAACGCGATTGCAAGAATGCAACGGCAATGAAACGAAGGTATCGAACACGCGTATTACCTTCAAAGCTAAAACATTATGATAAATTTAGCTTCGTAATCAAATTTTATTATTTGTACTCGAAATCGGATCCAAAAACGGACAAGAAACGAAATGAACGTTTTACGTGATTTTACTGAAACCGACGGAGGAACGCGTCAATCATAAATTTCCAACGTAATTTTTAGTGTTTCGTCTCTAAAATTTTATTTTTCGACACATTACGAAGTTCGGTAAAGAAAACGGGCTACAGAAACGTTATCGGGCCGCACAAAAACACAAGATACGGGCTTATTGGCCTTGGGCCCAAACCCACCTCTAACCTAGCTATATAAGGCATATTATTCTTCTTATCTTCATTTCAAACACTACCTGTCGCAGCCCCCGACCCCATCCCGGGAGCGGGCGCCGCGAGCATGAGCCGGTGGTATCGGTGTTTAATAAATTTGCAGCGGAATTAAAATAACAGGATCGTAGTTAGGAAATAAATTCAGAGTTTGCAAAACACCAAACATTTTATATTAAACAAATGGGATAAAACCCCATATTTCATTTATAATATATTTATTGGGATAAACCCTAGTTGCTGAAAACATAAACTTCTTCTTTTATTTCGGTAACTTATACCCACTTTATTTAAGCATTCAGTGCTCTATAACTGGCTTGTAATAGCTTCACATCAAGTTACCTGAAACATGTTTTAAAAATATTTTAGAGTAAACTGCAGTTTTACCCCTAGAGATATAGCCCATTGGCACCTTTACTCCCTACCATGAAATTTTGCTGTCTAACCCCCCCCCCCAACGAATGCGAAACGCTGCAATATTACCCCCGGTGTTAAAAAACTTAAGAATTCTATTAACTGGGATGTTAAATGACTACATTACCCTTTCTTATTACCCCCTATGCTTTGTTGTAAGAAAACGTATTACCCCCGGTGTTAAATGTCTATATTATCCTTTCTTATAACCCCTATGCTTTGTTGTAAGAAAACGTATTACCCCCGGTGTTAAATTTTCTTTGTTTCCTTCAATATTGCTTACACAAGATGATGTCGAGCCTTAATGAAATTGAAACGAACCACATATTAAAAAAATGTTTGTTTTGCACCAGCAGATTCCCATCTTGTTTTAACCTGAGCATTTTGACAATCATTAACATATGTAATGGTCTGGATATGCTATTCATCATATGGGTAAAATAATCAACCAGATTTTGCGATAATCCATCTATATTTCAAATAGCATGATCAACATTTAGACATTTAACCATTCCAAGTTCATCATTGCAGATATTCTACATCAACTTTTTAATAGAACAATTGAACATTTAATCATGTATATCTAATTCATACCCATACACACATTTAAACCAATTGTCTTTACACTAACAAATTCAAAAACAAAATCAACAGTAAAAGAAAACAAAACATAGATCGGATCAAACCGGATTAAACACGGGCTACAGCAGCAACAACCGGGGCGGCGACATTGGTGGCGGCGCCGCTAAGGAAAGATAGGAATCCAGTGGAAGCACCGAGCTCTTGCTCATCAAGAAACAAACCCTCAGGAGTCCTAAACGCACCATGAGCAACAATAACCTCCGTTCTAAGAAGCAATGCGGAGATCAACACAGATCCAACACTCGTCAGAAAGATCACCACAACGCTCGACACAAATAATAACCCTAGGGTTTCATGCTCGGAGAACGTACGACCGAGGATCACCAGCGACGGATCTGACGGACGGAATAGGTACAATCGTCGGCCACCTGTAGAAAGAGAAAGAGGAGAGAGAGAGAGACTGGGAGGTATCTGGGTGGTGTGTGTTGTGTGTGTCTACACCAGGAAAAGAAATGTGTGCTTGGAGAAGAAAAGAAAGATAAGATAGGGGCAAAAACGACTTTTCACACATTATTAATAGTCAAACAAATGTTGACTTGACAGAGGTGGGTGCCAGGGGGTAAGATTGCAGTGTTTCACATTCTTTGGGGGGTTAGACAACAAAAATTTCGTGGTAGGGGGTAAGGGTGCCAATTGGCTATATCTCCAGGGGTAAAATTGCAGTTTACTCAATATTTTATCAGCGAGAAATATACTGGCGAGTTCATTCCATTTTATAAAAATATAATGTTATACTTTACAGCATCAAGAGTTTTTACATTTGTTTATATCTACCAATTTCTCAAACAGTATTGCTATTGGGGCATAATTCGCCCGTACTAGTGGTCATGCTACCATTGGCTAACTCTTTGTCCAATAGTAACGAGTGTCAAGTAATGTATACAAAACCCCACATACCGATAGTAATTGTAGAATACAAAAACTTAATCACTGTAAATATAACTGATAAACATTTAGGGTTTTGAAAAGCATTTTAAATAATGTCTTACAAACTGTGAGAAAAAGAGAATGACCCACAAACTGTGAGAAAAGATAATGACTCACATTGTAAACATAGGTTTTTCTACTGGCTTCCTGGAGATATTTCTGATAATTTTTCTTGGGTTCCTATTAAAAAATATACAATGCACGCGCGTTAGTATAATAACCCAATTCAACTTTATCAATACATCATGAGACAGAACCCCAACTTAGTTTACAAAGCATAGCCTTTATCAGGCAGTGCTTTGGCATCAGTTGCTGGGTTCAAGATCGATCGGACATAGTATCGAATCAGTGATCAGGGGTTAAAACACTTACAACGGGGCACAGCTTTGTGATTTTAAGGGTATATTAGGTATTATTTTCGTTCAATATAGAGAGAAAGATAGAAAATTTTGAGCGACGGTGAACTGTGGCCGAAAGGCTCTACTTATAGTTATTTCCGGACCCCGTCACGCCCCACGACCGCCCAGGGCTTTGCTCATCTCGGGCCTCAACCCCCCTCTAGCTAGGGTTAGGGTTGCCTGATCACGAGTATAGGTTCGACACGTTATACGACACGTGTCATCAGAAGTGTTCGGCAAGTTAGAGTATGTCGCGCCCCGCGAAGGGTTCTCCTTCCTCTGTCGCCGGCCGCGACAGGCACATAAACTTTATTTTATTTATTTTTTAAACTAAATATCATTACACGTGTCCGGTTTTTTGATTACGGAGTGTTTTAAGGAATTTTGAGGGTTGTTATGTCCTCCCTACCTTGTTTTAAATCTCGTCCTCGAGATTCACTGGAATAGGTAAGGATTTCTAGCTCCCATGTGTATTCAGGTCCTCTCTTCGAATCCCATTTCACTTTGACCAGAACTAATATCTTGTGCTTGAGATTCTTAATCTTTCTATTTTCAATTTGTATTGGCTTCTCTACAAACTTAATCTTCTCATTTATCTCTATATCTTGAAGAGGTATTACCAATGATTTATCAGCTAAACATTTCTTGAGGTTATATACATGAAATACGTCATGTATTCCTGCCATTTCTTCTAGTAATTGTAGCTGATTGATAAGCTACTGGCCCTATTCTTTTAATAATTTCAAAAGGTCCAATATACCTTGGGCTTAGCTTTCCTTTCTTACCAGATCTTAGATCTTACGACTCCTTTCCATGGTGAGACTTTTAAGAGTACCTTGTTTCCAACTTGAAATTCTAGGGGTTTGCGTATGTTATCTGCATAACTCTTTTGACGGGCTCGTGCTATTTTCAGTCTTTCCTTGACTTGAATAATTTTGTCAGTTGTTTCTTGTACAATCTCAGGACCTGACAGTTGCTTTTCTCCAATCTCTGCCCAACATACTGGTGTTCGGCATTTTCGTCCATATAGTGCTTCAAATGGTGCGGCATTGATGCTTGTATGATAGCTATTGATGTAAGGAAATTCTGTTAAAGGTAAGTGTTCATCCTAATTTCCTCCAAAGTCTACCACACAGGCTCTAAGCATATCTTCCATCGTTTGAATTGTCCTTTCACTTTGTCCATCTTTTGAGGATAATAGGCTGTACTTAAATTTAGTCTGGTTCCCATTGCCTTTTGGAAACTTGTCCAGAAATGAAAAGTAAAACGACTATCTCTGTCAGACACGATAGATAAAGGAATCCAACGTAATGAAACTATTTCATTTACATACAGCTTAGCTAATTATTCCATACTGAAAATTTCTTTCATTGGTAAGAAATAAGCAAATTTAGTCAATTTGTCTACAATCACCCAGATTGTGTCATTACATTTTCGTGTTTTGGGTAATTTGGTAACAAAATCCATTGTTATCAATTCCCATTTCCAAATTGGCATTCCCAATTACTGAAGTAATCCTGAAGGTTTCTGATGTTCAGCTTTAACCTGTGAGTGAGCAGGTTAAGCATTTAACAACATAATTTGCTATATCCTTTTTCAATCCTATCCACCAAAAGTTTTTCCTTAAGTCTTCATACATCTTGTCACTTCCAGGATGCATCGTATACTTAGATTTATGGGCTTCTTCTAGAATTTGATTTCGTAGGTTTCCTTGAATAAGTATCCAAATCCTTTTCTTAAGGAATCTCCAAATTCCATCTGCTCCTTTTTCTAATTCTTTAATCATTCCTTTTAAACATTCAGCACCATCCTTGATTGTTGTTTCCTGTATCCTTTTTACTTGTTTATTTAAATCTAATTGTAAGTTTAATCTGAGATCACGTACCTTTTTGGCTTTTCATGCTGCTTTCTACTTAAAGCATCAGCTACTACGTTAGCTTTTCATGCATGATACTGGATATCACAATCATAATCACTAAGGATTTCCATCCAACGTCTTTGCCTCATGTTTAATTCCTTTTACCCGAAAACATATCTTAAACTCTTATGATTTGTAAAGACAATAAAATTACTACCATAGAGATAATGTCTCCAAATTTTAAGGGCAAAAGTTATTGCTCCTAATTCTAGATCATGGGTTGTATAATTTTCTTCATGCTTCTTAAGTTGTCTAGAGGCATAAGCAATTACCTTTTGACGTTGCATCAACACACATCCAAATCCTATCTTAGATGCATCACAATAGACTATAAAGTCTTCAGTTCCTTCTGGCAAAGCAAGTGTTGGTGCGTTCGTTAACCTTTGCTTTAAAACCTTGAATGCTTCCTCTTGTTTTGGTCCCCATTCAAACTTAACTGACTTGCAAGTTAGTTTGGTTAATGGAATGACTATTCTAGAAAAATCTTGAATAAAACGTGTTAGTGCACGAATGTCTATCGCCTTCGTCAATCCAAGCAGTAGCAAGAAACCGAAGAAAGAGAAATACAAAGCTGTTTAAAGATCCAAAGACCAAGACTGAAGACTACGGCTCTATCCAAGGGGGAGTTTGTTGATACATTATGTCTAAAGCCTATGTCTTAAGTCTAGGGTCTAAATATGTCAAGTTTGTATAGTCTAGGGGTCAAATATGTAAAGTTTTGGTTTGTTTATAAGCTGTCCGTTTGAAACTAGAATGTTGTGTTTCAAACGGAAGGGTATGTAAGCTGTCCGTTTGAAAGGTGGGTGTCACTTTCAAACGGTCAGGCATGGCCTATATATAGGCTTGTGTGCTTCTCATTTCAAACGGTCAGAACTGTCATGTACTGTTACTCTGCCAAAATTTCAAGTGAAAGTGAATGAGAAGCAAGTAGTTAAAGTATCTGCAAAGTATCTTCATCTATTTTCTACTCTTTCTATCTGATTCTAATCTGATTGTGTGTTTCCACCACTCAATTAGTGTGTATTGCTCAAATTGACTCATTCTAGAGGTCAAACTGATCCTACAATTGGTATCAGAGCCAGTTGTGAGTGATTACACTTGAATCAGTTAAGTATATCAGCTCAGAAAAGGATTACAGAACATTTGGCCGGTTAAATTGGACTGAATTTTTGACAGAGTGTGTGAAACAGTATACTTATCAATCCTTGAGAATATCAGATCTTAATTCGACCTGAAAGTGAGAAAAATGGACTGAAAACTACCTTCCGTTTGAAGAAGATATGGTGTCCGTTTGAAAAGTGTATCCCATCGTTTGAAGATCAAGTTCCATCGTTTGAAATTAGATCCCATCGTTTGAAACTGTCATCCCATCGTTTGAAACTGTCATCCCATCGTTTGAAACTGTCATCCCATCGTTTGAAATGGAACCCATCGTTTGAAACTCACCGTTTGAACATCTGACCATCGTTTGAAACTTATCGTTTGAAACATTAGTATACCGTTTGAACCTGATTCCATCGTTTGAAAATCTGATCCCATCGTTTGAACTACAATCGTTTGAACTTGGTCCCATCGTTTGAACATTACCATTCCGTTTGAACCCATATCAAATCCTATCGTTTGAATCTTATACCATTCGTTTGAAGGAGTGTCTCGTTTGAAATGGATAATCAAGATTTTTACAACATGTTTTCAGGAGTTGGTGCGACTCAAAGTCCGGCGAGCATCATGCAAAATGTCAACTTAGAAAACGAACTGGGAACCATGCAAAAGCCGCCAAAGTTGATGAGTTTAGACGAGTATTCGGGTTGGTCCGGTAGATTCAAGAACTGGGTACAGGCTAATCATCTTGAATGCTGGTTGAAGATCGAATCAAAATATGTACCTCCAATTGATGGGCTCATGGGTGTTAAAAGAATTGGGAGTCTTACAGAAACGGAACAGGCAGATTTCAAGGCAGAGAAGAAAATGATTAGTATACTGCAGCAAGCAATCAAAGAAGACATCCTGGTGTTGCTGCAGCATGATGAGAGTGCGCAATCTATCTGGCAAGCCTTAGAAAAAAAGTTTAAAGGAAGTGCTTCCATGATAAAGAGTAAGAAGGCGCTACTTAAGAAAGAGTTTGATATCTTCACTGGGATTAAAGGAGAGTCGATGAAGCAGTTAATAGAAAGATATTTTTCATCTGGTTGTTGAAATGAGAAGGTTGAAAATTGATAAAAACAGATGAAGAATGGATCGACAAACTCTGTGACGCGCTTCCCTATGACGAGTGGGGAACTTATCTGATGATGCTGAAGAATAGTTCAGATTTTGTGAACTACAGTTTGAGTATGTTTATCGAGAAAATAGAAGCTCATGAGCTGGAGCTGGTAAAGATAAAAAAGATGAACTCAGCAAATATGCCGCAAGATGTGTCATTGTATTATAAAAACATTTCGGCAGCAACAAATGTTCAAAGTCCGAAGATTCAGACAGGGTTTAGTGCTGACAACACCTCCAACGTTGCATCCAATGCTTATCAGTCAAGCAATTCTACTCCATTTGCCAATTTTGAGCCAAACGCTAAAGTTTCAGAACAGAATTCTCCTCAAAGTTCTACAGGTTCAAATCAGCAGGCATTTGTGTCTGGAGTGCAGTGTAACATAGCTGTCAACATCAAGAATGGGAATGAGATTACCGAGAATGCAGCCAAGCAACACATTTCATTACTAGCATCAGTTCTGGAAGCTTATGAGGGTTTGGTAGCAGGAAGGGTCGGCAATCCTAATATGACAAAAGAGGATTACGATCAGATTGATCCTGAAGAACTTGAACTGATAGATATAAAATGGTGCATGGCGAGTCTGGTACGCAGAGCTCAACGGTTTATGGAGATTACTGGACGGAACAGTCTATCAGGTCCTGATCAAAAATTAGGGTTTGATAAGTCGAAGGTTACTTGTTTTAAGTGTAAAGAACGGGGTCACTTCAAACGTGAATGTCCCAACCGTGAAGTGAACAATCATCAAAACCCGTTCACAAACAACTACTACAGACAGGCGATCTATCACAGACCAAATCAACAGACAGTTGTTCAGAGGCCTCAGATCGAGAATAAACCAGAAAAGGCGCTTATTGTAAACCAAGATGATGAAAAAGTCGCTTCTGGGTTTAGTTGGGATAAGTTTATTCCAGGAAAGGATGATCAGGCAATGATGGCTGAGTTAGTTGAGATTACCGAGACAATTGCAGAGTCGAAGGTTATCGATGAGGTGGTTACTGAGGTTGTCGGTGAAGTAGTTCCTGAGAGTGTTGTTGAGTCTGTTTCTGAGATGGTTGATGAAGTAGTTACTGAAGTTGTTGATGAAGTTCCTGAGGTTGTTGTTGAAGAAGTTACTGAGGTTGTTGATGAGGTGATTCATGAAGTAGTGGAAAAAGTTTCTACGGAAAGTGCTGCAAAAGCTGATGAATCAGTGACTGAAGTTCTCAACTTTCAATCACGGCAGGAGGAATTTGTTTATACAATGAAATCTATTCTGCCTCCTAACATTTTTGATTCTTTTGCAGATTACTTTGAAGAGCCGAGAACTGGAATGTGTCCGAGATTTGAAGAAGAGAGAGGAGCAGTCGAGGAGGTGATCGATGTTTCCAAAGAGATGAATGGAGAGGCTCTAAAGGAAATTGCAGACAAAGCGTTGATGAGCAAGTTGAAAGAGGTAGACACAGATTTCCAGGAGTCAGTTGATAAGATGTCAGTTCTAGGAGAGGAAATTGGAGTTCTAGAGGTCAAAGTTGTCAAATCGTCTGAGTCAGAGTCAAATCAAGTCGGTAAAGTTGTGTGTGAGGATAAGATTGTTGTTGAAAATGTTTCAATTCCCGAAACACCATGTCAAAGTTGTTCACAACCTTGCATGGAGTGTCTTGAAAAAGACACTAAGTATCAGTAATTGAAACAACATACTGATTTGGTGAAGTTTGATCTAGAACAGGTAAAAGAGGCATATGACACGTTATCTAGGTCAATCAAAATGATTCAAAAAGAGAGTATTGAAAATGATAAAGCAACAAAGTTGGCTCAATCCACATTGTTTGATAAACAAAGAGAAGTTAATTTTCATCTTGACACGATCGCATCTTTAAGAAAAGAACTTGAGTTGGTTAAAATTGAGAATGACAGAATTGATCAAAAGTTGATGAGCTATGTGGCTTCATCTTATGTGTTAGAACAAATTGTACCTCAACAGCCACATGCTTCACCAGCCTTCAACAGCGTTCCACCCCCAATGTGGAATCACTATACTCAGAAGTATCCAGATGGGGTGGAAGCTGCGTTAAACATCAAACTGAAAACAATTGAAAAAGAGTTACCTGATAATATTGACATCACTTTCACTGCATCTGACACTGATAACGAATCCCAGGTTATCAAAACTGTCATTGATCAGGTGTTGGATGATGAAAGTGAAAAATCTGAGAAGGCTAATTCGGTGGAGTCTGTCAGTGATTCTGAGGAGAATGGGAATTTCTTAGATGGATATTTGTCGAAAACGGATAAAAGTGCGAATCATGATCCGATCATGGTGGTTTACACTATGATTGGAACTGACAAACTTTATTCGGATTTTGAGTTTCCGCTCCAGAACGTCAAGTTTGAGAATGTTGAAAAAGTTTTTAAGTTGGTTGAACTGAGTGTTAACGATATCAAGAAAAAGGATTTCTTTTCAAAATTGAAAAAATCAGTTGGTTCTTCACGTCCCACTAGTCCGGAAAAGAGAGATGGGGTGGGTAAAAACCAAAACAAGAAAAATCAGTTAAAGAAAAAAAGGTGTTGGTTTTGAGAAGAAAATGGCTAAGCAGGTGGTTAAGCCAAAAGATAGGATTGATGATGTGTTTATTGCTGGTCCTAGCACTGAGAATGAAAAAGAATATATCTTTAGTCAAAAGGCTGTTGACGATTTCAATGCAGCGCAAAAGCTGAAAGTGGAAACTGTTACTCCCACTTTTGTAGAGTATGATAAACGTGTGTGCTATCGATGCAATGAAATTGGACATATGGCTAAACAATGTCAGAAATTTTTTAAGAAACCGGTTGTTGAAAAAGTTGTTCAAAAACAAGTGGTTGAGAAACCAGAGGTTGAAAAACCTAAGGTTCAAAACAAGAGTATTTCAAAACAAATGGTTCAAAAATCTCGACCAAAGTCACCGGTTGTTGAAAAGGGTAAACAAGAAATGATTTCCCCGATCCGTATTCTTAAAAGAGGTGAAACCTTGAAGTCGGAGGATAAGCCGAAGTCGATTTTCGAAATTGGCGAATCTTCTAAGTCTCACAAGACTTCAAAGTTTTACCCCAAAGCAAAAGTTTTTGAAAATCAATCGTGGATCGTGAAATCGAAACCGCCAGTTGAAATCAATAAAATGGAAAGTGTTTTGAAAAATGAGTCAAATCTTGTTAAAGATGATGTTGTTGAGTTTGAGACTGAACTTGATAAGTTTTTGTCTGAATTTCCCACAATTAACAACAAAATAAAACAACATATGAAAGAAAAAGAGGCTTCAAATGTCACATTTAACTTTCCTAAAACAAATGAGAAGTGTGATGTAGTGTTCGGGTCTGTGTCAGAAGTGAAGAAATCGTGGGCATCATTGTTTGAGTAATGTGTTTGTGTGTTGGTTGCAGGGGCTGCCCAAGTCTGTGCTTTCGAGGTGGATAATGGACAGTGGAGCATCACGCCACATGACTGGGTCATTAGCTCTCTTGTATGATGTCAAGGCGATAAATGGAAGCTATGTGGGGTTTGCTGGAAACCAAGGTGGCAGAATTGTCGGCCATGGAAAACTTACCAACGGCATGATATCTTTTGACCAAGTGAACTACATTGTAGAGTTGACAAACAATTTATTGAGTATATCACAAATCTGTGATAAGGATTTTAGCGTTCATTTTACAAAATCAGAGTGTTTGGTTTTAAAGCCAGGGTTTAAAATCCCTGATGAGTTGGTGCTGTTGCGCGCTCCGAGGGTTAACGATCTTTACATTTTAGATATGAGCGCTGCAACGCCAACAACTCCTCAAAAACAATGTTTTGTTACAAAATCAAAAGCTACTGAAAAAGAAACTGTGATGTGGCACCGGAAAATGGGTCATATTCATGTACGAAAGATGAATTTTCTGGTGCACAATGATTTAGTTGAGGGTGTAAATGTTAAGAATTTTCATTTGTCTGATGATTGCATTGCTTGTAAAAAGGGTAAACAGGTTCGAAAGTCACATCCACAGAAGATGCTCAACACTATCGGGTTACCTCTCGCGAGATTGCATGTCACACCCTCAAAATACCACCTAGGGAGTGTCCCTGATAGGCGTGTGACGTACCAATAACGAGCCACCAATTACATTGAACTCATACAAGTTATAAATAAAACCCCCATTATTAATAAAAATATACTCAACAAGTTAAAATGAAAATCAATAAGTTCAGTGGAAGCAAATAGTAAACCAAGTTAAATTGTTTCATAACCAAAGTATAGTCTCATGAAATCAATCACATAATCCTTCCAGTCGACCCATGACCACTCCAGCTACTCCAGACAGCAAGTTCCCCAAATCCAAGATACCTAACGACCTGCGAGCATGTAACAAGTGTATCAGACAAAGCTGGCGAGTTCACAGTTTTAGAAAACGTTTGTTACCGGTTGTATGTAAAACAGTTCATTGACAATGCAAGTAATATTGTTAATATCTCAATTCCGAACAAGACGGCTCCTGATGTACATGACTGCCCTTTCCCACGTACTCCTATCCAGTACTGGGCCCGACTGGGTCATTAGTTCACATCCATCCTCTCTAGGAGCGGTGTGAGGGTGCCAAACCTAAGTAGCGCTACCAACTAATACCCGTTACCCTCCAAGTAACAACATAAGGGACTTACAAGAATGATAGGTGAGAATATTAACCAATATACTCGTTTTTACCCAAAAGACTTATCCCTCCACGGGATACCCACTGACTGTCCCCAACCACTGGGACGCATGCTCGAGTGTAATGAACTCACCTTTGGTTTGCTCGGTAAGACTATATGCTCGTTAAACAGTTGATCAATCAATTCCTATCGTGGTTACCAGAGACAGTTAGTTTTATGGATTCACAATTCACGTATCCAGTCATACGTATTGCTCAAGCAATAAACAACCAAACGTAGTTACTGATATCAATCAGACTCATGCACCAAAAAAAAAATCCACTTATTCTCACAAGTTGTAAACACAGATTGATCATCTCGTGGCACGTATGGCGTAATGGTTCACGTAAGTTCATATCACAAGTTCAACCCATGCAGTTCACATAATACACAATAAATATTTGAATCACGAGTAATTACGTATCACAAGCATAACCGACTAACAACACTTAACAACTCATCACATCATTCAAATTAAGGTGCGGCCCACTGAGCTTTACCGATGTAAGTGTGTGCGTCGCCCATCGAGCCCAAATTCACTTTAATAACACAACTAATGTTATCACTAGATTTAGCACCTTGAGTTGCAATAGCCTATAAAGCTTTGGGCCACTCCCTATTCACCCATGTCCATATATGAAACAAACACTTATAGTCTGTTGTTGATTTTTAAACAATGTGGGCCATGATTATTAAAAGCCGTTTGAGTGCATGAGTGGTAATTCTTTAACCCCTAATCCCTGTTTTAATCTAAGGTGCTCAAATCTGTTTTGCCAACATCAGCGTGACCCAGTAGGGTGCTAGCCCAAAACAAATATATGCAGCCCGCATTTCCTGTTCAGTCCAACTCACCCTACCTGGTGCAATAACCTGTTTCTTAATCCAATACATACCCAGCCTAAAACCCGGCCCAAGTGTATGCCAATTAACGGACGGTGCGACCCAAGTAAAATAAAACGATGTTAATTGTAATTGGGCCCTAGATTACCACCGAACCCAATCACCACCCCGTTTACTTCGTGGACCTTAATCCTACACACAGCCCAAGAGTCCCACATGTTGTTCTCTCAGTTGGTGGTCCAATTGTCAGCACTCAACCAACCGAGCCCAACCCCATTTTAACATATCTTCAATTAGTTGTTGATTTAAATCCACCATTTCCAATTTAAACAACAAATTTGTAACCTTACTTTGAGGGAATATCTTTGTTACATCTGAATTTTATTAATCAGACTTAGACTTAGACTTAGACTTAGACTTAGACTTAGACTTAGACTTAGACTTAGACTTAGACTAGTATAAAACTAGTTCAATACAAATGGATACCCATCCTCGCATAAGAGACATTGCGTAACTTATATCTTTTAATAACCGACCCACATGACTGACATCACAAAACTTATCCACATATCATAATAACCGACCACATGATCCTGTGAATATGTCATCATCTCAATGAATGAAGCCAACATATAAAGTCAAAAGGTCACCTAAAGTCTATGTGGTTAAAAGAAACAAGCTACATTCCACTAAACTGATTATTGTCGGTCCTACATATCCGAATGATTACTAACATTTGCATGTGAGTTTAGTGATTAAATTGTCAGAATCATGTGATAATAGTTAATATATGTCGGCCATTAAGGAATTGTATGAGAAATCATTTTTTTTTTGTTTTAAAGAATATACAATCAGAAGATTATAGATGAAGTTTTAGTTAATATATATATCATTTAGAGGCACAATCTGAGCTTCTATTTATCATTCAAGTGTTACTACCAATGGAGATCAACTAAATCGGATACATCACATAATATCAAAACTAAACCTCATCATACCATAACGACACTCACTGTTCTTATTATTTACAAATAACACTCAACTTAGTTTCCTTATCGTTAAACATGTAAACAGTCAAGAGTCATGCTTACAAATAACAAGTTAACATACCGATCAATTCCAAGACCCGAGAGATGATGCTTCAAAGATGATGAGATCCGATGAGAGTTGTCTGCCGTCGCGATTCAAGGGAGGGGTAGAAGGAAACTAGGGTTTGAGATCTTATTTGTGGTTAGAGAATTATGGGGCCTCCTCATGTGCTACGTATAATAGCATAATGAGTATGTGGGCTTCAAGTGGTGTGGGCCGAGAAACAATCACGAGGGTGTGGCCTCCGGCCCAATCAGATAATGTGAGGTTTAAGCATGTTCGCGGCCCAATTAGGTTAATTCTCTAAATTAGCTATACGACACATAAAAACGTTTAACGGTTTCCTGTAGTTAAACAGTCAAACACGCGCACACATACTCAAACACATTATGCCCCTAGCAAGTACACTACAGTCACGAGTGTTTATCAATTTTCATCATCGCAAGAGACATGAACGAGAAATAATAGAAACAGGAACACGTGACTGAGAAACGCTGACCTTGGAAGTTTGGGTTGTCACATCATCCCCAACTTGAAAGAAATTTCGTCCCGAAATTTGACAAGTTATCCAAAACGGCATGATACAAGATGTTAACTCAGGATGACTGTGGAGTTTCCGCGGGTGCCACATCATCCCCAACTTGAAAGGGAATTTTGTCCCGAAATTCGCCAATGATATCAGAAGTTGATACAATCGTTTAAACAACTGAGGATACTAGAGCTTACTCTGATCATTGCGTTCCCACGTGAACCCTAGTCCACGACTTGAGTTCCTACGAACTCTCACAATTTGAAATCCGACTAAATCAACGAATCTTGACGTCCTAGTCTAAGATTTCAGTAGATCCCGCAACAACTGAAACTTGTCATTAAGGTCAGGCTCTAATAAGAGTATCACCAGTGTTTCATTGGACAAACACTGCCTTAGATTCAAGACATAAATGGCATCATGTACGTTACCTAATTCGTCGGGTAACTCGAGTTTGCAGGCGACGCGACCGATTCCTCTCAGAGTTCTGAACAACTTGACGTAACGTAATTTAAGCTTGTCACGCCCCCCCCCCCCCAAGGGTACCACACCCTCCCAGGGTGAGTCTTTCAACATGATACGCCTGCCTACAATGAACTCCCAGTGTTTTCTAAGTTATCAGGTTTCGTGGCGATCACGCGTTGCCGCCAAACCATTTCCAATCCAAGCAATTTTCCCACAAGTTTCAAGTACAAGTCCTGGACCTGCGATTACGTTGTCACCCACCCTAATCCGACAAGAAGATTAGCGTTACTGTCCGTGCAATGCTTCTAACAGAGTTGTCTAAATACTAAAACGGTAACTGCTGCAGTAGAACTCAACCAAAAGTAAATGTTCTTCTAACTCTTACTAAAGTTAATCACACCCATGCTCGCAGCATGCTCTCGTGTGTCAGGGTGGTTCGTTCCTCCCAGACCGTGAGCCAAGAGTGTTGTGTAGTGCCTGCCATAAATCAGATATAGGTCAAAATCAGAGATAACAGGAGTTGGCACCACGTGCCTAGAAACCGCCTCTCTCAGAGGAATATTCAAAAGCTGAGAAGACTCGTTAGTTTCCTTGATTGCAAGAAAGTGTGCTGGTTACGTGAGATAATCAACGACCACCCAGGTGATATTGTTTCCGTTTCGAGTTTTAGATAGATCGAGGGTAAAATACATGGCAGTCAGTTCCCATTTTCACCTGGGTGTTTCTGGTTGCTAATATACCACTTGACTTTCCACAAGTCAAACATCATTCTTATGCGCCGCTATGTGGGCCTACAGGCCCGGTCATCCATATATGGTCTTCAGGTTTTTAATTCATCCTATCAAAACTCAAATGAATAGGATATTCGAAACCCGCGTACTTTGCCTGCACCAGTTCCTTAAGATTGTTGTATAGTGAGGTCTGTATTCGTTCCATGAAGTAGCAAATATTGTCCGACCTGCAAAAGGTTGCTTCCCCATGCCCCGCATGGGTCAATCTTGAGAACTCTCTTCCCTCAGTAATTCAATTTGAACAAGGCGAGTCTGATCGGGTATGTTAGAGTGGATAGTGAGCTGCAAAGCTCGTGCACGTCTAGGTTTCATGGTCGTTCTCATTCAAAAGCTCCATCCAACGATGTCATTAACTGATTTAACTCTCTTGTAGCCAGGGTATACGGGAGGCCCTTGTGATCGGTCTAAGTAGTGCATTTGGTACCGTCCAAGTAATGCCTCCAACTTACCTCCAAAGACCACGGTTCCCACCGCAGATTGTGTCGTGCCATTCTCCTTGTAAGTTTATTACGTAAGCTATCACATTCTCGTGTTGCATCGGCGTGTATCTGGGACTCTGATTCAAACCATCATGATATACCACTAAATCACCCGCACCCTCGGGTAAAGACGATGCTTAGTGTATTGCAGAGTTGGGATTCGAAAGCTGAAAAGACGTCCCCCTATTTTGTCTCCCACGAAAACAGCACCCTGTTGTGCTAAAGAGATTTAAGTTGCGCCGTCTTCGAGAATCCTGTGATGAATCTGCGATAGCATCTAGTGTGACCAAGAAATTGTTGCATCCTCGAAGGGATCTTTGGTGTCGATCAGTTTCTAACCAAAACGGGTCTTAGCGAGGTCCACGTGTATTTCCACTTCGTTGATTATATGACCAAAAAGGTATCCCTCGCATCCAGAAGTTACATTTATCAAGACTTCGCGCGGTGTGGCTCCTCTTTCAGGAGCTCTCAAATAAGATACAAAACCGCCGATGATGTTCCTTTCTCCTGGAAATGATTAAACATGTCGTCAATAAGCATGATCTATTCATGTGATCCATATAGCTGCTGCTGTGATGATTAGCTCGAAAGTCTTGGAGTACAACGTCGAAATGGCCGCACTGCGCTTGGTATGTCGTTGCAAGCACATTCTCCCCTTAGACTACCTTCTGACAGTAGCTCGTTTGTTATTCAATCCTCGAATGGAAACTCAACCCCCGTAACTGGTCGTCAGGTTTTCAATATACGGTCGTGGCAAATGGTTCCCAATTGTCGCCTTATTAAGTTCTTGAAATCAGTACACATACGAAAAGGCTGATCTTTACGGATATAACTTGGGCTCCCCAACGCGAAAAAGCTAGGTCCGACGAAACTCCTGTCCAACAGTTCATGTAGTTGATTTGGCAGTTCTTGTAACCCTCCAGGCGCAAGACGGTAAGAAGTACGAAGAATCAAGGCTGCCTCTGGCGTGAGGTAAAGCTGAGAGTCTATCTAACAGTTGTGGAAGGTAAACCTGAAAGTTTCTCGAGTAGCACACCGAGAGGAATTACGAATAGCTGGTGGATCCTCGATCCACTTTTCCTTAGCCTTAACATCAGTAACGGTTGCTAGCCTTCGCACCACTCTGACGCTTTAGAACAAATAACTATTCTTCACACAAAATTTTCTCCTCACTGGTGTATCTGCGCGATCTCTGGATAACTAATCCACACTAACTACTGCATTGCAACCATCAAGGGTAGTAGAAGGAAGGTTGTCGTTGAACGCTTGTCCCACAAGGTCGAGTTCACACCCCAGCGGACATATGAGGTTTCATTTGACTTGCCATCCGTTGCTGCCACAACAAATTCAGTTTCAAGAAACATCAGGGCAAGCAGATCGGAGACAAAGCGATGAGCTACCCATCCAAGCTATCGTGTTGCTACTAGGCCTGGTTTAGCCTATGTCAATACTAAATGTCCTTCCATGAGCTTCAATCCCAGGGTTATTTTCGTCACAAGAATTTCCAGTACTGTGGTCGTTACCTTGGTTGATGTCACCTTGATTTTAACACTGTCAATCCTTGTCGAAGTCACTTTCGTTTCTATACTGCAAGCTACAATCACGAGTACCTTGATGTTGCCGCGACTATTGCCTCTAATATCGTTGGCTGTAACGGTGTCCTGCGTCCTTTCACCAACACGGTCCATCCTTTCACATTCCGTGCCACGTCCTAAGGCACTACTCATGGTGCAAGTGGTTACACATTCCACTCTACAGTCAATCATCATCAGTTTTGTCCCGATTGGTTCATAAGAGTCAACTCCCATGAGTCGCTGGCTGGGGTTAAAGGTTCGATTGGAGTCAAATCGCTTTTTTTTTTGTTGCCGGTCACTAGGGTCGTTCAAATGCTGAAGTTGGTAAGGTACTACGTTCACCCTCTTGTCCAGCGTTCTTGCAAGTTGTTTGAGTGATACACGGTATGTCGCGAGAATGTTGCAGAAGTGATCACACTTCGGGATTTAAGACGTCAATACGTTAAGTTTCTAGCAACCGAAGAAAGGTGAGAAAGATATAGACCAATCATTGTTGTTGCAACATCCAACTCAGGGATGTTCGTACAAGCACCTAACATTCTACACAGTTCGTTAGGCGTTCAGATGGGTGTTAGGTAATACTCGATAACATCGCGATTCGAAGGGATTCAGTGAGAAGAGAAAAGTTCATGTTCAAGTAAAAGTCAATCACTGCTATGATTCCTATAGACTGTTGTGTTTCACATCAATCAAATAACGGAACGGAACCCCTTTTTCACTTGTTAAGCCTCACTGGAACTCACATGCACCCCACATTATTATTATGTGTGCACCCACAATAATATTGTGATTTGCATGCTCATCTCAGCTACTCCTAACTCGTGTCAGATGGTCCTTCAAACTCAGATATCAAACAGGGGCTGTCAAAACATCAAGGTTACAACAATCCCATGGCTATGACACACTAACAACACATCATAATGTAAACAAGCAGTTCATGTAATTACGCTATAGTGACGAGTGTGTGCCCATATGCTACGTCATAAACAGGTGTACACTAGTCATGAAATGTATGCATCAAGTGAGGAAGACGAACCTTGCAATCTGGAGCTGAGTGTCATGGTCATATTCCCGTTTTCAGAACTGTTCGGTTATAGTCTGGTTTTATAAAAAAAACGTTTTTAAAACCAAGTTCACTATAACCAGTGGCTCTGATACCAAACTGTCACACCCTCAAAATACCACCTAGGGAGTGTCCCTGATAGGCGTGTGACGTACCAATAACGAGCCACCAATTACATTGAACTCATACAAGTTATAAATAAAACCCCCATTATTAATAAAAATATACTCAACAAGTTAAAATGAAAATCAATAAGTTCAGCGGAAGCAAATAGTAAACCAAGTTAAATTGTTTCATAACCAAAGTATAGTCTCATGAAATCAATCACATAATCCTTCCAGTCGACCCATGACCACTCCAGCTACTCCAGACAGCAAGTTCCCCAAATCCAAGATACCTAACGACCTGCGAGCATGTAACAAGTGTATCAGACAAAGCTGGCGAGTTCACAGTTTTAGAAAACGTTTGTTACCGGTTGTATGTAAAACAGTTAATTGACAATGCAAGTAATATTGTTAATATCTCAATTCCGAACAAGACGGCTCCTGATGTACATGACTGCCCTTTCCCACGTACTCCTATCCAGTACTGGGCCCGACTGGGTCATTAGTTCACATCCGTCCTCTCTAGGAGCGGTGTGAGGGTGCCAAACCTAAGTAGCGCTACCAACTAATACCTGTTACCCTCCAAGTAACAACATAAGGGACTTACAAGAATGATAGGTGAGAATATTAACCAATATACCCGTTTTTACCCAAAAGACTTATCCCTCCACGGGATACCCACTGACTGTCCCCAACCACTGGGACGCATGCTCGACTGTAATGAACTCACCTTTGGTTTGCTCGGTAAGACTATATGCTCGTTAAACAGTTGATCAATCAATTCCTATCGTGGTTACCAGAGACAGTTAGTTTTATGGATTCACAATTCACGTATCCAGTCACACGTATTGCTCAAGCAATAAACAACCAAACGTAGTTACTGATATCAATCAGACTCATGCACCAAAAAAAAATCCACTTATTCTCACAAGTTGTAAACACAGATTGATCATCTCGTGGCACGTATGGCGTAATGGTTCACGTAAGTTCATATCACAAGTTCAACCCATGCAGTTCACATAATACACAATAAATATTTGAATCACGAGTAATTACGTATCACAAGCATAACCGACTAACAACACTTAACAACTCATCACATCATTCAAATTAAGGTGCGGCCCACTGAGCTTTACCGATGTAAGTGTGTGCGTAGCCCATCGAGCCCAAATTCACTTTAATAACACAACTAATGTTATCACTAGATTTAGCACCTTGAGTTGCAATAGCCTATAAAGCTTTGGGCCACTCCCTATACACCCATGTCCATATATGAAACAAACACTTATAGTCTGTTGTTGATTTTTAAACAATGTGGGCCATGATTATTAAAAGCCGTTTGAGTGCATGAGTGGTAATTCTTTAACCCCTAATCCCTGTTTTAATCTAAGGTGCTCAAATCTGTTTTGCCAACATCAGCGTGACCCAGTAGGGTGTCTGCAGCCCGCATTTCCTGTTCAGTCCAACTCACCCTACCTGGTCCAATAACCTGTTTCTTAATCCAATACATACCCAGCCTAAAACCCGGCCCAAGTGTATGCCAATTAACGGACGGTGTGGCCCAAGTAAAATAAAACGATGTTAATTGTAATTGGGCCCTAGATTACCACCGAACCCAATCACCACCCAGTTTACTTCGTGGACCTTAATCCTACACACAGCCCAAGAGTCCCACATGTTGTTCTCTCAGTTGGTGGTCCAATAGTCAGCACTCAACCAACCGAGCCCAACCCCATTTTAACATATCTTCAATTAGTTGTTGATTTAAATCCACCATTTCCAATTTAAACAACAAATTTGTAACCTTACTTTGAGGGAATATCTTTGTTACATCTGAATTTTATTAATCAGACTTAGACTTAGACATAGACTAGTATAAAACTAGTTCAATACAAATGGATACCCATCCTCGCATAAGAGACATTGCGTAACTTATATCTTTTAATAACCGACCCACATGACTGACATCACAAAACTTATCCACATATCATAATAACCGACCACATGATCCTGTGAATATATCATCATCTCAATGAATGAAGCCAACATATAAAGTCAAAAGGTCACCTAAAGTCTATGTGGTTAAAAGAAACAAGCTACATTCCACTAAACTGATTATTGTCGGTCCTACATATCCGAATGATTACTAACATTTGCATGCGAGTTTAGTGATTAAATTGTCAGAATCATGTGATAATAGTTAATATATGTCGGCCATTAAGGAATTGTATGAAAAATCATTTTTTTTTGTTTGAAAGAATATACAATCAGAAGATTATAGATGAAGTTTTAGTTAATATATATATCATTTAGAGGCACAATCTGAGCTTCTATTTATCATTCAAGTGTTACTACCAATGGAGATCAACTAAATCGGATACATCACATAATATCAAAACTAAACCTCATCATACCATAACGACACTCACTGTTCTTATTATTTACAAATAACACTCAACTTAGTTTCCTTATCGTTAAACACGTAAACAGTCAAGAGTCATGCTTACAAATAACAAGTTAACATACCGATCAATTCCAAGACCCGAGAGATGATGCTTCGAAGATGATGAGATCCGATGAGAGTTGTCTGCCGTCGCGATTCAAGGGAGGGGTAGAAGGAAACTAGGGTTTGAGATCTTATTTGTGGTTAGAGAATTATGGGGCCTCCTCATGTGTTACGTATAATAGCATAATGAGTATGTGAGCTTCAAGTGGTGTGGGCCGAGAAACAATCACGAGGGTGTGGCCTCCGGCCCAATCAGATAATGTGAGGTTTAAGCATGTTCGCGGCCCAATTAGGTTAATTCTCTAAATTAGCTATACGACACATAAAAACGTTTAACGGTTTCCTGTAGTTAAACAGTCAAACACGCGCACACATACTCAAACACATTATGCCCCTAGCAAGTACACTACAGTCACGAGTGTTTATCAATTTTCATCATCGCAAGAGACATGAACGAGAAATAATAGAAACAGGAACACGTAACTGAGAGACGCTGACCTTGGAAGTTTGGGTTGTCACATTGCACATGGATCTCTTCGGGCCTGTTAATGTCAAAAGCATCAGCGGGGATTCTTATTGTTTGGTGGTGACAGATGATTATTCGAGGTTTTCGTGGGTCGCATGTTTGGAAAGAAAGGATGAAACTTTCGAGACGTTAATGATTTTGTTTAAGAAGATGGAAACGGTGTACAAGCTGCCGAGCAGAAGAATTCGGAGCGATAACGGAACGGAGTTCAAGAATAACAAAATGTAAATGTACGAGTTCTGCAACGAGAAGGGGATACTACATGAATTCAGTGCGCCGTACACACCGCAGCAAAACGGTGTGGCTGAACGAAATAACAGGACCCTGATCGAGACTGCACGTACAATGTTGGCCGATTCCAAGCTTCCGATTTACTTCTGGAGTGAAGCAGTGTCAGCGGCATGCTATACCTTGAACCGAGTTCTCACCGTGAAGAAATACAAAAAGACGTGTTTTGAGCTGCTACATCGATACAAGCCAAATCTTGAGTTCCTAGAACCTTTTGGCTCTCCGTGTACTTTTATAGATGTTGATGGTAAATTCGGCGCAAAAGCTAATGAAGGGTTCTTTGTAGGTTATGCCAGCCCGCTAAAAAGGGTGTTTGTACCATGTCTGGGGAAGGTGATTCAGGTCCATCATGTGGATTGTCAGAAGCACACGCCATCACAACAACTTCCCGGACAAAGATTCCTGTTCGACTACGACAAACTCTGGGAATCGTTTCATTTGCCGTCCGAGCCGAGTGATGAGGAACTTACTCTTATGTACCTGTATCAACAAAGTCAGTCACAAGAGCCAGTATCTAGACCGCTAGATGTTCCTACACCCACCGTGGGTACTCACGATGATGAAGCAGGACCAAGTGGAACTATTCATGAACCGCCAGAGGAGGAACAAGCTCCATCATTTGACATTTCTGACGACTCAGAGGAGGAACCCGCTCCTACCTTTGACGAGGAACCAAATGAGACATCCGAGGATGCTGTTGATCAAACCGTTGATCTCGACATTTTGAATCTGGAATCAGAAGTTGTGGTGCCTGATACTGTGATGCCACGGACACTGTCTTACCATCCTTCAGAACAAATTATCGGCGATCTACAGAGTGGTGTCAAGACGAGACATCAGATAGACCGTGCTTTTACATGTTTTTATTCAGATATTGCTGATATGCAGAAAGAAGTCTCACTCAAATGTTTTATTTCGCAGATAGAGCCCAGGACCTACAAAGAAGCATTGACCGAAGACAGTTGGGTGAATGCTATGCAGGAGGAACTGCAACAGTTCGGAAAATTGGGCATCTGGAGACTTGTTGATCTGCCAAAGAATCAGAAGTTGATAAAGACGAAATGGGTGTATAAATGTAAACGTGATGATAGAGGAGTCGTGGTTAGGAACAAAGCACGTCTAGTGGTCCAAGGCTTCAGCCAGCAGGAGGGAATAGACTATGATGAGGTTTACGCGCCAGTTGCAAGGCTTGAAGCAATTCGCATCTTTCTAGCCTTTGCATCCTGGAAAGATTTCAAAGTCTATCAACTCGACGTTAAATCAGCATTCCTGTATGGCAAGATTCGAGAAGAAGTTTATGTGGGGCAACCACCGGGGTTTGCAGATCCACTAAACAGAGACAAGGTGTACCTACTGGATAAAGCATTATACGGTCTACACCAGGCCCCGAGAGCCTGGTACGAGACGCTTTCGACCTACTTGCTGGACAACGGGTTCACAAGAGGCACAGTAGATAGCACCTTGTTCACAAAAGAAGAAGCTGGGCATTTGCTGATCGTGCAGATCTACGTTGATGATATAATTTTTGGTTCCACCAAGGACGAGTTGTGCAAACAGTTTGAGATTGTAATGAAGAAGAAGTTCGAAATGAGTTCTATGGGGGAGATGAAGTTCTTCCTCGGGTTACAAGTAGAACAACTGCCTGATGGAATCTTCATTCATCAGACAAAGTATGTAAAGGACGTGCTCGATAAGTTTGACATGACAGATTGCAGTCCTGCATCTACCCCCCTCGCACAGAACCATGGTATTTGTCCTGACGAACAAGGCGTGAAGATGGATGAAACTTTATACCGATCAATCATTGGCTCGTTGATGTATCTTACAGCCTCCTGTCCCGACATCATGTATCCGACATGTCTATGTGCACGATATCAGTCGAATCCGAAGCAGTCGCACCTGACGATCGTCAAACGCATTTTACGGTATTTGAAGGGCTGCCCAAGCATCGGCTTGTGGTACCCTCGTTCGGGTGATTTTACCTTATCCGGTTTTGCTGATTCAGACTTTGGTAGCTGTAAGCAGAACGCAAAGTCCACCACTGCTGGGTTCCAGTTCTTCGGAACTCGGCTTGTAACCTGGCAGTGCAAGAAGCAAACTGCAGTTGCGCTCTCCACATGTGAGGCTGAGTACGTCTCAGCCTCTAGCTGTTGCTCGCAGATCCTCTGGATCCAACAGCAGATGCGCGACTTCGGTCTGCAATTCTTGGATACTCCGATATTTGTGGACAATGAAGCGGCCATTAATGTTACTAAAAATCCGATTCACCATTCGAAAACAAAACACATTGAAATCCGTCATCATTTTATAAGAGATTGTCACGAGAAGAAATTAATACGGATTGAACATGTGGGCACCGATGATCAGAAAGCTGATTTTTATACAAAACCTTTTGATAAAAAGAGATTTTACTATCTTTTAACGTTAAATGGGTTAAAAAATCTGTAATCTGGGAGGGTTATCGATTGTGAAGCCGAGTTAGGCAGCGATCTGACATGACCCGTGTCATGTTGTCACTTTCGTTTGTACAGTTGTATTTCCTGCTTTTCGATAAAAACAAAAACACAAAAATATGTTTTAGTTTTAGGGGGAGATATTCGCAGAAAAATACAAAAACATGATAAAATCATAAAAATCCAAAAACATTAGAAAAATCAAAAAGAGCTGTGTAATATAGGGGAAATGATAGTACATTAGCTAGACGAGCACGGTACGCTAAAGAATTGTAATGTAAAAATGCAATTAAGCAGTCTTGCTAGAGATGTGCCGATAGGTTTTTACAGACTTAGTAAATCAGTTTGGGATATAAACCTAAATTTAACTTGCGTTTTCGTGGGGAACACCTCCAGGATATATAGGTAACCCCTGAAATCCTGTTTGAAAGGTCCCGTATTCTGAGATACTAGGTCTTTATACTCGGTGATATCTGGGGTATTATCCCGGCACTTCTGCTGTATGGAAATACTGACCTAGTCCCCGGATAATACTTTTCGCAAAAAGCTTTGAAACATAAGCTTCACCCTCAGCAGACTGATGAAACAATAAAATTGATAGTCACTGTTGTTGAAATATAAAAGAACCTCTAAAGGGGGCCCACCTTAAAGTCGAACCGTCATCTCTCTGCTGAACGGAAGTTCTGACCTGAGCTCTCACGATTTCGCATTTACCCCCTACAGATATCAGCTGTGGTATATTCACATGTAAGACTGAATACTGGGATCCGGATACGGGAGTATATACTGAGGTGGGGACACATGTAAACGTTTAAGTCTTAAAATATAAATCACATATCCCGAACAGATTGAAAGTTTTGTGAAAATTTAGGTGGATCAATATATCGGCAATCTACGCAAATTGTTTAATGCTTAAAATGTAATATCAGCTTAACGGTACTGGTGTTCTGTCGGCAGCTGATATGATCCCCTAACACGCTCACAAAAATAGTGTGTGTGTATATTTTCAGTTTGTACAGCTATAATCCAAAAAGATTTTCATTTCTCATTTTATTTTCGACAACAGACATTGGGGAATAAAAGATCAAAGTCTTTGTGCAGATCATGTTAGAAATTGATGAGGGTTGGGTAAGCTGGTGATTGCAAACTGAGATTGGTATAATGTTTGACATATAAATCTTGAAATGTTCAAAAGTTCATTAAGTTGAACTATTTTTTGAAATGAAACGTCAGGGTACTTCATAAATCTGATCATCCAGGGCCATTAACTTGGACTTGGTGTGTCAAACAGTTGACCAAGGTCATTAACTTGGACTTGGTCAGCTGGGTGGAACAGTGTTCAAATCAGAAAATTGCTTAAAATGGAATGTTTTGAAAATTCATGTGTTTGACCGTTTGAATCTTCACCTACCGTTTGAAAATGGTTAACCGTTTGAAAGCTGTTCATATCGTTTGAAATGTTTAAGATGATTCAGTAAATTGAATCAGAAATTGGAATGTTTCAATTTTTGAAAAGTTTTTAAATGTGAAAATTATCAAATGTCTAGTTGATTCATTAAGTTGAATTACAACTTTATTGGTTTGTAATAGAGAGGTTGAGATGTGCAGGTTTCTGATTTGTTACTACGCAAAGCCAGGTGTCGATCCCAAAAGCACGGAAGCTTGACGAAAGGGGGAGCCTGAAGAGCCTGAAAAAAGAGAGCAATGGAAGCTGAAGACAGATTCACCAGGATTCTGTTCAAGCAAGAAGACTCAAGAGGGGGAGAAAGACAAGTCGCTACGAGTTTCACTACGGATTGACTACGACAATATCCAAGGGGGAGATTGTTAGTGCACGAATGTCTATCGCCTTCGTCAATCCAAGCAGTAGCAAGAAACTGAAGAAAGAGAAATACAAAGCTGTTTAAAGATCCAAAGACCAAGACTGAAGACTACGGCTCTATCCAAGGGGGAGTTTGTTGATACATTATGTCTAAAGCCTATGTCTTAAGTCTAGGGTCTAAATATGTCAAGTTTGTATAGTCTAGGGGTCAAATATGTAAAGTTTTGGTTTGTTTATAAGCTGTCCATTTAAACTAGAATGTTGTGTTTCAAACGGAAGGGTATGTAAGCTGTCCGTTTGAAAGGTGGGTGTCACTTTCAAACGGTCAGGCATGGCCTATATATAGGCTTGTGTGCTTCTCATTTCAAACGGTCAGAACCGTCATGTACTGTTACTCTGCCAAAATTTCAAGTGAAAGTGAATGAGAAGCAAGTAGTTAAAGTATCTGCAAAGTATCTTCATCTATTTTCTACTCTTTCTATCTGATTCTAATCTGATTGTGTGTTTCCGCCACTCAATTAGTGTGTATTGCTCAAATTGACTCATTCTAGAGGTCAAACTGATCCTACAAAACGTCTATAATATATTGCCAAGCCAAGAAAACTTCTTACTTTTGTTGGTGATTTAGGGACTTTCCATTTGGTAATAGCTTCAATCTTTGTAGGGTCCACATGAATTCCTTCATGATTCACTAAGTGTCCAAGAAATTGCACTTCTTGCAACCAGAATTCACATTTTGAGAATTTAGCATAAAGCTTCTCTTTTCTCAACAATGTCAGAAGTATGTGCAAATGTTTCGCATGCTCTTCCTTACTTCTGGAGTAAATTAGTATATCATCTATGAATACATTTATGAATTTATCCAGATATGGTTTACATATCCTGTTCATCATATCTATAAATGCGGCTGGGTCATTGGTTAAACCAAATGACATGACTGTAAATTCATAATGTCCATACCTTATTCTGAAAGCAGTTTTAGGAATGTCCTTTTCCTGTACCTTCAGTTAATGATATCCTGATCGTAAGTCGATCTTGGAAATGAACCGGGCTCCTCGAAGCTGATCGAATAGATCATTGATTCTCGGTAGTGGGTATTGATTTTTAATCGTAATCTTATTCAATTCTCTGTAATCAATGCACATACGCATCGATCCATCTTTCTTCTTGACAAATAACAGTGGTGCTCCCCATGGGGATGAACTTGGTTGTATAAAACCTTTTTTGAGTAATTCATCTAACTGTTTCTTCAATTCATGCATCTCTGTCGGTGCTAGACGATAGGGTGCTTTGGCAATCGGTGTCGTTCCTGGTAACAGGTGAATTCTAAATTCAACCTCGCGATCTGGCGGTAATCCAGGTAACTCTTATGGAAAAACATCTGAGAATTTATATACTACGGGAATATCTTTTAATCCTTTTCCTTTAGTGTTAATGATTACTGAAATCATATACTCCATTCCTCCTTTCCATGCGTAGCTTGCAGCTTTCATCACAGAGATGAATTTCATTGACCTTGTCGGCTTGTCTCCTTTAATTGTGATCTTTTCGCCACTTGGCGTACTTACTTCTACAAACTTTTGATCACACAAAATTCGCGCATGATTGGCTTCCAACCAATCCATTCCTAATACAACATCGAATCCGGCTAGATTCATTGGTAAAAGGTTAGTAGTAAACTTATGACTTCAAATTTCTATCCTTCCTTCCTGAAGGATTTCGCTAATTTTGATAGAATTTCCATTTGTCGTCTCCACCAGATAGTCTTGGTGAAGTTTAGTTAATGGTTGATTGAGAAGTTTGCAGAAAGAAGTATTTATAAAACTTTGGTTTGCACCAAAGTCAAAAAATACTTTAGCATAAACATCATTAACTAAAAACATACTGGCAATCACATCAGGGATCATCTTAGCTTCTTCGTCTATCAGTACGAATGCTCTGGCATTCTTCTTAGGTCCTTCTATTGTCTTTGCTTTGTTGTCTGCTGCTGGAGCTAGTTTTGGGCAGTTGGGTCGGATATGACCTATCTCTCCGTAGTTATAGCATATTCTTGTACTAGTTTTGGTTCTACATTCTTCTTCTTTATGTCCTGGTTTCTTGCAGAAGTTGCAGTACCTTGCGCATTTTCCTGAATGTTTTTTTTCTTACAGGACTTGCAGTATGGAGAAGAAGATGAACCTGTTCCTTTCCCACGATAGGAATTTCTATAACATAGTTCCCGAGTAATCCTTTGAGCTAGATTATTTTTCTGGTTTTCCTCTTGTGTGCGTACCAATCCATCTGTGTTGGGATCTAGGGGTTGTCTGTGATTGTGTTTGTTTGCATAAAACGAATAAGTGCAGTGGAAATGAGTAGCAAACTTTGCAAACACAAACAAAGGAAAGTGTAGATTGGTAAACTATTGCTTTTCATTGAGTCAAAAGATTTACATAAAAGCAAAAGATTACAGTGCAGGCTTACAATCTAAACTCCCCCTCAGCCTGATACACCAGAGTTGGTTGCACAAGGTGAAAGGATGAATTGAGGAGAAAAACTCACTCAAAACGATCAAGTGTAACAGTACAGAGTACTGTCATACTTATAGGCAAACCAAACTACTGATATGCTTCAGCTGACGTCACCATGATAGTGACATCTAACGACCTAACAAACTATAAATACTGTTATATACAAACTACTGTTATGTAACATCTGATAATCACTAAAGTACAAAACATAAGGAAACTACTGCTTCACGTTCCACTGTTGTAGCCTTAGCACAGATGTTGAGTCTTCAGTGCTTTCTTCAAAGGTGATCAGTCTTTGAGAGGGCAGTGCTTGAGTCTTCAGCAGTACTTAGGATACAGCAGTAGATAGAGCAACAGAGTTTGTCTTCAGCAGTTGTTAGATAATCATCAGAGTTTGGTTTATCAGTTGTTGTAATTGAGCAGCACTTAACATCCATCAGCTGTTAGATAACCACTGTCAAGGGGAGAGATTAGAGAAAACTGCTGCTTATTGATGGTCCACTGATGAGATCCGGTTTTGGCTTTACATTATCTGTTCCTCTGTTAGGGTTCAATCCCAACAATCTCCCCCTGGAACAGATAATGCCAAAACCCTTCCTTATTCAGGACCTTTATTACTCATCAAGAGTGCCTTAGCTTGTTCTTTGAATTCAGCTTCAAATTCTTTGGCACTCTGGTCATCTTCATCCCTGCACAGTGAAAGCTCAAGGAGATCCTGCAAATCTTGAACACTAAGGCCTAGTGCTTCTTTCCTTGATATATGCTTCACCTCACCATTGGCTCTGACTAGGGTCAATACGTGGGTCTTTTAATCAGACATCCACTTTAGTATTTTAAAGCCTAATGGGTTTCTTGGGAGAGATTTATCTTCTGATGAGTTGAGGGATAATGGCCTTGAAAACACATGCAGACTCTCAGACATTCTTTTGAAAGCTTCTTCTATGACTTTGTTTGCTGTAGCTATGTCTTCTGCAGTTTCTTATCCAGTAAGCTCTTGTTTTTCATTGTCTATCATGCCTGTTGTAGTGTTTGAAGATGCAGGGCTGTTTAATAACTTCACAACAAGGCTTTGAATCTTTGATGAGCTATCTTCTTTCAGACCCATTTTCATGATGGTGTCTTTGAAGAACTCTGCTTCCTTTTCCTTGACATCTTCTTTAGTCAGTTGTTTGCCTTCATCTTGTTTTGACCCAAGTGTAGGACTGTCTGCTGATTTTAGCAATGTCTTGAGGTTTTCAATTTGTTGTTCCATCTTTATCATTTGTTCTTTCTTCTTCCTTTTCTTCAGCCTCTCATAGGCTTCATCAGTTTGCTGCCTGGACCATTTTGATATGGCTTCAGCAGTGTCTACTTTAGCCTCCACTAACTCCTTCTTCTTTCCTTTATATTCAGCAGTGAGATCAGCAATGAGTCTTTTGTACTTACTCCAATTTGGAGCAGTCTTCTTCTTTGAAGGATCATTCTTGATTTTTTGGATCCTTTCAGCCTCATGCTTCAAAGCTACTAAAGGCCATTCTTTAAACTGGGATTCTTCAGCAGGATAGAACTTTTCTTTCATGATGAAGGCTAGAAGCTGTTCTCTCAGTTTCTTCTTTTGATCTGCCTTTCCTTTGTCTATCTCTTGAGCAAATTCTTCCACCTGCTTAACCTTTGCAAGGTAGAACTCCAGTCTATTAGCAATGCCTACTTCGCTTAGCCTTTCTTTTTCACTGTCAACCTTAGCTTTAACTTTAGCTTGCCTAGCCTTTAACTTGAGATAATCAGTTATATCTTCTGGAGCTATGTAGCCAATGAGTGAGGAGAATTTTCTTTTTGAAGGATCTGTTTCTGTATAAAACTGCCTCATCTCATTTTTGATGGCATCAAGCTCTAGTGGATATTTTTCAGCATTTGGATCATGTATCCTTCATCGGCAGTAATAGGCTTTCTTTTTCTGCTAAAGAGCCTTGGTTGAGATATAGGAAAAGATAGAGCAGTGGTGGATGGTTGACTAACAACTGTTGAAACAACTGGTGTCTCAACTGCTGCTGTCATTACAACTGCTGATGCATCAGCAGATGTCTTCTGCTTTTGAGCAGGAAATGAAGGATGTGATGGTGGTGATGGTGGTGGTGACTCACCATCAGGAATGAAAACTCTTCTCCTTTTTAGTGGAGGGGAGGCTGATGATGTTTTGGGTGGATCAGTGGTTTGTGACTGTGATTGACTAACAGTGGTTGAAACAACTGGTGTTTCAATCACTGTTGTCATTACAACAGATGTTGTAACATCTGCTGTCTTCTGCTTTATGGCAGGAGGCAGTGGTGGTGATGTGATTATAGATGATGATAGTGGTGGTTTTTGTGTTATAGACACAGATGATGATGGAGGTGGAGAGTAGTTGTGGTGGTGTGTGTTGAAACAGTAGTTGTGTGTGTTGGAGGTGTGTGTGTTGATGAGATGGCAGCTGTTTGGCTACTGACAGCAGTTTTTGTAACTGCTGTTGTGTCAGCTGTTGAAGTTTTTGAGGTTTTGGGTTTTTCTGGTTCACTGTATATTCCATCTTCTATACCTTTCTTTTTCAGCTTGGTTTTCTCCCCTTTTTTGGCATTATCTGCCAGGGGTGTATCCATGAAGAAAATGGTAGATGGAGTTTTTTCACTCTGAGCAGTCTTTTGGATACTAGCCTTTATAGCTTTGATATCTGCTTGAGTGTCTTTGAACCTTGATTTCACCATGTTGGTCGGCATTTTTACTTGAAGAGCATGCTTTTTATCAGCCACTTGTTGCTGTTGTTCAAGCATGGGTTGGAAGATATTCCAAAGCTCATTTGCAGCAAATGCTTGTGGAGCAGGTGCTTGAGCAGGGGGAGTAGAAGATTGGGCTATTTGAGCTTCTAACAGCTGCTGCACCATATCTTTTATTTCTGCAACTGTAGATTCCAGATTTTCAACTCTGGCCGTCAATTCATTGTATTTTGAATCATCACCTGAATTAACAGGATCATCTGAATCCCCACCAGCAGTGGTTGTATCAATGTGTGACTTAGGAGCTGTAGCCCAAAAGTCATCCATTGATGCCCCTTTTTCTTGGTACTGGGGACTTCTTTCTTCAGCAACCGATGAACCTTTGATGTTGCCAGCAGCTAAAGATAACTTGCTGGTAGTTACCGATGTTGCCATGGAAGAAATTGCCTTCAAGGGAGTCTTAGTAATGTAACAACTGTCCAACTGAAGATCTGTTGATCCATCAGTTGTAGTTGCTGCTCCACTTGAACTACCACCGAGAGTTACTTGTAACTCAGGGGGTGTAACCTCCTCAGCTGTTGCTAGGATAACAGAGGTATGAGCATCAGACCCAATCACTTGTGGAGGTATACTCTCAGTAACAGGTGATAGAGAGGAACTGGTTTGTGTCTGTGCCATATCGACTGCATGCAACAGGGGTATTATTGATTGTGGTAATGTGATTGGTGAGGGTATGGGTGTTGAAAGAGACATGTCCTTGGGATCAGGACTGTGGAAGATGGATCTGAGTGGATACAGAGCTTCATAATTTGGTGTCCCTGTGCTTACAACCTGATCCTTTTGTGAGGATGCAGGAGGAGTTTTAGGCTGGGGTTGAGATCTTTCTTCCATCTGCTGTGAGGAAGTAGCAGCAGTGGTTTCTGGTGACTTTTGTGTTGTCACTGGCAGTTGCTCTGGGATCTCATCTTCCAGAGTTGCCTTTGTTTTGGGTTCGGTGGGTTTTCTGGATGGTTTTCTTTTGGTCTTTTTGGTGGTGGCAGGTGTGGGTTTCAGAGCATTGGGTGTGCTACTCTGATCACCTGGAGCAGTGGGCTCAGCAGTGGTTTCTTGAAGGTCAGTGGCAGTTTCTAAAACCTGCTCACCCTCTTTTGTTTTTAATTTTATTGGTGTCATCATTCTTGAAAAAGTTTCTATTGTTAAACTGTTTATTTTAAATGAGACACCTTGTTTGGGCACTTCTGCCTCTTTCTCGACAAATTTTTGTTCAAAATAGTAACTTAGAAACCTTGGAAAGAGCAGAAATGCCTTATTATCAACGTTCTTTACCAAATCATCAAATATTTCCTGGGAGTAGTTATAGTTTTCATTGTTCAAAATTGCATACCCCAGGCATTGGATTTTTGTTGGTATCTCATTGAAGGACGTTGTTTTATTTGAAACACACATGAGCAGTGTGTGGAATAAAAATCTGGGTGCAGAAGGGAAGTAACCCTTTTGTAGGGTGTCCCTGTTTGGTTGTTCTGCATAGCCCCTTTTCATGAAATCCTTTACCAACTCATCTTTTGTAAAAGAGGTTTTTTTCCATTTAAATCATCGAGTTTAAAGGTTTCAGAGATGGATTTTGGTGAGATATTTACCTTCTTACCCTGTATCGAGGAGTTGATTGCGGCGATGATATCTCCTTGTTTTTCAAGGGTGGCATTTTTCCAGAACTCTCTCTGGGTGTCAAGGTAAATAGGAGCGTCTGCTGTTATCAAAGTTTTGTACTTTGATGCAGAAATGGTGTCAAGGATGGAGTCGAAGGTGTGGTTATCGGTAGGTTTTGTGAGTATACCTACATAATTGTGTGGAGCTTTGTAGCGGATTTCCGGTGTGACAGCGGCCATTTGAGTGGCTTCTGCTGTTTTGGAGGAAGATGATGGTTTTGATTTTGTTTTCGATTTTGGTTTCGTCATTTTGGATGAAGAAGATCGAAGAAATTTTTGGAGTTATGAGAGGGAAACTTTTATGAGAATAGAACTTTTGGAATTCAATTCGACAGTCAAACCCTGTTTGGATTTAATCATGGTTTTATTTAGGGAAAAAGTGATTGTTGATGTGGCAGCGGTTATTTTGATCTGAAGGCTAAAAACTGACCACGTGTCAAACATCTGATGGAATGGTAAATGATGGAGGACAGTTGTTTTAACAACTACTGATGGATCAAGTATCAGTAGTTACAACGGTAATAAAATGAAATGGTGGGTGTAACAGTGGATGGGACAAAGATTTTAAACATCAGTGTTTTTGAAGAGCAGAGGTTGACACTATAGCAGTGGACATACTTTAGAGAGCAGATGTTATGGCACAACAGCATTTTAGGAACAACAGTGGATAAAAACCAATGAGGATCATATGTTTAACAACTGTTTGTGCGACAGTGTTTTGACTTTTGACAAATTCTTTTAGCACCTGTTTGTTCAGATGTAGGAAATGATTTGTTCTTGTAAAAGCACAATCTCTTGTCTATCATCTGTTGAGTACCAGAAATGCTACTCTAATCAATACACATTTTAGATGCATAATACCAAGATTAAATTGTCAGCAGTGATTCTCAGAAATTTTGTTCAAGGTTTTGCCATCTGTCTATTTTTCAGACAGTGGTTTAGCATCCCAGATGATGAAGACATTTCTACTTGAGCTGCTCATTTTGTGTCTAATTACTGGAACTAGAACATGAGTATCTCAGTAGTCTAAGTCAATTTGCAATCAATTTATGATCAGTGGAAACCTAACTTGAGCCTAATATGATCTCGATATGTGTGCCATTTCCTTTTGATTAAATTTAAGGATAGTAATTTCACACAAAAATAAGGTAATTACATCCAGACCAGAGATGAACTTTTACTATAAAAAAAATGAGTAAAAGATCATAATATATTTTAAGATAAATAAAATACATCTGGTTTTTATTATAGAAGAAAACACCTTAACAAAAATCAAAGGAAGTTTTGAACAAAAATCAAAAGGATCCGACAATTTTCCAGTAAATTCATGATCATATTATTCTCAAGTTATTTTGACCATTGTTTGGGTCATTTTATTGTCAATTGATTGTAAATCCATTTTAAGCACAATCACTTGAGATGTCATTGTTACCCGAACAATTTCTGTATTGATAAATGCACACAGTTGCATGATGACCACTGATGACCTAACTTTAACCTCAAAAGTGTTTTCTGCTTATGCTCTTTTCTTTTGATTTCAAAAGTTTTGAGATAGCTACACTTTGAGATTTGTTCATTTTCCCCTTTTACCCTGTTTATTTACATGTTCAGAAATACTCACTAGGAGATTATATTTTGAACATGCTTTGTCCATAATCACTTTGAAGCAATGTTTTGAGAAATCTGACCATATTTGATCATGTTTCATTACAGATCTCACATTACCTATGATTAGGACTGTTTTGACACCTTATTTTCTCAATGTGTTTAGACAAAGTCGATTTGGTCCTTTTGAAGGTACTCAACTTGCCTTTGAGCACATGAGAGATTTTGACCAAAGTTTTATTCCCTCTTTTCCTTTTCAGCAGTATTCTAGTGTTTTAGATGAACACAAGTTTTGCTGAACTGAGGTACATACTTTAGTTGTTTATTGAAAACATCACAAATATCAAAACAACAATTGAAATCAATTTCGAAAGCATCGAACGATCCCATAATTTATCAGATATTTTACAGATCTGAAAACTATGAGTGACATATGCATGAAAACACTTGTTGTGTGAGATTTGTGTGTCATATGACATCTTGGTTGATATACAGAGTTTCTGAATAACCATTTTGACCATGATTCACTCGTTACTCTGTTTTTCAACTGGATACAACCAACCCTTTAGTATCAATAACTTGTAAGATCGAATTTGACTGTCCAGGCTCTGATACCAATTGTTGGGATCTAGGGGCTGTCTGTGATTGTGTTTGTTTGCATAAAACGAATAAGTGCAGCGGAAATGAGTAGCAAACTTTGCAAACACAAACAAAGGAAAGTGTAGATTGATAAACAATTGCTTTTCATTGAGTCAAAAGATTTACATAAAAGCAAAAGATTACAGTGCAGGCTTACAATCTAAACTCCCCCTCAGCCTGATACACCAGAGTTGGTTGCACAAGATGAAAGGATGAATTGAGGAGAAAAACTCACTCAAAACGATCAAGTGTAACAGTACAGAGTACTGTCATACTTATAGGCAAACCAAACTACTGATATGCTTCAGCTGACGTCACCATGATAGTGACATCTAACGACCTAACAAACTATAAATACTGTTCTATACAAACTACTGTTATGTAACATCTGATAATCACTAAAGTACAAAACATAAGGAAACTACTGCTTCACGTTCCACTGTTGTAGCCTTAGCACAGATGTTGAGTCTTCAGTGCTTTCTTCAAAGGTGATCAGTCTTTGAGAGGGCAGTGCTTGAGTCTTCAGCAGTACTTAGGCTACTGCAGTAGATAGAGCAACAGAGTTTGTCTTCAGCAGTTGTTAGATAATCATCAGAGTTTGGTTTATCCGTTGTTGTAGTTGAGCAGCACTTAACATCCATCAGCTGTTAGATAACCACTGTCAAGGGGAGAGATTAGAGAAAACTGCTGCTTATTGATGGTCCACTGATGAGATCCGGTTTTGGCTTTACATTATCTGTTCCTCTGTTAGGGTTCAATCCCAACAATCTGTCAGAGTGTTAGCAAGTTCCACTGCTTCTTCTATTGTTTGTGGCCTGGCTGCCTTGACTATATCTCTGATTTCACTGATTAATCCCCATATATAATGGGAGATTAATACTGGTTCTAGCGAGGCTAGTGTTGGTACTATCCTAGCATAATCAAAGAATATGGTAGTATATTCCCTACAATTTACCCCAATCATTCTATGATTTAGGAATTTATTGGCAATCTGTTCCTTTTCATGAGGAGGACAGAACTTCCTTTCAACTATATCCTTAAAGTTGTTCCATTCTATGTTGTAAACCCTGTCACTTCCTCTTAACTGTAGAATGGTATTCCACCACTCTAATTCTTCATTTTTTAAAAGATTAGAAGCATACATGATTTTATCTTCATCAGCACACTTACTTATTTTTAAGACTGCTTCAGTCTTCTCTATCCAGCGTAAAGCTGAAATGGCTACTTCGTTACCTGAGAATTCTATTGGTTTGCAAGATAAGAATTCCTTAAAAGAACAACCATGTGAGATGGTTCTTTTTCTTTTTGGAATTGGAGCTTTGATGAGAAGTCCGTGGTCTCCATTCACACAGTGACTTGGTTCATCTTGAGTACGTTTAATACCGGATTATGGTATTATTATTTTATGCCTTTTTATTAAGAGTGTCGATAATAAATGGCATGGCATCTATGATTCCTTGAGCTACTATATGTGTTCTATAGCACTTTTATCCACTTGGTTCTCGTTATCATTATTATTCTGGAATTCCTGATTTACTTCGTTTGACATCTGAATTGTAAACATTATCAGGTATTAATATCATAGAATAAATTAAACAACAAATACTCAAGCATATTGAACCAAAATCATCGAGCATTGCGACGTTTACTCTTTTTCATATATATGCATCTAGTACAAACTATAACTGAAATTTAAACGTTAGTAATTATGCATCGATGCATATATATAGGTGATATATATATTATACATTTTTAGTGGATATATTATTATTTTAATTATTATTATTATTATTATTATTATTATTATTATTATTATTTAACAAATTAAGAGAAAATACACACACATATATATAGTATATTAGGCGGTGATTTTCTAATACTACATCTCTCTCTCGTCGTATATCCAGACGAGATTCTCTCCTATTCGGTGGATCCTCTTTCCTTCCTCAATCAAATCTTCACCATAGTGGCGAAGTTCTGCTACATTCTCATGGCTCATGAGTGGCATTTGGGCTGGTATGGGCTCATTGTAAACTGGTTCGGGTTCTCCGTGGCACGTAGAGATACGGGTCATTCATCAGATCTTGAAATGCCCAGTCATTGGTCCACCATTGTTCTCAGGGGTTTGGTGTTGGTAACCTGGGTATTTCGTTTGGGTTGAAAGCTGGGATTGGTAACTGATATTCTTGGTTTTGTTCTGGGTACATAGGCATGGGTGCTATTAGTTGTTCTGGCTAGAGAGGTAATAGCTGTGGTTCTGGTGCTGCTACACAGTTAATATCAAGAATATTTTATGAGGTTTGGAACATGTCAAGTTTGGCTAGTCTCCAATCCAGTTCCTTCCATAGAGGTAAAGTCACTAGAATTTGGGCAGTTCCCTCAGCTATGGTTGTTGTTGCTTGTTTTTGGATTTTCCTTATTCTTTTTCTCCTCTCCCTTTTCTCTTTACTAAACCATCCTCTTTTCTTAGGAGGAAAAGCTTCCTCAGATTTCGCTCTAAAAATAAAAGGTTCATCGGAATCAACTACCTATCTAGATGCTGGATCAGATGGTCCTTCATCCATTGGAGAGTGGGACAGGTGACGATAAGTGTCGGATGTATTCTGATCACACATATTGTGAACTAAAAAATTGTCAAAATAACATAAAATCATAATATAAATATTAAGATGTATTTACACAGACTAACACAAAAGTTATATAATTTCCTGATATAATGGTTAAAATTTAGGTATTAAAAAGAACACCTAAATGGCTTAAACCAGTGGCCTGATACCACTTTCTGTCGCAGCCCCCAACCCCATCCCGGGAGCTGGCGTCGCGAGCACGAGCCGATGGTATTGGTGTTTATTAAATTTGCAGCGGAATTAAAACATCAGGATCATAGTTAGAAAATAAATTCAGGATTTGCAAAACACCAAACTTTTTATATTAAACAAATGGGATAAAAACCCATATTTCATTTATAATATATTTATAGGGATAAACCCTACTTGCTGAAAACATAAACTTCTTCTTTTATTTAGGTAACTTATAGCCACTTTATTTAAGCCTTCAGTGCTCCATAGCTGGCTTCTAATAGCTTCACATCAAGTTACCTGAAACGCGTTTTAAAAATACTTTATCAGCAAGAAATACTGGCGAGTTCATTCCATTTTATAAAAATATAATGTTAAACTTTACAGCATCAAGAGTTTTTACATTTGTTTATATCTACCAATTTCTCAAACAGTCTTGCTACTTGGGCACAATTCCCCCGTGCTTGTGGTCATGCTACCATTGACTAACTCTTTGTCCAATAGTAACAAGTGTCAAGTAATGTATACAAAACCCCACATACCTATAGTAATTGTAGAATACAAAAACTTAATCACTATAAATATAACTAATAAACATTTAGGGTTTTGTAAAGCATTTTATATAATGTCTCACAAAATGTGAGAAAAAGAGAATGACTCACAAACTGTGAGAAAAAAGAGAATGACTCAACTTGTAAACTTAGGTTTTTCTACAGGCTTCCTGGTGATATTTTCTAATAATTTTTCTTGGGTTCCTATTACAAAATATACAATGCACGCGCGTTAGTATAACAACCCAATTCAACTTTATCAATATGTCACAAGACAGAACCCCAACTTCGTTTACAAAGCATAGCCTTTCTCAGGCAGCGCTTTAGCATCAGTTGCTGGGTTCAAGATCGATCGGACAGAGTATCGAATTAGTGATCAGGAGTTAAAACACTTACAACGGGGCAGAGCTTTGTGATTTTAAGGGCATATTGGGTATTATTTTCGTTCAATATAGAGAGAAAGAAAAAAAATTTTGAGCGACAGTGAACTGTGGCCGAAAGGCTCTACTTATAATTGTTACCGGACCCCGTCGCGCCCCGCGAACGCCTAGGGATTAGCCCGTCGTTGGCCGCCACCCCCTCTAACTAGCGTTAAGGTTGCCTGGGGCACGAATATAGGTTCGACACGTTATACCACACGTGTCACTAGAAGTGTTCGGCAAATTAGAGGTCGTCGCGCCCCGCGAAAGGTTCTCCTTCATCTGTCGCGGGTCACGACAGGCACATGAACTTTATTTTATTTATTTTTTAAACTAAATACCATTACGAGTGTCCGGTTTTTCGATTACGTGGTGTTTTAAGGTATTTTTTAGGGTTGTTATACTACCCCAAAGAAACTCACGGCCGCACACCACACCACACCAAACCCCTTCCCTTCTCCCTCATCTCGCCAGCAATCCAGCGCCCTTCTTCTCCGACAAGCACCCTCAACCCCCACTTCGTCTTACACCCATCACTCAGACATCATTTTCCCGATATCTTCTCACACCTGCATGAAATCTGGACAAGAGAGGGAGATTAAGCGAAGAGAGTGAGAAAGAGAGAGATCTGATGAAGAGGGGGGCAGCACGGCGGCGCCGCCACTACGGCGACGGTGGGATTTCTGTAGCAGGATTCTCTGGCAAGCCCCTTTTTTCTTCTCGTGTTTCTTTTAGATCTTGTTAGATCCACCTTTCTCCGGTTAGTGGTGTGTTATTTTAGGTGGAGGTGTAGTACGACTGTGGTGGGTGGCGTTTGGTGGTTGAGTCGAGCGGGACAGAGAACGGTAGGAGGGAGGAAGGGCCGGCCACCGCTCGCAGCGGCAGCACCGGTGGCGATTGTGATCCCAACGGCAACGTCGGTGGAGGTGGTTCAGTTTCGAGACGGGTTTTGGTTTAGGTTCGAGATTTGGTTCAACTTTGGTTCGGGGTTACAAGAAGCAAGGGTCAGTTACGGGTGATTCGGGGTTCGCGGCACGATCGGTTCAGGTAAGCTTAGTTCGATGCAGGCGTGTCAGTTTGGTGCGGGTCAACTCAGTTCGGGTTTGGTCAACTCAGTCAAAACAGTCAACTCGGTTCAACCCGGTCGACTCGGTTAACCGGTCAACTCAGTCAAACATCGAGTCAATGCAGTCAACACCCGGTCAACTGTCGGGTCAACTAGTCAACGCGACTTGGTGAAGTTTAAACGACGTGAATTTTTACTACGTTGTTATACATTTTATATTCTAGATGAACCAAGCTCGAACCGAATCATTTAGCGATTATTTGCGTTTTTTTGGTACAATTGGCGAAATTTGATATATTGTGATTGAAATATGTTGCGTTTTGAAATTATATCGATACTTTAGTTGTCGGGATCATCCAAAAACAGAGGAAACTCTGTCCGTTTTTCGTAAAAACCTGAAATACGAAACATGTTATATTCAAATAACAACACCTAACGATGTTCAAGTATACTTTTATAAAATAAATATATACATATATTTATTTCGGGACGTTTTAAAACTCATAAAATGAAATTATAACACTTCGACAAAACACGAGCTACTAGTTAACGAAAACCAATACTTATATAAAGTAAATATAATTATTTATATTTATTCCAAAACGTATAAAACTTGGAAACTTTTATGAGATAGATATCATTGATAATAATTTCCAAACAACAAAGATGCGGAAATCTTTTCTAAAATAAATATAATTACTTATATTTATTTCGAACATCGAGAATCCGAACATTTTTATAAAATAAATATACTTGTTTATATTTATTTCAAACATCGACGATCGGAATACTTTTGTAAAATAAATAGAGTTATCTATCTTTATTTCAAACCTCAAGGATTCAAATATTTTTACAAAGTACAATTATTTATAATTGTTACACCCCTCTAACCGAACATGACACGTATCGTATGATCTTAACACGTTATCAACCGGCTCGTTTCGACAACACAAAGCTTATATATATATATATATATATATGTATATATATCTATATATATGTATATATATCTATATATATGTGTATATATATATATGGGGTCAGGATTTAGAGAAAACGCTCAAAAGTGTGAGAACGGAGAGAACGCTTATGTCACACCCCCAAAATCCACCTGCGGATAACACCCGCTTCGAGGGCGTGACTGACCAGGATCCAGCCACCAATTATACTGAATAAATAAGTTGATAACAAAAGTAGTACTTACTAACCATATGATTAGCAATGTCAAATTCAGAGTTTAAGGTTTTAAGTTCAAACAGTTGATAAGTAGCGGAAGCATAAGCAAAGTAGTTTAAACAAAGTTCATAATTCAAAATAAGGTAACACCCAACACAAGGGTGAACAGACACTACACGTTCCCAAGCAGCAAGCTCCTTCGTCACGGGTTACCTGCAAAGCATGCAGTAAGGGGTCAACAATAATGCTGAGTGAGTTCACTAGTTGTCCAGTTTTAATTTCCAAGAACTTATTTCACCGGTTAATTTATCCGTTTATACATGCCATGGGGAGCTACCCCAAAAGTTAGCGACTAAACTGTTTTCCAATACCGAACACTAGGTAACCGTTGCGTTTCCGCAGGATGCCCCGATGTCAATGTTCTATCATCATTGACGGATGTCTGAGTACATTAGTTCACGACCGATCCCTAACCAGGGCACGGTGTGAGGCTGGTAAACACCTAAATAGCGCTATCAACTAATAACCCGTTCGCCTGATCCCGGCGACTAATCGGTATTTGTAGTAGGGACTTGAGTGATAGAGTTTCGTTTAGTGCCGTTAGTTGCAATCCGTATAAACAGTAATTAACCAAAAGGTTTCCCAATACCAGGGAAGGAAAAGTAAGTTTTGTTCCCAATAACTAGGGAAGGTATGTAAATGGTATCCCCTTTTACCAGGGGATAGGATTGTTTTAGTCTCGTGTCCCAAACCACCGGGACGCATGCTTTTAAGTTGTGAACTCACCTTGGGTTGCTCGGTAGGTTTAGGTTACTTGTCAGTCACGTTGGTCACCACGTCCTAACATGGTTACCGGTATAGGTCAGGTTCGGTGTACAAGCATTCACGTAAAAACACATACAGACACGTAACATGCATACAAGTAAATAGTCATGGGGTTATTGGGCCGGCCCTAACAGTAACACAGTCAAACAGAACACAGCGACACATAGTCCATTTATCAGATAGTCCAAGTTAACACAAAATGGCCCAATAACCAAAATGGACAGCCCACTCGCAACCAGCTGGTCTCGAGTCGCAACCAGGAGGTTTCGGCTTGTCACGTTATGGTTGCGAGTCGCAACCGTGGTCTCGAGTTGTCACGTTTTGGTTGCGAGTCGCAATCGTGCGGTTTCGACTTGTCATGCTATGGTTGCGAGTCGCAACTGCGTGGTCTCGAGTTGGAATGCTGTGGTTGCGAGTCGTAATATGTCCCTTTCATGTACACGTGATGATGCAGATATGACAGTCCAAATTGTACCAAGAATTCAGGCCCAGATTAGGAAACAACCAATAATATTTCACTAACACTTTTCCTAATCTGCCCATATACAACAATAGATCAAACATTACCATTTTAAAATCTTCAAGCTATCTTCAACAAGTTCATCAAGTTCATAGTTTTTCTAGGGTTTTCATGTTAATCATAACCATGCATTTTGAACCAAAAATCATATATTTCAAACAAGATTGTCATGTAAGAACAAGAAACATATTATTTGTAGCCGAAATCTTAAGTCTAGCAACACCATTTTGCAAGAATAATAAAGCATAATATGTTTGGTGTGACAACCCGAAATCTAGAACCTTTCGTTGTGTCGTGATGTAACTTGTTTGTACATTATGTGACTAGTGACTGACTAAACTTAATGATAACGTGAATCTTTATGTGATATGTGCTTTGTTATGTGTGCATTGGTATGTATATATGTATGTGTTATATGCGAGTCGAGACCATGACTCGCAACCGGGCGGTTGCGAGTGGGCCTTTGGGCCGTAACCGGTTTGGGCCGAAACCCCAAGCCCAACCCGAAACATCCCTTGGTATATATACCCCACCTTTCCCCACTTTCCCTCATTTCATACACAACACACAAACACACTTCTCCTATTTTCTCTCAAACTAGAAAACCCCAAAACAACATTCCATCTCTTCCTATTTTCGGACCAAGCAAGGATCTCGGACAAGGACTCGGTCAAGACCACTAACTCGGACACTCCATCTTCTCGGTTCTTTTCCTTGTTTACGGCTTCTTCTTCTCAAACCGGTTAGTGTTCTATTTTGTGTGTAGAAATTATGTGTGATATATGAACTAGAAAATGTTTGGTTAGAAACAAGATGCATGATTCTTAGGTTGGTTTGTAAAGCTTGACAATATGTGGTAACATGTTTAAAAATGGTTAGAAAATGGTAGTCTAAGAGTATTCATGGCTAACCAATCTATGCTTCATTGTCCTTGCAAAATGATGTTGTTAAATATGAGATTTCGGCTACAAACATGTGTGTTTCTTGTTCTTACATGATGATCTTGCTAGAAATATGTGAGTTTTGGTTCAAAAATGTGTGATTATGTTGGCATGAAAACCCTAGAAAACTTTGAATATAGGATGAACTTGTTGAATATGGTTTGAAGTTTTTTTAAAAATGGCAAAGTTTGATCTATTTTCATGGTTGGTCAGTTTAGGAAAAGTGTTAGTGGAACCTTATTGGTTGTTTCCTAATCTGGGTCTGATTGCATAGTACTTATTGGACTGATAGATCTGCATCATCACGTGTACATGAAAAAGACAGCATTCCGACTCGCAACCGCACCGTTTCGACTCGCAACCAAGGCAAGACAACTCGAGACCACGTAGTTGCGACTCGCAATCATAGCATGACAACTCGAAACCTCATGATTGCGACTCGAGACTACGACGGTTGCGACTCGCAACCACAGCATGATGACTCGAGACCACACGGTTGCGACTCGCAACCATAACGTGACAAGCCGAGATCTCCTGGTTACGACTCGAGACCATCTGGTTGCGAGTGGGCTGCTCACTTTGGTTATTGGGCCATTGTGTGTATCATGGGCTATCTGTTAAATGGACTATGTGTCACTGTGTTCTGTTTGAATGTGTGAATGTTAGGGCCGGCCCAATAACCCCATGACTGTTTGTATTGTTTTGCATATTACGTGCCAGTTATGTGTATAGTTTTTACGCGATTGCTTGTGCACCAAACCTGACCTATACCGGTAACCATGTTAGGACGTGGTGACCAGCGTGTTTGACAAGTAACATAAATCTACCGAGCAACCCAAGGTGAGTTCACAACTTAAAAGCATGCGTCCCGGTGGTTTGGGACACGAGACTAACAACCCTATCCCCTGGTAAAAGGGGATACCATTTACATACTTTCCCTGGTTATTGGGAACAAAACTTACTTTTCCTTCCCTGGTATTGGGAAACCTTTTGGACAATCCTATCCCCTGGTAAAAGGGGATACCATTTACATACTTTCCCTGGTTATTGGGAACACAACTTACTTTTCCTTCCCGGGTATTGGGAAACCTTTTGGTTAATTACTGTTTATACGGATTGCAACTAACGGCACTAAACGAAACTCTATCACTCAAGTCCCTACTACAAATACCGATTAGTCGCCGGGTTAGGCGAGCGGGTTATTAGTTGATAGCGCTATTTAGGTGTTTACCAGCCTCACACCGTGCCCTGGTTTGGGACGGGCGTGAACTAATAGACTCAGAAATCCGTCAATGATGATAGAACATTGACATCGGGGCATCCTGCGGATACGCAACGGTTACCTAGTGTTCGGTATTGGAAAAACAGTTTAGTCGCTAACTTTTGGGGTAGCTCCCCAGGGCATGTATAAACGGGTAAATTAACCGGTGAAACAAGTTTTTGGTAATTAAAACTGGACAACTAGTGAACTCACTCAGCATTATTGTTGACCCCTTACTGCATGCTTTGCAGGTAACCAATGATTCAGGAGCTGCTGCTTGGGGATGTGTAGTGTTCGTCAAACCCGTGTGTTGGGATAACTGTTTTGAACAACGAACTGTCTTTAAAACTATTTTGGTTTATGCTTCCGCTGTTTTGTTAAACTAATTACCAAACCTAAACTCTGATATTGCTAATTACTACGGATATTAAATATTTCTTAAATGCTCAGTATAATTGGTGGCTGGATCCTGGTCAGTCACGCCCCCGAAGCGGGTGTTATCCGCAGGTGGAATTTGGGGGTGTGACAGATTGGTTATCCGCAGGTGGAATTTGGGGGTGTGACAGATTGGTATCAGAGCCATTGGTTATAGTGAACTTGGTTTTAAAAAGGGGAAAATCTTTTTGGAGAAAACCAGACTATAACCCGTGACTCGTGACGACACTACACTCCAAGTACAAGGCTCAACACTTTTAACCTCATAGCTCGGACCAGTGTTTACTTGTTTGCTTACTTTATGTTTCCTGTTTCGCTATACGTACTAGTATGCCTAACTAGTGAACGCCCACATACGATATTGCATGTGATTGCACGTTAGCACACCAATATGAATTCCTGAACACTTTCTCGTATCATATGATTGATAGGGTGGTAATTCCCTAAACCTCCGTGACTTACACTACTTAATACTCTTTGAAATCTACTCGAGTGTGGGGAACCATTTGACATGAGTTAAGAGGAGCTGAGATGAACATGCAAATCACAATATTATTGTGGGTGCACACATAATAATATAGTGGGGTGGATGTAAGTCCCAGTGAGGCTTAACAAGTGAAAAAGGGGTTCCGTTTCGTTATCTGTATGATGAGAAACACAACAGTCCATAGGAACCGTAGCAGTGATTGTCTCCTACTCGAACACGATCTTTTCACTTCTCACTGCACCCCTTTCGAACCTCGATGCTATCGAGTATTACCTGAACACCCATATGAACGCCTAGCGAACTGTGTAGAACATTAGGTGCTTGTATGAACATCCCTGGGATGGATGTTGAAACGACAATGATTGGACTATATCCTTCTCACCTTTCTTCGCTTGCTGGAACTTAACGTGTTGACGTCTTAAATCCCGAAGTGCGATCACTCCTGCAACACTATCTCAACATACCGTGTATTAATCAGTCAAGAGGATAGACGTAGTACCTTACTGGCTTCAGCATTTGAACGACCCTAGTCACCGACAACGAGCATCAGCGAATTGACTCCAATCGAACCCTTAACCCTAGTCAGCGGCTCATAGGAGCCAGCTCTTACGAATCAGTCGGGCCATAAGCGATGACAATTGACAATGGTGCGGAAACGCGTAACGGCCAGCTCAATAAGTACACCTTGGGACGCGGCACGGAAACGCGACAAGATGGACTTGTCAGTGAAGGATCGTAGCGCACCATTTCAAGCAACGACATCAGAAACAACAGTCGCGACAACATCAAGGTCAACAACCAGGGGAATGATGATAGTAATGGGAGTCCTCGCAACCGTAACAACAACATTGGAAATGATGCTCGTGGAAGGGCATTTAGGATTGGCGCAGGCGACGCCAGGCGTAGTAGCAACATGGTAGCTTGTATGGGTAGTTGTTTGCTTCATCTCTATTCTGCTTGACCCTGATACTTCTTGAAACCGAACCAGATGTGGAATCGACTGATGGCAAGTCAAATAGAATCTCAAAAGTTCGTTAGGATGTAAACACGACCTTGTGGGACGAGTGTCCGATGTCGACCTTCCTTCTACCACCCTCGATGGTTACAACGCAGTAGTTAGTGTGAATTGGTTACCCAGGAATCGCGCGAATATACCCGGTGAGGAGAAAACTTTGTGTGGAGAATCGGCAATTGTTCTAAAGCATCAGAGTAGTTCAATAGTTAGCGCCATCTCAGCTGTGGAGGCCAGAAGTGTCTACAGAGAGATTACTCCGCTGTGTTAGCAACCGCTACGGATGTTAAGGCTAAGGAAAAGTGGATCGAGGATCCACCAGTTGTTCGTTGTTTCTCTCGGCGTGCTATCCGAGGAACATTCAGTTTTTCTTCTGAAAATTTGTTAGGCGGAATCTCAGTTTGATCTCACGTCTGAGGCAGCCCTGATTACTTGTACCTTTACCATTTTGCGCCAGGAAGGTCGCAAGATCTATCAAAGCAACTATAGGAACCGTTGGACAGGAGTTTTGTAGGGTCTAGTTCTTCGCTTTGGGGGAGCCCCACTTATCCTAGGGAAGATGGGCCTTTTCGTGTGTATACTGACTATTAAGAACTCATCAAGGTGACAGCCCATAACCGTTTGTCTCGATCCCGTATTGGCAACCTGTTGACCAGTTACATGGGTCATGCTCCTATGTGAAGATTGAGTAGCGAACGAACTAACATCAGATGGAAGTCCAAATGGAGGATGTTCCTAAAACGGCATAGCGAACGCAATAAGGCCATTTCCAGGAAACACCGGATGAATCATTCCATGACCTTTTGGGGTGAACAACCCACCAGCTGCTTTATGGATCACACTGCAACTGTGTTTATCTAGTACGTTTTGAATCACTTCTAGGAGAAAGGGGCACCATGAACAACACTTGTATTCCATTGTAGAGCTTCTAGGGGAGGAGCGTCTACGTGCGAAGTCTACCTAAGTATGACTTCAGGATTCGGGAAGTACACATTTTCTTTTTATCAAACAACGAAGTGGGAATACACATGGATCTCGCTAAGATCCATTTGGTTAGGAACTGATCAACATCAAAGATCCCTTCGAGGATACAGGAGTTTCTTGGTCCCACTAGATATTATCGCAGCTTAATCACAAGATTTTCGAAGGTCGCACAGCTTAAGTCTCGTTGGCACAGCAGGGTGTTGTGTTCGTGAAAGACCAAAACAGGAGGACGTCTTTTCAGCTTTCGAATCCCAACTTTGTAATGCACTGAGCATCATCTTCACCCTAGGGTACGGGTGATCTAGCGGTATACCATGATGCTTCGAATCAGGATCCCAGTTACACACGGATGCAACGCGAGAAGGTTATTGCTTACGCCTCTCGACAACTTAGGACGCACGAAAGGAACTACACAACGCTTGATTTGGAACTGGGAGCAGTGATCTTCGCACGTAAGTTATGACGGCATTACCTATACGGAACCAAGTACGCCATCTACACCGACCACGGAAGTTTAGAACACATATTCAAGCAAAAGGAACTAAATATGCGACAGCGACGATGGGTCGGACTGCTGAATGATTACGAGTGCCAGGTATCACCCGGGCAAGGCCAATGTAGTGGCAGACGACCTCAGTCGGAAGGACACTACGCCTAAGCGCGTAAGAGCTTTACAACTCACGATCCATTCTAGTCTACCTTCGCAAATACGAGCTGCTCAGATAGAAGCACTGAAACCAGAGAACGTTAGAGCTGAAGCCCTACGCGGGTCAAGGCAACACTTAGAACAGAAGGAAGACGGTGCTTATTATGTAACAGGACGCATTTGGGTCCCACTCTATGGCGACTTACGAGAACTTGCGATGAATGAAGCGCACAAATCTCGCTACTCAGTACACCCTGGTTCGGACAAGATGTACCACGATATTAAGACTACGTATTGGTGGCCTAGCATGAAGGCCCACATAGCAACTTACGTCAGCAAGTGTTTGACTTGTGCGCGAGTCAAGACGGAATATCAGAAACCCTCAGGCCTACTCCAACAACCAGAGATACCACAATGGAAATGGGAGTAAATTTCCATGGATTTCGTTACTGGCCTACCTAGATCACAGCGCGGAAACGACACTATCTGGGTGATCGTGGATCGACTCACGAAATCCGCACACTTCTTGGCAATCGAAGACAACAGATGAATTCTCCACTCTGGCGAAGATATACCTCAAGGAAGTGGTTTCGAGGCACGGGGTGCCCACCTCTATCATCTCTGATCGAGATGCACGTTTTACTTCGGAACTGTGACAAGCAATGCACAAGTCTTTTGGCTCACGTTTAGTTATGAGCACAGCATATCACCCACAGACGGACAGGCAATCCGAACGCGCTATTCAAACATTAGAAGACATGCTTCGCGCTTGTGTAAACGACTTTGGCAACAGCCGGGAAAGGCATCTGCCACTCGTGGAATTCTCGTATAATAACAGCTACCACACCAGCATTAAAGCTGCTCCGTTTGAGGCATTGTACGGACGTAAATGCCGGTCACCTCTTTGTTGGGCAGAGGTGGGGGATAGTCAAATCACTGGTCCAGAACATGTGGTAGACACTACTGAGCGGATTGCTCAAATACGACAACGCATGGCGGCCGCTCGTGACCGTCAGAAGGCCTACGCCGATAAGGGCAGGAAACCACTTGAGCTCCAGGTTGGGGAGCGGGTATCACTCAAAGTTTCACCCTGGAAGGGTGTGGTTCGTTTTGGTAAACGAGGCAAACTCAACCCACGGTACGTTGGACCTTTCGAAATCCTTGAGAAAATAGGCAAGGTGGCCTACAGACTGAACTTACCAGCAGAACTCGGTGCAGTTCACAACGTTTTCCATGTGTCAAATCTGAAGAAGTGTCTGTCAGATGAGACGCACGTAGTTCCTCTGAAGGAACTCACGATCGACGAACAGTTGAAATTCGTCGAAGAACCTGTCGAAATCACGGACCAGGATGTTAAGGTCCTCAAGAGCACTAGAATACCCCTTGTTCGAGTTCGTTGGAACTCACGTCGCGGCCCAGAGTTCACCTGGGAGCGCGAAGATCGGATGAAACAAAAATATCCCCAACTGTTTGAGAACAGTACAAACGCTACTGAGGCTGAAGCTACGGAATTTCGGGACGAAATTCCAGATCAACGGGGGGTGGATGTGACACCCCAGGATAACCGGGAAAAACTTACAACTTGACTAGCTTCCTCAGTAAGTGCCATCAAATTTCGGGACGAATTTTCTTTCAACTTGGGGATGATGTGACAACCCGAAATCTAGAACCTTTCGTTGTGTCGTGATGTAACTTGTTTGTACATTATGTGACTAGTGACTGACTAAACTTAATGATAACGTGAATCTTTATGTGATATGTGCTTTGTTATGTGTGCATTGGTATGTATATATGTATGTGTTATATGCGAGTCGAGACCATGACTCGCAACCGGGCGGTTGCGAGTGGGCCTTTGGGCCGTAACCGGTTTGGGCCGAAACCCCAAGCCCAACCCGAAACATCCCTTGGTATATATACCCCACCTTTCCCCACTTTCCCTCATTTCATACACAACACACAAACACACTTCTCCTATTTTCTCTCAAACTAGAAAACCCCAAAACAACATTCCATCTCTTCCTATTTTCGGACCAAGCAAGGATCTCGGACAAGGACTCGGTCAAGACCACTAACTCGGACACTCCATCTTCTCGGTTCTTTTCCTTGTTTACGGCTTCTTCTTCTCAAACCGGTTAGTGTTCTATTTTGTGTGTAGAAATTATGTGTGATATATGAACTAGAAAATGTTTGGTTAGAAACAAGATGCATGATTCTTAGGTTGGTTTGTAAAGCTTGACAATATGTGGTAACATGTTTAAAAATGGTTAGAAAATGGTAGTCTAAGAGTATTCATGGCTAACCAATCTATGCTTCATTGTCCTTGCAAAATGATGTTGTTAAATATGAGATTTCGGCTACAAACATGTGTGTTTCTTGTTCTTACATGATGATCTTGCTAGAAATATGTGAGTTTTGGTTCAAAAATGTGTGATTATGTTGGCATGAAAACCCTAGAAAACTTTGAATATAGGATGAACTTGTTGAATATGGTTTGAAGTTTTTTTAAAAATGGCAAAGTTTGATCTATTTTCATGGTTGGTCAGTTTAGGAAAAGTGTTAGTGGAACCTTATTGGCTGTTTCCTAATCTGGGTCTGATTGCATAGTACTTATTGGACTGATAGATCTGCATCATCACGTGTACATGAAAAAGACAGCATTCCGACTCGCAACCGCACCGTTTCGACTCGCAACCAAGGCAAGACAACTCGAGACCACGTAGTTGCGACTCGCAATCATAGCATGACAACTCGAAACCTCATGATTGCGACTCGAGACTACGACGGTTGCGACTCGCAACCACAGCATGATGACTCGAGACCACACGGTTGCGACTCGCAACCATAACGTGACAAGCCGAGATCTCCTGGTTACGACTCGAGACCATCTGGTTGCGAGTGGGCTGCTCACTTTGGTTATTGGGCCATTGTGTGTATCATGGGCTATCTGTTAAATGGACTATGTGTCACTGTGTTCTGTTTGAATGTGTGAATGTTAGGGCCGGCCCACTAACCCCATGACTGTTTGTATTGTTTTGCATATTACGTGCCAGTTATGTGTATAGTTTTTACGCGATTGCTTGTGCACCAAACCTGACCTATACCGGTAACCATGTTAGGACGTGGTGACCAGCGTGTTTGACAAGTAACATAAATCTACCGAGCAACCCAAGGTGAGTTCACAACTTAAAAGCATGCGTCCCGGTGGTTTGGGACACGAGACTAACAACCCTATCCCCTGGTAAAATGGGATACCATTTACATACTTTCCCTGGTTATTGGGAACAAAACTTACTTTTCCTTCCCTGGTATTGGGAAACCTTTTGGACAATCCTATCCCCTGGTAAAAGGGGATACCATTTACATACTTTCCCTGGTTATTGGGAACACAACTTACTTTTCCTTCCCGGGTATTGGGAAACCTTTTGGTTAATTACTGTTTATACGGATTGCAACTAACGGCACTAAACGAAACTCTATCACTCAAGTCCCTACTACAAATACCGATTAGTCGCCGGGTTAGGCGAGCGGGTTATTAGTTGATAGCGCTATTTAGGTGTTTACCAGCCTCACACCGTGCCCTGGTTTGGGACGGGCGTGAACTAATAGACTCAGAAATCCGTCAATGATGATAGAACATTGACATCGGGGCATCCTGCGGATACGCAACGGTTACCTAGTGTTCGGTATTGGAAAAACAGTTTAGTCGCTAACTTTTGGGGTAGCTCCCCAGGGCATGTATAAACGGGTAAATTAACCGGTGAAACAAGTTTTTGGTAATTAAAACTGGACAACTAGTGAACTCACTCAGCATTATTGTTGACCCCTTACTGCATGCTTTGCAGGTAACCAATGATTCAGGAGCTGCTGCTTGGGGATGTGTAGTGTTCGTCAAACCCGTGTGTTGGGATAACTGTTTTGAACAACGAACTGTCTTTAAAACTATTTTGGTTTATGCTTCCGCTGTTTTGTTAAACTAATTACCAAACCTAAACTCTGATATTGCTAATTACTACGGATATTAAATATTTCTTAAATGCTCAGTATAATTGGTGGCTGGATCCTGGTCAGTCACGCCCCCGAAGCGGGTGTTATCCGCAGGTGGAATTTGGGGGTGTGACATTTGGCTATGAACACTTTTAAACTACCCTTTTTCTTGCCATTTAAACATGTTATCACATATATTCAACTTCACAAATCATCCTAAATTCATACATAACACTATGAACCAAGCATACAAGTCCATTCAACATAACATAAATCCTATGCACAAGAATAATACTAACCGGTTGTGAAGAAGAAGAAGAAGCCGAAACAAAGAGAAAGGAACCGAGAAGATGGAGTGTCCGAGTGATGATCTTGACCGAGTTTCTTGTCCGGGATCCTTGCTTGAACCGAAAATTTGGAAGAGTTTGGATGTTGTTTTGGGGTTTTCTAGTTGAGAGGGATTAGAAGTGTGTGTGTTTGTTGTTTGTGTAAAATGAAGGAAATAAGGAAAGGTGGGATATATATACAAGGGGTGTTTTCGGGTTGGGCTTGGGGTTTCGGCCCAAACCGGTTACGGCCCAAAGGCCCACTCGCAACCGCCCGGTTGCGAGTCATGGTCTCGACTCACGTACATTTATATATAATACGTACATTCAACACACATTAAGCAAATAAAGATCACGTTTCCATTTAATAATATTTATATACACAAAATATTACAAGGTGTTCGTTCGGAAAAACCTAGAGTGTCACATTATCCCCAAGTTTTAAGAACTTTCGTCCCGAAAGTTGAAGCAGCCACTGCCAAGCTAGCGTGTTTTAACGGGGTGTCACATCATCCCCCCGTTAGTTTGGAATTTCGTCCCGAAATTCGGTTGTAGCTTCAGTGCTGGGGTTTTCGTTTGGGAATAACTGGGGGTACTTGGACTTCATCTGGTCTTCCCGCTCCCAGGTAAACTCTGGGCCGCGCCGTGAGTTCCAACGAACTCGCACAAGGGGTATCTGGCTACGTTTGAGGGTTTTGATCTCTCGATCCGTGATCTCAATCGGTTCCTCAGTAAAGTGTAGCTGTTCATCAATCGTCAGTTCCTTAAAAGGAATTACAAATGTTTCATCCGACAAACACTTCTTCAGGTTAGATACGTGAAAAACGTTGTGCACTGCACTCAGCTCTGCAGGCAGGTTCAATCTATAAGCTACCTTACCGATTTTCTCGGTAATTTCGAATGGTCCAACATACCGTGGATTCAGCTTGCCCCGTTTACCGAAACGGACCACACCCTTCCAGGGTGAGACTTTAAGTAGAACCCGGTCCCCGACCTGGAATTCTAACGGTTTCCTACGCTTGTCAGCATAGCTTTTCTGACGGTCACGAGCTGCCGCCATGCGTTGCCTGATCTGGGAAATCTTTTCTGTTGTGTCTACCACCAGTTCTGGGCCTGTGAGTTGACTATCACCGACTTCCGCCCAGCAGAGAGGTGATCGGCATTTACGACCGTACAATGCCTCAAAAGGTGCCGCCTGAATGCTAGTGTGGTAGCTGTTATTGTAGGAGAATTCCACCAGCGGTAGATGCTTCTCCCAGTTCTTGCCAAAATCGATCACACATGCTCTAAGCATGTCTTCCAGGGTTTGGATGGTGCGTTCAGACTGCCCATCCGTTTGCGGGTGATAAGCGGTGCTCATGTCCAAACGTGAGCCAAAGGATTTGTGCATAGCTTGCCACAACTCGGAAGTAAAACGAGCGTCTCGATCGGAAATAATAGAAGTTGGCACCCCGTGCTTGGAGACTACTTCCTTTAAATAGATTTCTGCCAAGGTAGAAAACTTGTCTGTTTCCTTAATAGCCAGAAAGTGTGCAGACTTAGTCAATCGATCTACTATCACCCAAATAGTGTCATTCCCGCGTTGGGATCTAGGTAGCCCTGTAACAAAATCCATGGAAATCTGCTCCCATTTCCATTTCGGGATTTCCGGTTGCTGTAGTAGGCCTGCTGGTTTCTGATACTCGATCTTGACTCTTGCACAGGTCAAACATTTGCCAACATGGGCTGCTATGTGGGCTTTCATGCCAGGCCACCAGTACGTGGTTCTTAAGTCGTGGTACATCTTATCTGAACCAGGATGTACTGAATAACGGGACTTATGGGCTTCGTCCATCACTAGCTCTCGTAGATCTCCGTAAAGTGGGACCCAAACGCGCCCTGCCACATAGTAGGCGCCGTCTTCTTTCTGTTCTAGTTGCTGTCTCGATCCTCGCAGGGACTCAGCCCTGATGTTTTCCGGTTTCAGAGCTTCAATCTGAGCATTTCGGATCTGGGTAGGGAGACTAGACTGGATGGTAAGTTGTAATGCTCGCACGCGCTTTGGTATAGTGTCCTTTCGGCTGAGGGCGTCTGCCACAACATTGGCCTTGCCCGGATGATACTTGATGGCGCATTCATAATCATTCAGAAGTTCGACCCATCGACGTTGTCGCATGTTTAATTCCTTCTGCTTAAAGATATGCTCGAGACTCCTGTGATCGGTGTAAATGGTGCACTTGGTACCGTACAGGTAATGTCTCCATATCTTAAGCGCAAATATCACTGCTCCTAGTTCCAAGTCGTGCGTTGTGTAGTTCCTTTCGTGTGTCCTAAGTTGTCGAGAGGCGTAAGCGATAACTTTCTCGCGTTGCATCAACACGCAACCGAGCCCATGAATAGACGCATCGCAGTAGACCACAAAGTCGTCAGTGCCTTCAGGTAACGAGAGAATAGGAGCACTGCAGAGGTTATCCTTAAGCCTCTGAAAGGCAGATTCCTGTGCTTCATTCCACTTGTAGGTGACGCCTTTCTGAGTGTGCGTAGTGAGGGGTTGTGCAATCTTTGAGAATCCCTGAATAAATCTGCGGTAGTAACCTGCCAATCCCAAGAATTGGCGGACTTCAGTCGGAGTCTTAGGGGTAGGCCAATTCTTTATAGAGTCGATCTTAGCCGGGTCGACGTGGATTCCATCTTTGTTAACCACGTGCCCAAGGAAATGGACTTCCCGAAGCCAGAAGTCGCATTTCGAGAACTTGGCGTACAGTTGCTCATTGCGAAGGAGTTCGAGGATAAGGCGTAGGTGCTGTTCATGCTCTTCCTGACTTTTCGAGTAGATCAAGATGTCGTCTATAAACACGATCACAAATTTGTCGAGGTAGGGTTTGCACACCCGGTTCATGAGATCCATGAACACTGCAGGGGCGTTGGTCATTCCGAAGGGCATAACGAGGAATTCATAATGACCATAACGAGTCCTGAATGCAGTTTTGGAGATGTCTTCATTACGGACCCTTAACTGATGGTAGCCTGATCGCAGGTCAATCTTAGAATAGTAGCTTGATCCTTGCAATTGATCGAATAGGTCGTCGATTCGCGGGAGAGGGTAACGATTCTTGATGGTAACCTTGTTCAGCTCACGATAGTCAATGCACATTCGAAACGTGCCATCCTTCTTCTTAACAAAGAGTACCGGTGCTCCCCAGGGTGACGAACTAGGGCGGATAAACCCTTTATCCAACAGTTCCTGTAGTTGAGTAGAGAGTTCCTTCAATTCTGCGGGGGCTAGTCGATAAGGCGCACGAGCTATAGGCGCTGCTCCGGGAGCTAGCTCGATTTGGAATTCGACCTGACGGTGGGGAGGGAGTCCAGGTAATTCCTCAGGAAATACCTCAGGGTAGTCACGCACAACTGGAAAATCTTCAATCCTCTTTTCCTTTTCCTGCGTGTTGGTAACAAGTGCTAAGATAGCGGTGTGCCCTTTTCGTAAACACTTCTGAGCTTTCAAGAACGAGATAACGCCGGAGATTTCTCCACCTTTGCCACCTTGTACAATGAGGGGTTTGCCAGAACGGCGAGGAATACGAACTGCTTTCTCTTGACAGAGGATCTCAGCGCGATGCTTGGATAACCAATCCATACCAATAACAACGTCGAAGCTTCCAAGAGTAACAGGGAAAAGGTCGATGCTAAATGTCTGACCAGACAATTCTAGTTGGCAGCCTTTGATAACATGTGAGGCCTCGATGTTTCTACCATTAGCTAACTCGACGATATGAGGAGAACTTAGTAACAAAAGCGGACGCTTAAGCTTCTTACTAATACGTAGGGATACATAACTAGCATCGGCACCGGAATCAAATAACACAGAAACATAACGATCATCGAGTAAGAACTTACCCGTCACAACATTGGGGTCATTCCTTGCTTCACCAGCTCCAATCACAAAAGCCCTTCCTCTAGCACCATTCCCAGCATTGTTGTTTTGATTGTTGTTCCCAGCTCCCTGATTATTGTTGCGGTTCTGATTCAGTTCAGGGCAATCCTTCTTAAAGTGCCCTGTTGCCCCACATTTAAAACATGCTCGGTCGTTTCCCTGCTGCTGTTGATGTTGAGGTTGTTGCTGATTCTGTCTTGCTGGGAACTGGCTCCTACAATCCTTGGCTTCGTGCCCCATCTTGTGGCATCGCTGACACTGGCCCTTGCTACATGCCCCATTGTGGTGTCTGTTACACTTGTTGCACTTAGGGTAGCTTCCCCGGTAGCCACCCTGTTGTTGAGTGCCCTTGTTGCTTTCAGTTTTCCTTTGTTGCGCTGGGGCCTGAGTGGGGTTAGCATCCTTGCTTTGACTTCCTTCCCACTTACGCTTGCTGTCACTAGAAGTTCCGACAGTAGCATTGATCCTTTTGGGCAACCTGCCCCCTTCCACGGCCTGATCAGTAAGTTTGTGAGCAAGTCGAACGATCGGCTGAATGGTAGTGTGGTTGGCTGAAGTTACATGGCTTCGAATTTCTGGAGCCAAACCCTTGATGTACAGTTCGATTCTTCGATACATAGGTCGAGACATGTTTGGGCAAAGAGCAGCATAGTCATTAGACAGCTTGGTGTAAGTTTCAATTTCCGACCCAACCATCTTGAGCTCATAGTACTCATTCTCAAGCTTGTGGATGTCATCCCGGTGACAGTATTCCTCCTTAATCATGTCCTTGAAATCCTCCCATGCAGTAGCATTTGCAGTTTCCAATCCAAACATCTGAATCTGCGCCTTCCACCAAGAAAGCGCGCTTCCTTCGAGCGTAGCAGTAGCAAATTTCACCCAATTTGCAGGGGGACATTCGCAGACAGCAAAAACAGCCTCAATTTTCTCAATCCAATGCAGAAGACCTATGGCACCCTCAGTGCCGTTGAAAGGGAGAGGCTTGCAATCCATGAAGGTTTTGAAAGTACACACTGGTGGTTGCGCAGGTGCATGCTGACCTATTGGGTGAGAAGCGAAACGTATAGGTTTAGAGGCGAAAAGTCGATGTGGCGGTAGGATCTAAACATCCTAAAACAACGAGCTTACCTATAGGGTGAGCTGCGAAAGCTGCAGCCACTGTGTTGAGTAGGTTAGTGAACTGAGCCTGTGTCATGTTAATGTTTCCCCTTCCGCGTCCACTCATTGTCTTCATAACCAGAAAACACAGTATGAGTGTGATGTCGTAGTGTAACGAGAATGAGTTAGAAGAGAGAGGCGTATCTATCTAACTAGGCACACTAGTACGTATAGCATAACAGGAAACATAAAGCAAACAAGTAAGCACTGGTCCGAGCTATGAGGTCGAAAGTGTTGAGCCTTGCACTTGGAGTGTAGTGTCGTCGCGAGTCACGGGTTATAGTCTGGTTTTCTCCAAAAAGATTTTCCCCTTTTTAAAACCAAGTTCACTATAACCAATGGCTCTGATACCAATCTGTCACACCCCCAAAATCCACCTGCGGATAACACCCGCTTCGAGGGCGTGACTGACCAGGATCCAGCCACCAATTATACTGAATAAATAAGTTGATAACAAAAGTAGTACTTACTAACCATATGATTAGCAATGTCAAATTCAGAGTTTAAGGTTTTAAGTTCAAACAGTTGATAAGTAGCGGAAGCATAAGCAAAGTAGTTTAAACAAAGTTCATAATTCAAAATAAGGTAACACCCAACACAAGGGTGAACAGACACTACACGTTCCCAAGCAGCAAGCTCCTTCGTCACGGGTTACCTGCAAAGCATGCAGTAAGGGGTCAACAATAATGCTGAGTGAGTTCACTAGTTGTCCAGTTTTAATTTCCAAAAACTTATTTCACCGGTTAATTTATCCGTTTATACATGCCATGGGGAGCTACCCCAAAAGTTAGCGACTAAACTGTTTTCCAATACCGAACACTAGGTAACCGTTGCGTTTCCGCAGGATGCCCCGATGTCAATGTTCTATCATCATTGACGGATGTCTGAGTACATTAGTTCACGACCGATCCCTAACCAGGGCACGGTGTGAGGCTGGTAAACACCTAAATAGCGCTATCAACTAATAACCCGTTCGCCTGATCCCGGCGACTAATCGGTATTTGTAGTAGGGACTTGAGTGATAGAGTTTCGTTTAGTGCCGTTAGTTGCAATCCGTATAAACAGTAATTAACCAAAAGGTTTCCCAATACCAGGGAAGGAAAAGTAAGTTTTGTTCCCAATAACTAGGGAAGGTATGTAAATGGTATCCCCTTTTACCAGGGGATAGGATTGTTTTAGTCTCGTGTCCCAAACCACCGGGACGCATGCTTTTAAGTTGTGAACTCACCTTGGGTTGCTCGGTAGGTTTAGGTTACTTGTCAGTCACGTTGGTCACCACGTCCTAACATGGTTACCGGTATAGGTCAGGTTCGGTGTACAAGCATTCACGTAAAAACACATACAGACACGTAACATGCATACAAGTAAATAGTCATGGGGTTATTGGGCCGGCCCTAACAGTAACACAGTCAAACAGAACACAGCGACACATAGTCCATTTATCAGATAGTCCAAGTTAACACAAAATGGCCCAATAACCAAAATGGACAGCCCACTCGCAACCAGCTGGTCTCGAGTCGCAACTAGGAGGTTTCGGCTTGTCACGTTATGGTTGCGAGTCGCAACCGTGGTCTCGAGTTGTCACGTTTTGGTTGCGAGTCGCAATCGTGCGGTTTCGACTTGTCATGCTATGGTTGCGAGTCGCAACTGCGTGGTCTCGAGTTGGAATGCTGTGGTTGCGAGTCGTAATATGTCCCTTTCATGTACACGTGATGATGCAGATATGACAGTCCAAATTGTACCAAGAATTCAGGCCCAGATTAGGAAACAACCAATAATATTTCACTAACACTTTTCCTAATCTGCCCATATACAACAATAGATCAAACATTACCATTTTAAAATCTTCAAGCTATCTTCAACAAGTTCATCAAGTTCATAGTTTTTCTAGGGTTTTCATGTTAATCATAACCATGCATTTTGAACCAAAAATCATATATTTCAAACAAGATTGTCATGTAAGAACAAGAAACATATTATTTGTAGCCGAAATCTTAAGTCTAGCAACACCATTTTGCAAGAATAATAAAGCATAATATGTTTGGCTATGAACACTTTTAAACTACCCTTTTTCTTGCCATTTAAACATGTTATCACATATATTCAACTTCACAAATCATCCTAAATTCATACATAACACTATGAACCAAGCATACAAGTCCATTCAACATAACATAAATCCTATGCACAAGAATAATACTAACCGGTTGTGAAGAAGAAGAAGAAGCCGAAACAAAGAGAAAGGAACCGAGAAGATGGAGTGTCCGAGTGATGATCTTGACCGAGTTTCTTGTCCGGGATCCTTGCTTGAACCGAAAATTTGGAAGAGTTTGGATGTTGTTTTGGGGTTTTCTAGTTGAGAGGGATTAGAAGTGTGTGTGTTTGTTGTTTGTGTAAAATGAAGGAAATAAGGAAAGGTGGGATATATATACAAGGGGTGTTTTCGGGTTGGGCTTGGGGTTTCGGCCCAAACCGGTTACGGCCCAAAGGCCCACTCGCAACCGCCCGGTTGCGAGTCATGGTCTCGACTCACGTACATTTATATATAATACGTACATTCAACACACATTAAGCAAATAAAGATCACGTTTCCATTTAATAATATTTATATACACAAAATATTACAAGGTGTTCGTTCGGAAAAACCTAGAGTGTCACAGCTTATGGGTCGTCAGATCAAAACAATCTATGGACTAGATGACGCGGTAGAGTTTTCATAAATAAAATCACTTTTATTAATCCGGCGCGCTTCATTAAGGGTAAAAGGGTCTTTTGACTTAACATAAAACGCCAAACTCACGCTATTAAAATCTGGCTTCAACACACATAGCACACTTCATCATAATATAACGCCATAGATATAAAACGCCAAACTTTGTTTTTAACCGATAAAGCTGAAAAAAACAGTACTGAAACAACGGAACTTTATTACTAGCATTTACTGAAATAAAAATCGCGCCTAAAATACGCGCCAAAAACTTCCTATATAAACAAACTCTCAGAAGTACTAAAATCCACACCAAAACCACAAAAACCTATATTTTCCTCTATACCATTCATCTTATAAACGCCAAAAAAAACAAAATATCAAAGATTCAAATCCATGTTTCTTTGATATACACTATTTTCTCAATAAACTTTCGCTCTATGTAATGAGCAAGATACTCGATATAAACTCCAAAACATACAAAAACCACAAAACTTCAAAAAAGCCATTTCATGGAGATTCTGTTTTTGTTCTCTATAAAGTTCAGCTAAACGAGATGGATAACATTGTTACACGTCTTTCTTGACTGAGGATTAACAATGTTATCCATTTCGTTCAGCAAAACATTATTGAGTTTAGCACGACCAAAATTAGAAGTTTATGGTAGTTTTATTTAGTGGCGTTATTGTTTTTTTTTTTTTTGGCGTTTGATTTCCTTTCCCGATCTTATATTGTTTGTTATTTAACGTCGAAGTAGCATGTTATGAACAAAGAGGTAGAAAAAAGAAAACGATGCAAAAAAATGATTTAAAACGCCAAACTGAGAAATGACTGTGTTCTATAGGATTGAAATAAAAAAATGCCAAACTACTCTACACTAGCTCTCGATGACCATCTGTATGTGTTCTGTAAGAATGACAAATACAAAACGCCAAACTACTCTTCACTGGCTCTCGAAGACCTTGTCGATCTTCTTTTAATTATGGCCTGTTTGCATGTTAATGCGTAGTGTCCATAGGCTTTGCAGTTCTGACATTGTCTTTCTTTGGCCCCGGGTTTCGACTTTGATTTCTTTTTATCGATTGCTATCTCCTGTTTAGATTTCAGGCGCTTCCGAGAACCAGAACCTTTGGATTTATAACCTACAGGGACTCTTATTGGATTCTTGTTGTTTTTATATTGACCGGTTATCTCAGCAAATCTATCCCTAGAACTAGTGGGAGGAGCAACAATCTGCATATCTTGAACCTTCTTCATATAAGATTGAACATGATCCTTGTATAAGGATAGCTCCTCTTTATTACCAGATAAACGGTTCAAAGTGTATTCGGTTGAATAAATAATATCTCGCATCATACTTTGCACATCAGGATCAAGCTCGGTTATATTGTCACGACTAATTGAGAATTCAGGAGAACAGTTTTGGGAGGCCTCTTTGCGCCATCTATTCAGAATTTATTGTTTTGGAAATTCCCTAATGTCCATAAGTCTCAAAACATAGAATATATGTATACATAGCAAACCAAACTGTTCAAAACGCCTGCATGAGCAACTGCATAGACTTACGGAACATTACCTGAAAAACGCCAAAACCAATATCTCTATAACGCTATGCATAGAATGTTTGTCTAAAAAAGAAAAAAAACACATTGAATATGATAAAACGCCATTAACGGAAAACGCCATAAAAACCAAAATGCCATTATTTACCTCAAATAAGGATGTACAAGGCTGCTGTAAGTCATTTACGTAAAACTTAACAAACCCATCAGGCTGATCTTCATAACGTTTATTTATGCAATCCGCAACTCCAATAAGCTCAGCTTGAACGTCACAAAAAATAATTTTTGTGTATATATCAACAGCTTGCCCTTCCAACAATTTGTAACTACTCTTCAACTAAGGTCTTTTGTATCGAGATTCATGATCATTTTTATGATGTGTGTGACGTTGTGCTTCTATTGCAGTCTCATAATGCGTCATGAACTCAACAAGAGTAGCTTATAAATTGCACACTTAACCAAAAAAATGATTCTCACTCTCCGACCTGGATGTCGTTCGCATAAGACCAGACATATGCTCCATTCTATAGTATGTAGGGATCCAAGATTCCCTAAGTGCAAAAATATCAGATAGCCAGTCATTATCTTCTAAATTGAATTCTGCGATAACCGCTTCCCATTCTGTTCAGGTGTGAGAATATCCGTCCACACAACACCACAAATACGTTCTTTAAAATTGGTGGAATTGCATAGCCTAACACCAACCTATATATAACACCAAAACGCCATGCATAAATAAAAACAACAAAAGAAAAATTTTAACTAAAAAAAATAGTAACAAGGTACAAAACGATATGTATTTTAAAATGCAGTGTATCCTAAAACACCAAAGATAAAAAAAGCATAACAACCTTCAAAGTCAGTTTATGCATCACATGCCACATGCATAACCGATGCCTCGTGTCAACAAATACAACAGAAATAACCTTCTTCATCGCTGGATCTTGGTCAGTGACAACAACTTTTGGTTGAGAACCAACAACTTTAAGAAAAACTCTTAACAACCAAATATACGTATCGGCAGTTTCAGACGCCAACAATGTTGCACCAAATGTAACATTACAGTAATGATTGTCTATGCCAGTGAACGGTACAAACACCATAGAGTATCTACATATGAAAATGCCATGATAAATGAAACAATAATAGAACGCCATTGAATGTAAACTAATAAAAAGCCATTGCACGTAAACTAATAAAACGCCATTGCATGTAAAATAAAAAAAACGTCATTGCATGTAAATTAATAAAACGCCAAAAACAGAAGAAGTTGAATTATAAAATATTACTCGTTGGAACGATACGTGGCGTCAAACGAAATCACATCACCAAACACGTGGTAATTACGTTTGGCTTGATCGTCACAGCAAAAAAGACCCTTCAAACGATTCTCTTCGTCTGTGATGTAATCATACGAGAAATTAGGCTGGGAATGTTTTTTTTTTCATTCAAATGTTTCACAGCCATATCGGCGTCATATTCCCCTATGAACAAGTTAATTTGCCTCTTATAGTTCTTAAATTCAACTTTGCTTGCACCCACGTCTTCAAAACTGCCAAAATAAGTCTTCATAACATTAAACGCCTTGACAGGACCCAAGTTTAACTTAGACATGTTGTGTATAACATGCTTCTGGAGCTGAGTGAGGTGTCGTTCAGTTTGAAGAAAATGCTTATCAGGACGTTCAACAAGTTCATGATTGTGCTCCTCGACAAACTTATACACCTTCCATGATCCATCCTCAAAAAGTACACATAACAATGCACCACAATCGGTCCTCTTTGAAAAGTTAGATCGCACTACTCGCCTCTTTTGATTGGGGTCCAACGTATCAACCTTCTTGTCCTTGTATAACCCAGATCTCGTATACAAGTAATACTTAATATGTAAGACACCTTTAGAATTTGTCTTTGTATTCCCTTTCCTGACTGAAAACCCACACTCCTTGGCATACTTAACATACATTGAGCAACAATCATCAAGGCTCGAGAATACCATGTCCTTTCTGGGCTTTAATTCTTCACTGCCGTCAGGAATGATAAATGGTAATCCAGTTTTGGGGCAATGCCTTTGACTCGAGGAAGAGACTTCGTCTGAGAAAACACAGGGAGGAACAGAAAATCAGAAAAACATAGTGATATCTCGTAATAACATTATACATTAAAATGCCATTAATTGAATAATAAACAAGACATAATAAACACATAATTTAAAAACGACATGATAAAAAAAGCCATGAGATGAATAATTAAAAACACTTAACAACATAAATAATTAACAAAATATAACATCATAATGAAAACGCCAAAATTAACAAAACTAATGTTTACACAAATTAACAAAATAGTAATAACTGATATTCACAAATACTACTAAATAAAATTCAAAACTAATCAAAATAGACGAAAAACGCCAATGATCGTAAAAACATAAGAAATACACTAGAACGTAAACGAAATTAAAATTAATATTGAAAACTCCAATTGCAATTCTTAATAATAGATTGAATATCAATTAAAACGCCATTAAATTGCATAATTAAAATAACGCTATTGAAAATCATACAATACAGTATAAAAAATAATAATACAAAAAAACGCCATAGAACAATGATAAAAGAACAAAACGCCATATCTGTTTTGTGTGATTTGCTGGAACGAAAAATGGAAAACGCCAACGAATTTTACTTTGTCGAACAGAATCCACGTTAAACGCCATAGATCTGAGAAAGCTTGCAAAGGAGGTAACAGCTAACAATAAATCTTTGGAGTTTTAATTTGAAAGAGATATATAACGCGAATAAGGAGGGAACGTATAAAAGGACAATCGTACCCCCGCATAACAATTAGGCCCTGCCACGTGTTGGGCCATGATCCATTCTCACCTTTCTCACACTTTTCACTGTTCTCTCCTGAACCCGTAACATATAAAAGGACAATCGTACCCACGCATAACAATTAGGCCCCCTGCCACGTGTTGGGCCAGGATCCGTTCTCACCTTTCTCACACTTTTCACTGTTCTCTCCTGAACCCGTTTATATATATATATATATATATATATATATATATATATATATATATATATATATATATATATATATATATATATATATATATATATACTTCTTACGAAAGCTATCACAATATCATGCCTACTTATCATTTTGGATTCGTAACGATACATACATACATATATATATATATATATATATATATATATATATATATATATATATATATATATATATATATATATATATATATATATATATATATATATCTGTGTGTGTGTGTGTGTGTGTTTGTGTGTGTTTGTGTGTGTGTGTGTAGGAGTTGGCTACAAAGGCCATTTTTCCTACAAAGTATAGAAAGTCATAAAATACCACAATTTCACCCATAAAACACAATCAAAACCCACAAATAATAAAGTGAAGATTACTAAAACGCCATATTTGTGGGTTGTGTGTTGTGTTTTGGATGATAAGGCTTTGATTTTCAAATGACTAACATTAGTGTGTTTTATGTTGATTATCATGTTGTGTTTTCGATGTGTTTTAACAGCAAGCGTTCATGCTGGTAACGCTGGAGGATTTCTTGACATTGTGTTTTAACAGCAAGCAGATTAATACAGTTGTGTTTTAGCATTCATGTTGGTAATGCTGGAGAATTTCTTGACACTGTGTTTTACCATCCATGCTGGTAATGCTGGAGGATTTCTTGACATTGTGTTTTAACATCAAGCAGATTAATAAAGTTGTGTTTTAGCATTCATGTTGGTAATGCTGGAGGATTTCTTGACGCTGTGTTTTACCATCCATGTTGGTAATGCTGGAGCAATTCATGACATTGTGTTTTAACAGCAAGCAGATTAATACAGTTATGTTTTAGCATTCATGTTGGTAATGCTGGAGGATTTCTTGACATTGTGTTTTAACAGCCAACAGTTTAATACCGTTGTGTTTTAGCATTCATGCTGTTAAGGCTGGAGGATTTCTTGACGCTATGTTTTACCATTCATGCTGTTACGATGGGTGACATTTGTTACGATATGTTTTCTTGATGTTGTGTTTCTTCTTGAAGGATAGAATGAAGAGAGAGAGACGAGAGAAAGGGAGAGAGAGAGAGAGAAAATAGCAAGAAATGTGGGGTGGTTTATGGAATCACAGTTATTTTCATATTTAAAATAAGCTAAATGACATATCTACCCTTATTAATTAAATAATCCTTTTGGATACCAAAATGCCACCAAGATGATCTCAACCATTAAACACACCCATTGGATGACCCAAATCGCTTCCTAGACTTTCTAGGAAAAACACACTTTCCGCACGATCCCCACTATATATATATATATATATATATATATATATAGGACAAAGATCCGTTAGGAACCACCCTTTATTGCGAGAACCGCGAGAACCAGTGTGAACACAAACAGTAATAGCTAAAAAAATCTAAAAAACACCCAAAAAAATTTTTTTTATTTTTTTACTATTTTTTATATAAAAATCGCTACTTTTAGTATCCAAAAAAAAAAATTTTTTTTTTTTTAAAAATTTTTTTTTTAAAAAAAAAATTTTATTTTGGCTACAAAAAGTAGCGATTTGAACATAAAAAATAGTAAAAAAATAAAAAAAAATTTAGATTTTTTTTTGATTTTTTTTTGATTTTTTTAGATTTTTTGGGGGTTTAGTTTTTAGCATTTTAGCTTGGGGGGGGTGGGGGGGGGGGTTTAGGTTTTTGGGGGTGGGGGTGGGGGGTTAGGTTTTTTTTTGGGTGGGGTGGGGTGGGGGGGGTTAGGTTTTTTGAGGGTTTTAGTTTTTAGCATTTAGCTTGGGGGGGGGGGGGGTTAGGTTTTTGAGGGGGGGGGGGGTTAGGTTTTTTTTGGGGGGGGGTGGGGGGTTTAGGTTTTTGGGGGGTGAGGGTTAGGTTTTTTTTAGGTTTTTGATGGTTTTAGTTTTTAGCATTTAGCTTGGGGGGGGGGGGTTAGGTTTTGGGGGGGGGGGGGTTAGGTTTTTTTTGGGGGGGGGTGGGGGGTTTAGGTTTTTGGGGGGTGGGGGGGTGGGGGTTAGGTTTTTTTAGGGTTTTTTTAGGTTTTTTTAGCTATTTTAGCTTGTGTTCACATTGGTTCTCGCGGTTCTCGCAATAAAGGTGGTTCTCGCATGAACCTTACCCTATATATATATATATATATATATATAGGATAGATCATGAGAAAACTAGTTTAAATGAGAAAACCAAAAAAACTAACTAAAAAACGTACAAATTTTTTTTTACATTTTTTTATAAAAAATCGTTATATTTTATGCATGGAAAAAAATTTTCAAAAAAAAATTAAAAAACAAAAATTTGTTGTATTGCACATGTGCACTATTACGGATATAATACACATGTGTAGTACACATATAATGCACATGTGCAGTACAACAAAAAAAAATTTAAAATTATTTTTATATATAAAAAGTAGCGATTTTTTTTAAATTGTAAAAATAAATTGGTATGTTTTTTAGCTTTTTTTAGGCTTTTTTAGATAGTTTTCTAGTTTTTTCATTTAGATGTAGTTTTCTCATGATACTCTCCCTATATATATATATATATATATATATATATATATATATATATATATATATATATATATATAAACATTAATTAAAAACCCTTAAACTAAAAAAATAAAAATACATATTAATATATTAAAAAACCTTTAATTTTTTAAAAACATAATATATTACTTAATATATATAATAAAAATCCACCGATCCCCGACTGTTTTATACGTGCGAGGTGGGCGGTGATGGGTGGTGGAGGTGTGTGGCGGAAGTTGGTGGTGCTGTGTGGCGGAAGTTGGCGGTGATTGGTGGATTATTATTAATATATATATATATATATATATATATTTTAAATAAAAGGTTTTTTTAATTATATTAATTAATAGGGAAATTGGCGTGTAATAATCATAGCTAGACCTTATTCCCCATTAATAATCACACCTCAGAATATTTCCACCACCAGTCTCACCTTTCACCTATTTTTCCTACAATGGTCCCCCGTTAAAAAAACTTAACGGAGTTAAGCTTTTTTCCAAATTATAAATATATTTTTAGGGCTTTTGATCAGAACGATTATACAAGTACATTGATGTAAAACTTACTTCGAAATGGTGCTCCATTTGACTTGATTTTGGTTAATTGGAAATTTAAACACCCGAATTGAAGAGACGTTTTCATCGTTTGGAGCACCGTTTCGAGGCAAGTTATACATCAATGGACTCGTATCATCGTTCTAATCAAAAGCCCTAAAAAATCTGTTTGTAATTTGGAAAAAAGCTTAACTCCGTTAAGTTTTTTTAACGGGACCACTCTAGGAAAAATAGGTGAAAGGTGGGACTTGTTGGGGGAATATTCTGAGGTGGGATTATTAATGGCCAATAAGGTCTATGTAGGATTATTACAGGCCAATTTTCGTAATTAATATTATGTTTATAAAAACTAAAGGGTTTTTTATATATATTAATATGTATTTTTATTTTTTTTAGTTTGAGGGTTTTTAATTAAAGTTTTTGTATATATATATCTGAATAAAAGAAAAAATGGGGTTTGGATGAAAATGGCAACTACCAAACTATTTAATGTGAGTTAACTGCCATTTTTTAACAAAGTTAGTGGGTTGGACCAAAATAGCAAAAAATGAAAAACTTGGAGACCAAGAGGAGAAAAAAAATATTTTGACTAAAGTGGCAATTTGAAACAAATCTTAAAGACTAAAATGAGAATTTACTCTTACTTAAATTAGTAGAATTGTATCATAACTAGTTGATGCCCCGCCCGCGTTACGGGGCGATGGCCGAATAATTCTCAATTAATCAAAGAAAACATTATTTTTCGGATCAGGGCAAAGCTGTAATTTTTCAGGAGGACTAATGAGCGACTGTTAGGCAGCTCCTTGACACGGGAAAAAATTAAATCGAGTCAACCAATTAAAAAAATTGTTTTCTACTTTTGCTAAAAAAACTATAACGATTGGGAAAACGTAATTTTTAACTCAGGGCAAAATTATAATTTTAATTTTGGGATAAATCGCAAATTAAATAGACCAATGGGGGAGTGCCAGGAAGCTGCCAGCACGACTGTAATTTTACACTGGGGTAAAATTGAAGTTTCACCAGGAAAACAAAGAAAAACGATGGGCAAAATGTAAATTTAAGTTGAGGGCAAAATCGTAACTTGGCTGTGAGAAAAAAAACTAATGGCAAAACTGTGAATTTATACGGGGCAAAATCGTAATTTTGAACCGATGGCAAAATTGGTATTTTTAGCTGGGAGCAAAAGCGTTAATTTATTTTGAAGTGGGGGTAAAAACATAACTTTGAACCGATGGCAAAATCATAAATATAAGGGAAAAAAGAAAATGGCAAAACTATAAATTGAAACGGGGCAAAGTCGTAATTTTTAACCGGAGGCAAAATTGAAATTTTTAGTTGGGAGTGAAAGCGTAAATTTGTTTTTAAGTGGGGGTAAGAACATAATTTTATACTAATGGCAAAATCGTAATTTTAAAGCAGGATAAAATCGTAAATTTGTTGGGCCAATAGGGGAGTGGCAGGCAACTGCCTGACACTATTTGTTTGCCGCCTATATAGGCCAATGAAGGGGCCCTACTATTCCTATGTCGGCGCTGACATTTGGGAATTTAGTAGTTGAGAATTGGAAAGCTATTTGTTTAATTTACTGAAAGAAAGAGTCATCCAATTATAAATCTTTGTAAACTTATGTTATTATTTTATGAGAAGGGATCCCATACAAGACACTTTTTCCATACGAAGCTTATGCCATAGGGAATTGAAGACAAGTGATATTGGCTTGAAAGGTAATTTAGTCCTTTTCACTCGAAACAACTTCCTCTATTAATTTTCAAACGGTTATAACTTTTTTCATACGCTAATATTAAAAAAAATTACACCGTATTAACGAGAATTCATTCTTTTTAATTCAAGCAGCCTGTTGCTATAGTTTTCTTTAAAAAAATTACAGGATTTTGAATACACATTTGTCCATTACGTGTTGTTAGGATCTGAGTTTGGATTGATTGTGATTTGTGTTTGAATTTAAATGAACAATGAAAGAGTAGTGCAGCAGAAGTTAAATGGAAGCAAACTTTTCACAATCAAACAGAAGAAATGCTTTCAATCATACATTTTCAACACAGAATCAAATGATTAAATTTATTTTAAACTCTAATTACAGTGCATGTATGATTCGCAAACTCCCCCTCAGCCCGAGCTCAATATTTGTTCGTGCAGGAAGAAGATGATGAAAAGAGCTAAACAGAACAGTACAGAGCACTGTTCTATTTATAGGCACTAGCAAACTACTGAGCATCTAAGCTGACGTCACCATGAAAGTGACATCTAACCTCCTAACAAACTCTTAACAACTGACCTATACAAACACTGCTATGCTAACTACTGATGTTATAATTCAATACATAAATTAAACATAAACTGTTGCTGCATCCTTCCACTGCTGTGAACCCAGCAGTACATGTCATGATCAGCAGTGCTTGAAACAAGGCAGTAGATTGAGCAGCAGAGCTTTAGTTCTTCAACAGACCTTGACTTGATCAGCAGTTGTAAGTCAGCAGTTTGCATGATCAGCAGATAGGAGGTCAGCAGATGTTGAAACCACTTTCAAGGGGAGAGAATTGCAACCAAACATCTGCTTATTCTGGATCCACTACTCTGATCCAGTTTTGGCTTTCATTATTTGTTCCTTTGGTAGGGTTCAATCCCAACAATCTCCCCCTGGAACAGATAATGCCAAAACTCTCCATTATTGTAGATCTTTATTGCCTCATCAGCAGTTCCCTTATTTGCCCTTTGAGTTGTAATTCAAAGGTTAAGGCATCTGCATCATCATCATCCCTGCTAAGTGGAAGATCAAGGAGATCCTGCAAATCTTCAAGACTCAGGCCGAGAGCTTGTTCCCTTGTTAGTTTCTTCACTTCGCCACTAGACTTGAACACTTTCAGTACGTGGGTCTGTTTATCAGTTTTCCACTTTAGTACTTTTGAGCCTGGTGGGTTTCTTGGGAGATTTTTATTTGAAGAGGTATTTGGTGATGCTGGCCTATTCATGACTGGCTGAGCAGTACTTGCAGATTGTTCCAATTCAAGATCTTCTTTTATCATTAACCTAATGCCCTCTTTTACAATAGATCTTGAACTGTTTCAGCACCCAACTGGTTTTGACTCCTTTTTTTGTAGATGGCAGCACCAGCAGGAGCAGTGGTTCTTTTGGCTTGCAGCTTTGGTGGTCTCTTTGAGACCTCTACTTTAGAGTAGTCAGGCTTTTGTGGAGCTGTTGGATCTTTCTTCCTAAGTTCCTCCAACCTTTTGTAGGTGGCCCTGACCCTCGCTTCTCCCCACTTTGACACAGTGTTCGTTGACCCATAGTCAGCTGTAATAAGCTCCTCTTTCATTCTCTTCAACTCTAATGCCTTTTCAGCTTCAAACTGTTTGAATTTTTCAGGAGGAGTCTGCTGGACATTATCTTTGATCATTTCATGAATCCTGGCTACTTCCTTTTCAAGCTCAGGAATGGTCCAGTTTTTGTACATGTGTTTCTCCCCCTTGTATTTCTTGTAGGTCATGATATTTCAATGTAGTCTTTTCTCAAAGTCTCATATGCCCTTTCTGAAATTTGTTGACTAACATTTTTGGCAAATTGCTCCATTGATCTGACCTGTGTAAGAGGAAACTGATAGTTTTGCTGAAATTCCTATCAGATTTCCCTTGTTTATTTTTGTTAGCGATGTCCTCTGCTTGCTTGGCTTTGATTTCTAAATATTCTTCAATGTTGTTTGGCCTGGGATATCCTTTAACTGAAGGCAAGCTCCTTTTGGCAAGGTTATCCTCATAGTGGAAAGATTTGATTTCATTTCTAACTACTATGAGTTCTAAAGGAAATACAACACCTGCAGGAGGTAATGGCTTTTGAGTTTGAGTTGAAGAGAGAGGAATGGGTTTTGGAATTGTGACAAGTGCTTGGGATTTTGAAGCTATTGGTGGTGGTGATGGAGAATCATCATCTGGTATGATAATCCTTCTCCTCTTAATTTTAGGAGAGGCAGATGATGTTTTGGGTGGAACAGTGGAGGTGATTTGAGTGGCAGTGGTTTGTGGCTAACTAACAGTTGTTGAAACAACTGGTGTTTCAACCACTGTTGCCATTACAACAGATATTTTAACATCTGCTGTCTTCTGCTTTATGGCAGGAAATGATGGTGGAGATGTTGTTTTTGATGGTGATAGGGCAGTGGTAGTGGTGTGTGTTGAAGTGGTATGTGTTGTAGTGAGAGCAGTTGTTGTAACAACTGAAGTACCATCAGATGTTGGAACAACAGAAGTTCCAGCAACTGTTTGGGTGGAGGTTTGATGTTGGTGGCTTTTGGATGGTGGTTTTGAAGTATGCTTAGGAAGGCTGGATGGTGTGGATTTGGGTTTCCTTACTTTTCTAGTAAGATTTCTTTTTGGAACAAGATTTTGATCGTCCTTTTCACCAGAACAACCCTGCTCATTTAGCTCCATGAAAGCTCTCTTTTCCTCATTCCACCTTGATAAATCCTTTGACGCTCTATCCCTTTTTACACTTATGACACCATCATCAAGTGCATTCTGGGTAACATCAACCTTTTTGCTACCATCTGGCAAAGGAATGTTTCTGAGCATTGCATCCTTTTCTGGATCAAGATATACCCCATTATCAATCCCTTTCTTTATCCACTCCTTAATTTTCTCCCACTTTTTGGCATTATCTGAGGGGATTTCATCAATATAAAGAACTGTTGGAGGAGCAGTGCCAATGGTTGCCAACAGATGTGTTTTTAGAGCCTTGATGTCTGCTTGTGTGGTTTTGAAACTAGACTCCATTGCTTCTCTGAGCTCTTGAACATGTTTTTCATGCTGCTGCTCAGCCATCTGTTGTTGTTGGTGGAGAAATGGTTGAAAAAGATTCCAGAGCTCATTTGTAACATCTGCTGGTGGTGGAGCAGGTGCTTGAGGTGGAACAGCAGTGGATGGTACCATTTAAACTGTTAACAACTGTTGCAGCATGTCTTTGATTTCTACAACAGATGTATCCAGCTTTTCAACTCTTGCCGTCAATTCCTGGTACTTTAAACCATCACCCAATTTAATGGGATCATCTGATTTCCCACTAGCAGTGGTTTTATCAGATGTTGAGGTAGGGAGTGTACTCCAAACATCAACAACTGATGCCCCTTTTTCTTGGTACTGGGGTCTTCTTCCTTCAACACTTGATAATCTTTTGATGGAACCAGTGGTTAATACAAACTCACTAGCAGATAACAGAGGTGTTATGGAAGGAATTGCCTCCATGGAAGTCTTATTGATGTAACCACTGTCCAAATGTAGACCTGTAGGTTCAACACTTGTAGTGGCTGCTTCACTTGGATTACCACCAAGAGTTACTTGTAACTCAAGGGGTGTAACCTCCTCAGGTTGTGTTGGTGGGTTAACAAAGAGTGATACATCAGGCCCAGTCTGTTGTTGAGGTATATTCTCATGGACAGGTGATTGAGAAGGACTGGTTTATGCCAGGTTCAGATCAATTGCATCCAACAGTAGTTTGGTGTTTGGAGGAATTGGAGATGTGAATTTGGGTGCAGAAAGATGAGTTGCCCCGGGTATTGGGCTGTGGATGATGGAAACAAGTGCTTCCAGAGCATCATGATGTGGTGACCCTTGTGGTAAAACCTGTTCTTTTTGTGAAGAGACAGGAGGAGTTTCGGCTAGGGTTTGAGATATTTTTACCAACTACTGTGAGGAAGTAGCAGCAGTGGTTTGTTGTCACAGGCAGTTGCTCTGGTATCTCATCCTCCAGAGTTGCCTTTTTGGTGGGTTTGGGGGGTTTTTGATTTTGCTTTTCTGTGGCTTTTTGGTGATTTTAGGTGTGGGTTTCAAGGCAGTGGGTTGGCTATCTTGATCACCTTGAGCAGTGGGCTCAGCAGCAGATACCTGAGGAGCAGTGTTTGCTGCTAAAGTCTGCTCAGGCACCTCTGCTTGTGTTCTGCAAGGTGTTGACATTCTTGTAAATGTTTCAGCTGTTAAGCTGTTTATCTTAAAAGAGTCACCTTGGTTTATTACCGCAATGTCATTTTTACTGAATTTTTCTCAAAATAATAACTTAAAAATCTTGGAAACAGCAAAAAAAAAAATTTCTTTCAACATTTTTAACCAAATCATTGAAGATTACCTGGGAATAATTGAAATTTTCTTCTTGAAGTATAGCATATCCCAGATTTTGAATCTTCAATGATATTTCATTAAAAGAAGTGGTTTTATTTGAAACACATATGAGGAGGGTATGGAGTAAAAATCGTGTTGTAGGAGGGAAGAAACCTTTTTGTAAGGTATCCCTCTTCATCATTGTATCTGCATACCCTCTCTCAATGAAGTCGATTTTTAACTCGTTTTTAGGGAAAGAGTTTTTACCTTCTTGATTGTCGAGCTGCAAGACTTCTGATAAGGATTGCGGTGTGATGCGGACTGCCTTTTTTGCAGAGTAGAGTTAATGGCTATGACATCTTCACCTTGTTTTTCAAGGGTACAATTTTTCCAAAACTCTCTCTGAGTTTGCAGGTAAATGGGTGCCTCAACGGTTAACAAAGTTTTGTACTTTGATGCGGTGAGCATATCAAGGATTGAATCAAATGTATCGATGTTGCCGGGTTTTGTGAGAAGAGCCAGAAGATTATGAGACGGTTTGTGTGGGATTTATGTGGAGGTAGCCTTTTGAGAGGCCCCTTTAGAAGATTTTGCGGATGATTTCGATTTTGTCATTCTAAGGATGAGGATCGAAAATGAGATTGTGAAGAAATTTGATGAAATGTGATGGAAACTGCTTTGAGAAGAGAACTTTTAAGAATTCAATTCGACAGTGAAACCCTATTTGGGGTTTAAAAGGGGGGTTTTATGCAGGAAAAGTGAATGCTGATGTGGCAGCGGTTACAAAAGGTCTGACCACTATGTACTGTCTGCATGCCATTCCCTGGTGAAATGAAGGACAGTACTTTTGAACAGTACTTTTTGTGAAAATAGCTGGTGAAGACAGTAGTTGTAACGGCAATGGAGAGCAGTGGATGCTTTTAGCTATCAGTGGGTAGCACAGCAGTGGATACCACATTGATTTTGAACATCAGTGCATATGAAAGAAAAATGAGAACAGGGATGACTTTCAGCAGTGGACAGACTTTTGAGGTAGAGCAGTCTTTTGAACCCATCAGTGGTTATGGCAGACTTTTAGGATTTTAAATGAAAAATTCATTTTTAGCTATTTTTAAGGATGGATTTTTGATTTTCTGAAAACATTTTAATGCTTTTATTCATAGAAAAACAAGATTTTTCCTGTTATTCCATGTTTAGCATGCCATTCCTAGAGATCAAGCTTTCAAAGGTGGATGTGTCTAATGCTTTGGTTAGCACATCTGCCAGCTGATCCTTAGTTGGAACATGATGCAGAGAAATCAAACCTTCTTCATAGCAATCCCTTACAAAGTGATGTCTGATGTCGATGTGTTTGGTGGTTGAATGGGAAACTGGATTTTTGATGATATTTTCTGCTGCCTGGCTGTCCAACATAAGTGGTGTCTTCAAGGCAGTGATACCAAAATCCAGTAACTGATTTTGAAGCCAGAGCAGTTGGGATGTACAGCTTGCAGCAGCTATATATTCTGCCTCAGCAGTGGATGTGGAAACAACTGCTTGCTTTTTGCTTTGCCAAGACACTAAGCAATTGCCTAGGAATTGGCACCCTCCTGAAGTGGACTTCCTTGTTTTGTCTCATCCAGCAAAGTCACTATCTGAGAAACCTGAGAGCTCAATTTTACCATCAGCTGGATACCAGATACCAAGTGTGGGAGCACCTTTGAGGTATCTGAATATCCTTTTTACAGCAATAAGGTTTGACTTTCTAGGGGCTGATTGGGATCTTGCACAGACACATGTTGCAAAAATGATATCTGGTCTAGTTGCAGTTAGGTACAATAAAGACCCAATCATGCTTCTATATAAGGTCTGATCAACCATATCATCCTTTTCTTTAGACATGACCAATTTATTGGTTGCAATGGGTGTACTACATGGCTTACAATCATCCATATCAAATTTCTTTAAAAGTTCTTTGGCATATTTTCCTTGATGGATGAAGGTACCATTTTGCAGCTGCCTTACTTGGAGACCAATAAAGCACTGGAGTTCACCCATTGCACTCATTTCAAACTCAGCTGTCATGAGTTGTCTGAACTCTTCACACATTTTGTTACATGTGTTTCCAAAAATAATGTCATCCACATAAATTTGGACAATCATCAAATCCTTCCCTCTCCATTTTAAAAATAGTGTTTTATCAATCCTGCCTCTGGTGAAACCAATGGAAAGTAAAAAGGTGGACAGAGTTTCATACCAGGCCCTTGGTGCTTGTTTCAAGCCATACAAAGCTTTATTCAGCTTGTAGACATGATCTGGATTAAATGGATCCTCAAAACCTGGAGGTTGACAAACATAAACCTCCTCTTGAATCTTACCATAGAGGAATGCACATTTGATATCCATTTGATACACCTTGATGTTGTGGTTGACAGCAAAGGCCAGAAAGAGTCTGATAGCTTCAAGTCTTGCTACAGGGGCAAATGTTTCATCATAGTCAATGCCCTCTTCTTGTCTGAAACCTTGAACCACAAGCCTGGCTTTATTCTTGACAACAATACCCCTTTCATCAGTTTTATTTTTGAAGACCCATTTTATGCCAATAGGACTCACACCCTCTGGCAATGGAACAAGCTCCCATACTTGTTGTCTTCTAAACTGTTGGAGCTCCTCTTGCATAGCTTCTACCCAGCTGTTGTCTTTCAGTGCCTCTTGGTACTTGACTGGCTGATGGAGTGATAGAAAACCTGCAAAAAGACAAATGTTTTGGGATTGCTTTCTTGTGAGCACCCCTTCATTGATGTTGCCAATGATTTGATCTGGTGGATGAGATTTCAAGAAGATGAGCTCTCCTTGGTATGGAATAATGGCATTGAGTGGTGAAGGCTGCAGGTGTGTATCATCTGAGCTAACCACTGCTGGTGACTTTGATGACCCGGCAGTGGCTTCAAAAGGTGGTGGCATAGGGGGTAAGGGTGTGGACACCTGCTGACTTTGATCCACTGTTTGAGGACTTTTGTCAGCAGTGTTTGGTGAGGTGGAAGCAGTGGTTGAAGGGCTACTTTGGTCAACAACTGTTGAGGTAGCAGTGGTTGAGCTTTGACAAATGTTTTGAACAACTGATGCTCTCCCTATTGAAGCAGACTTTTGAGGAATGATGATCTCATATCCATAGTCTGGTGATGAATCTTCTGATGGACCTGCACTGTTAGTCTTGACAACAGTATTTTCAAAAGTGAATTTTTCAAGATCAAACAATTATGCAGGATTTGCAGGGATTTTCATTGATGAAAGTTCATTGAACTTTACATTCAAAGTCTCTTCCACTGCTTTGGTCCGTGTATTGAACACTTTATAGGCCTTAGCAGTGGTTGAGTATCCCAGGTGGTATCCCATATCAATTTTGGCTGCAAACTTTGAGACAGAATCTTTTAAGTTTAGAATGAAACATGGGCAACAAAAAACTTTGAGATATGAGATTAATGGCTTTATTTTATACAGAATTTCATAAGTAGTCTTTTTGTGCCTAGGGTTGATCAAAACTCTGTTTTGGACATAGCAAGCAGTGTTAACTGCCTCTGCCCAAAAAGTTAATGGCAAACCTGAATCTGTAAGCATAGTTCTGGCAGCCTCAATCAATGTTCTGTTCTTCCTTTCAACAACCCCATTTTGCTCTGGTGTTCTAGGGATGCTGTACTGCCTTACAATCCCTTTCTTCACACATAAGGCATCCAACTCCTTATTTTTGAATTCTGTGCCATTGTCACTCCTGAAGACTTTTACTGGAAGGTCAAATTTCTTTTCAACCTGTGTTACAAAGTCTTGCAAAATGCCTGCAGTCTCATCTTTTGAGTGTAAAAAGAAGGTCCATGTAAACCTAGAGAAGTCATCAACAACAACCAAGCAATATCTCTTCTTTTTGAGACTCATGACTTGCACTGGGCCAAACAAATCCATGTGCAGCATTTGCAAGCACTGGGTTGTTTTGGACTCTTCAATGGACTTGAAAGAGCTTTTATGTTGTTTTCCTTTTAAACAGGAAACACAGTGTTCAGGACATGAAAACATTTTTTGTGGTAAGCCTCTCACTAAGCCATTTTTTTAAATTTCATTGATTGTCTTGAGATTTGTGTGTCGCAGTCTTTTGTGCCATAGCTCTGTCTCTTTGTTAGAGGCAGCTGAGAACATACAAGCATCAGCTCTGGGACACTCTCTAGACATATCAACAACATAAACATTGCCACTTCTTTGAGCAACAAGTTTTGTTTTTCCTGATTTTATTATTGCTTCAATCTTTTCAACCATTTCTGGTCCAACAATCTTACAACACTCCTTTGTGAAGAATGTCCCATACCCCTTGTCACTCATTTGTGAGACACTCAGGAGGTTGAATTTCAGATTGTCTATCAGATTGACATTTTCCAATTTTACATTTCCAGACTGAACTGTACCAGACCCCAGAACTTTCCCTTTACTATTATTCCCAAAGGATATATCATCCCCTCCATGGATTTTGAAATCTTTGAGTAGGGCTTTACATCCTGTCATGTGCCTGGAGCCTCCACTGTCTACATACCAAAGACTATCTAAGCATGCAGAAGCTCCCTGCACATGAAGTAAAAGGATTAGTTCATTAAGGTTTCCAAAGCCAATAAGGCTTTGGATGGGGTCTCAACAGTGTCTGGGCTGATGACAGATGCATGGACAGTGGTTAGCTCAGGGGTTTGAACATTTTTGTGAATGTTTTTCTCTAACCACTATTGGGGGTCTTGACTAATCATCTGTTGATAACCAAAAGGATACCTGTTCACTTTGGGTTTAGAGGGCTTTTTGTAAGTCTCATAAACATGTGGGATCTTATGGTATGATGGTTGTCCCTTACCTCTTTTGAATTGATTGGCAGGGGGTGCATCAGTCACCTGAACATCTCTATGAACAGATGTTTGGTTCAGCTGTTTTGTGACAGCTGTTTGGACAGGCACAAACAGTGGTTGTTTCTTTGTGAATTTGACAGATGATGTTGATGGACTCAAGGATCTTTTTGCAGTGTACTCATTCTTTTTTATGTCAAAGTTCCTGAGATACACACATTCTTGAGTTTTGTGATTATCTTTACCACAGATGGTGCAGCTTTCAGCAGGTACAATGATGCTTGTTTTATTTATATCATATGCTTTTAGATGAAAACAATCTTATGTTCGATGATTCTTCTTTTCACAGAATTCACAAAACAAGTTTTTGATCTTTTCTCTTTTCTTCATTTTCTCAGATTCCTTTGCAACAGAGTTTTGAACCTCTGTTGGGATATCTTTGATAGGAATGACCTTTGCTTTTGGAGCTTTTACACCATCAGTGGCTGTGAAATCCATTGGTTTGAAGTTTTCCAGGATATCACACTAATCAGACCATGTGGGTTTAAATTGGTATTTCTCAATTTCCTCAAAAGTTGAGGTTCCCACAAGTCTTTCCAGGGTAATTTTGTTACCAAGTTTGTCGGTTATTTTAACCTCTTGGCCATTTTTGTTGGTTGGAATTATCTCAGTTGAACTAGCTTGTTTACCAGCAGTGTTTTCAAGATCATCATATTTTCTATGTCCAATACCAAATTTAACATTGCTTTCAAGTTGTTTTGCAAGCATAACCTCATACCCTTTACAAGACTCCACCCATTGTTCACATGTGATCTGGGTAGACTCCAACTCCTTTTTGCAAACTTGGTATTTTTCTACCATAGTTTGGAGTTGTGTTTTGGTTATGCTCTGCTCTTCTTTTAAACTGCTGATCTCTTTATCTTTTTCAGCCAATTTGTTTCTGAGTTCTTTTAATGACTTTTCAAATTTGACTTCATCAGATAAGATTTTATTCCTAAGGTTTTCATTTACCTCTTTGATGTTAGCAAATGCAATAATACATTTGTCTGAACACAGTTTTTCAAGAACTTGAGGTGATACCTTAGCAGCAGCCATCATGGCACAGTCACATTGATGATCACTTTCTTCATCAGCTCTAGCTTCTTCCTCAACAACTTTCTTCTTTTCTTCTTCCTTTTTGTCTTCTTTGGACCAGGGGTCAGACAGTGGTTCAAGGAGGATTTCTGAATTTTCTCCCAGCAGTAGTTCACCAGCAACTGCAGTAACCACTGCTTCAGCAACTTCATCCACTGTTTCAGCACTTAGCTGTTCACCTTCAGTTTCAACCCCTTCTGGTATTGACTCTAATGCCATCAAGCAAAATTCATCATCAAAAGTATCATTAGAAGCATAGAGAGCAAAATTTTCATCACCAAGTTCATCAGGCATGCTGCTCCAATCAACAAAGCCTTGTGTGAAAAAGCTTTGCTGATCTGGTTGTGTCACTGTTGGAGCAGCTTGTTGAGGTGCAACAGGTTGCACTTATGCCTGAGGAATAGGGGCCTGAACATACTGAATTTGTGGAGCAGTGGTTTGAACATAATGCACAGGCACAGGGGTTGCAGCATAATGAGCAGTGTTAACATGTGCTGCAGGGGCATATTGGGTATAGTGCACAGTGTTTTGTTGTTGTGGTCTAGGGTTTGAGCCAGGGTGAGTAATTATGGGACCAGTGGTTTGACTCCTACATTCCCTAGCAAAGTGGCCTAGCCTATTACACTTGTAACACTTGATTTTTGACTTATCCAACCCCACCCTTAAATTCCCATGAAGCCCTGGGAATTTTCTCCCTGTTCTTTTGTAGAATTTGCTTGTTCTAACACTAAGCAAAGCCAATTGATGCAAGATGTCCATCTCTTCTAAGTCAGTGGGATCAAAATGTTGCAAATCATTCAGTTCAAAGCACAAGTTGTCTGACATCTGGTTTTCAGTATTTGCAGTGAAAGCATAATTTACAGAGTGAGAATCAGAGTTGTTAAAATTACCCCCAGCAGTTATGTCAATAAAGTGATCATAACTCTGATCCTTACTGCTGCTACCAGATTCTTCCTGACCAAACAGAGCTGTGATGCCAAATGAATAATCATCAGCAACTTTTCCAGACTCTTGCAACTTCCTTTTCTGGTTTAACTCCCTTTCATAGGTCAAGAGTCTACCATGGAGTTGGGTCAGGGTCAGATCTTTGAACTCAGCTGAAATTCTGGTGACAAAAGCAATTGTGTCCCATTTTTCGGGCAGTGATCTAAGGAACCTGCTATTTTGAGTTGCATTTGGAAATGTAACTTTAACAAGCCTTAGTTCACTGATGAGACAACTGAAACGTTCAAATTGTTGGGTTAGTGACTCCCCTTTGATATGACAAAATGTTTCATACTGCTTATTCAGAATTTCCCTGTTGTTTTCAATAACCTCTTCCGTTCCCCCAAATTGTTCCTTCAATGCATCCCATAATTCTTTGGCACTGTTACAATGTAACAGCCCAGCATAGATTTCATTGGGTAGTGCAGAAGCTATGATGCTAAATGCTTTGGCATCAAGTTCGAACTTCTGAAAATCAGATTTAGTATAATTTTCAGTTGGTTTAGGAACGAACTTTTTGGTGTCCTCAGCACTTGGCACCATAGGAACATGAGGACCGAAAACAACAGACCTCCAACATCCAGTGTTCTGTTGAGCAAGGATGTGACACATCCTTCTCTCCCAGATGTTGTATTCATTTCTTTTAAGCATATTAGGTTTAAAAAGCGAGCCAATGTTATTCTTATCATCTTGAGACTGTGACGACATCCTGGTTGTTTTACAGGCACTGATTAATCAATTTTATCGGTGATTAAACCTTGCTCTGTTTTTCAACACAACGAACAAACTATCAGTATCAACGATTTCGAGCTGAACTATTTACGTCAAAATGATTGTTAAATCAAATTTGACTGTCCAAGCTCTGATACCAATTGTTAGGATCTGAGTTTGGATTGATTGTGATTTGTGTTTGAATTTAAACGAACAATGAAAGAGTAGTGTAGCGGAAGTTAAATGGAAGCAAACTTTTCACAATCAAACAGAAGAAATGCTTTCAGTCATACATTTTCAACACAGAATCAAATGATTAAATTTACTTTAAACTCTGATTACAACGCATGTATGATTCGCAAACTCCCCCTCAGCCCGAGCTCAATATTTGTTCGTGCAGGAAGAAGATGATGAAAAGAGCTAAACAGAACAGTACAGAGCACTGTTCTATTTATAGGCACTAGCAAACTACTGAGCATCTAAGATGATGTCACCATGAAAGTGACATCTAACCTCCTAACAAACTCTTAACAACTGACCTATACAAACACTGCTATGCTAACTACTGATGTTACAATTCAATACATAAAGTAAACATAAACTGCTACTGCATCCTTCCACTGCTGTGAACCCAGCAGTACATGTCATGATCAGCAGTGCTTGAAACAAGGCAGTAGATTGAGCAGCAGAGCTTTAGTTCTTCAACAGACCTTGACTTGATCAGCAGTTGTAAGTCAGCAGTTTGCATGATCAGCAGATAGGAGGTCAGCAGATGTTGAAACCACTTTCAAGGGGAGAGACTTGCAACCAAACATCTGCTTATTCTGGATCCACTACTCTGATCCAGTTTTGGCTTTCATTATCTGTTCCTTTGGTAGGGTTCAATCCCAACACGTGTTTACGTGATTTTCAATACCCAACACATGACTATGTGATTTTGAATACTATTACGTGATTACACATTCAACATAAACCATTACGTGATTAAACTTTCAATATAAATCCATTACTTGATTACACATTCAAAATCACATAATCACCCGGTGTGTTTCACGTGAAATACTATAATGAAGTCACGTAATCACGTAATCGGTATTCGAAATCACGTGGTTATGTGCTGAGTATTCAAAATCACGTAATGAGTATTAAAAAGCATGTAATTTTTTAAGAAAATTATAGCAATGGGCTGATCGAATTAAAAAGAATGAAATCCTCGGTGTAATTTAAAAAAAATATTAACGTATGAAAAGTTATAGCCGTTTGAAAATCAAGGGGGGTTCAAGTGAGAAAGGACCAGAATACCCTTTCTCTATTTGTTTCTTCAAGCGAAAATGTCACTGCCTAGTTGTGAGCCATGATTTTGGGAGATCAATGGTTGAGCTTGTCTCCTACACTTCGTACAAGAATTCTCTCTTGTACATGATTTCTTATCATTATTTTATTTATAATAAAAATGAGATGTGTGATACTCCTAATTTGGTATTTATAGTTATAAAATATAACGAGCTATTATTATTTTGGAGAAAATGTAATAATATCTAAACTTAGAGCAAAAATATATAAATTGAGTAATGTGATAGTAACTACTTTAAACTACCAACCTTAAGCCTATAGTAAGAACGAGTATTATGTCTATATATAAATGTGCGTGTACATGTCATTACCATTAGAATCAACAATTTAACCGCCATATTTAAGTTAAAGAAATGTCATTCCTTCGCATAGCATAGGAAAAATTACTAGTTATTTAATTATGGATAGGTGCATCTATAATACTATATAAAGCAAATGTGATGGACAAGATGGTAATCTTACCATACGTATAAATTTTGAAGCATTATGTACAAGAGGTATCAAGCCATTTTAGAAGGGGTAAATTGAGACAATGTCCAAACTTTTATGACACCTTGAGGCAATATAGAGATTTCATGCATGGAATTTTAGAAAAACACCACCGTCTACCCTGTTATCTACCTCTTCAACCCCTAAATCTACCTCTTAAAACCCTAAAGAAGCAGTTGATCAGTCCATCCTTTGTTATGAACCTGTAGTCGCTCTTAAGGCTTACGGTGAACATGGTGGACGATAGCGACTTACCTACCCTGCAATTGAATCATTTGCCTTTTCATGTCTTTCGATCCTCAAAACCCACCGACAGATCGACTTCGTCTATAGCCGATCTATCTCTGTCGCTCTCATCTTCAGATTCTTCACACATCAAAACCCTTAAAGGTGGTGGTGTAGGATCATAAACAGCCCCGATTAACCAACCAATCTGATGCAGCGGCGGTGGGTTCAGAGTACAATCAGTTTACCGGTGACTAAGGTAAGTCAGACCTCTTATTTTGTTTCTTTATTTTCGGAAACTGGTGAACGTTTTTTATGGTCTAGGGTTTTGTTGGCTATGATTTGGTGAACTGTCATTAAATCTGTGGCGAGGACAAGGGTAAACATGGCTACCGGTCAGTGATGACGTCTCTGGAAGTGGGTTTTCGGTCAGGAATAACTGCTGCAATGATTGGGTTTTTGTTTCAAGTAATTTGACTTAAAACGATTTTTGGTTCTCGGCTCGGATGTCGATCACAATTTAAAGGAAAACACTTTGGTTTTGGGTCATCCTTTTAATTTATCGTTTATGATTTTGTTTAAAATTCATCTTTCTATATATTTATACTAGGTGTACACCCGTGTGAATACACGGGTTTGTTCTAATAATGATCGGAATCAAATACTAAAAAACATATTATAATATATTATTTAAATTCTTTGTGTTTAGTTACATATCTTTATAAAACAATGTTAATGTGGTTGTTTTTGTTTTCTGTAGCCATGGCAGATTTCTTTGAAAGTTAAGCTCAGTTGGGAAACCTGCAGTTTATAACCATAACATTAGTTAGTAATAATTTACAACAGGCCAACGTTAGAGTTGACTTGTGACATGTGTAACAACAGCAACACACCTTTGCAACTCCATAGAAACAGCATAAGACAATCTGGTGAATATGGCGATTGAACAACAACGTTGTTCGGTGACTCAGAATCTGTTGAAAAAGAGAGTGTACCCTCTCTCTTATTTCTTGTGACAGCTCTAGTCTTTCAACCATGCCGTTGATTCTTGCAGCTGCTAAGTTCACAATCTATCCACATAAAGATAAAAAAGCATTAATGATCAACTGATTAGTAACAGCTTCTTGTACAGGTCTGGTACCTCGCTAAAAAACATATTAACAAACATACAAACAGCAAATTTGGATGAATGAGCTTCTAAAGCTCTTCAAACATATAAACAGCCTCATCATGACTCATCCCTCTAGCACTCTCCAACACCTTCACTGCCACGTGGATATCACCTAGCAGTACAGCTCGGTAAACAGGCCCACACCTCCCTTCTGCCAGCAAGGACTCTTTCCCAAACTCGGACGTGGCACCCATCAAATCCTTAAAAGTAAAAACTCATCAACGGCTTTTCAAATCCTTAAATGTATGCTAATAAACTTAATAAAAAAATCAGAATAACTCTGGTCTCCCACGGGCATACCGCAAATAATTGGGATCTGAGTGAATTAAGTTGACCAAAGTTGCTCCATCTGGATTTGCGACGCATATTGTCGACTTCATTTTATGGTAAAAATAACTCAACAGTGGCTTGAAACACTGTTTTAACCCAACAGTGGTTTAAAACTCTGTTTTAACCCAAGAGTGGTTTCAAACCACTGTTTTAACAACACTGTTCTGACTCAGTAGTGTTTTCAAACACTGTTTTTAACCCAACAATGGCTTGAAACACTGTTTTAACCCAACAGTGGTTTCAAACCTTGTTTTAACCCAACAGTGGTTTCAAACCACTGTTTTAACAACACTGTTTTGACTCAACAGTGTTAAATGGAGGGTTTTATTAACCAGAGTTTAAATTGGAGAGTGGTTTCAAGACATGATCGGTGTTTATCTTTTAGAGGGTTTCAAGACATGATAGAATAAGGTTTTTAGTTGCAATAAAACCCTCTCCAATTTAAATTGGAGAGTGGTTTCAAGAGTGGTTAATAAAACCACTGTTGAGGGTTTTATTAATAAAGTTTTATTAACCAATTGACATGTTTGACCAATGTTTATCTTTTAGTTAAATAGTTTACCTTAACCATTTATATCTAACATCAAGATTCAAGAATGCTAACCTGTGATAAAATCAAAATTTGTTCTCCTTTGAACCTCGCCATGGAATACCATGCCTCTGTCAATAATTTTAACTGAAAAAAAGAAACAATAACCAAATGAATTTCTAAGTTCTAAAACAATGAATTCCAATATATTTGACTGTATCAACAAGAAAAAAATCAACCAAATATATCTAAGTTCTAAACAATATATTTGACCCATTTAAGATAATATACAGCCTAAATCAACCAAATAGTAAGTTAATGGGTTGAAATTGTCAACGGTACTACTAGAAAATTGATGATTTCCTACCAAAATTACCGACAAAAAGAAATTCAGTCGGAAATTCCAACCACTTACCGACAAACTTCCGACTAGAATAAAAGTCAAATATTAGCAACCAATTACCGACCGCTTACCGACAAAGAAAAAAGTCGTCGGAAATTTGAAGGAAAGTTCCGACTAAATTCCGACAAAAAAAATTATAAAAAAAGAAAAAAAAAATTGGTTGGAAAGTTGTCGGAAATTTCCGACTATTTTCCGACAAAAACCTTTGTTTTTTTATTCAGTTATATATATTGAGCTATATGTATACATGTTAATGTATTTGTTTGTGTCTATATATATATATATGTATGTGTATGTATATGACACGGAGTATACACATACACACACACACATATAACTAAGGTGTACAAAATACGTAATAAAAAAACCATGTTAAAAGGTTGAAAAACCGAAAAACGGATATGGTTGTCGGAAAATGGTCGGAAATTTCCGACCACTTACCGACGAAACATGACATGTGGTCGGAAAGTTGTCGGAAATTTCCGAGTATTTCCGACTAAAACATTTAATCTTTTCATATTTAATTATGCGTAGGTGTTTATCCGTATATATAAACGTATTTCTTGTGTCTATATGTATGTGTATGTGTGTATAAGGATGTAGTTGTATCGGTGCATACACATATATATACATATATACACACACTTATTCAATAGTTAAGCCTAGTTTAAGTAATGGGTCCCGATAGCGTACACGCATGTATGACTGGTTATAATTATACGTATAAGTTGGTAAAGTAAGTACTTTTCATGTATAAATAAGGTGTACAAAATACGTAATGAAAAAACCATGTTAGAAGGTTGAAAAATCGAAAAACGGATAAGGTTGTCGGAAAATGGTCGGAAATTTCCGACCACTTACCGACGAAACATGACATTTGGTCAGAAAGTTGTCGGAAATTTCCGACTATTTTTCAACTAAAACATTTATTTTTTTCATATTTAATTATGTGGAGGTGTATATATATATATATATATATATATATATATATATATATATATATATATATATATATATATATATATAAATGTATGTCTTGTCTTTATATGTATGTGTATGTGTGTATTAGTATGTATTTGTCTCGGCATATATATATACATATACATATATACACACTTATATAATAGTAAAAGCCTACTTTAAGTAATGGGTCTCGATAGCGTAGACGCATGTATGACTAGGTATAATAATACATATAAGTTGGTAAAGTAAAAACATTTCATGTATAACTAAGGTGTACAAAATTCGTAATGAAAAAACCAAATGTTAGAAGGTTGAAAAAACGAAAAACGGATATGGTTGTCGGAAAATGGTCGGAAATTTCCGACCACTTACTGCCGAGACATGACATGTGGTCGGAAAGTTGTCGGAAATATCCGACCAGTTTCCGACTAAAACATTTAATCTTTTTCATATTTAATTATGCATAGGTGTTTATCCGTATATATAAACGTATTTCTTGTGTCTATATGTATGTGTATGTGTGTATAAGTATGTAATTGTAACCGTGCATACACATACACATACATATACATAAGAATTAAGAACAGTAGCATCTCAATATCCAGTAGGTTAAAGCTCATGCATCTAACTGGGATAAGAACTATTGAATTATCTGTAGATTTCTGCATAGGCTATCATCACTTTATATAAATTCCTGATAGTGGGTTACAAGATCAATTGTGTATAAGTTTTTGTTGACATAATTAACTTATCAAAAGCACACTAGGCACACATCTAGGCTCTCAGGCAAGGCAATGGAGGCCGTTGCTCTGAGGTAGACGTTAGTGTCTTTGAAAAGCGCACAATAGGTGTGCGCCTTCCTCTAGACGCAAGGTGATGTCTGTGACACCCCGCGAAAACGCTTAACAAAACTAACTTCCTCAGTGACCGTTTGCTAAATTTCGGGACGAAATTTCTTTCAAGTTGGGGATGATGTGACAACCCGAACTTTCAGGATTAGTGACGTTTAATCTGGTGACCACAATTTCGTTATCTCTTCCCATCATGTCATATGTCCTGTGTTGTTATAACTCCGTTAAACTTAAACTTGAACGTATGTTAACTTTGTTAATAACATGTGATGTATAGTTGGGACGTACTTTTATGTTTCTAATGAACGGTCGTTTTGGTGGGCCGCACCCCAAATCTTTGAAGCCTGAAGCAAACTTAATTGGATTATAAAGCCCAAACCGCCACCCTTTACTTATATGTTTTAACAACCCAATCTCATGGGCTTAAACCCAGTTCGGCCAAGAAAAGGGCCCGATCAGCCCAAATCCTTACCATATTAGATATCCATTATGTTATTTAATAACTCAAACCCTACCCCCATCAATATTGCATACGGATATAGAACCCCCACCCCATGTGCGTACAGCTAACATCCAATACATATCTACTGTTGCTACCTTTCCTTTCCTTGTGTGAATATCTCGGCCCATTGAGTAATCAGCCCAACACTTTTAGGATCATGTGTACGTATCATAACCTAAATCAAATTCTGATTTAAGTATAAAACTATAACAAACCCTACCTTCCCTCTTGAATTGCGAAGACCGTAGATACCCCCCCCCCCCCAATCGGAACTCTTCTACCTTTGAGACATTCTCACTACAAGAAAAATGACCATTTGGGACTAAATTATGAGGGACTGATCTATCAGTCTCGGATACATAGTATCTGGGACTAATTTATTAGTTACTAATTGTATTAGAGACTGATTTTTTTTGTGACTGATGTTCGTGACTAACAATCAGTCCTTAATACTTGGACCACTTATCTAAGACTGAATTTTAGTCACAAATACGTTTGTCTAAAAATAATTTTTGGAGGGAAACTTATTGGTTACTGAAATTCAGTCCTAAATAACTGCCCCCATTAATAAAAATGGCGTCATTTTATTGGTCACTAATATTCAGTCACTAATATATTGACACCTAGGGACTAAATTATGAGGGACTGATCTATCAGTCTCGGAAACATAGTATCTGGGACTAATTTATTAGTTACTAATTGTGTTAGAGGTTGATTTTTTTGTGACTGGTGTCCGTGACTAATAACCAGTCCTTAATACTTGGACCATTTATCTGAGACTGAATTTTAGTCACAAATATGTTTGCCTAAAAATAAATTTTAGGGGGAAACTTATTGGTTACTGAAATTTAGTCCTAAATAACTGCCCCCATTAATAAAAATGGCGCCATTTTGTTGGTCACTAATATTCAGTCAGTAATATATTGACACATAGGGAATAAATTATTAATGGGGGCAGTTATTTAGGACTGAATTTCAGTAACCAATAAGTTTCCAGGACTAGTTTATCTGTTACAGATTATATTAGAGACTGATTTCCTTGTGGCTGATGTTTGTGACTGATATTCAGTCACTAATACTTTGACCACTTGTCTGAAAGAAATTTTAGTCACAAATATGTGTGTCATAAAAAAAATTATTGGATGGAAACTTATTGGTTACAGAACTTCAGTCCCAAATAAGTGCCCCTATTAATTAGAATGGTGTAATTTTATGGTCACTAATATTTAGTCACCTTAGTTGAGACTAAATTCCAGTCACAAATATGTTCTCTCCATTTAGCTTTTTTTGGAGGGACACTTATTGGCAACTGAATTTTAATCTAAAAAATGTTCTCTTAAAAATGGAACAAATGTGTTTGAGACTTATGTTCGGTCTCTAATATTGATGGAACATATTAGGGACTGAAATTCAGTTCTAAATATTTTCAAGACAAACAAAACTAGTGCCGTATTCAATGGCTTGTTCGGTGTGAAAGGTGTCATGCCTGTGGTTCCTTGACAGATGACGCGTGTGTTCTTGTCGACGAAGACGACCGGTGGCGGAGGAGCTGTGGCGAACGAACGCGACCGAGAGATCGGATTCAAAGACGATGATGATACAGACAATGTGCGAGATGTGAGTTTTGAAGAGAGATTAGCGATGAATCTGGTTGCTTGACGAGACATCTTGGCTGCAGCTTTGAACCTCTGTTTGGCGAAGACGAAGATGATACAGAGGATATGCGAGGTGTTTGACTGTATTGTGTTTTGTAAAGGGTGAGTCCACGTAGATTAAAAAACCCACGTCACCTTACTACCTTACATAAAAAACCATGTAGGATAAAAAGACTAACTGAGTTAGTATTTGATTAACTCCATGGTGACACAGCCACCTAAATGTTAAGTAGAGGGTGGTGGGAGTCAAAATGAAAGTTGGGAGTGGTATTGGCCAATTTTGCTTAGTTTAGGGTGATAAAATCTATTATGATCTCTATATATTATTATCTTTAATTTGTAATTTGAATTTTCTAGTAAACTAGTAAGAATTTGTGTTTCCTTTTTTAGGCTTTCTAGCTACTTTTTTTTTTCGAAAGGCTTTCTAGCTACTTAACAAATTTAAAACTTATTCGTAAAAAGATTTCTTTTACCATTTTAATTAAATGATTAAATTAGATAATAATGGTCTAATCCTTTCTGAATCCACAATGTTCTAAACCGCCAAAGTTTTCCCTAAAATCCCAAATAGCGCGAAGCCCTATTTTCACTTTAGTTTTCATCTCCCGCCCGTTCACAGCAGTTACGATACAGACGATTTCTTCACATCGTTAGCTCCAAATCTCAGTTAGGGTTCTTTCAAATATGCGATTTCTTCATAGATTTGCTCCAAATCGCTGTTAGGGTTTTTCACAGCTGCATTTTCCTACAAAAACACCGTTCATCCACGAAATCAACATCAATTCGGTGATGCTATTCTACTCTCTATTATACATTTCACATGTTTTATGTGTGTTTCTTTAAATTTGATGATGATTTCATGTTAGGGTGAGTTTGTTAGAGTTTTGTTGGTTTAATTCTTAATTGTCACAGGGTTGTTATTGTTGGTTTTGGAATGTGTTTATTGTGGTGTCATATGTGGACTGTTATTTCTAATTTCTATGAATTGAACATGTATGCATGTATATATATATATATATATATATATATATATATATATAGTTATATTGGCGAAGCTTGAGATTTCCGACCGGGGGATCAAAAACGTATATACCCAAAATTTTCTATAAAACGCGGGGTCGAAAACGTATATATCCAAAAATTTCTATACAAAAACTACATGCTCTCCATTACTGAGCGAAAAGTTCGGGGGGTCGGCCGCCCCCTCCCGCCCCCACTATCCTTCGCCCATGGTTATACATGTAGTTGTATGATTGAAATCAGAAATCCAATAAAAAAATAGCGTAGAAACAAATTTACAAAAAAGGGGATAAAGAACAATGAAAAAGTGTCTATTTTGTTTTGTTTTGTTTTTTTTAATTCACATTTTAAATTTAAATATTTGTTTATGATTGCACTCTTGTGAAAAGTGTATATCTTGCATTTTGCAAGAAGATGGTCTTTTCGCAACAAAAACTTAATAGGTTGGCTCGAATAGTTAATCACTCTTCAACTTGATTTACCTAAACCCATTTTCTTTTATTTCTATTGTTTCTTGGATGGTTCAAGTCAACTACCATTTTCATATAAGAGATAAAATAAAAAAGAAATCGCAGACACTTATACTGAATGTGAATAATATGCTCTTGTTGTTTGTGTTGATTTATCAATGAAATTTGAGTTTTACCCATTAAGCAAGTGTTAATGTTTATGTTGATTTATTGATGAAAATTTATTTATGTGCTTTTGCTTGTTCTTAATAATTATTTATGTCGCTGATGCTAATTTAGTTACTCTCTTAATTGCATTTTCTTTAAAAATCCTAGTAACAACCAACAACTGTAAAGTTCTAGTCTTTCTAATATAAATGTAGTTGCTATTAATCAATTATTTGGTTATTGTTACATATGCGGCATGCCTGTTCTATATCCTGTTTCACTAAATATCATCGCATATTAATTAAAAAAACATTATACAAATTAAAAATCATGCAGGATATAGCACCTGAGCTTCATCAAGGTCACGTTGCTGCCCATGACACTGGAGATACTTCTGTGGATGCTGCAGTTCTAACCGACCGTAAAAGTGAAAAAAAGAAAGATGAAGACGAAAAGGATAAAGGAAAAGAAAAAGAAAACGATGGTGAAACTGAGAAGGATAAGCCTAGAGGTCCCGAAGGAACCAACTTGGATGGTTTGTTGCAGAGGCTTCCGGGCTGCGTGAGCCGTGACTTAATTAACCAGTTGACTGTGTAATAACTTTCCCTTTAAGATCTCTCCACTTGCATGCTAAGTTTGTTTAATTGGTTTGTAATTTATACGAAATTTCAGGTGGAGTTTTGTTATCTAAATTCAAAATCATCCCGCAAAAAGCTTGCTAGAGCTTTGTTCAACGTACCGAGGACCTCTTTAGAACTGCTACCATACTACTCGCGCATGGTTGCCACACTGTCAACTTGCATGAAGGACGTACCTTCTACACTTTTGCAGTTATTCGAGGAAGAATTCAACTTCCTCATCAATAAAAAGGTTTTGTTATTTATTTTTTCATAAAATGTACTTTCTATATTTTTTTATTCATCATCATTAATGTCTCAGGATCAAATGAACATCGAGACTAAGATCAGGAACATTTGATTTATCGGAGAGCTTTGCAAGTTTAAGATTGCACCATCTGTGCTCATTTTCAGTTGTCTAAAGGCTTGTTTAGATGACTTTACCCATCACAACATAGATGTTGCATGCAATCTTCTTGAGACGTGTGGCAGATATCTTTACTGGCACCCTGATACCAACGTGCGTATGGCAAACATGTTAGAAATCCTTATGCGCCTAAAAACATTAAGAATTTGGATCCTAGGCACAATACCTTTGTGGAAAACGCGTATTACCTGTACAAACCACCTGAACGATCTGCCAGAGTCTCCAAAGTTCGTCCTCCTTTGCATCAGGTATTATTATTATTGTTGTTGTTGTTGTTGTTGTTTACATTATTGACATTGATGACCAATTCACACGTCATGTGATAACTTGTGCAGTATATTAGAAAGTTACTTTTCACAGACCTGGATAAGTCTTTAATTGAGCAAGTATTGAGACAACTTCGTAAGCTACCGTGGAGTGAATGCCAACCGTATTTGTTAAAATGCTTTTGGAAGGTTCACAAAGGAAAATATGGTCAAATTCATTTGATTGCTTCACTAACTGCTAGATTGAGTCGCTATCATGATGAGTTTGCAGTTGCTATAGTAGACGAGGTTAGTAATTTTTTAATATTGTTAAAAGAGTAAAATGCCATTTTCATCCATGAGGTTTGGCCAGTTTTGCGACTTTTGTCAAAAGGTTTGTTTTTCTACATCTGGATCCAAAAGGTTTGAAATCTTGCCATTTTCATCCGGCTCGTTAACTCTACCTATTTTTCCGTTAAGTCAGGGGTATTTCCATCTTTTTTGTTAACTTAAAGGGCAATTCGGTCATTTTCACTCTATGTACAATCATTTTGCATAATGTACAAGTATTCAAAATACCCTTAACGTAGAAAAAGACGAAAATACCCCTGACTTAACGGAGAAAAATGAATGAAGTTAACGAGCCGGATGAAAATGACAAGATTTTAAACCTTTTGGATCCAAATGCGGAAAAACAAACCTTTTGATGAAAGTCGCAAAACTGGCCAAACCTCCGGGACGAAAATGACATTTTACTCTTGTTAAAATTTAGTAGATGTAAGTTATATTTGCATGATATTATCAATTGTTCTTTTACAGGTCTTGGAGGAAATTCGGCTAGGTTTGGAGGTAAATGAATACGGGATGCAACGACGACGAATTGCTCATATGCGGTTTTTAGGCGAGCTATATAATTATGAACATGTGGATTCTTCAGTTGTTCTCGATACATTATATCTTATTCTCATTTTTGGTCATGGGACTGAAGAGGTACAAAGTGAATCTTTTATATATTTTAATCTGTTTTTTTTTATTTCTAATGGTTTCTTATCTCTTCGTTTAGCAAGATGTACTTGATCCGCCTGAAGACTGCTTTAGAATTAGAATGATAATCACACTTCTCGAGACTTGTGGGCACTACTTTGGTCGAGGTTCATCAAAGAGAAAACTGGATCGATTTTTGATTCATTTTCAACGATACATACTCAGTAAAGGCGCACTTCCTCTCGATATAGAATTTGACTTGCAGGTTACAATTTGATTGCCATGTTCATGAGCTCAAAGTTTCTGGATTTTAAGAGCTCACTAACCGCACATATGAGGGGTGGAGCAAATGATTTGGATGGGCAACTCAATGACAATGATAGTTTGATTTAGAATGTGAGTTAGCTAAGACTTATTTTGTTGGTGTTTGATTGATTACTATTTTGAAGTTTAGGATTGATCTACTAAGTATTATTTCATTATATTTTTAACTTTATTAAAGTTTAGAATTAACATGCTATAATGTTATGGATTAAATTTGTTGAGAATGTCATTGCATTTAAGACTCTTATTAGTCCTAAAAAGTAAATATATTACCAAAATGTGCATGCATATTATGGACTATCAAATTAGTATCAAAAACTATTTTTAGTCATCAAAAACTCATGACTAGAAACATTCATAGCATCAAAGACTATTTTTTACTTACGAAATTAACATATTAGGGAGTAATTATCAATCCCTAAAAAACATATTCGGGATTGAAAAAGTTCTCAAAAATACAAAATTTCAGTCTCTAAAAAAACATATTTGAGACTAAATAATGACATCTAAGATTATTTTTCAGTCCCTAAAAGATAAATTGAAGGCTAAAATTGGTATGTTATCAGGGACTGATTCTCAATCTCTAAAAGAACATATTCAGGACTCAAAAAAGTTCTTAAAAGATACACATTTTCAGTCCCTAAAAAACATATTCGAAACTAAATAGGATGACATCTAAGTTTATTTTTCAGTCCCTAATAAAATATATTAAGGAATGAAATGGTATGTTATCAGGGACTAATTCTCAGTCTCTATAACGTCTTATTAGAGACTGAATTGTCATGGAACCCGAAGCTAATTAAATGTATTTGGGACAAAATAGACAAGGTTTAATTACTGATTTTCAGTCCCTGAATGGCCTAGTATCAAGGACTGATTTTCAGTTACTGACGAAATGTATTCGAGACTGAAATGATATTGTATGACAACATAGATTAAGGACTGATTTTATGTGTATAGAAGACTGAATGTCAGTCCCTATTGGTGTCATACAATCGGGACTGAATTTTAGTTACTAATTAAAGTATCTAGGACTAAGCAATTAGGACTGACTCGGGACTGACAAAATCAGTCCCTAATAACCATTAGGGACTGATTTAGGAGTTTTAGAGACTGATTTTTCAGTCCCCGATGGCGATCTTTTTTGTAGTGTCTCTTGTGCTCTTGCAAGTAACTGGTATGTTAACTTACTGTTATGATTGATTATTATATTTGTTTGATGTTTCCAGCATCATTCTTAATCAATGATCTTCATAGTTAAGGATATATGTGTGCATGTGATTCACAAATAATTCTGATGTAACAACAGGAACGGTCCAATAGGATCCACACATTAAAAAGGCTTGTCGGCTAATGCTTTTATGACTGCATGTGATTGCCACTAGTTGTGCTTGTTATATATGAATCATTAGGTATTTTGATATAATAATCGGTCCAATAAAATGGAAGTTTAGTGGGTGAATAAGGTTTGGTAACATCACATGCAGATGACGGCTCATGTATACTAATGTTGTTAATGATGAGTGTTGGGGTCCAATGAGATTTAGGTTAAAGAAACAATGGTCGGCCATGTGATAAGGGTATAAGGAGTGGTTAAACACTTTAAAGTGGCAAACCAAAAAACCGACCAATGAGAGCGCGCCATGTCAATTAGGCAAAAGTGTTTAAACTTTGGTGAAAAATGTTGGCAATGGTTTAAACACTTGGTGAAGTGGTAAACTATTTTTTTTAAAAAAAAGGAAAAAGGTTTGATTGGTTGAGATTGGAATGGACCCCACCCCATACCCCTTTCTCTCTTTCCTTTCTCCTTTCCCGCTTCGGTAAAGCTTCACCGCATGAAACAAGATTTATCGGTAAACTTTGGTTGGCAATGGTTTGCCTTTTCGGTAAACCAAGTTTACCGACACAAATATGTGCCACACCGTATCCCCTAAGTTAGGGGGTTGAACTTTGAATTAATTACACATTAGGAATATCATAATAGCTTATCAGTGAAGTTAAGAAATTTTAAGGTGGGAATGACCTGGCCAAACTTCACATGTGAAACATGAGAAGTATTAATCTTGGGTGGGTGATTTGGGAACCATATGTTAATCGGATCATTCAAGTACATAACATAAAACCGGATCGGTAATGGACCGCATAGTGGCTGAGCATCATAACCGAGTCGGGCTGGGCCAGATGGGCCTGCCAGCTCCTTCGGCATGTGTTGGAGGGGTAGTAATCTTGAATAATTGGGTTGTAGGGCCACATTTTAATAATAAAGCTTGAATGGGCTGTTAGTGTTAAGTGGGACTTGGGCTTGTAAAGCAAACGTGTGTCAAGCAGGAGAATCTGTGTAGGAATAAACGTCATTAACTTGATTAATGTATGTCATAGCTAACTGTTAAACCTTGTGAAAATATGTGTGAATTCCATAAGTGCGACTTCTGCAATGTATGACAAATACGTGATTCGGTGTGAGTGTGGAACTGACTGTTATCGGTAATTCTTCTAGGGCGTGTTGTGTTTGAATAATCAACAAGATAATTATTCTTACCGAGCAAACCGAAGGTGAGTTCATCTTTCTTGAGCATGCGTCCCGGTGGTTGGGACAGTCAGTGGGTATTCCTGGGAGGGACAAGTCTTTTGGGTTAAAACGGGAATGTTGGATAATATACTCTTCCTATCACCTTTCAAGTCCCTCCGTGTTGTTTGGTTACCAGGAAGGTAACATGGTATTAGTTAGTAGCGCTACTTAGGTTTGGCAACCTCACCCCGTATCTGGGAGAACGGGTGTTGAACTAATGACCTAGTCATGACCAGTGCTTTGATAGGAGCATTGGAGAAAGGGCAAAATAATCAGAAGCCGTCTTGTATTGGGGTATTATCAACATCGTTTTCAATATTACTTTCGGAATTAAATTCAATGGATTAACTAAACATTTGGTAACCAACGTTTTCGTAAAACTATGAACTCACCAGCGTTGTCTGATACACTTGTTGCATGCTCGCAGGTTGTTAGATATCTTGGACTTGGGAACTTGCTGTCTGGAGTAGCTGGAGTGGTCATGGGTCGATGGGAAGGATTTATGTGATTGATTTCTTGATACTATACTTGGGTTTGAAACAGTTTAACTTGGTTTATTATTTGCTTCCGCTGAACTTATTGATTTTCGTTGAAACTTGTTTTTATTAATAATGGGGATTTTATTTATAACTTGTATGGGTTCAATGTAATTGGTGGCTCGTTATTGGTATGTCACACGCCTAACAGGGACACTCCCTATGTGGTAATTTGGGGGTGTGACAGTTTGGTATCAGAGCCATTGGTTATAGTGAACTTGGTTTTAAAACGTTTTCATAAAACCAGACTATAACCGAACAGTACCGAAATCGACCATGACACTCAGCTCCAGACTGCAAGGTTCGTTTCTCATTTACTATTGCATAGCATATCTAGAGTACACTTATGTATAACATTACACGTGAATGCACACTTGGCACGACTGCATGAGCCCTTATATTACCAACCCCTGTTATGTGAACTGTTAGTGTGACACTACTCTTCGACTATTGTGATTCTTGATCCTATAAAACCTTTCGCTTGCTATTTGAACGTGGAGAACCTTTTAACGCAAGTTAAGAGGCACTGAGATAAGCATGCAAATCGCCTTATTATTATGGGTGCACACATAATAATAACGCGAGGTGCATGCAAGTCCCAGTGAGGCTTAACAAGCGTGGGAAGGGTTCTGCCTTATTGTGTGTAAACTTGGTAGTTTGTAGATTTCAATGTGATACTCGACTTTTACCTCATTTCGACCCTTAAGATAGTTCCCTTCTCTTATATAGAACCATGAGTGGACGTGGAGGAGGCCGAGGTGGTGGACGTGGTCACATTGCTATGACCCAGGCCGAATTAACCGACTTGATCAACACTCGTGTAGCTGAAGCCCTAGCGGCTTACCAGGCTGGTACGATATGTGCCAATTACCTTCTATCCTTGTGTCATATACTCGAATCTTACCTGTGCGTCTTACTTTCCTCGTTTTAGGTCAACCTGCGAATCAAAACCATCCACCTGCTTGTACGTACAAGATGTTCATGGATTGTAAGCCACAGACCTTTAGCGGGACTGAAGGGGCTGTGGGACTCTTGCGTTGGTTCGAGAAGGCTGAATCAGTATTTGCTATGTGCAATTGTCCCGTGGGGGACCGTGTGAAGTATGCTACAGGCACCTTGGAGGATGGTGCCTTAACCTGGTGGAATGCCCAAGTGCAAATGTTGGGTATTGAGATGGCGAATGCCACTACCTGGGATGATTTCAAGGAGTTGATGCGAGAGGAGTATTGTCCTCGTGATGAGATTCAGAAACTGGAGAACGAGTTCTACAACCTGAAAATGGAGGGTTCTGAAATCGAAGCATACACTAGGAGGTCTAATGATCTAGCAACTTTGTGCCCTAACATGTCTCGACCCCCATCCCGGCGAATTGAGTTGTATCTCAAGGGTTTAGCACCAGCTGTTAAGGGGTACGTTACTGCTGCAAACCTAGACAATCTGCCCCGAATCGTCCGTTTAGCACATAAGATTACTGACCAAGAGGTCGAACGTGGCAGCCTGCCGCCACGTGTTTCTGCTACTACCTCGACTGCTACAGCTACCACACCTGCTAGTGATCACAAGCGAAAATGGAACGATACTGACAAAACAACCAGTGCCAGCCAATCTCAGAAAAGGGCAGACAACAGCACCCACCGTAGTTTCAGCCAGACATCCTCTGTGAACCAGAATCAGAGCAACAACTCAAATCAGGGCTCTTACGCGGGAAAGTTACCAAAGTGTGATAAGTGTATGTTTCACCATCGCGGGCCGTGCACCCGGGTATGTCATAGGTGCAACAAGGTGGGTCATATGGCTAAGGATTGTAGGGTCTGGCTCCCAAAGCCGCCGCAGCAGCCACAGCAACAGGAGAGGCAGCAGCCCCAACAGAATCGGGGAAATCAAAAGGGGTGCTTTCAGTGTGGTGATGAGGGTCATTTTAAGAGGGATTGCCCTCAGCTTAATCAGAATGCTGGCAACAACAACAATACTGGGAGCGGCAACAATGGGAACAATGGTGGGAACGGAGCACGTGGAGGAGTATATACTATTGGCGCTGGGGGAGACTCGCAGTGAAGGCGATGTTGAGACCGGTACGTCTTCTTTGAATGATCTTTTTCTGCTTCTGTTTTATTTGACTCTTGTTTCGATTGGAGTTATGTGCCTTAGGGTTCAGTCGTCAATTAGGACTGACTCCCACCTTTCTTGTAAATAAGCATGTCGTAGAATTAACTGATAGTAAATCGATAGAAGCTTCACATGTTCTTTTGGTTGTAAACTTGATCTCGTGGGTCAAGTGTTCGACATTGACCTACTTCCTGATATTCTTGTAAGTTTTGACGTAGTCGTTGAGCGGAAATTCTCTGTAAAGAGAAAATCGTGCGTATCCCTCTCCCTAGTGGGGAACCCTTATCAGTTCAAGATCATCATAATTGTGCCATTGTTGGCATCGTCTTAGTCATGAAAGCCCAGAAGTGTCTACTGAAGGGCTACCCTGCTGTTCTAACTCTCGTCACCGATTCGCCACTTTAAGAAAGAAAGATAGAGTATCTTCATGTTATTCGTGAAATTTTTGACATGTCTTCCAAAGAGTTACCTGGTTTACCTCCACATCGTTAGGTGGAATTTTAGAATTGACCTTATGCAAATCCCGATTTCCTTCTGGGGTACAGCAATCCCTTGGATTCGCTGGACACTATCACAGCTTCATCATAGGACTTTCGAAGGTTACGCAACTTCAACCTCCATAGCATAGCGGGGAGCTGTGAATTCCTGAGAAATAAAATCGGGGAAACGTCTTTTCAGCTTTTGAAACCCAACCCTACAACACGCGGAACATCACTTCCATCCGAGAGTACCGATGATCCAGCGATATACCATGATGGCTTAATTCAGAGTCCCAGTTACACGCGTTTGTCGTTTTGCAACACTAATCTTTACCCACCAAACTCTGTTTTGGACAAACGATACACTCGCGCGACCGCAATATAACAAACTTCCCTGTTGTGCCATGCCGCCATGCACCACTACTGGAAATTATTTCTAGACAGCAAATTTGCCGGCCAAATCCTTCGGATGGTTAATGGACCCCTGATTCGCTCGATTCTTTGTATGAACCTCATTAATTCCCTGTTTCTTTGATTGGCAACTGATATAACAAAACGCTAACAACCATACCATGATTTCCACCGATCACAAGATTAGCCCCCAGGCGTTGTAAGGTATCTATAGATCGAGTTCGTCGGAACTCACTTCAAGCCATTGTTTTAGATCAATTTTCGGGACGAAAATTCTTTCAAGTTGGGGATGATGTGACACCCCGCGAAAACGCTTAACAAAACTAACTTCCTCAGTGACCGTTTGCTAAATTTCGGGACGAAATTTCTTTCAAGTTGGGGATGATGTGACAACCCGAACTTTCAGGATTAGTGACGTTTAATCTGGTGACCACAATTTCGTTATCTCTTCCCATCATGTCATATGTCCTGTGTTGTTATAACTCCGTTAAACTTAAACTTGAACGTATGTTAACTTTGTTAATAACATGTGATGTATAGTTGGGACGTACTTTTATGTTTCTAATGAACGGTCGTTTTGGTGGGCCGCACCCCAAATCTTTGAAGCCTGAAGCAAACTTAATTGGATTATAAAGCCCAAACCGCCACCCTTTACTTATATGTTTTAACAACCCAATCTCATGGGCTTAAACCCAGTTCGGCCAAGAAAAGGGCCCGATCAGCCCAAATCCTTACCATATTAGATATCCATTATGTTATTTAATAACTCAAACCCTACCCCCATCAATATTGCATACGGATATAGAACCCCCACCCCATGTGCGTACAGCTAACATCCAATACATATCTACTGTTGCTACCTTTCCTTTCCTTGTGTGAATATCTCGGCCCATTGAGTAATCAGCCCAACACTTTTAGGATCATGTGTACGTATCATAACCTAAATCAAATTCTGATTTAAGTATAAAACTATAACAAACCCTACCTTCCCTCTTGAATTGCGAAGACCGTAGATACCCCCCCCCCAATCGGAACTCTTCTACCTTTGAGACATTCTCTTGTGCTCTTGCAAGTAACTGGTATGTTAACTTACTGTTATGATTGATTATTATATTTGTTTGATGTTTCCAGCATCATTCTTAATCAATGATCTTCATAGTTAAGGATATATGTGTGCATGTGATTCACAAATAATTCTGATGTAACAACAGGAACGGTCCAATAGGATCCACACATTAAAAAGGCTTGTCGGCTAATGCTTTTATGACTGCATGTGATTGCCACTAGTTGTGCTTGTTATATATGAATCATTAGGTATTTTGATATAATAATCGGTCCAATAAAATGGAAGTTTAGTGGGTGAATAAGGTTTGGTAACATCACATGCAGATGACGGCTCATGTATACTAATGTTGTTAATGATGAGTGTTGGGGTCCAATGAGATTTAGGTTAAAGAAACAATGGTCGGCCATGTGATAAGTTAGGGGGTTGAACTTTGAATTAATTACACATTAGGAATATCATAATAGCTTATCAGTGAAGTTAAGAAATTTTAAGGTGGGAATGACCTGGCCAAACTTCACATGTGAAACATGAGAAGTATTAATCTTGGGTGGGTGATTTGGGAACCATATGTTAATCGGATCATTCAAGTACATAACATAAAACCGGATCGGTAATGGACCGCATAGTGGCTGAGCATCATAACCGAGTCGGGCTGGGCCAGATGGGCCTGCCAGCTCCTTCGGCATGTGTTGGAGGGGTAGTAATCTTGAATAATTGGGTTGTAGGGCCACATTTTAATAATAAAGCTTGAATGGGCTGTTAGTGTTAAGTGGGACTTGGGCTTGTAAAGCAAACGTGTGTCAAGCAGGAGAATCTGTGTAGGAATAAACGTCATTAACTTGATTAATGTATGTCATAGCTAACTGTTAAACCTTGTGAAAATATGTGTGAATTCCATAAGTGCGACTTCTGCAATGTATGACAAATACGTGATTCGGTGTGAGTGTGGAACTGACTGTTATCGGTAATTCTTCTAGGGCGTGTTGTGTTTGAATAATCAACAAGATAATTATTCTTACCGAGCAAACCGAAGGTGAGTTCATCTTTCTTGAGCATGCGTCCCGGTGGTTGGGACAGTCAGTGGGTATTCCTGGGAGGGACAAGTCTTTTGGGTTAAAACGGGAATGTTGGATAATATACTCTTCCTATCACCTTTCAAGTCCCTCCGTGTTGTTTGGTTACCAGGAAGGTAACATGGTATTAGTTAGTAGCGCTACTTAGGTTTGGCAACCTCACCCCGTATCTGGGAGAACGGGTGTTGAACTAATGACCTAGTCATGACCAGTGCTTTGATAGGAGCATTGGAGAAAGGGCAAAATAATCAGAAGCCGTCTTGTATTGGGGTATTATCAACATCGTTTTCAATATTACTTTCGGAATTAAATTCAATGGATTAACTAAACATTTGGTAACCAACGTTTTCGTAAAACTATGAACTCACCAGCGTTGTCTGATACACTTGTTGCATGCTCGCAGGTTGTTAGATATCTTGGACTTGGGAACTTGCTGTCTGGAGTAGCTGGAGTGGTCATGGGTCGATGGGAAGGATTTATGTGATTGATTTCTTGATACTATACTTGGGTTTGAAACAGTTTAACTTGGTTTATTATTTGCTTCCGCTGAACTTATTGATTTTCGTTGAAACTTGTTTTTATTAATAATGGGGATTTTATTTATAACTTGTATGGGTTCAATGTAATTGGTGGCTCGTTATTGGTATGTCACACGCCTAACAGGGACACTCCCTATGTGGTAATTTGGGGGTGTGACAATGTCAGGCGATTTCTTTTATATCTGGAATTTGAAAAGATTTTCTTTTCCTCTTTCTGTCTGTTCTGAGTCTTTTGTCTTAAGATTTTTCTTTTTATCTATTTAACCCTAAAACCGACTTCTTTATCTCTCACACCATTTGCCGCATTCCCTGCCTTTTCTTATTGCATACACCTTTAGAAGTTAATTATATTTTCCTTTTTATGACAAGATTTATATTAAATATCTTATGTTATTGACTATCGTAATGGCGGATTAAAACCTAACAAAACTTATCCATTGAGCTACTGATAATTGAACGGTTCTTTTTATATTCAGAACCTAACACTCTTGGTTTTAAAAACGTTAGATGGAGCCCAAATTCGTTCCAACAAATTAAAAGTCGTTTTTTACTTTTGTTGACCCGAACCCGTTTGGGCCAACAAAAGTCGTTTCTTACTGTAACTAGAGTTAAATAAACAAAAATAAAATAAATAAAAATAACAAACAAACTACAAACATTTTTTCAAATGGTAATACTTTCATTTAAAAGTTTCTTAATTGGTAAGATTTTATCACAGGCAATTTTATTTTCTTCTGTGAAAAAAAAACATAATATTTGTCTTGTATGGCCGATCACCGTACAAAATATATGTACAATAGTTGAATTGTAAGTATAGTGTAAAAGATGTGTAAAAGATGATACTTTGATAAAACTCTTTTTTTGTACCGAATAAAGTTTATGGTCTCTTATCCATTTTGATTATAAACTTCTATATATATATGTTTTTTTTCTAATATTATGTTTGTTGTTAAAAATTATATAGGTGCGGAACTTGCAATCCCAGGTGGAAAGGTTAAATAAACGATTCGAAGAGCCGCAACAATCCCACGTTGACATGTTACCAAACCGAGTCGAAGAGATGCAACAACAAATCAGAGAAGATATGCAACGACAAATGGCCGAGTTTATGAAACAATTTGGTAATCCTAGCAATCCTCCACCATAGTTTAGTTTCTGTTTGTTGTCTTTTGCGGTTGAACTTGTAATTTGACAACGGTGTCATATTTTGTGGTTGAATTTGTAATTTGACAACCGTGTCTTATTGTGGTTGAACTTGTAGTTGGAAAACCATGTTGTATTTTGTGGACGAATTTTAGTTCCTAATGGTATCGTATTTAGGTTTTTTATTGGATTTTTTTTCTGCATTTTTAGTAGAAAAATCTGGATTTTTTACTTTTTTTTATATTTTTTTTATTAAAAAGTTTTTAGTCGGAAATTGGTGGGAAGAGAAGTTAGAAAATCTGGTCGGAAAACAGTAGGTACACGGTGGTCGGAAAATAGTAGGAAAACAGTAGTCGGAAAGTTGTCGGAAACTGTGGTTGGGACTTTGTCGGAAAACCGTAGGAACATGGTTGTCGGAAAACCGTAGGAACATGGTTGTCGGAAAACCGTAGGAACATGGTTGTCGGAAAACCGTAGGTACACGGTGGTCGGAAAATAGTAGGAAACGGTGGTCGGAAAGCTGTAGGAAAATTGTGGTCGGTACTTTGTCGGAAATAGTAACCTCTTTTTTTGTCGGAAATTTGTCGCCAATTTAGTCGGATACTTGTCGGAAATCTTTTCCTACAAGGCTTTTTCCTACAAATGTATTTCTGTCGGAAACTGGTCGGAAACGCCGTTTTCCGACAGTTTTCCGACAAAAACCTTGGTCGGAAACGAGACATTTTTTTAGTAGTGGAAAGAAAAAAATCAAAATCAAAATAATCAACACAGACAACGGGTACATATTAGAGGCGGTAGAATCGGGACTTTGTGGTACCTTTGTGATGCAATAAAAAGATCCTTCTAACTCCCAAATCCGTCTGCCGATTATGTATTCTCTATCACTGCAAAACAATGGAAACTGAATCGAGATGTAAGAACCCAAATGTAAATGAGAAATATTAATGAAGATCGACTCGCCTTAAAGATCAATAGAACTTGACTGACCTTGCGTATCCAATGTACAACACTTGCTCCAATGGCGGTTGAGCCATCCATCATATGCTTGGTAGGTCATGGTTGCGGTTGACCCATCCATCATATGCTTCCATGGCGGACCACCATCTCTTTTCTCCACAAGTTGCCATAAATGTTTCAAATCTTCGTCTTTTGGAAGATGATCGGCATCTTTCTTGGCAACCGATGAACTACATGATAATAAAAATATTATATAAATTGATGATAAAATGGATCAAATACCCAAACACCAGCTTGTTAAAACCAATTTTCTATTTAGGTTGACAAAAAACCAATGAAATCATCAAAAATATTTGCAGCTACTAAACTCTCATCTAGTATGTGAAGAATTGGGTAAAAGGGTCTTGTCTTCACATTCCTCACTGTCGAGTAGAAAATATGCAAAATAAAGAAGAAAAGCATTAATAACTACTGTCATCAATATATTTAAAACACATCTATAAATGAATTACACTTAAAGAGAATGCATACTCTATTAGTGGTTCTGACAGAGGAGTAAAAACCAAGCCAGCGAATTTCGGGTTAGGCTGGCGTTAGAATTTCGGGTTAGGCTGGCATTAGAAATAAGCGCTTTCTCATGCGTCACGAAACCCACATTCACATTCGGACCCTCCGCGTCATACCGGTCATGATTGTAATGACTCATGATCATCTGCATAAGCCATGTTTGACAACAAAACCTACCATATAGGCATAAATTAAGGCAAACTAATGCAAAAGAAAATATATGAAAACTTTTATTAAATGAGGAAGCATAACATACAGGAATCAACCGTGGCAAAAATGCTCTTAAATTCTCAAGTGGCAATGGTGCTTCACAGTATGCAGACCTGCAAAAGATTTAAGAAAGTGAGAAAAAAATAAAAATAAAAGAGCCATAAAAGAAAACATCTAATAATATCCAATAAGTTCGTCGGCCCGTATGCTCTTAAATTCTCAGGTGGCAATGGTGCTTCACGTCATTTCGACTACTGCTGTAATAAAAAAGTAGTAAAATGTTTAAAAAACAAAATATATAAATCCCACCTCGAGGAAAGAAGGACGAACTTCGAATAGCTGTTTATCCGAGCAGTTTCCGACTAAAACATTTAATCTTTTCATATTTAATTATGCGTAGGTGTTTATCCGTATATATAAACGTATTTCTTGTGTCTATATGTATGTGTATGTGTGTATAAGTATGTAGTTGTATCGGTGCATACACATACATATACATATATACACACACTTATTCAATAGTTAAGCCTAGTTTAAGTAATGGGTCCCGATAGCGTACACGCATGTATGACTGGTTATAATTATACGTATAAGTTGGTAAAGTAAGAACTTTTCATGTATAAATAAGGTGTACAAAATACGTAATGAAAAAAACATGTTAGAAGGTTGAAAAACCGAAAAACGGATAAGGTTGTCGGAAAATGGTCGGAAATTTCCGACCACTTACCGACGAAACATGACATTTGGTCGGAAAGTAGTCGGAAATTTCCGACTATTTTCCAACTAAAACATTTATTTTTTTCATATTTAATTATGTGGAGGTGTGTGTGTGTATATATATATATGTATTTCTTGTCTTTAATTATTTGTATGTATTTGTCTCGGCATATATATATACATATACATATATACACACTTATATAATAGTAAAAGCCTACTTTAAGTAATGGGTCTCGATAGCGTAGACGCATGTATGACTAGGTATAATAATACATATAAGTTGGTAAAGTAAAAACATTTCATGTATAACTAAGGTGTACAAAATTCGTAATGAAAAAACCAAATGTTAGAAGGTTGAAAAACCGAAAAACGGATATGGTTGTCGGAAAATGGTCGGAAATTTCCGACCACTTACCGACGAGACATGACATGTGGTCGGAAAGCTGTCGGAAATATCCGATCAGTTTCCGACTAAAACATTTAATCTTTTCATATTTAATTATGCGTAGGTGTTTATCCGTATATATAAACGTATTTCTTGTGTCTATATGTATGTGTATGTGTGTATAAGTATGTAATTGTATCGGTGCATACCCATACACATACATATACATAAGAATTAAGAACAGTAGCATCTCAATATCCAGTAGGTTAAAGCTCATGCATCTAACTCGGATAAGAACTATTGAATTATCTGTAGATTTCTGCATAGGCTATCATCACTTTATATAAATTCCTGATAGTGGGTTACAAGATCAATTGTGTATAAGTTTTTGCTGACATAATTAACTTATCAAAAGCGCACTAGGCACACATCTGGGCTCTCAGGCAAGGCAATGGAGGCCGTTGCTCTGAGGTAGACGTTAGTGTCTTTGAAAAGCGCACAATAGGTGTGCGCCTTCCTCTAGACGCAAGGTGATGTCAGGCGATTTCTTTTATATCTGGAATTTGAAAAGATTTTCTTTTCCTCTTTCTGTTCTGAGTCTTTTGTCTTAAGATTTTTTCTTTTTATCTATTTAACCCTAAAACCGACTTCTTTATCTCTCACACCAGAATTCAAATTTTGATTTTTAAGATCCATGTAACCTTCATATTTCAACTGTATACACATGTGTACTTAGATATAAATAGAACATACACATGTGTACTTAGCATCGTACATATATGTACAGTAATTCACAGGTGTACATCAACATTCAATACAAAAAAAAAATTCTGAGATATCACAAAAACAGACGATATACACATGTGTATATCGCATTAAAAAGAGGGCAAAATCAGAATACACATTTGCACATCGCCTTTAAACAAATAAGTATTTTAATAATTGAATTAAGTTACATCTTTCCTAATCCTTGATTTGATTTGTGAGAGATTTATGCAATCAATTTAAGATTTAAATTACACATATACCCTTTTTGTATTTAATTAAATGGAAAAATTTAACCAAATAATTTCCATCATGCCATTCACTTTAATCTCAATATCATAAAAATCAAGGGTCCCAATCAGTTCACGGAGTTCACTCTTGGGATTTTGTTTGTTCACGTTTGAACCTAATCCTATATATATATATGTGTGTGTGTGGTAAGGTTCATTTGAGAACCACCCTTATTGCGAGAACCGCGAGAACCAATGTGAACACAAAATAAAATCTAAAAAAAATCAAAAAAGCACTCAAAAAAATTTTTTTAAATATTTTTTAAAAAAAATCACTATATTTCGTTACCAGAAAAAAAACATTTTTTTTGGAGTAACAGTTATCCATGCACATGTGCCTATGTGTCATTACTTCGACAAATTCGGTAATACGTTATCAGTAATAGACAATTGCACTTTAATTTACAATACCATCCGTAATACACTACTTGTTACATTACCAATATTCAAAATGCACATGTGCATCATTAGGTATAACCATTATATAACGTGTTTTGGTTAGTTATATCTAGTGGTTGATGGTTTGGTTATACTTGTCAATTTATGATGTAATATGTTGATTGGATGGTATAAATGGTGTTTACATACATGTAATAAAGTGAAAATATTGGTAATTGTATTGCATTATGGATGGTAGGAGGTAATGGTATTGTATTATGGATGGTAGGAGGTAATGGTAGTGTATCATGGATGGTATGATAGATGAAAGGGAAAGTGTATTCAAAGTAGTGTACCAAAACACCTTATTTCATGTTGTTACATATAGATGCACATGTGCATTTCTAATATTGGTAATGTAAAAAGTAGTGTATTACATATGGTAGTGTAAATGAAAGTGCAATCGTCTAATATTTGTAATGAATTATGGAATTTGTCAAAGAAATGACAAAAATGCACATGTGCATGTTTGTGTATTATGGATGGAATGATAGATGAAAGAGAAAGTGTATTCAAAGTAGTGTACCAAAACATCTTATTTCATGTTGATACATATAGATGCACATGCGCATTTCTAATATTGTTAACGTAAAAAGTAATGTATTACACGTGGTAGTGTAAATGAAAGTGCAATTGTCAAATATTTGTAATGAATTACAGAATTTGTCAAAGAAACCATACATATGCACATGTGCATGGATAACTATTACTCGAAAAAAAATTTGAATTTTTTTTATTATCAACGAAATATAGCGATTTTCCAAAAAAAAAAAATAGTAAAAAAAATGGGTTTTTTTTAGTTTTTTTAGGTATTACTGTTTGTGTTCACACTGGTTCTCGCGGTTCTCGCAATAAGGGTGGTTCCTAATGGACCCTTCTCCTATATATATATATATATATATATATATATATATATATATATATATATATATAGGATAAGGATCATGTGAGAAGTAGTAGGCTATTTGAGAAACTTGAGAAACATTCTAGACCACACGTTTTCCTTAAGCAAAAAAATGCAAAAAAATGTAAAAAAAATGCAATTTTTTTTTTGGAAAAATCGCTGGTTTTTCTTTAAGAATTTAATTTTTTTTAAATTTAGGATTTATACATATGTGTATATTGTTAATCTTTTTAAGTATATATATATATATATATATGTATATTGTCAATTATACATATATGTATATACATGTTTAAAATTGAAAAATAAGTGTTATTTAGGGTTTAACATTAGTATTTAGGGTTTAGCATTAGGGTTTAGCATTAGGGTTTAGCATTAAGGTTTAGTAATAGTATTTAGGGTTTAGCATTAGGGTTTAGCTTTTGGGTTTAGCATTAGGGCTTAGCTTTAACTTTTGGGTTTAGCTTTATCTTTAGGGTTTGCATCAGGGTTTAGCATTAAGGGTTTAGCTTTAGGGTTTAGTTTTAGCTTTAGGGTTTAGCAGTTTAGAATTAAGGTTTAGCTTTAGGGTTTAGCATTAGGGTTTAGCTTTAGGGTTTAGGGTTTAGCATTAAGGTTTAGCTTTAGTGTTTATGGTATAAGGTTTAGGATTTATAACACATATTTTTTCAATTTTAAACATGTATATACATATATGTATAATTGTCAATATACATATATGTATAGTTAAAAGATTAACAATATACACATGTGTATAAATCCCAAAAAAAAAATTTCTTTTCAGTTTTTCCATAGTTCCAATTTAAAAGGGTTGAAACTCGAATTAACAGGCAAGCCTTGTAATGGGCATCTGATATGTCTCTTCCGAAAGACTTATCTGCTCCAGCACCGCAGTAGTATGGTCCTTGAATTTTTTTTATAAATGAAATAAATTAAATTAATGGCGGTTGTTTCGAATAGTAATCTCATTTACGTGTAAGAAAAGGTGTACAAGTTTACGAAAAGGATGACTAATAGTACCTGTGGACCAGGGTAACCGCCTATTGGCCAACCCAAGGGCCACTTCACATTTGGCTAAAGCAAAGTGTACTCTTGCTCAATTCCAAACCTAAAATCAAAATTAACTGAACAATGTAATAGAAAAGAGATATGCTTTGACTTCTAAAGTCAAACATGAAGCTGAAAATTTGCACGCTTGATCGCTTACACAAAAATTTTATGTTTAAAAGTTTAGGTGCATGAAAAAGATCACCTGAAAAACCTACCACGACACTTGAGCTACAACTTTAGGGTCACTGAAGATCTCAACAGCCTTAGCACGTTTGTTTGTAGGGATGGGCTCGCCTTGTGGTGTGTATGCGTCACACATGTTGGCTTTATTCGGGTTTGTTCGTGGGTCGCGGGTTGCGGGTTATGGGTTGTTCGATAGTCTGCATGGAATAAGAAACCTTCAAGTGTCACGCATGGCTATATATTTGAAGAATTAAGCATTTATTATTTTAGTTTATTTAATGGTTTAATAAATTAGGATTGGTAAACAGTTTGACCGAATATGGAGCTGAACATTTGAGGAGATAGACGTTGGGTAAATGAAGAAGTCATGCTTTTACCAAGTTTCTAGGAGAGCATCTTATAATATTCGTTTTTTTTATTCCATCATGTGGGGTCATTGTAAGGCTATAAATAGCCATGTTCAGTATGAATAAAAGTGCAGTTTTTTTGTTCAACTTTATTTAGTTACTGTGAAACATCACTTTCATTTCCATTGTTCACATACATATATATTTCTTTAGAGTTGCAGCAAGTATACGTGAGTGTGAATATATAGTTTGGGCCTGAACCAACATTTGGTATCAGAGCTTAGATCGAGTAGAGAGGGGCTACGTTCTGATCTGATCGTCGGAAGGAGTGATCGGAGTTGTCAGGGCTGCAGCGATCAGAAGTTACCGGTGTGCAGTGATCGGAGGCGACAGATCAGCAGTGATCGGAGAGAAACTTAGGTGATCGCAGGTCAGCGGGTTCGAGTGTTTATGTTCTAGGGGATCAAGAGGGTAGCGGAGACGAGTCGAGATTCAGGCCAAATCAGCGGGCTTGTCAACCCAGTTGTTGATCGAAGAACGAAGGAGATATTAAGTGACCAGAAGGTAATAATCAAGTGTGTAAAACAGCAGGAGAAAGGTAGCAAAAGGTGTTTGCAGGTAAAACTTTCAGCAGTGTTTTAGTTGATTATTAATCTTTGGTAGAGCAAATACGGAGAATCAAGCTTTGGTCACCGTTAAGGAGAACAACACTCTTTCTCTTCAATGCCCGGTTTTGTCAGCCACGAATTATACGGTATGGGCCATGCAGATGCGGGTTATCTTCAATGTTCACGGGGTGTGGGAGCAAATCGAACCGGGAACCAACGTGGATGCGAAGAAGAATCATGTTGCAATCGCTCTTTTGTTTCAATCTATTCCCGAGGAACAAACGTTGCAAATAGGGAATCTCAAAACGGCGAAGGATATGTGGGGTGCCATCAAAACCCGTCATTTGGGTGCGGAGCGGATTCGAGAAGCAAGACTTCACACTCTCATGGGAGAGTTTGATAATCTGAAAATGAAGGATCAAGAAGTTGTCGATGACTTTGCTAATAGGTTGTCAGGATATGCTTCGCGAGCCGCCTCACTCGGCTCCGAGATAGAGGAAACAAAGGTGGTGAAGAGATTTCTTATGGGGTTACCTAAACGGTTCATTCATATGGTGGCGTCTATAGAGCAGCTTGTAGACTTGAAGACTGTCGGTTTTGATGATGTTGTTGGCCGGCTAAAGGCATATGAGGAATGGGTCAAGGATGAGGAGACTCAAGCCGAGCATCAAAACCAACTCTTGTTTGCAGGTTCGGAAGAGAAGGCAAAAGAAAAGGAGCACAAGTGTGAGCATTGTGGTTGTAGTAAATCGAACCGCGAAGACTATGGGCGTGGCCGAGGTGGAGGTCGAGAGTCCGGGAGAGGTCGTGGAGACGGTCGATTACAACGGGACAAGAGCTGTGTTAAATGTTACAAGTGCAACCAGGTCGGGCATTTTATATCGGAGTGTCCAAAGTGGGAGAAAACGGAAGAGCTCAACTTGAACCGATGTGAAGATGATGAACCGACATTGTTGTGAAGAAAGCGGTACGAACAAACACCGATTAAGGGGGTGATTGTTGGCTTTATTCGGGTTCGTTCGTGGGTCGCGGGTTGCGGGTTATGGGTTGTTCGATAGTCTGCATGGAATAAGAAACCTTCAAGTATCACGCATGGCTGGATATTTGAAGAATTAAGCATTTATTATTTTAGTTTATTTAATGGTTTAATAAATTAGGATTGGTAAACGGTTTGACCGAATATGGAGCCGAACGTTTGAGGAGATAGACGTTGGGTAAATGAAGAAGTCATGCTTTTACCAAGTTTCTAGGAGAGCATCTTATAATATTCGTTTTTTTTATTCCATCATGTGGGGTCATTGTAAGGCTATAAATAGCCATGTTCAGTATGAATAAAAGTGCAGTTTTTTTGTTCAACTTTATTTAGTTACTGTGAAACATCACTTTCATTTCCATTGTTCACATATATATATATGGGAAAATCACAAAAATGGCCACTGCAACGCCGTTTTTGAAAATTAGGCCACCTGACACCCCTCGACGAGCCGTTTCAATATGCTGAAACGGCACAAGAATTTTGGTTAACGGCCAGCCAATCGTTGTTTGACACGTGTCCGACAAAGCCTGTAACGGCTTGAGAAGCATCCAGTTAACGCCACGTGTCCGACAGTGTGGAAAGATCTTAGCCAAGCCGTTACAATCGGCTCATGTTCAAAGATCTTAGCCAAGTTCCTTCAACGAGCCAAGCCGTGTTCTTACGATGTAGCCGAGCCGTTACCGTACACGCATGGACCCCACTTCTGCCAGTCGAGCCGTTACAGCTGGGTCCGAGCCGTTTCGCTTACCTGTTTGTGCCATCTCAACTGCTCCGAGCTGTTTCAGCTGCTCCCAGCCGGTATAGCTGCTCCGGGCCGTTTCAATATACGGTTCGAGCCGTTTCCACTGCTCAGAGCCGTTTCAATCCTTTACTTTATATTTAGTGACCCTTATATATTTTTTCTATTTGTTTGTGCAACAGATTTATCTAAAGTTATAAAAACATTTAGCTTTTGTAGAAGGAAGTTTCCAACTTAAAATTATGAAGATTCGTTTGGTTGTATACAATGGCGGAAAGTGGGAAATCGTTAACGGAAAGTTGGAGTATGTTGCTGATGCTGATTCAAGTAGACGTGGTTTAGAAATTGAACCCAACCTTTCATACACTGCTCTTCTAAGTAAAGTGTCAAACATGTGTAGTTGTACAAACATTACGAAGTTATCGTATCGTTTGTCTTCCTTTAGTGATCTAATAGATATAATAAACGATGAAGATCATGCAATTTTTTATAATTTTGCTATGGAAAATATTTTTGAAATTTATAAATTATATGTCGTTGAAGGGTTTTGTGCTGGATCATCTAGTTTTTCACCTCCAAAAAAATTTTTAGTTCCTGATTTAAATTTCTTACTCATGAAGAAAATTATGATGTTGTAAACGACTACCTCCTGATAATTCATTTGAAAATTGTTTGCGATCTTCATCAATTACTTTTGAACCAGGTCACGTATTTAATAACAAAGAAGACATGAAACTTGAGTTGGGAAAAAATGTTTGTTAGAACACTTTGAGTTTAAAGTAGATAGATCCTCTAAAACTCGGTACCAAGTGTCATGTTTGGTGGACGGTTGCGTTTGGCGTTTTCGTGCAAGGAGTTTTGGAGATAGTGGGGTGTTTTTTGTTAAGAGTTTTAACGATAAACACACGTGCTCGAAGACGCTAACGTACCCACATGTTCGTCAGGCAAACCCAAATGTTGTTGCTCATTATTTAAAAGAACCTTTAAAAGACAGTGGTAGAATATATCGTTGTAATGAAATAGTGAAAGATTTTAGACAAAGATTCCAAGTTGAGATAACCACTAGTCAAGCTTGGCGTGGAAAAAGTCTGGCACTAGAGCTTTTACAAGGATCAAGCAGAGACTCGTTTGCAGAACTACCATATTACTGTTACAATCTAGAGCGGGCAAATCCTGGTTCTGTTACACATATCAAGACTGATGACGAGCGTCGGTTTGAAATGGTGTTTCTCGCGATTGGTGTTGCGGTAACTTATAGCAGTCTCTGTTTTTTATTTTATTTCGACAAACTACATGTTGTTGACGTTTTTTAAATAATTTTGTTTCAGATTCGTACCTTTATCTGTAATCTAAGACCGGTGGTGATCATTGATGTTGCACACCTAAAGGGAGAATTTAAAGGGACGTTATTTTTAGCGGTCGGGATGGATGGAAACAACCAAATTTTACCAATTTCCTATGGAATAGGAAAATCAGAGGATGGTGAATCTTGGACATGGTTTCTGTCAAAGCTTAAAGAATGTATCAGTGAAATACCTGAAATGGCCATAATTTCGGATAGAGCGAATTCTATACATCTAGCTGCTAGAAACGTCTTTCCACATGTTTATCATGGGTTATGCTGTCGTCATTTAATGATGAACCTACGTTTACCTTCTGATAAAAAAAAAAGAAAATGAGAAGCTGTGGTGGAAGACATGCAAATCGTACCGATTGTCTGATTTTAACGAGTCATTTAATGCTCTTTGTCTTGTCGTTCCTAGAGTACGTCACACTCTAACAAGTATTGGGTTCGGTAGATGAGCAAGGGCGCATTGTCCAGGCAATCGATATCATTATATGACATCTAACAGCGCGGAGTCTATTTACGCTTTATCTAGACACTCGCGTAAAATGCCGGTAACACAACTCTTAGAGTTCTTCCGACAATCTGTACAAAAGTGGTTTTACGATCGCCGTTTGCAAGGTATTCATGAAAAACATTTACTTAAACAATGGGCACAGAAGAAAATTTTTAAAAAAATTGAAGGGTCTAGAACCTGGACGGTTGCTGGGATTGAGTTAAACAGTTATTCTGTTGCAGACAGTGGAAAGGGGGGTTTAGTTGACTTTGTTAATGGAACCTGTAGTTGCCGAGTTTGGCAGGTTTCTGGTTTACCATGCGGGCATGTTATTGCCATGTCAAAATTTTTAGGTGAAACCGATTGCAGTAAGTATTGCTTCCCGTGTTACTCAAACGAAGTCTATAAGAAAACTTATGAAGAAGCGATTTATCATCTTCCTCATAGATCTGAATGGGAGACTCCAGAAGACCTTATCAATCTTCAACCGCCGCATATGACAAAACGCCAGGCTGGTGGTCCTCGAGAAAACAACCGGATCTTATCCCGCGGGGAAGTACCTACTCCCCTGTATTGTTCCCGGTGTAACTCATACGATCATCATCGGGATGTCTGTCGGCAGCCCATGCCGTCAGAAATTTGTACTCGCAAAGACCCAGACAAAGGGAAAGGGAAAGAAACCGATGATCCTGATCATTTTACACAATCTCCTTCTGATTATATATATCTGTCTTTTAACTTGGGAGACTTTTAATACTTTAATTTATTTTGTGAATTTTAATTTAATTTCTCAAGTAACGTAGTAAGTGTATTTAGTTGCAAATAATTAATATTGAAAATCATTTCATTAAAATATGTTATTAATTTTTTTTATATTACATGCATACATAGAACCATTAAACATTAACAGGTGTGAAGCGCCCGGTGTAGAGTTCATCTGCCATGTATCGTCTGTATCTGAAACAAGCATCCTGAAGGTTTCCTTCGGTCCATGTTAAAGAACGATCCCAAACAAGTTTTTCCATTAGCATACATATGATGACTCCTGAATTTCTGCCAATACAAGATGTTTGATCAGGCCACACGAAATCCCCTACTATTTGCATGGAACGCGTCTCATTTATTTCTGAGTGTTGCCAGTACGATATACGTCCGAGAAACCATAAAAAAAGAGACTCAAATTCTAGCACAATTTGATGTACTCTTCTATGTACGCAAAATGAATCTCCGCAATTAATCGTGTCACAAGTATTGGCAAAAAAAAATTCTTAATTGTAGTGACTTTATATTTATTTTAAAAAGCAACCAATTTTGTTCGTTGTCCGGTATAGGAATGTATACCTGCAAAAAGTGAATAATCTTAGGTTCTAAATCAATGCTGCAAATAAAAAAACAAAAATTCTTAGCAAAAAAATTAAAGGGAATATTACATCAAACACGTTTAAGTTCTTATTCCAAAAAAAAACCCTGACATTTAACTAATAACCGGAATGGTCTTCCGCTTCAGAATCATACTCTACTCCTTTTTCCATTTCCGCACGATAAGCTTCAAAACGCACTTTATCGTACAGTCTTTCGAAATCCAATTCCTCGTCTGAGTCTTCGTCAGCAGTAACCGCCAAATTTTCTTGTGGAATAATCTGGTCCAAAGGACGCTGTCGTTCATCGGGGTTAGGTAACGGATCAAGCGCCCGACACTGACCTGAACCGCTAAATGGTGCTTCACGTGTTGGCTATTGCACCGGGTTTGGGGGGTTACGAGTTTGTGAATTTTTTGGTTCGGGGTTATCTGAGGGTGGGTTTGGGTGGTTAACCGGTTGGAAAATGTTGACGTTGATATGAACGTGTAGATGAATGTTGTTTTCTTGATTCGCCATGAGGTAGAAAAAAGGGGGATGCCAGTTGAGTAGTGAACCAACATGTGTTTAAATAGGTGTGGAGTAAGACTGAGAGTCGTGCATCAATATCTTGTTCATTTAATAAAAAACGGATATAATAAAATAAAAAAAATTGATATAGCCTACCGTATCAATTTCCCAGAATGGAGGATATGTTGCTGTAGAACCATCTGCGTATCTCGTTGCATCAATATCTTGTTCATTTAACATGTCGAAGAAATTTGGCGGTAGAACTGTCCAACGATAATCGTTTGACGACAGCGTCCTTGCATTTATTTCAATCTCTCGTTCATACATGAGTTTGTATGAACGTGTAGATGAATGTTGTTTTCTTGATTCGCCATGAGGTAGAAAAAAGGGGGATGCCAGTTGAGTAGTGAACCAACATGTGTTTAAATAGGTGTGGAGTAAGACTGAGAGTCGTGCATCAATATCTTGTTCATTTAATAAAAAACGGATATAATAAAATAAAAAAAATTGATATAGCCTACCGTATCAATTTCCCAGAATGGAGGATATGTTGCTGTAGAACCATCTGCGTATCTCGTTGCATCAATATCTTGTTCATTTAACATGTCGAAGAAATTTGGCGGTAGAACTGTCCAACGATAATCGTTTGACGACAGCGTCCTTGCATTTATTTCAATCTCTCGTTCATACATTAGTTTGTTACACCATGCTTTTACGTGCTAAAAAATAACGGTAATTTATTTATTACAAAAATAATGAAACATATTTTTATTATGAAAATATTTATTATTAAGGTACCGTTTTTTGAATAAAACCTGCTCCAATAAATCCAAGCAGTCCCCCCACCAATCTTTTCCTAGTGGTGTTAACCCCGTGTATGAAGAATAGCAAGTAGGATTATCCCCATCGTAGTAAAATTCAAGAACATTTGGAGACCATTGGCGATCCCGATCCTGTTGATTGATCGAAACGGAAGGAGGAATACTTGTCATTGGTAATGGAGGATATCACATGTGTAATAAAGGTGGAAGTCACACATATATATATACACATAGAGAGCAGTAGAAAAATATTTAATGTTTTTAAACCAAAAAAATACAATTACACTTCTAATACGGGATCATCATCATCAAGGTTGTTGTCAGTTGTAGTATCTGGTAACACGGAATCATAAAATAGTAAAGCTAGTTGACGTCGCATACGTTCCGTTGTTTTCTGAGTATCTTCATCATCGTTCAACGGTTTTTTATTTATCAACCTATCAAGAAATATGCAAACCCGAACTCCACAATATCCCAAAGGTCCGGACTGCCGAGGAGCATCGGTTGCATAAATAACTTGGAAAGGGTAAGTTAACGGTAATGGTCTGTGGGCATTATAACCATGAGTTCGTAGCCAATGGTCAAACACAAAATTTATATGACACACCACATCCGTTCTTTCCTTTTCCATAGCATTTAAAAGGCTAAAACAGCAACAAATTAACACAGTTAGCAACATGTATTTTGGAGTACTAATCAGTTAAATCAGGCTAATACCTGTCGTATATCGTCAGCGTGTAATTGACAAGGTTGAAAACGCCTAAAAACCAGTGAGCACCTTGTATATACAACGGTACGTAAACCTATATAATTAGTACGCAAAATATTAAATTAATTCAATACGAAATACATTTATCCAGTAATTAATAAGTTCGTTCCACATTACCTCGTCAACAGTATGTATTGATGGAAAAGGTTCAACCTGCCCAGTAAAGTAACCTTTACAGTTCTGGTCGACGGCCATGTACCGAAAATAATTCTGAAAATATGGGGGTAGAATACTCCAGCGATCACTTTCATTTCTTGAATGATACATGTGGATCATCCACCCAAATATATGCTGTTAAACATTCTAAAGTTAATTTGAAAACAATATACAGAAAAATATAAATTTTTTTATTATTTTTTTTATTACTTACATCATCGCTTAACCAGCCGCGACCGTCCATGCCCAACAATGACTCCCAAAAATTTGGACCAACAGAATTCCCCACTATTAGGGAAAGATGTTTACTGCCGCAATTTGGATACCACTGCTTGATGAATTCAATTTGTCTATCCTCGTTCCTTAACCTTTTGGCTTTTCTATCTTTCAATCTTTTGTAAGCCACATACGGGGATAGCAAAGCTGATGCGGGCTTTACAAGCCTTTCGGATTGTCTCAGTTTGATTATTTCAGGATCCTCATTCTACAAATATTGTATATATGTATTAATTTCACTTTCTAAAATATATTTTCATTAACTTTCATTTACACAATTAAATATACTGAATTTTTATGTATTTATACTGGTAATAAAAAATGACAAGTAATTAAAATATATAAAATGGAAAAACTTACAAAATCTTCATTCACCATCGGGCTCATAGAGACGTGGTAGGCATTATCGTAGTTGATAAATGAATCGGCAACAGCCTACAAGAAAAGCATGACAGGTAAATTAACGGTTATTAGTAGATATTGTTATTATAAAAAAAATTATTCACAAAACACATTACGTTATCACTCTGAGTGTGTGCCTCTTCTTTTGCTGTTCGTACGGTCGCCGGAGTGCTGACAGTTTTTTGTTTTGGAGAACAGCGATATGATTGCGAAAACTCTGACATGAACATATTGGTCAGTCTCCGGTTGTTCTCGTGCAGCTTCTCGTCCAAGAGTGATTTAAACTGGCTCATTCTCGTAATTTGATCGAAACGGGGTCGGAGGGGGAACAAAATTCTGTTGTGGAATCTCCTGGATCCGTTGCCCAATCATAACCTTCATTCGCCCCATCGGGACCAAACAGAGTCCCCATTACAGACGCAAGCTGTTCTTGTGTGACGACACCTGGGGCGGCCTGCATTTCTGGTTGAATTGGACCCGTGAATCCTGTGGGCATTTGAATGGGTATTTCTGTGGCAATTTGAACTGGATTCTCGCCCGGCATTGCACTGGCATACATCCGACGTTCAGCGTCTAAATAATCTGAACTAGACAAATACCACGCGCTTTGCAACTCATTTTCAGTGGGCAAATATAACCAAAGACGGCCTAAATTCACGTCTCTGCAAATGTTAAAACAAAAAAAACCATTAATAAAAATATTAAATATTAATATTAATATCTCTATGGTTTGGTAAATTTTGCAACTTTAGTCCAAAAGTCAATTTTTTTGCAAAATGGCAGTTTACTCTTATTAATATAAACAATAAAAATGTTTATGTTTATTTTTTTTTAACTATATTTAAAAATAAAATGTTTTACCTTTGCAGCTGCTTGAAGCAATGGGTCCACACTGTTGCTCATAAACTTCTTGCCTTCTTTCCATCCCAAAAATCTTGGAATCGTCTCACCTTCATACCATTCCCTTGAATTCTTAAATTGAGGAAAAGTCTCCAACACCCACATCTACACAAGAGAATTTATTTAAATTTAATTTTATATGGTTTTCGAAATAACTATATTAATTGACATTCACGGGTACCTTGAAGGGCCAGACAAATCCAGCCAAAGAAAAACCTTTAGCGTCTTCTTTTTGCCGATTGCACAAATTGTATATGGCACTATAAGCATGGTTGTAGAAATCGCTAGTCGCTAGTCGGTCGGTGGGGTGGGGACTAGCGATTAATTGGGATTAACCGGGGATTGATCGGATATAATCGGGATTAATTGTAATTAATCGGCAATTAATCAAGATTAATCGACGATTAATCGGGGATTAATCGGCGCCTAGTCGGGATTTTTACAACCATGACTATAAGTACTTTCCCAAAAATAATTACCCCATGGATATTTTCTGAATTCTTCTAAATTATCCACAAGGTCTAAAAGCATACTATCAACAACATTAGTTTTTGCCAACCCAAAAAACCTTGACCGATTAGCATGAGGAGACATATCCTCGTGCCATCAGCTTCATTAAACTGCCTAATATTACCGAACATATTCATTATTTGGCCAAAATTAACAGTTGATCCAGCTACAAAGTATTTGTTCCTAAATGAGTTCGGATGGTCTATAGGTGACCAAGAAGTATGCCCAAAACGTAGCCCCGTTATTAAACAAAACTGTTTCGGGGTGAATGTAAATAGCTGCCCGCGTAATCTATACGAAATACCAATACGAGGAAAAGGATTCGGTATTTGTAGTTGTGCAGCGCCATATAAAAGAAGGCTATCACATATGGTGCACCTATTGTCTAAATATGGACAGAAACACGTCTGCCTAATAGCTGTTTCAATCGCCGGAGTCATCACGTCACGCAAAGATTTTAAAACCAACCACTTTTCTCGTACTTTAATGGCTATTTGCTATATAAGAAGAAAAAAAATTAAAAATAGTATACGAATTCAAATAAAAATCTTATCTTTTATTCAATAATAATCTGCAAACATGTTACCGGGCAAGAAGGGGGGTCCATGAAAGCATCTTCCATTTGGTCGTTTGGCATGTTCTCGAAATCATTCGGCATGTTCTCGTGTCGGTTGAAGTCCATAGTGGGGGGCCCACAACTAATGTCGAAGAAGTCAAATTAGTGGTCCCAGACGGGTCAACGATCTTTCGGATCTTGAAAGTTTTGGGTCTTCAAGAGGTTTGCTTTGCTCCAACGTGGAGAAATTCAAAGTGTGTTCAAAGTGGGGAAAGTGATTGTCACATGGGAGGAAACGACACTGGTTATTGTTGACCCGACTTCAATGTCGTCTGACGGGGAACAGTACTGTATTGGAACACGCGCCGTGAAAGGGCTTGCCCATGTGATAGAAACGGCATAAAAAGCAACTGAAACGGCTCGACGTGACAGCGGGACCATGCAGCGGAAACGGCTCGGCAGTGCAGCGGAAATGGCTCGGCGTTGCAGCGGAAACGGCTCGGCATTGCAGTGGAAACGGCTCGGCATTGCAGTGGAAACGGCTCGAGCATGAAACGGTAAACGCTTGGGACTCTTTATTGGAGCACGTGCCATGAAACGGCTCGAGCAGTTACTTGTAACGGCTCGGGTAGTAGCTTTATTGAAAGGTGTGTCATGAAACATCTTAAAAAATTATTTTTTCCAAAAATTATTTTTCATGTTAAATAAGATCGCAAAATATTTTCTTAGAACGCCATTCAGAGCACTTGAAACACTCTTAAAACCGATAATGGCTGACAAAAACAACGTATACTACTCTCAACCAGTTAGTAAATCATCAACGTGGATTCTTAAGAAATGGAGAGCACCCAGACAGTCGGGTGAAACTTCCTCGTCTGAAACGGCTATGCCGCAGATGCCGGAAGAAAACAACTTTGTAACAAACCGTCAAAGCTTACACTCTAACAGAGCCGGAAGATGGGCAATTCCAGACGACGAATCTGAGAATTGGTCAAAAGATGTTGCAACATTTTACAGTAATGGGGACGCCCCATTCTGTTATTCAGCTGTTTTCACTCGTTATGTAGAGTTGGACAAAAAATTTTGGGCTACTTTGTTAGGCTATCGTTGTAATGGCTACCTAACAGCAACGGTAATTTCATTAGGACTTTTTTATTAACAAAATGTGTATTTTTGCTGTTTATTACATGTAACTTGTATTAATATTCGTTAAACAGCATATTGAGGGATGGATTGGACGACTAATGGCTTGGAGAAGAAGAAATTTACAAAGGGATCCCACGTTAAATTTGCGGTGGACAATTCTTCCACCTCAATTCTATGACACGTTACTACAATCGGTTCCTAAGAACGTGGTCGATTATGGAAATGGTAAAGAAAACCCATTTCCTTCCTTTTTTGACGTGGATTTTGTGTTTTTTCCCACTGCCGATTGACAATAACGAATGGATGTTGGTACGGTTAGAGTTGGCATCCCAGGAATTAGTTTTGTACCCGTTTGAAAACTTTTGTGGACGAGGAGACAAATTTAGGGCAATTATTATTCCACAGTTGACGAAGCTTAAGGTATATTTAACTGGTTTGCTGGTGCATTTGCAGTATTGGAAAAAGACAAGCAAACCAGAATGCTGCATAACTCATGAGCTAAATGATAACTATGTGATTTCTAACAGGTCAATCGTAGGCAATGAAGCTGTCTATCTGTGTATGCTTATGGAGCATCTCGTTACCGACAAACCCATTAACATTACTGGAGACGTAAAACAAATATGTTTGTCATATAGACGATTCATGGCTGATAAACTGTATTTTTGGCGGTGTTTACCACACCCAAATGTTGTTAAATAAAATAACTCTTCTTTTTAATATGTTTTAATATTTAATATTATATCCAACTCCTCCCATTTTTACCCCATTCAAACCTATAAATACATACATTACTCCCTCCCATTAAACACCATTCTCATCCAAAAGTTCACACTAAAAAATGGATTCTTGGACCGACGAGGAAGATATTGCTGCTGTCGTTTCGTACGCTGCCGCTCGGGATCTGGGCACTTATTCAGTTTCCGATCCTGCTTTCTGGGGGCAGGTTTTCAACAATTTCTGCATCCACCTACAAGAGACGTCCCGAAGTGTCGAGGCGTTGATGACTCGTCTTTCTTTTCTACGCTTTAAATGTACCCGTTTTTTAGGAAGGTGCAAAAATGTTAAAAAAAATAATCCGAACATGGAAGATAAAGAGATCGTTGAAGAGGCCCTGCTCGACTACGCAATACTTTACGACGAGGACTTTGAACACCTTTCAGTGTTTGAAAGTTTAAAAATTTATCTGTAATTCACGAAATGAATTTGTAATATTTTTAGGTTGTATCATGCAACTAAATGTATGACTTTTTAACCGTTTGTCTATATGAACCGTGCAAATATTAATTAATATTTTAATTAATTAAATTAATTAATAAAGTTAAATAAAAATAGTTGAAAACGGCCCAAACAAGCTATATAATAAAGTTAAATAAAAATAGTTAAATAATAAAAACGATTAATTGATAACATTAATATTGTTAACTTAATAAAGTTAACAAGGTTAGCTAACTTGGTTTATTAATTAACAAGGTTAGTTATTAGTAATCAAATTAACTGACTTAGTTAAATATCCTACATAAAGAATAAGTAGGTTAATAAAATACAGTTAGATCAGTTAGTAAACTTATGAAAACTTCAGGGGCCTAAACTGAAAATTTAAAAAAACGGATAAAAAGGGGGGGTTCTTTTATAAAGAACCGGCCCCTTTATGGATCGAACTCGCGCCCTTCGTATGAAAGCATAACAATTTAACCAGTTTATCCTCCTAATTGGAGCTGATAAAATTGTTAACTTAATTATTGTTTTACACTCGTTTAACACGGCCCAAACAGTTTAAAACGGCCCAAACGCGCTACAATGTTTGGGCCAAACAGCGCACAACGTATTGATAAGATAAATATTTTTTTAAATCGTTGCAGCCACAATGTTTGGGCCAAACAGCCCACAATGTTTACTTGTTAATATGTTTGGGCAAAAGAGCCTAGAACGTTTTAAAAATAATATTTATAAAAAAATTTAATTAATATTTTAATTAATTAAACTATATAATAAAGTTAAATAAAAATAGTTAAATAATAAAAACGATTAATTGATAACATTAATATTGTTAACTTAATAAAGTTAACAAGGTTAGCTAATGTTTGGGCTAAATAGCCCACAATGTTTCAAGCATGTCACGAGAATACGAATTCGTTGCAGTGGACAAAATTTTATAACATCCAAAATTTTATAAGATCCAAATTTTTTTTATATTAATAACATAAATATTAAACATAAACATAAAAAAACTAAACAAAACATACTAAAAAAAAAACTAAAACCAAATCCTAATTGCCTCCCACTCCGAGACATGCTTGAAATCATGTCCCTCGTCATGACGGTAGTTGATCAGCGCCACCGCCTTCTGATCATCCTCAACAAGGTCTGGCATTTCTCTCTCCACCTTCTTGAAATACCGGTCAAACCTCTCACATTCCAACAGCACCACCCGAAACCTGGACGATAAAGCGTCGACGCTCCGGTTATGGTCCGCACCATGAAGCTGGGCAAAAATCTGTTGAACCCGAACCCAAAGCCCCCCCTGTCCGCGTGGTGGAGGATTGGTCACTGCCTCCTCCCATGCTTCGCACAAAGCAATGTCGTCAACGTCGGTCCAAGAAGTTGCCATGTTAACGGAAACGGAATCGGATAAAGGATTGTATCCAAAACGGTGAAGTGTTTTTAATGGGGACGGCGTGGTGAATTGAAATGGTGAGGGTTTATATAGTGGGTAATCTTGGAAACGGGTGTTACGTGGGAAGTTGGAACGCCAACATTTGTTATGTAATTATTTATTTATTTTTTTCCGTTAAACTGTTAAGTGAACAAATTACATAAACAGCCAAAAAATTTAAAACATGTAATTATCACTATTTCTTAATACAAATTACATAAAAGATATAACATGTAAAAAATACAAAGATAACTTCGCCAAACAAGTGATTCAATTTCATCCACATAATTTCTCATCGGGACCCTATCTTATAACCGCAGAAACGGCTAGTAGAGAAAAAAGCTCGGTCTCCAAGAAAGCAGTCTTCAGATAACTTCACCAAACAGCTGCTTAGAACTTAGAACCTCCCCGAGAGCAAATTGGACAACAAATTTAAAGTTTGGAGTGAATCAAATCCCTTCTTCTTCTGGAATTCGAGTCAAAACGCTTGTAGCAATGATAAAGATGCGTCTTTTGCTCGATAGTTCCATCCACACTCACTGGGTAAGTAGAGGTGGCATTTCTGAAGAGAAAGACACTCCAATATGAGAAACAATATCAAAACCGAATTTGATAACTAAAGCCCAGGAACACGTCTTTTACACTATCAGATAGATACGTGTAATTTTATAAATATTTCTTGTCTTTGATACATGAAAACATCTATGACAATCAAATGAAGAAAGCAAGATAACATTTTCTCTGAGATTGAAGTGTGGTAGACGGATTGGTGTAACAAGCACACAAAAAAAAACAAGTGGGTAATATATAGTGGGAACAGACGGTCAAACGGCTCCAACAACACGTTGACCCGGCTCGAACAACACGTTAAACCGTCATTAGACAGCTGTACCGGCTCGGATCTAGTTCAAACGGCTCTGAGCAGTGGAAACGGCTCGAACCGTATATTGAAACGGCCCGGAGCAGCTGTACCAGCTCGGAGCAGCTGAAACGGCTCGGAGCAGTTGAGACGGCACAAACAGGTAAGCGAAACGGCTCGGACCCAGCTGTAACGGCTCGGCTGGCAGAAGTGGGGTCCATGCGTGTACGGTAACGGCTCGGCTACATCGTAAGAACACGGCTTGGCTCGTTGAAGGAACTTGGCTAAGATCTTTGAACATGAGCCGATTGTAACGGCTTGGCTAAGATCTTTCCACACTGTCGGACACGTGGCGTTAACTGGATGCTTCTCAAGCCGTTACAGGCTTTGTCGGACACGTGTCAAACAACGATTGGGTGGCTGTTAACCAAAATTCTTGTGCCGTTTTAGCATATTGAAACGGCTCGTCGAGGGGTGTCAGGTGGCCAAATTTGCAAAAACGGCGTTGCAGTGGCCATTTTCGTGATTTTCCCTATATATATATTTCTTTAGAGTTGCAGCAAGTATACGTGAGTGTGAATATATAGTTTGGGCCTGAACCAACAACACATTACCTTTCAAAAAGGTACCTATTAGAGTTAATCTAATTTGTAACGCCATTTTACTTAAATTCACCAAGATTACAATCACCAAGATGTTGTTCCCGCCACGGAAAGGAACCTTAAAGATCGCCTGGGGGCTGAAATAGTGAATTTCAACTACGGTTACTTCACATGAAATGAGACTTATGAGTTTTTTTTAATAAATAAGACTTACTATAAGATAACTTCACTATCTTCTCCCGGTGCTTGTCGAGTACTTGATCCATCATAGTTCCACTTTGGAAGCTCAGAAGGATGCTCAACAGGTTTCGAGATTGTCTACAAAATAAATGATTTTGTAACATATGATCCGTTTTTCTTTTAACAAAACTATAGTCTAATGATTACTATCAGTAACGAAAAGAAAAGAAATTAGAGCATTAAAAGCCAATATACCCTTGATTTGTTGCGCACATCTGTCCCAGAACCTCCAATCCTGTTTCGGTATATAAAAAGCATGGATATAAGTATTTACGTATATTAATATGAATTTTCTTTTTTTCTATGAAGGGTTGAGAATATACCAAATGTATGGAGCAACGAACTTATCAGTGTAAGGAGATACATCAAGGTTTACTTACAGCAAACAGAACCCCAAATTGAAGTCGGGTTCGAACACCTTTAGCTTAAAAAAAAATAAAACGTTTCTTCAAGCACACAATCGCGAGTAAAGAACCGTTACATACCTGCACAAAAGTGAGGGTGATTTCGTCGAACAATTGGTGTGCCTAACTGAATAATGACCAAAATGAAAAATTGGAAAGAAAACCAAGTTAAAAATGAAATGAAATGAAGTATCCGGATCTAATTGAAATTGGTGGATCAGCTAGTTATGTTAGATAATCTGTAATTTCCTAACAGATTAAAAATCTTCAAATTGAAATACAACATACCTCGATTCCATCTCTATTATTCGAATTCTGGTGAATCATCATAGCAGCACTCTGCGTGAAAACGACATTGAAATCTATCTTTGTTGTTCCAAATAACAAAAATTAATTAACAAATAACGTCATAAACACACAATGACTACACATATTTATCATTGATACGTAATGAAAGATTAATAACAATTAACAAACATGTAATACTCACATATCCTATGGTTCGATCTAACACGCGTGAGTCCACTAATTAAGTTGAATCAAATCGATTAATCGAGCCAGATACAACAACTTATGCCTCAATTGAAACCCTAACTGGTTGAAATTTGGTTCAATCTACAGCTCGCGATCCACACACTCTCATTCCACCTGCTTCCTCTCTCACACACCACACCTAAACACACAAACGAATCACAAACAACTTCAGTTTGACCTAATTATTAATAACTAATCACAAAACCTGAATCAAATCGATTAATCAACACAAAACTATAGACAAACCAAGTGAATCAGAAGTATATACAAACCAAGCATTCATCAAACAATATACCTTGCGAAATTGAAAGATACCGAGATGGGGATTAGTAATTGCAAATGACCACCTCTTATTTCTTCTTCCATTATAGATCGTTTCATCTACAGGCTCATCATCGTACCTTTTATCTATCAATATAGATAATGTAGGATCGTGAGACGATCTAACGAGTTGATCAGAAGAGTGCTCAGACAGAATCAGAGGCGGAATTCATTGATTCTGTCTTTGTTTAGCTTGTTTAACACTAGAATTCACTAATTTGTCTTTGTTTATTGATTTGCTGACAATTTACAAGCTTAGAGACATTTTGGCAGGGCTTCGCTGTCACATACAAGACCTCAACCGAACTGTTCTACTGATTTTGCTCCAAACTGCATATATATAGGCTTGGGGTTCCGCTCGAACATGCAAAGTGCATTTCGAGCGGAACCAGACATTACACATAGGAGCGAAATTAGCATCTAACTTCCGAGCGAAATCAGACATTATCATACGAGCGAAATCAAGAACTTTGGTGATTTCGCTCCAAATGACAAGGTGCCATTAGGAGCGGAATCAACACTAAAACATGTTTTCTTGATTCTCGTGCACTATACAAACAGCCCTAAACTAAGACTTGAATGAAGATGAAGTAGACAGACAACTGCACCAACGGACTCCCCCTTGAATGTTGACAGAATCTTCAGTGAGAGTCTTCAACATGACAACTCTTCAATCTTGATCGGTCTTCTTCAGGAATCTCTCCTGGAATTATGTACCCGAATCTTTCTCTGGCTCTAACTCTCGTCAGACTCCCCCTATCACCATGCTGCGATCGCCGTCTGGAATTTGTTATCGCCTTTGAAATTATATCCTGGCTTTTTCTCTGATTAAGCTCTCCACATGTTCTGATGCATTTCCTGGCTTTCCGTAGCAACAGGATCAGAAACCTACACAACTCAACTTCTCATAAGATAAACGTATATCAAACAATATTGTGATACAACTTAATGAATCAACTAAACATTTGAGGATTTACACATTAAAGACCTTTCCACAATTTGAAACATTCTAGATTCTGATTCAAATTAATGAATCATCTTTAATATTTCAAAATTTTCAATTCAAATATTCTTATCCAAACCATCAGTTCATCTTGTTTATCCTTTGAGATTTTGAATATCAGCTTTCCATCATCAGTTGTCGAAAATATTTTTGGAATTTTCAGAATATGAAACATAAAGCAAAAACAGAATTTAAATGCAGAAACGAAATATGTACAAACATTATGTTTTGTGAGTTTGCGAAAGAGGATCATATCAGTTTTGAGACACATTACAAGCACCGTTAAGCTTGATTTCATTTTCAGTTTTAAACGATTCACGTTGATTGACGATATATTTGTCCTCTTAAACTCAATCTAAAAACTTTCGAAATGCTTACCGATACGTTTAGGTATATTAATTTTGCACTAAATTCTTATGGACCCCACGATCTCAGCATATCCCCTCATCATGCAATACACTGACTCAAGTAATGCCTTTAAACCTTGATCAACTGTGATTTGTGCGAAAACAACGCAGAATGTTTAAACATTAACAATCAGGTCGATACTTCCGTATACACAGAGAAAGTCCAATGTTTAAACAAAATAAAGAAACTAAAACAAGTTGAAGTTGCTTAGGCTTTAACCACCAGGTCGTCGATACTTCCGTATACGCAGAGGTGATCCAAAGCTTAAACGAAACACAAAAGAAAATAAAGCAGAACGTTTAGGCAATAACATCCAGGTCGATACTCACGTATACGCAGAGGATGTCCAATGCTTAAACAAAATAAAGAAATAAAACAAGTTTAAATCTTTGCAAAATGAAATGCACAATCACAGTGTCATTTTTAGCAAAGTTGTGAAAGCTCACAAACTTAACCAGTTTTTATGCTTTTGGCATTCAGCGATTACTGAGCAGGCACACAATCAAGAAGGACAAAACCAAGTACTATGCTTTTGATCATGTTTTCCACTAGAACTAGGCCTTTTCTTTTTGTTTGTATCGTTATTGCAAATCTACTAGTCTAGCTGAGCCTATCGTCGCATCTTTAATGAGACCGTTTATCACTTTTAGACTTTATATTTCTTTAGCATGCTATGATAGTCCACTGATTTTCTATCATTTCCTCTTGTTTCAGCAAAACTCATTTTTTAAATTTTCAATGTTTTTGACATTTTCAAATTTTCAATTTTTTTTAAATTTTTACTCCCCCTAAAATCAAAATATGTTTCAATTTTGATTTTTTGGGAAAATTTGAAACAAACTGTACAAACTTGACAAATTGATGAGAATCACTTCAATTCTCCATCCACCTGGCGTAAACAATCAGAACTCCCCTTTACAACAAACTATTTTCCCATTATGATTTCAAAACACTTAAGTTTGTTTTAATCAGAATGGTTTTTCCGGAAAATTTAGTTTGTTTATCAACCACTTGTAGGTTTGGGTCAGTTCATCATCTTGTTCCTTTTAACCACATTTAGATTTATCATTTTTCCAATTTTAACCTCAACACCACTTGTATAAAATCAAGTACAATTTAATGTCCTTGATTAACCACTTGTCGATCGAAATATCACAGTTTACCAACCTGTGAATTTCTCAAGAAAGATGCCGATACATGTTCCACGCTTACCAACCTGGGAACTCCGGCAAGTCAGGTTTTTCATTTGAAAAGTTTCACCCAAGCCTAACGGTCCTTGGGTGTTTTTGAAATTCCTTTTGACAATGATGGAAAATTTTCATCATTCATTGTCAACCTGGAATCTCCACTTTTTACCTCAACCAATGGCTCCTCTGGCTTTAACGAACCAGAATCATTGCATGCACATGGCTTGTCTGACTTTGACCTGTCAGATTCATCGCCTGAAGGTGGCTTGTCTGACTTCGACACGTCAGATTCATCGCCGACCATTTTCTCTTTCCTTTTTAACCTGTCTGTCCTCAGATTTGTATCTGAAGAACTCAGTTTGCTTGATTTGTCAGTCCTTGAAGAGCAAATTGGTTTATCAGAACTTTTATCTGATTTTCCTTTTGTATCCGAGGACAAAATCTTCTCCAAATACTCTCTGGCCTTCTTCCTCTTCTTCCTCAGTCTGTCTTTCTACCCCTGAGAAAGCTTCACTTTCTTTTCTTGAACTTTAGGTTCTTGAACCTTCTGTTCTTTGGGCTTGACATTGAATGGAATCTTTGCCAATTTTTGAGAATTAGCCCTCAATCTGTCATTTGATCTCCTTGGGCAATCTCTGGCAATGTGACCTTTGATTTTGCATTCAAAGCATCTTCTCATCTCAAAATTCTTTCTTTGGCAATCAACAGCTATGTGTCATTGATAGCCACAATTGTAACACACTCTGTTGTCATACCGTTCTTCTCTTTCAACCCAAATACTCAAATCATAGCATTGATTTGATTTGAAGTACTGATCGTTTCTCAACTTGCTATCATTGAAATGATTAGTCTTGGGTGAATTCCCATTCCATCTTCTCCTTTGAGCTGGATTTTGCATTTGAGCACTGTGGTCCAACCTGCACCACTTTTCACCAACTAATTTTGAGTTTTCATTTTTCAATTTTTTTGATTTTTGACTGCGATTGGATGATTGATCTGATGAACTTTTATTTTCTTTTTGAACATTTTTTTTCATTTTTAACTTTTTGTTTCTGTTCCGCTTTCTTTTTCAAAGGTTTTTGCTTAGAGCATTCACCCTTTTCAGTTGATTGCAGAACAGTTTTCTGAATCTTTTCTTTTAATTTCAAAAATGGTTTTTGTTTTTCATTTTCATCATCAGCTCCTTCATCACAATCCTCAACTTTGACATTGTCAAAGTTTGAAAGTTTGTGACATTGTTACTTATTGGAACAGAAATGATCGGTTTTGGACAAGAGAAACCTGAAGAAGTCACAAAACCTTTCAATTTCTTTTCAAGTTTATCAATCTTGTTTCTTGAATTCTCAGCTTCATTTTCAAGCTGAAATATTCTTTCAAGATGAGACTTGATTGATTTTTCATTCTCAATCTTAATGTTTTCAAGAACAGATTTTTCATTTTCCAAAACTTTTAACTGTTCTTGAAATTTTGTTTCATTTGCTTTCAGATTTTTGTTTTCAAGTTTTATCCAGAAATCTTCATTTTCTGAGGATTTCTTTTTGCTTTCAAAGTCTTTCTCTTTCTCTTTCAAAACCTTGTTTTCTGATGTCAAACTGTTCAAATTACTTAACAGTTTGTCATTTTCAGTTTTCAACTTTTCACAATTTTCTTGCAAACTAAGAATCTGTTTATCATCAGCTTGCTTCTTATCATTCAACTTTTTGACTTCCAAAGTCAAACTTTCCGCATCTTACAAGAGTTTGTCATTGTCAGTCTTAAAGTTGTCACACTTAGAACACACTGATGCAAAACTTGAAGATTCATTCTTCACAGATTCTTCATTCTTTGAAATCTCCTTTGTCTCTGTCTTGTATGTTCCTGCACAAAAAATTTTAACAAAATCAAGAGGATTTAAATTTGTATCAATGTAACATCCCCTTTTAAAGTCATATTTCATGTTCTGTTGTGCAGCAAAACACATACAGATTCTTCTATCAATTTCAATAATTACATCCAAATTGATTTTATCTAGATTTCCCAAATTCAATTTATCTAGATTCCCTTTGATTTTATTCATCAATGTTTTCTTCTTATCAGAATTTTCATAACTGTGGTTTTGAACTTTATTGATGAAATCAGATGGATGTAATTTTGAAAATTTAGGCTCTTGTTTTACTTTTTTTAATACATCATCCCATTCAGCAGGTAAAGCATCTGCAAACTTTGATACCTTTTCAGCATCTGTCAATTTTATCTCAAACCTTTTTAATTTGTCTATTAAATGATGAAATCTTCTTTCTATCTCTTTCACTGTCTCATCCTTTTGACATGCAAAATTTTTAAGTCTATACATCCAAATTTTCTTATCATCTTGTTCATATATGCTCATTCCATACCAACCATAACCATTATTTAATCTTTCAATAAAATCATTTTCCTTTTCGTCAAACATTTCTGCCATATTTCAAATAATCCCGACAAGTTTTCTCACAAAACAACCTTTCAAGCGAAATTAGAGTTTTCAAGTGGAAAACCCTTTGGAGCGGAATTACAGTTCAAGTTTCGAGCGAAATTAGAAGTTTAATCACTCGAGCGAAATCAGGAGTTAACTTTCGAGCGGAATCAGAAAGTTAACACTCGAGCGAAATCAGAAAGTTACCTTTGGAGCGAAATCAAAATGTAATTCAGGTGGAATTACACTTGGAGCAAAATCAGTGATGCACTACGAGCGGAATCAGAAAATACGAGCGAAATCACTGATTCCGCTTCTACCTCTCGAGCGAAATTAAAACTTTGGTTTCCTAAAACGTGATTTCGAGCGGAATCACCATAAATGTACGTTCGAGCGAAATCAGGTTCTAAGCCATTTTTAACCAGTTTTAAGCCGTATTTTGATCTGAAACTCTCAAGGGTTTGTCTAAGTCCAATTTTAAACAGTCTGTGAAAATTTGAACCAGTTTTGACCGTTAAAACTTTCTGAAATGATGAAAGAAGGTGTAGAAGTCAGAATAGTTCAGCGAAAACGAGCTAAACGGTAAGAGCTCTTCCTCCTGAGCTCTGATACCACTTGTAGGATCGCGAGACGATCTAAGGAGTCGATCAGAAGAGTGCTCAGACAGAATCAGAGGCGGAATTCATTGATTCTGTCTTTGTTTAGCTTGTTTAACACTAGAATTCACTAATTTGTCTCTGTTTATTGATCTGCTGACAATTTACAAGCTTGGAGACATTTTGGCAGGCCGTCATATACAAGACCTCAACCGAACTGTTCTACGGATTTCGCTCCAAACTGCCTATATATAGGCTTGGGGTTCCGCTCGAACATGCAAGTGCATTTCGAGCGGAATCAGACATTACACATAGGAGCGAAATTAGCATCTAACTTCCGAGCGGAATCAGACATTATCATACGAGCGAAATCAAGAACTTTGGTGATTTCACTCCAAATGACAAGGTGCCATTAGGAGTGGAATCAACACTAAAACATGTTTTCTTGATTCTCGTGCACTATACAAACAGCCCTAAACTAAGACTCGAACGAAGATGAAGTCGACAGACAACTGCACCAACAGATAAGAAAGTCGATTAATAAACCCTAAACTAATTTTCTTCCTTAAAAATCAGATTCAAATTACCTGAAACAGAACAGTGAGACGTCGCGGAGGAAACGGCGAATCGACGGTCGCCGGAGAGGTGTTCGCCGGCGATGGTGGTTATCTTCAGAAGTCTTAGCGAAATTTCTTCGTTGAGTTGTTCGCCGGCAATTGAAGGTTGTCGATGGTATTGAGACAGTGAGAGAGACCATAGGATTTTTGTCTAGGGTTTTATTGGAATGAAGTGTGCGGAGGAGAGAGAGCAGATTTTGAAGTTTCAATGGTCTCACAAAGAAGAAAGAGAGAGCAAATAGAGAGAGAAACCAGGGTTTGAAATTTGAAATGGGAAGGGCTGTAGGTTTGAAATTTGAAATGTAATTTAGGGATTTGAGAGGGATTCAAATTATCATTTGAATTTTGAAAATTTTATTTATGTATTATTAATATTAAATAAATTGTTATTTATGACATCAGCCAAACCTATGTGGCATATCCAGATAATTGACACGTAGGCAAAATTACGTTAGCGTCTAAGCTCCTTTAATAGATAGTATAGATGTACTGATTTTAGTTTCTAAAATGACATATTGATGGATTTTCTACTAATGCTATAACAAATGCTAAACCACAGATGGTGTTGCAGCGGTGTTACAAGATGAAGATGATGATAATGTTGATCCGCATCTTGAGCGAATAAAGAATGAAGCTGGTGGTGAGTTAGTGATAAAGAGAATAAAGTCTAATTTTAACTTTGTTGTATGTTTTTCATTTTTTTTTATCTTAGATTTGTTTGAATTATGTAGGATGAGGGTTTTGTTGCTGACAAGGAAGATGGAGTGTCACCTACTGATGACTCGGGGGGGGATGATTCTGATGGTAGTTTGAGTGAAGGTGACAAGGAGGTTAGTAATCGGGTGTTCTTTTACATCATATTATAACTTTCTTTTTAGCTGAAAATGTACACTTAAGTTGCCTGCTTGTACATAGAAGGGACCAGAAGCTTTTAGAAGAAGCACTGTCACCAACATGGCAGCATTAATCCCATTTTCATGGGTGTTTTTATTGAAACAAAATTTGTTTAATTAGGATGCTGGTTGGTGCAAAAAAAATGTCCAACTCTTTGGGCTTTGGAGGACACAATTCGTTCATCTTGTTCCATGTTTGGATATGATTCTCTAATGCTCTTCAATTTCATTACCATATGTAGTACATGGCACATAAGTTGCTTTCCCTTTATAAAGCATTTTGATCACTGGTTTGTTTTTGATTTGATAACGGTTTGAATAGTTTTTAGGTTCCAAGATGTTTTTTTTTTTCTGTTAAAGCTACTAAGATGGAGATATACCCGACATTTAAAGACATCGATCTGAGATGATCCTGCTGCTGCGTAATGTGGAAGTAAGGAAATATTGTCCATTTTTTGGTGTTTTAGTTGTGTTTTCTTCTTATGAAATTTGTATGATCACAGAAGGCGCATCAATTTAGAGACTACTGGGAGGATATTGGAACGATCAAGTCTTTTCATGGCGTAATAGCGCTCTTACAAATGAGGTGATTCGCTTATTAAGTGTTACGTTCTTTTCATGAGTATAATTACTTTAATGTTTTAATTAGTGTTTTGATTGATGTCACTTTGAAGGTACCTAAGTTTCTTTTTTATGATCCGACACCAACCAAGATTGAAAATTGCAAGGTAAAGTCATACCCAAAAGTCAAACCTTATTAAAAGTTTAACTGTTGGTTTTAACTGGTCCACCCGCTCCATGAATTTAGCATATCAAATATGAATTTAGCATACATTACAATTAATGATTCATGCTAGAATCCTTTTATTATGCGTAGAAAGTGAAAACTTGGCGTGTCATCCTATGTTAGTCAATAATAATTTAGATGTAGAATTAGCATATTATTTCTGGATGACTCGGCTAATTCATCAAGTAAGTTGTTTCTATCTCATAGTTTCCGATCGAACTCTGTTGATGTACATGGAAATGTGGTGGGCTAAACAGATCTAAAGTCATACAAAGCGCATGATCAACGCAGAATAATAGAGCTGGGATAATGCTATTCCATTTGGTTGCCTTTTCTATGTTAGTTCTTGTAATAACCGCAAATACTTGTTTACCTATATTATAATAAGAATAATAAATTACATCTTATAAATTTTATTTAAACATGTTTTAAATCTAATCACACAACGGTTTTAACAAATGAAGAAAAAAAAATAATATTGTGTAAAAAATAAAGTTTTATATAAGTTTGTATAGTCAAATTTAAGATAAAAGAAAACAATTTACGTTAATAGTAATAATAGATAAGAGTTCATTAGTTTAAAAATATATAAAATGAAAGAATGAAAAACTTTATATGCAAGTAAAAGCAATGCCACATTGCACCATCCAATTTAACCTTGTAACTAAGCAATACATATAAACCACGTATCACTATTTTTTAAATGTGTCCCTTGAGTCATCATTCTCCAACAACAGGTGTCATAAACATACAGAAGATAACTTTACTATATAAACCAATGACAAACATGTATCTAGGTTACTACTACCACTATTACTAAAAAGAAATCTTATTTTTTTATACTCTTAACCTAATGATCTTGTTTTATCAGCTGATCATCAAAACAGTTTTGGAAGATAAAAACAGTGAGGTATCATTTATTTTATTTGTTTTCGAAACCTTTAACTTCTTTTTAATCTTTGATAATCGATTGGGTTGCTTATGTAATTTAAATCTTATATTACTTTGTTATATTCCTATAAGTCTTACAAAAACATATATGTGGAAGTAAATCTGTGAGTAATTATACTTTCTAAATTATATGTTATAGTTTAAAGAAAAATATTTTACTTCTTTTTATATTATTACTGTTAATACAAAACAGATTTTAAAGTAGTTTAATTTAATTTTAAGGTATTAGTATATAATAATAATAATAATAATAATAATAATAATAATAATAATAATAATAATAATAATAATAATAAAACCCTTTGTAATGTGTATGTCGTTAAAATCACCTTACTATACTAATTATCATCAATAGTGGTCACAAATATAATTTTCTATTTAAATATTAAATAAGATATCAAATTTGATTTATAATTTACATTAATATATAAAATAATAAAACGAAAATAAAGATTTACCAAGTATTCTCAAGGTTGAATTGAAGGAGCTACCACCTTTCGAGTCTAATCCGTATAATTTTAAATCCGACAACGTCGTAGGATTTCCTGATCATGTAGAAGAAATCGGTTATCTCAGTCTCGTGATTATCGCTTAAGGTACGGATTCCTCCCCACATATGTGTACGGATTTAGATTTCCACTACCTCGTAGTTGAAAATTTAGATTCGTTATTGTATGCTTTTGTGATCTTTAAGATTTTGTGCTATTATATTTAAATTTATAGTTATATTGTTTTAGCAAATATTCAATTATGATGCACTGAACTACTGATTGTGTCGCACCGAAAGGTGACGCACTGAAAAACTGAATGTGAACTACTGAATGTGATTATGTGACGCACTGAATGTGAACTGACAACGCATTGAACTACTGAATGTGACGCACTGAAGGTGACTAACTGAATGTGTTATACATATTGTTTGATAGATATTATTAAGAAAATATACATTGCGTTGTTGTTGTCCCACTGAGTAAACCCCGTTTACTCAGGCGTACATTTGCCTTCTTATGTACGTTAGGTTGCAAGGACTGTCGGGAAGACTTGGATTGATGGTTCGAGGGAATAAAGACGCCCATGGATTTTCATAAAATTTTAAAATGTTTTGTACAATATTTTGACTTATTAGAAATAATGTAAAGTTTTACAATTTATGGAATTATGTCTTTGATCTCTGATGTGCTGTATAAGTGACACGCCAGCTCGAGCCGGGTTGGGGTGTTACAGTTATGGTATCAGAGCTTAGGCTCTTTCCTGTCGATAAACCTTTTTCTTAAATTAAAACATGTGCGGTGATGGGCAAACGTCGAGCTATGATTATGTCCTCTAAATAGATGTTAAATTTCGAGGACGAAATTGATTTTATGGGGGGTATAATTGTAATAACCGCAAATACTTGTTTACCTATATTATAATAAGAATAATAAATTACATCTTATAAATTTTATTTAAACATGTTTTAAATCTAATCACACAACGGTTTTAACAAATGAAGAAAAAAAATAATATTGTGTAAAAAATAAAGTTTTATATAAGTTTGTATAGTCAAATTTAAGATAAAAGAAAACAATTTACGTTAATAGTAATAATAGATAAGAGTTCATTAGTTTAAAAATATATAAAATGAAAGAATGAAAAACTTTATATGCAAGTAAAAGCAATGCCACATTGCACCATCCAATTTAACCTTGTAACTAAGCAATACATATAAACCACGTATCACTATCTTTTAAATGTGTCCCTTGAGTCATCATTCTCCAACAACAGGTGTCATAAACATACAGAAGATAACTTTACTATATAAACCAATGACAAACATGTATCTAGGTTACTACTACCACTATTACTAAAAAGAAATCTTATTTTTTTATACTCTTAACCTAATGATCTTGTTTTATCAGCTGATCATCAAAACAGTTTTGGAAGATAAAAACAGTGAGGTATCATTTATTTTATTTGTTTTCGAAACCTTTAAATTCTTTTTAATCTTTGATAATCGATTGGGTTGCTTATGTAATTTAAATCTTATATTACTTTGTTATATTCCTATAAGTCTTACAAAAACATATATGTGGAAGTAAATCTGTGAGTAATTATACTTTCTAAATTATATGTTATAGTTTAAAGAAAAATATTTTACTTCTTTTTATATTATTACTGTTAATACAAAACAGATTTTAAAGTAGTTTAATTTAATTTTAAGGTATTAGTATATAATAATAATAATAATAATAATAATAATAATAAAACCCTTTGTAATGTGTATGTCGTTAAAATCACCTTACTATACTAGTTATCATCAATAGTGGTCAAAAATATAATTTTCTATTTAAATATTAAATAAGATATCAAAATTGATTTATAATTTACATTAATATATAAAATAATAAAACGAAAATAAAGATTTACCAAGTATTCTCAAGGTTGAATTGAAGGAGCTACCACCTTTCGAGTCTAATCCGTATAATTTTAAATCCGACAACGTCGTAGGATTTCCTGATCATGTAGAAGAAATCGGTTATCTCAGTCTCGTGATTATCGCTTAAGGTACGGATTCCTCCCCACATATGTGTACGGATTTAGATTTCCACTACCTCGTAGTTGAAAATTTAGATTCGTTATTGTATGCTTTTGTGATCTTTAAGATTTTGTGCTATTATATTTAAATTTATAGTTATATTGTTTTAGCAAATATTCAATTATGATGCACTGAACTACTGATTGTGTCGCACCGAAAGGTGACGCACTGAAAAACTGAATGTGAACTACTGAATGTGATTATGTGACGCACTGAATGTGAACTGACTACGCATTGAACTACTGAATGTGACGCACTGAAGGTGACTAACTGAATGTGTTATATATATTGTTTGATAGATATTATTAAGAAAATATACATTGCGTTGTTGTTGTCCCACTGAGTAAACCCCGTTTACTCAGGCGTACATTTGCCTTCTTATGTACGTTAGGTTGCAAGGACTGTCGGGAAGACTTGGATTGATGGTTCGAGGGAATAAAGACGCCCATGGATTTTCATAAAATTTTAAAATGTTTTGTACAATATTTTGACTTATTAGAAATAATGTAAAGTTTTACAATTTATGGAATTATGTCTTTGATCTCTGATGTGCTGTATAAGTGACACGCCAGCTCGAGCCGGGTTGGGGTGTTACAGTTATGGTATCAGAGCTTAGGCTCTTTCCTGTCGATAAACCTTTTTCTCAAATTAAAACATGTGCGGTGATGGGCAAACGTCGAGCTATGATTATGTCCTCTAAACAGATGTTAAATTTCGAGGACGAAATTTATTTTATGGGGGGTATAATTGTAATAACCGCAAATACTTGTTTACCTATATTATAATAAGAATAATAAATTACATCTTATAAATTTTATTTAAACATGTTTTAAATCTAATCACACAACGGTTTTAACAAATGAAGAAAAAAATAATATTGTGTAAAAAATAAAGTTTTATATAAGTTTGTATTGTCAAATTTAAGATAAAAGAAAACAATTTACGTTAATAGTAATAATAGATAAGAGTTCATTAGTTTAAAAATATATAAAATGAAAGAATGAAAAACTTTATATGCAAGTAAAAGCAATGCCACATTGCACCATCCAATTTAACCTTGTAACTAAGCAATACATATAAACCACGTATCACTATTTTTTAAATGTGTCCCTTGAGTCATCATTCTCCAACAACAGGTGTCATAAACATACAGAAGATAACTTTACTATATAAACCAATGACAAACATGTATCTAGGTTACTACTACCACTATTACTAAAAAGAAATCTTATTTTTTTATACTCTTAACCTAATGATCTTGTTTTATCAGCTGATCATCAAAACAGTTTTGGAAGATAAAAACAGTGAGGTATCATTTATTTTATTTGTTTTCGAAACCTTTAAATTCTTTTTAATCTTTGATAATCGATTGGGTTGCTTATGTAATTTAAATCTTATATTACTTTGTTATATTCCTATAAGTCTTACAAAAACATATATGTGGAAGTAAATCTGTGAGTAATTATACTTTCTAAATTATATGTTATAGTTTAAAGAAAAATATTTTACTTCTTTTTATATTATTACTGTTAATACAAAACAGATTTTAAAGTAGTTTAATTTAATTTTAAGGTATTAGTATATAATAATAATAATAATAATAATAATAATAATAATAATAATAATAATAATAATAATAACCCTTTGTAATGTGTATGTCGTTAAAATCACCTTACTATACTAGTTATCATCAATAGTGGTCAAAAATATAATTTTCTATTTAAATATTAAATAAGATATCACAATTGATTTATAATTTACATTAATATATAAAATAATAAAACGAAAATAAAGATTTACCAAGTATTCTCAAGGTTGAATTGAAGGAGCTACCACCTTTCGAGTCTAATCCGTATAATTTTAAATCCGACAACGTCGTAGGATTCTGATCATGTAGAAGAAATCGGTTATCTCAGTCTCGTGATTATCGCTTAAGGTACGGATTCCTCCCCACATATGTGTACGGATTTAGATTTCCACTACCTCGTAGTTGAAAATTTAGATTCGTTATTGTATGCTTTTGTGATCTTTAAGATTTTGTGCTATTATATTTAAATTTATAGTTATATTGTTTTAGCAAATATTCAATTATGATGCACTGAACTACTGATTGTGTCGCACCGAAAGGTGACGCACTGAAAAACTGAATGTGAACTACTGAATGTGATTATGTGACGCACTGAATGTGAACTGACTACGCATTGAACTACTGAATGTGACGCACTGAAGGTGACTAACTGAATGTGTTATATATATTGTTTGATAGATATTATTAAGAAAATATACATTGCGTTGTTGTTGTCCCACTGAGTAAACCCCGTTTACTCAGGCGTACATTTGCCTTCTTATGTACGTTAGGTTGCAAGGACTGTCGGGAAGACTTGGATTGATGGTTTGAGGGAATAAAGACGCCCATGGATTTTCATAAAATTTTAAAATGTTTTGTACAATATTTTGACTTATTAGAAATAATGTAAAGTTTTACAATTTATGGAATTATGTCTTTGATCTCTGATGTGCTGTATAAGTGACACGCCAGCTCGAGCCGGGTTGGGGTGTTACAGTTATGGTATCAGAGCTTAGGCTCTTTCCTGTCGATAAACCTTTTTCTTAAATTAAAACATGTGCGGTGATGGGCAAACGTCGAGCTATGATTATGTCCTCTAAATAGATGTTAAATTTCGAGGACGAAATTGATTTTATGGGGGGTATAATTGTAATAACCGCAAATACTTGTTTACCTATATTATAATAAGAATAATAAATTACATCTTATAAATTTTATTTAAACATGTTTTAAATCTAATCACACAACGGTTTTAACAAATGAAGAAAAAAAATAATATTGTGTAAAAAATAAAGTTTTATATAAGTTTGTATAGTCAAATTTAAGATAAAAGAAAACAATTTACGTTAATAGTAATAATAGATAAGAGTTCATTAGTTTAAAAATATATAAAATGAAAGAATGAAAAACTTTATATGCAAGTAAAAGCAATGCCACATTGCACCATCCAATTTAACCTTGTAACTAAGCAATACATATAAACCACGTATCACTATCTTTTAAATGTGTCCCTTGAGTCATCATTCTCCAACAACAGGTGTCATAAACATACAGAAGATAACTTTACTATATAAACCAATGACAAACATGTATCTAGGTTACTACTACCACTATTACTAAAAAGAAATCTTATTTTTTTATACTCTTAACCTAATGATCTTGTTTTATCAGCTGATCATCAAAACAGTTTTGGAAGATAAAAACAGTGAGGTATCATTTATTTTATTTGTTTTCGAAACCTTTAAATTCTTTTTAATCTTTGATAATCGATTGGGTTGCTTATGTAATTTAAATCTTATATTACTTTGTTATATTCCTATAAGTCTTACAAAAACATATATGTGGAAGTAAATCTGTGAGTAATTATACTTTCTAAATTATATGTTATAGTTTAAAGAAAAATATTTTACTTCTTTTTATATTATTACTGTTAATACAAAACAGATTTTAAAGTAGTTTAATTTAATTTTAAGGTATTAGTATATAATAATAATAATAATAATAATAATAATAATAATAAAACCCTTTGTAATGTGTATGTCGTTAAAATCACCTTACTATACTAGTTATCATCAATAGTGGTCAAAAATATAATTTTCTATTTAAATATTAAATAAGATATCAAAATTGATTTATAATTTACATTAATATATAAAATAATAAAACGAAAATAAAGATTTACCAAGTATTCTCAAGGTTGAATTGAAGGAGCTACCACCTTTCGAGTCTAATCCGTATAATTTTAAATCCGACAACGTCGTAGGATTTCCTGATCATGTAGAAGAAATCGGTTATCTCAGTCTCGTGATTATCGCTTAAGGTACGGATTCCTCCCCACATATGTGTACGGATTTAGATTTCCACTACCTCGTAGTTGAAAATTTAGATTCGTTATTGTATGCTTTTGTGATCTTTAAGATTTTGTGCTATTATATTTAAATTTATAGTTATATTGTTTTAGCAAATATTCAATTATGATGCACTGAACTACTGATTGTGTCGCACCGAAAGGTGACGCACTGAAAAACTGAATGTGAACTACTGAATGTGATTATGTGACGCACTGAATGTGAACTGACTACGCATTGAACTACTGAATGTGACGCACTGAAGGTGACTAACTGAATGTGTTATATATATTGTTTGATAGATATTATTAAGAAAATATACATTGCGTTGTTGTTGTCCCACTGAGTAAACCCCGTTTACTCAGGCGTACATTTGCCTTCTTATGTACGTTAGGTTGCAAGGACTGTCGGGAAGACTTGGATTGATGGTTCGAGGGAATAAAGACGCCCATGGATTTTCATAAAATTTTAAAATGTTTTGTACAATATTTTGACTTATTAGAAATAATGTAAAGTTTTACAATTTATGGAATTATGTCTTTGATCTCTGATGTGCTGTATAAGTGACACGCCAGCTCGAGCCGGGTTGGGGTGTTACAGTTCTAAATTTATATCCTTAACATGTTAAACGGTAAATTTTTTATTTAGGATATCTAGGTTTAATCGTTATCTAGCTTTTATTGTCATGTTTCAGTTCATTATGGTGAAAGATGATAATATGATGTATAGGTTATGTAATGAGTTAAATGCCATTCTAGTCCCTGTGGTTTGAGCCATTTTACCAGTTTACTCCAAAGATTTCATTTTTAACCTGTGGGTCCAAAAATGTTTCACAGTTGCCATTTTAGTCCACTGGGTTAACTTCATCCATTTTTTCTGTTAACGAGAAGGCCAATTCGGTCATTTTATATGGCTGAATTGCCCTTTTAGTTAACAGAATTACTTACAAAATGACCAAATTGGCCTTCTCGTTAACAGAAAAAATGGATGAAGTTAACCAAGTGGACTAAAATGGCAACTGTGAAACCTTTTTGGACCCAAATCAAACCACAGGGACTAAAAGTTTAAAAATGAAACCTTTGGACTAAACTGGCAAAATGGCCCAAACCACAGGGACTAAAATGGCATTTAACTCGTTATGTAATTAATCATATATAATATTGTGCTATATTTTATAAAAAAAAAATATCTTTAACTGCCATTTATCAATATAAATTTGTGCTATAATGTATTGTATTAGTTTGTTGATTCTTAGCCATGGTGGTTATATGAGACACGACTTGTTGCGTAACGAGTCAAAAAATATAATTTTTTTATGCAGGTATTATTTTTGTCGTAGATGAGTAGTTTGAACATGTAATGCAACATAACATAAAATGAAACTCTTGATAAAATAACGAAAAATAAGTACAACAATGTAAATTGCCGCCTCCTCTGCAACACGCGAGTTTCCCACTTGTAAATGATTTCTTATCATTATTTTATTTATAATAAAAATGAGATGTGTGATACTCATCTCGGCGCTAGGCTACGTTTCGTATTTTGTCACTCAAAACAACACATACATAGATTACACATAGATTACGCTAGAGTACACATAGATTACACAAGTAGTTCCCCATAGATTAGGGTTCAACAATCACATCACCAGTCTGCAAAACACTAAGTTTCGTATGGCACGTGGCACGAAAGTTGGTAACATGTCGTAAACACTTATATATAGGAAGTACCAGTGGCGTATCCACCATGTTTTAGACAGACACGTCACTTCTGTCTTGTATTTTTATGCCATGTTACGTTTAGTGTTTCACAACCACAACAACACATAGATTCATCTGATAACAACTTCACGTAGTATCATAGTGTCACGGCCCCCGACCCGGTTTGACCCGTTTCAGGAGCCGCGGGACAGAAATCCCGTGATATTTATTTATGTGATTTTAGCAGCGGAAATTTTAACATCAGGATCGTTATAAAGCTAAAAACTTTTCCCGATTATTTTATTTCATAACTCGGGATAAAACCCTGATAATTTACAATAATAAGATTTTTCTGATAAATCTTTATTTCAAAACATATTTCTTTATTTTATACTGAGCCACTATCTTAAGCTTGAAATGCTCCCCCGGCACTTTTCCTGAATTACAGTAGATCACCTGAAACATGTTTGAAAAAGGTTTTGTCAGCGGGGAAATACTGAGTTTTTACATATGTTTACTATCAACCAACTACCCACAGTATTTGTCACTCGACCGGATCTGTGACTGTGGTCATATCACCATTGGCTGCCCCAATAAATGACGTATATCACTTAATTTTAGGTTCGCCCACCTAATGTGATTAAAACTGTAGTAATGTGCACAATACCCCACACTGGCTGTAATTTGGTGATTACATAAACTTAATCACTGTAATTATAATTCTGAAAATAATTTGGAGTATTGTAAAACATTTGATAAAAAGAGAATGGCTCACATTGCAGATTTAACACGGGCAGAATATGATTTAGCCTCGTTTAACCTAATTAAATAATAATGCACACAAAACCGGGTTAGTGATCAATACAGCAGTCACGATAACTCACGAAATCAAATTCTCACAATGAACGACAAAGTGCAATACTTAAACATTAATCGATTTAACGACGAACGACAAAGTATAACCCAATGTGGGCGGCACTTAAACATTCTTTGGATATATTGATCTCGGAAAATGAATCGTAATAGCGTCGAGTAATTACCCTGTTTTGCGGCAGCGATTCGAGTGCAGTGTGTGTTTAATTATAGTATTTCTGTGCTAATTCGACGTATACAGAAAGTTGGGACGTCATTTCAACTTCTAAAAGCTACTGCCAAGGTCTGCTATTTATAGTGAATTTTGGGACACTCTTACGGACTGTATGGCATTTCCCCTTACGGTCCGTAAGGGGTGCAGTCTATTTATGTAGACTTGCTGGCTACGGGACTAGCTTAGCTGATTCACTCAAAAATCGAATTTCATCTGTACAACGAAATTTTAAAGATAATTATCACTAGGGTTTAACCCCCCTTGAGTTTTAAGGGCCCTGATCCTAATTCCGATTGTTCCGAAAATTTTAGGGTTAGTGCAGAATTACTTGGGTGTCTCAATTAGGGTTTCCTTATTGACTAATTATCATTCTAATTATAACTTTTAATGAGAGTTGTTACATCCTCCCCACCTTAAGAAAAATCTCGTCCTCGAGATTCATTGAAATAGATGAGGGTATTTCCGCTTCATTTCTGATTCCAGTTCCCAAGTATATTCTGGTCCTCTCCTTGAATTCCATTTGACTTTCACCAGTACTAGTCGCTTGTGTTTGAGAAACTTGATTTTCTTATCTTCTATTTGTAAGGGTTTCTCTATGAATTTCAGCTTTTCATTTACCTCCACATCTTGAAGAGGTACTACCAGGGATTCGTCTGATAGGCATTTCTTGAGATTGGATATATGAAATACATCATATACTCCAGCTAGTTCTTCTGGTAGTTGTAAGCGATAAGCAACTGGTCCGATTCGTTGAATCACTGGGAATGGTCCAACATATCTTGGACTCAGTTTTCCTTTCTTACCGAATCGTACTACTCCTTTCCAAGGAGATACTTTCAACAGTACTTTGTCTCCTATCTGGAATTCTAGTGGCTTGCGGCGATTGTCTGCATAGCTTTTCTGGCGATCTCTGGCTGTTTTCAATCTTTCCTTGATTTGAGTTATCTTGTCTGTGGTTTCTTGCACGATTTCTGGACCTGATAATTGATTTTCTCCTATTTCCGCCCAACATACGGGAGTTCTGCACTTGCGTCCGTACAGTGCTTCGAATGGAGCGGCTTCGATACTTGAGTGATAACTATTATTATAGGAGAATTCGATTAATGGTAAATGGTTATCCCAATTACCTCCAAAGTCAATTACGCATGCTCGGAGCATGTCTTCTAGGGTTTGGATTGTCCTTTCACTTTGTCCGTCTGTTTGTGGATGATATGCAGTACTTAGATTAAGTCGGGTTCCCATTGCTTCTTGGAAACTTGTCCAGAAACAGAAACGGGAAGTGAAACGACTATCTCTATCCGATACAATGGAGAGTGGAACTCCATGTAAAGATACTATTTCATCTACGTACAATTTGGCTAACCTTTCCATGCTAAAGGTTTCCTTTATTGGTAGAAAATGAGCGGATTTGGTTAATCGGTCCACGATCACCCAAATGGCATCATTACCTTTTCTGGTTTTGGGTAACTTAGTAACAAAATCCATTGTTATAAGTTCCCATTTCCATACAGGAATTTCTAACTGTTGTAGTAGTCCTGAAGGTTTCTGATGTTCGGCTTTAACTTGTGAACAAGTTAGACACTTAGATACGTATTCGGCTATATCCTTCTTCATTCCTATCCACCAGAAATTCTTTCTTAAATCTTGGTACATCTTATTGTTTCCTGGATGTACAGTATACCTAGATTTATGAGCTTCGTCTAAAATCTTTGACCTTAAATTTCCCTGTTTAGGTACCCAAATTCTGCTTTTGTGGAATTTCCAAATTCCATCGTTTCCTTGTTCCAATTCTTTTAGGTAACCTTTCATTCCTTCGGCATCGTCCTTGATTGCCGTTTCTTGAATTTCCTTCAATTGTTCCATTAAATCTACTTGTAGATTTATTCTAAGAGCACGGACTCGTCTTTGCTTTTCATGGTACTTACGACTTAAGGCGTCTGCGACTACGTTTGTCTTTCCTTCGTGATATTGAATATCACAGTCGTAATCACTCAGGATTTCCATCCATCTTCTTTGCCTCATGTTTAACTCTTTTTGCCCAAATATATACCTTAAACTCTTATGATCTGTATAAACAGTAAACTTACTTCCATACAGATAATGTCTCCATATCTTAAGGGCAAAAACTATAGCTCCTAATTCTAAATCATGAGTCGTATAGTTTTCTTCGTGCTTTTTCAATTGTCTGGAAGCATACGCAATTACCTTCTTGCGTTGCATCAACACACATGCGTATCCAAATTTTGAAGCATCACAATATACCTCAAAATCTTCTGTTCCTTCTGGTAAGGCTAAGATTGGAGCATTGGTTAATTTCTGCTTTAAGATTCTGAAGGCTTCTTCTTGTTTAGGTCCCCACTCAAACTTAGTGGCTTTACAGGTTAGCTTAGTTAATGGTATAGCTATCTTAGAAAAATCCTTAATAAACCGTCTATAATACCCAGCTAAACCTATAAACCTTCTAATTTCCATTGCAATTTGCGGAACCTTCCAGTTGGTAATTGCTTCTATCTTAGCAGGATCTACGTGAATACCTTCGTGATTCACCATGTGTCCTAAGAATTGCACTTCTTGTAGCCAAAATTCACACTTCGAGAATTTGGCATACAACTTTTCTTTTCTTAACAAAGTTAAGAGTGCATGCAAGTGCTGACGATATTCGACCTGAATTTTTGAATAAATAAGTATATCGTCTATGAAAACAATTACAAATTTATCCAAATATGGTTTACAGATCCTGTTCATCATGTCCATAAATGCTGCAGGTGCATTAGTTAACCCAAAGGGCATGACTGTAAACTCATAATGTCCATACCTAGTTCTAAAAGCAGTTTTAGGTATGTCTTCTTCTTGAACCTTTAATTGATGATATCCGGAGCGCAAATCTATCTTAGAAAAATATTTAGCGCCTTGTAATTGATCGAAAAGATCATCAATCCTAGGTAATGGGTATCGATTCTTAATTGTAACCTTATTTAACTCTCTATAATCGATACACATTCTCATTGATCCATCTTTCTTTTTCACAAACAACACTGGTGCACCCCAAGGGGATGAACTAGGTTGTATAAATCCTTTGCTTAGTAATTCATCTAATTGCTTCTTTAATTCTAGCATTTCGGTAGGAGCTAATCGATAGGGTGCCTTGGCTATCGGTGTAGTTCCTGGAATTAGATGAATCCTAAATTCTACCTCCCTATCTGGTGGTAACCCAGGTAAATCTTCCGGAAATACCTCTGGGTATTCTGAGACTACAGGAATTTCCTTAAGTTCTTTTCCTTTAGTACAAATGATTACTGAAATCATATATACTATTCCTTGTTTGCGTTCATAATTAGCAACTTTCATTACTGATATGAACTTTAGCGGCTTTCGGGGTTTATCTCCTGTAATCATGATTACTTTCCCAGTAGGTGATTGAATTTCTATAGAGTTTCTATCACAAATGATTTGAGCATGGTTGGCTATTAACCAATCCATTCCTAACACAACATCAAATTCAGCTAATTTCATAGGTAATAGGTTTGCAGCAAATTTATGACCTGAGAGTTTTATTTCTACTTTTTGCAAAACCTGATTGATTTTTACTGAATTCCCATCTGCAGTTTCGACTGTAAAAATTTGCCTAACGGTAGTTAAGGGTAACTTAAGAGCTCGACAGAATGAAGTATTTATAAAACTTTGGTTTGCACCAGAGTCAAATAATACTTTTGCATAAACGTTGTGAACTAAAAACGTACCGGCTATGACATCCGGAATGAGCTCTGCTTCTTGAGTGTTTAGCTGGAATGCTCTGGCATTCTTCTTAGTAGCTCCTTCGGCTGCCTTGGGTTTATTGTCTACTAGGTTAGCTAACTTAGGACATTCTGTTTTGAAATGTCCGGTTTCTCCAAAATTGTAAAAAATTTTGGATTTCTTCATGCAGTTTTCTTCACGATGTCCTATCGTTTTGCAAAAACTGCAAAGTTTGTTACATTTTCCAAAATGTTTCTTTTTGCAAATTTTGCAGAATGGCTGTGCTGAAGATTGCCATGCTCCTCTTTTCTTGAAATTACTACTATTACCCACCCTAAATCCTTGGGTAATTTTTTGGGCTAATTCCTTCTTCCTGTCTTCATCTCTTGTGCGTATCAGTTCATCGGTTAGGGTGTTAGCTAATTCTACTGCATCATCAATAGTGCGAGGTCTCGCAGCCTTAACTATATTTCGAATTTCGCTAATTAATCCCCAAATATAGCGAGAAATGAGTACCGGTTCTGGCGAAGCCAGGTTAGGTACCACTCTAGCATATTCGAAGAATGTCGAAGTATAACCACGACAATCCACACCTAACATCCGATGAGTTAGGAACTTATTTGCCATTTGTTCCTTTTCGTATTCAGGACAAAATTTTCTTTCTACCAGACTCTTAAATTCTTCCCAAGTCATAGCATAAGCCCTATTTCTTCCTTTAGCTTGTAACACAGTGTTCCACCATTCGAGTGCTCCTTCTTTAAACAGATTTGATGCGTACATGACTTGATCATCTTTGGCACACTTACTTATTGCAATTACTGCTTCGGTTTTCTCTAACCAACGCAGTGATGCAGTTACCCCTTCATTGCCTGCAAATTCCGTGGGTTTACAAGCAAGGAATTCTTTGAAAGTGCAACCAGGTGTTGCAGCTTTCTGTTTCTTAGGGAGCGACGTGTGCTGAGATTCATTGTCATGATTATTGCCCCCATTTATACTATTACTGAAGTTATCTTCAATAGTACGTTTACTAGGAATGATATGTTGCGGTTCGATTGGACTTTTTACAGCAGCAACGAATGCTGGAATAGCATTGGCTATCCCTTGAGCAACAATATTTTCAATATCTTGTCGAGTCATATATTGATCCCCTGGATGTTGCTCCGACTGATTAACCTCATTTACTGGTTCATTACCACTATTTGCCATCTGATAATATATAATAATTTTTTATTAGTATTTGATAACAAGCAATTTATACACAAACAATCAGACAATTCACAATGCACGTAAAGTCAAAAATATCGATTTCTCGATTCCATTTCATATCCGTTATAGTATGCATCACTACACACAGATATTTTACAAAGTTTTATTCGAAGTTATGTTACAGACTGATTTCACTATTTACTATACTATTACACAACTATAGTTTTACCACCTTCCTATCCCTCACCATTTGTTGTTCTAAAAACGCATTTCCCTTTCATCATATTTCCAGGCAATCTGTCCCCCTATCTCCCTGATTCTATTTCCTGCATCCATCAATTCTTCACCGAAATGGTGAAGTTCAGCCATATTCTCAGTGCTCATTGGTGGATTAGGTAGGGGTTCTGGATCGAATTGCGGAAGGAAGGAATAAGGGTCGTTGACAATATTTTGAAATTGCCAATCATTCATCCACCATTCTTCCATTTCTACAGGTTGAGTGTGGACTATTGGTTCTGGGATTGCTGGTGCAAAATTCATAGGGATTGGATTTTCGATAGGATAGGTAAAAATATTCGTATTGACAGGCTGAATAGTCTCACAGTTTGCTAATAGGAAATCTATTTTATCCTGAAAAGTTATTCCCTGGCTTTGGTTTTGATTGGAGCTCTCTCCAATTTCTATCTGTGTTGGTCTAGAACCTTGCCCTACTTCCATTTCTATTTCTTGAGAATATTCCTCAAACTGCATCTCCATTTGCCGAGAATCTTTCTTAACTTCAATTTCCATCTCCGGCTGTTTACCAGTTTCTTTTGCTATTTCTAAAGGATTGTTTATTTTAGGAAGTTTTGGAGCTGGCTTTTTCCTACGTATACGATGTCCCCATACGTAATTCTTCTTTTTCTTTCGTTTTGGCTTTGTCAAAGGTGGAGCATGGAATTCTACAGGTTGGTCCTCATCAGCAAAGTATCCAGTAAACTCTTGGGAAACTTCTATATTCACCGGATAAAGAATGAGGTTCTGAAAAGCTTCAGATATCTCGCTCATGCTGTGTAGCATATATGCAAAATGCACAGAAATGCTAAGTTAAAACTTTGGAACAAAGTTTAACAAATAAACATCGAAGTTTTATTGCACACTATTTGTACAAAATAACAGGAAAGAACACACTCAGATTTATTTATTTATTTACTGAGAAGTGCTATTACTAGACTTAGGGTATTTAAAGATTTGCATGTTCTGCTACAGTGGCTAGCATATACAAATTTGCCCATTTCTCATCTAGCTTATCTTCCCAAGGTGATTTATTGATTAACTCCTGGGTTTCCTTTTTAATCCTCTTTTCTCGAATTTGCTCTTTGCTTTTCTTAATAATCATACTCCTTTTTCTAGGAGAAAGCGGTTTCTCATATTGTGCTTTTCGCACAAATATTCCTTCTTCAGGGATTGTAGGGAGTTTTGAAAATTTAGTTTTGGATGAACTTCCCTCTTCGTAGACTGACCTATCTAATTTAAGATAGATATCTTGCAGCTTTTGCTTACCCATACTGTAACTAACAAATAGTCAATTTAATAAAACACGTAATCACATAATAGTAATCAGGAAAAATTAAGTATCTTTTAAATACTTAATTAGCTTAACTCAGTGGCTCTGATACCACCTTATTTCTGTCACGGCCCCCGACCCGGTTTGACCCGTTTCAGGAGCCGCGGGACAGAAATCCCGTGATATTTATTTATGTGATTTTAGCAGCGGAAATTTTAACATCAGGATCGTTATAAAGCTAAAAACTTTTCCCGATTATTTTATTTCACAACTCGGGATAAAACCCCGATAATTTACAATAATAAGATTTTTCTGATAAATCTTTATTTCAAAACATATTTCTTTATTTTATACTGAGCCACTATCTTAAGCTTGAAATGCTCCCCCGGCACTTTTCCTGAATTACAGTAGATCACCTGAAACATGTTTGAAAAAGGTTTTGTCAGCGGGGAAATACTGAGTGAATCATTCTATTTACTAAAACGACACATTTGTTATAATTCACAGTATTAAGAGTTTTTACATATGTTTATTATCAACGAACTACCCACAGTATTTGTCACTCGACCGGATCTGTGACTGTGGTCATATCACCATTGGCTGCCCCAATGAATGACGTATATCACTTAATTTTAGGTTCGCCCACCTAATGTGATTAAAACTGTAGTAATGTGCACAATACCCCACATACTGGCTGTAATTTGGTGATTACATAAACTTAATCACTGTAATTATAATTCTGAAAATAATTTGGAGTATTGTAAAACATTTGATAAAAAGAGAATGACTCACATTGCAGATTTAACACGGGCAGAATATGATTTAGCCTTGTTTAACCTAATTAAATAATATTGCACACAAAACCGGGTTAGTGATCAATACAGCAGTCACGATAACTCACGAAATCAAATTCTCACAATGAACGACAAAGTGCAATACTTAAACATTCATCAATTTAACGACGAACGACAAAGTATAACCCAATGTGGGCGGCACTTAAACATTCTTTGGATATATTGATCTCGGAAAATGAATCGTAATAGCGATCGAGTAATTACCCTGTTTTGCGGCAGCGATTCGAGTGCAGTGTGTGTTTAATTGTAGTATTTCTGTGCTAATTCGACGTATACAGAAAGTTGGGACGTCGTTTCAACTTCTAAAAGCTACTACCAAGGTCTGCTATTTATAGTGAATTTTGGGACACTCTTACGGACCGTATGGCATTTCCCCTTACGATCCGTAAGGGGTGCAGTCTATTTATGTAGACTTGCTGGCTACGGGACTAGCTTAGCTGATTCACTCAAAAATCGAATTTCATCTGTACAACGAAATTTTAAAGATAATTATCACCAGGGTTTAACCCCCCTTGAGTTTTAGGGGCCCTGATCCTAATTCCGATTGTTCCGAAAATTTTAGGGTTAGTGCAGAATTACTTGGGTGTCTCAATTAGGGTTTCCTTATTGACTAATTATCATTCTAATTATAAATTTTAATGAGAGTTGTTACACATAGTCGATCAAGGTTTTTCACATAGTTTAACATGATGAATAAAGGTTCGTAAATTTAGTTTGATTTTGAGAGATTATAATTAGAGTGTTAGGTTGCGGACATACATGCGATTTGTGTAAAAAGCCTCAAAATAAGCGAAGAATCAAGTTTAAAACCACACATAAAATCGAGATAACATAAAAGATAGGCTCATAAAACATAGGATTGTTCCGGGTAGAGGAACGGTGACTTAACCAAAGCGATTCGAACCCCTTTCGAATTGAGGCAATGTGTCCTGACTTACTTAGACAAATATGTCATCGATGTTAGGCCTACGATATTCGTCCTTTTGGTCATTTCACGTTCCTAATTGATTGGGAATCTCGAGACTTTGGCGAGATATAAAATCAAAGATTGGGATTAGTTACCAAGGTATGAGTTTCACCTCTATCTTGACAACATTGTACCCTAATAGTGTCGGTACTTATCAACAGATAATACCTACTAGAATATAATAAGGAAATTCCCCATCAAGGTCCGAATATCACTCCTGACTTGAGGGCAATTCTTGTGCAAAATACAAACACTGATTAGCAGTGTTTTCAAAGTATCAAGTGTATATTGTGTCAACCTTAGGAAAGGCATGTAAGTTTAATAGGAAAATGTGCTGCTAGGAAGCAGATATGGTAGAATGCATAAGTCTTAAACAACTGATAAGAATCAAGATTCCTAGAACTATAGACTAGGGCAAGTGTTCCTACTCATCCTAATTCCTTATAGTTATGGCTCTGATACCAATCTGTCACACCCTAACCGATGGCGAAAACATCAGGGGGCGGCACTAAGCATTCAGATTGCTCATGAGTTTCCATAACACTAAAAGTTTCGATACAGATTAAATCAAGTTTCAACATAGAATTTGTCTCAAACATCAACCACAAACTGAAGTTTAAAATACACCACATAATGCATAGTTTAAGATTCTAGAATTCGACTAGATGCGTTTCTAAGCATCATTTCCTAGCTTGATTTCTTGGTTTAGCATCCTATCAGCCTACAACATGTCTTAAAATACAATCAGTACAAAAAATGTACTGGCGAGTATACAAGTTTGAGTAAATAGTATAGTAGATTAAAAAGACTCATATCCATCATGTAAATGATAAAAATAGTTTCAGCCATGCTAGTGTTCGCAGTTCAAGTGATAGCCCAAGTGTCCCGATGCTTTAACCACTTTCCCAAGAATCAAGGAAAGCAAATAGAATCCTCCTAACAATACCCCCAAGAATAACGGGTAGGTGCATCTTCCTACAGCGCTACTATGGTTAAGGCGGAACTACACACAAGGATTAAATGTTCACATAGTATAAAGAATCAAGAATCACAAGTATCAAGTTTCACATTCAGGATAGAGCTTAGATTCAAAAGTTTCAAGTTTCAAGTTTCATAGAATACATGTTGCATCTCAAAAGTTTAAAATGAAAAGGGATCGAGTATACTCACAGTGATAGCCTAATAGTAAACTGTTACTGGATCAAAGGGAGCTCTTTAGGATTAGCCTGATTTAGAGTGCAATAGATAAGTATCGGACAGAATAACGAGAATTGCAAGTGTCAGATCAGTTATCTGATCGGATGGCCATCCGAACGGATAGTCATCCGGTCGAATGACATATGTGGTTGGGATGGATCACCATCCGATCGGATGGTCATCCGCACGGATGGCCATTCGATCGAATGGTCATTCGATCCAATGATTGAGTTTCCAAATTGATTAAGTGTTCAGACCAAGTGTTCAAACCAGGGCTTTCGATCGAATGGTCATCCGATCGGGTGGCCGTTCGGTCGAATGGCCCTTCGTTTGCAAGTTTCAAAGTTTAGAGTTTCTGTTTCGAAAATAGTTCAAGTGTTTGAAGGTTGTAAGTCACATTGCCACTTTGATCGGATGGTTGTTCGATCGGACGGCAGTCCGATCGGATTGCCATTCGATTGAGGTGACCTCGTTCCTTTTGCAAACTTGTAAAATTTCTAAGTCTCTAGTTTAAAGGTGACGTCATGGTACGTATTGAGACAACTGTAAACACGTCAAAGTTCAGCCTGCCTGATCCGATGGTGAAGAAACACGGAACTAATTTTAGGGTTAATTAGTTTGGTTTATGTTTCGATCATAAGGGTTACTCTTCTTAAACTTTCCTGAGCTCCGATTTGATACGTTCCTGTAAAACAGAACACTGTTAGCTCGTTAAGAAGGGAATATGGGGGTTTCCCTCTTAACCAAACTCCGGCGTGAGAATGAGTATCTACTTTGAGGAAATAAGTGTGTGTTAAGGGTGAGAGTGAAGAGAATAGAATGTTTAACCTGTGCATGAAGGTCCCTATTTATAGCCAGAGAGGTGTAAGAAGAGATGGGCTGATGGGCCTTGGGCCGGAAGGCGACAAACAGGGAATATCCTCCTTGTCTCACTGGTATCGATCGTTAGTGCCTTCTAGAAGATCTCTGGTGCTGCGCACCATGATTGGAGCCACGTGTCCCAGTTGTCGGCCTTGCTGTCCCTCTACCATCAGCAGGTAAGTGGAGATCATGGGGCAGGTGTCGCTGCCCCCTGATTAGTGCCACGTAGGCGTCCTTGTGTACTTATTGTCTCCTGCACGTCAGACGATCGTGGATCACGATAGAGCACATCTTGGTGGACGCTGATTGGCTCGCCCTTCTTCCACTTGTACCTTGTGTACTTTCTGAAGTGGCCTTGTGGTCTAACTCCTGCGCGACCCTTGTTGAGTCTGTAACTAGCCCGCGCAGGGATGTAGGAACTGAAGGCTCTTATTCAGAACATAAGTGTGAAAAATTATGTTATCTCTTGTTTCGACCTTGCGCGAGGCCAGGCTCTGCTTGTGCAGTCCGCGCGGGTCTAAAGATTGATCAGCTTGTTGAGTAAGGAGCATGGTCCAGCGCGCGACCTGAAAATGGTCTGCGCGGCTTTTTGGGACCATACCCCTTCAAGCCCCCCAGTCCAGTGCTGCACCATGCGCGAAGTAAGTGGTTGGAGCTCTGGACTTATAAAGTGCTAGCCGTGAAGAATGCTTGCTTGATCTTGGTAGGCGGCGCGCATGTAAGTGTGTGTCAGGTACTACGGCGCGGCTACTAGATTAGCCTGATGGTAGTTCTTGCTTTTTATTGTAAGCGCGTAGGATCATCGAGGAATCATGATATTTGCCCGGGCTTGGTAACTTCTGCATTAAGTTTGTAGCAATTTTGAGCAGGAAAAACCTCGAATTTTGAATTCTGACAGGTTGGTGCGAAATGTCGTTGACGGTGATGTTTAAGTTGACTGCTGACACGGCCATCATCATGCTATCACTGATGGTTCGGCTTTCCGTCAGGCGAGTGAGGCCCACGCGCGCGTGGTAACCGTCACTCCGAGAATCCCGCCTTATGTGGCGACTCGTGATTGGTTACGCGTGCGGTGAATCCGACACGTTTACCTATCGCATTAAATGTCATGAGTATAAATAGTCGACGAGAGGAGAGAGGATTTCACAAATCTTCTTCTGTTTTCCCTTTTTCTCTCTCAAGTATTCAAATCTTCTTCGAATCTTCAACCATTTCACAAGCAGATCTTCAAGTTTCTGAAGGTAGTGTTCAAACTTTCCCAGAAGTTTAGACGATTTTCATCTCGTTTTCATTCACTTTTATAGACGGCTGAAGAAGAAACTCAACTTGAAGAGGGACCCCTCCCTGTTCTCAGATGGGATCAAGGGTTATTTGAGCAAATAACCAGAGGTTTCCGGTTTCCACCGGAATGGGATGCACGATATCCCAGTCAAGGCCAAACAGCCGCCGACGCACCGCCGGGGTATATTACCCTCTTTGAAGATTTCTTTCTACAAGGCAATTTCCGGTTGCCAGTGACGGAGTTTATGGCCCATATACTTCATCACTATAGGTTTCATATATCCCAGATGAGTCCACTCGGCATGGTGAGGGTGCGACATTTCGAGTTCTTGTGTCGGTCTCATGGCATAGAGCCCACAGTGGAGAAGTTCAGGGTCTTCTACCAGTTGATTAGGAACATGGAGTTCTATTCCTTTGGCAACTAGGGATCTGCCAAGAAGATTCTTCTAAACCCTCCAAAGAGTTTCCATGACTGTAAGCAGAAGTTTTTCTTCATCAGAGAAGAAGTTATTCTAATCGCGATGATCTTCCACGAGCCATACGCGATTGAGAAAGAAGAACTTGCTATCCCCAAAGGAGCTGATGTCACACCCTATCTTTTGCGGAAGCGTATGATGTGTGACTGGTTTAATATCATTGCATTCAATCGTAATAAACAACTACATGATCAAAACGATGTTCATCCATTTATAAAATTAATGTATTACAAACATTGTTTATTCAAGTTTTTAAAACACAACCCTCGACTAGGTTACAAAACAACATAAATGGATAACATCTAAGCTTCTAGTTATGACACCTGCGTCCAAGATCCATCATGTTACCTGAAATACATGTAATTTTGGAAAACATCAACAAAAAGTTGAGCAAGTTCATGCGTCTAGTTTGTGTACTGTAATTTTTGTAAATCTTTGAGAGACTCTTTTGTAAACAGGTATGAAAAACGTGTATGAACATGAATGTTTTACAAGAACTTTATGGCATGTGAGGACATGGGGAGTACTTGTTATGACTCCTTGTCGGAATACTCGTTCTGATTCCTTGTCGGAATACTCGTTCTGATTCCTTGTCGGAATACTCGTTCTGATTCCTTGTCGGAATACTCGTTCTGATTCCTTGTCGGAGTACTCGTTCTGACTCCTTGACTGTGTCGATTACCCTCGACTGTGTCGATTTCCCTCGACTGTGTCGATTAACCTCGACTGTGTCGATTAACCTCGACTGGGACTCCGAAGCACTACTAGGTACTAGTTTTGACCATGAGTGGGGTTCGGTCGTACCCGTTAGATCTAACCCTCGTCCCTAATTAATGAATGTTTTTAATGGCTTGGTACTAGTTTTCACCAAGACTTTATGGCATTTTTAGTATTTAGTCTATGCTCACATGATCTAGTATTTCATAGGCATTTCATACCGTTTAAGTATTTGTACATGTATTTCACCCCCAAGAGTTATAAAACCAAAAACAGTTAAAGAAAAGGGGGAGCATGAACTCACTGTTTTGCGTCTTCAGTACTCGTAACTCAAATCTCGTCAGCAAATACGACTACCTACAATGTGCTAGGGTCTATTAGACGAGCGGGTCGTGCCTTGTCTTAGTATTCATGTTTTGAGTTAGGTTTTCTTTATGTCTTTACATCATCCAGAGTTATAATACTTTTCAAGTATTTGTTTTCACGTTTCTTTCCCAAAGATGGGAGTATTTCATACATGTATAGTATTCTTGTATTTGTAGTTTCCAAAATAATATATTTTCACTTAGAAAATATGCATAGACTTGTTTTGTCCAAAAATAACGTATCGTCAAGAAAATATATATTTTTCTTCAAAAATCATATATCTTCTGAAATATTCTAAGAAAATATATTTTTACTTCCAAAAGTAATATACTTCCTTTTTGTCGAAAATATGATATACTTTGTAATAATAACGAAAATCATATTTTCACCTCTTTTGTATCCAAAATAATATTTACCAAAAATATATTTGTGATGGTATTTTCCGGAATATACGTAAGTTACGTTCTAAAGTTCGCGTTGTAATAACAATACTCGTGTAACTTCAATATTTATTTTGTGAGAACGTTGGTATTATTTTGGAGTCGAAATTTTATGACATTTTCAAGTTATATTATTTTTACCCTAAAAATAATATATCTAATTCACATAATAAGCAAGCAATCACACAAGCGTTTTATTATAAAATATATATTCTAAATATATATTTAACAATTTTATTTACAAAAATCTACCTCCGGTGCTTGGTTATTTTTGAAATGAAATCATAGCGAAATTTATTTTTAAAACCAAGTTAAAATATTTCCGTAAACGCTTTTAGAAAAATATTTCTAAGTGTTATATTTCTAGAAAAATTTCGCTAGAGTTTCCTCTGTAAACGGAGGTGTCCATGCTTTTCAGCATATCGTTTTCTTTTTGTAAAAATCACCAATCAATTTACCAATCAACAATATACAATTTTATCCATCAACTTGACAAAAATATGAACAAACCATAAACTCATGAACTTGAAGGTTTTGTAAAAACATGTAGTAAGTTACCATCATTTATAGTAGGTCTTGTGAACTTTAAAAACATATTTTAGTTTCTTGTAAACTTCACTTTTAAAGGACTTGAAGTTTCACAACTTCTAGTCAAGTTTTACAAAAATACTTCATTGTTAAATTTCTTGTTACACAAGTGTTTACACACTTGTTTTGTTAAAAACATATTTTAGTTTCTTGTAAACTTCACTTTTAGATCCACAAGCTTACAACTCCATTTTACAAGAAAAATTATGTTTATTCAAGCTTCAAGTTCATGGTGGGTGGTTTCATCATCTTTCACTTTTCTAACACTAACATACTACTAGTTCATGTTCTTGAACATGATCTAGTATGGTTAGATGATGATCCATCCCACTTTTAGTAACAAAAAACATCAAATAGACACAACTACACAAGATTTACAAGATTTACACAACTAGCTTCTCTTTATCCATCTTATTCATCTTATGTTCAAGACTTTAATGGAAGTTATTTAGTGTTTTTAATTTTTAACCATTAAATCACCTATTAACCATCATAAACAAGATCAAGATGATGATTAGAAACACTTACTACTAGCTCAAGGCTAGGGAAGAACAAGAGAAGAAATGAAGTGGTTAAAAGCACCAGAGATAGGTCCTTCAAGTCCCGTTGCTTCCACACCTCCTAACTTTGCTTCTTACACCTTATTATCACCTTAGAATGCTTGATATTGGACTAGAAATGGAGGTGTATGTATGTATGGTGGTGGCCGTAGATATGGTAGTAGAAGAAGAGGGTGTTTGTAAGTTTTTAGTGTTGGTGAAAATGAATGATGATAATGCTTTAGTCTTGTGGTTCTTATAAAAATCCTCCACCAATTATTTACTGTAGGATCGTTTTCGGCCCTGATTGAGTCGATCAGAAGAATTCCTATCCAAAACAAGAGGCGGAAACTAATGTCTTGGTGCGATTTCAGCTGGATTCACTTTAAACTGTTGTTGTATTGATCTTGATAACGATTACAAGCTCTGACAACACTTCGGCAGCACTTCGTGGCTTACCGGAAGAGAACATCTATAACTAACTTTTAGATTTCGCTCTTACAACCCTATATATAGGTAACATGATTTCGCTCTTATGGACATGACCATATGAGCGAAATCACCTGATTGACACATGAGCGAAATCAGTTTCTGACACATAAGCGAAATCATGTCTAACACATATTTCTTGATTTTCATGCCCTGTTCTAACCTATACACTACAAGACTCGATGCAAGACGTAGTCGACAGACGGATGCACCAACAAACTCCCCCTCGGATGTTGACGGAGTCTTCAGTGTCTAGTCTTCGATTGTCAACCTACAGTCTTTATCAGTCTTCGATCTTCCTCTGAAGTATTTGTCATTGCAAGAATCCTCATTCTCTATCTTCATCATCAACAAACTCCTCTCTCTCAGATGTTGAATCTTTAAACTTTATCAGCATCAGCAAATCCAGAATCAGCACTGGCTTTCCCTGCTTCATTACGGTGTCTTCAGACTCCCCCTCTTATTCTGCTGGGATCGTAGTCTGGAATTCTCTCATTCATTCTAAGATCGTGATCAGGCTCTCATCTGGTTCAGGATCGTCACCTGGCACACATTTACCTGCACAATCTCTACCCACACATAAGTTTCTTTTAAAAATTAAACTTTCAAACTTTTAGAAACTTTTGCAAGAAACTATAGTAATGATTTTACATTCAGGATCTTTTCTTGGCTCTTAACATGCAAACTTAACAACTTCACATACTCTATCCCAAACCTTGTTCTTCATGTTTAGCACTTGAAATTTCGAAAATCAGCTTTTCAACACCAGTTTGTCGAAAATCTTTTTGAATTTTTCAAAATTTATGCTAAAACACACTAAAATCTTTTTGGATTTTCTGAAAGAAATAAAATACAGAAACGAAATATTTACAGACAATATTTTTTGTAAGTTCGTGCAAGAGGATCATATCAGTTTCTGAGACATATCACCAACACTGTTAAGCTTGATTTCATTTTAAGTTCTAAACAATTCACCTAGATTGTCAGTATGTTTGTCCACTTAAATTTTCACACAAAGTTCAACTGTTTCGAGATACGCAATTAGTGTCTTAATTACTTAAACTTATTCGTGTGTCCCACCACTTGAATATACTCCCGTATCCAGATCCCAATATTCAGTCTTACAGGTGAGTATACCACAGATGATATCTGTAAAGGGGTAAGATACGAGGGCCGTGAGAGCTCAGGTCGATACTTCCGTATACGCAGAGAGATGACGTCTTCGACTTTCGGTGTGTCCCCTTTAGAGGATCTTTTTATTACAACAGCAGCGACTATCAATTTTATTGTTTCATCAGCTTGCTGAGGGCGAGCTTATATTTCAAAGCTTTTTGCAGAAAGCATTATCCGGGGACTAGGTCAGTACTTCCATACAGCAGAAGTCCCGAGATAATACCCTGATATCACTGAGCATAAAGACCTAGTATATCAGAATATGGCACCTGTCAAACAAGATTTCAGGGGTTACCTATATATCCAAGAAGTTGTTAACCCACAGAATAAGCAAGTTTGAATTTAGGTTTATATCTCGTTACAGTCTACTAAATGTGTAAAAACCTACCGACATATCCACAGTAAGATTGTTTATCACATTTTGACTTTACATTTCTTTAGCATGTTGTGATAGACCACTGATGTACTATCATTTCCTCTTTTATGCAACAAAAACTCATTTTTCAGTTTTATCATGTTTTTGGATTTTCTAAAATTTCTTACTCCCCATAAAATTCAAAAACATTTAAAGAAATTTAAAACAAACTATACAGAACATGGCAACTGATATCGAATTGCCTCAGATCTCCATCCGCTTGGCATAAACAATCAGAACTCCCCCTCACAACAAACTATTTTCCCATAATGATTTCAAAACACTTAAGTTTATTTTAATCAGAATGGTTTTTCCGGAAAATAAGTTTTGTTGATTTTACCACTTGTAAAGTTTGGAGATCAAATCATCACTTTGTTTTACCAATCTTTTTAATGATAGTTAATTCAAGTTCAATCTAATGACCTTGATTAACCACTTGTAGGATTAACCTGATTCAAATTCTGAACCACTTGTATCAATCACAAACATACAACTCAAACCTGCTTTTCAACCAATTACCATCTGTTGGTTGAATTCTCAAGGTGCCGATTCCTACTCCTCGCTTACAAACCTGGGAGTTCCGGCAAGTCCTGCTTTTCAAAAACAAATTTTATAAGCATTTTAAAGAATGATGCCGATTCATGCTCCGCGATTACCAACTTGGGAGCTCCGGCAAGTCAGGTTTTTACTCTTTGAAAAATATATCCACCCAAGCCTGACCGTTCTTGGGTGTAACAACATCTTCTACTACATCTTTTCTTTCAACAGACTTGTGAACACGTCTTTTAGAAGCATAAAAGTCTTTGACACTTTTGGCCTTACCATTGACCATTTGTTCAAAGATGCGTTTCACATTTCCGTTGAAAGTCTTTTCAACATCAAATTTCTTCTTGTCAGAATAAAATTGATTTGAAATTTCTACTTTTCCAACTTTCTTCATAAAATTTTCAGCACGCAAAGGTGGAAAATTTTCATCATTCATAGTTGGAACAGATCTTTCACTCTTTTTCTCAACACGTGGCTCCTCTGATTTTGTGGAATCAGATTCATCACCAGAATTGTTACCTGAACCTTTCACAACCCATTTTTGATTTGTTACATTTTCTTTTCTTTTCAAAGCACTCTTTGAACATTCTCCCTTCTCAAAGGTTGAAATTTCAAAGCCAGTAAACTTTCGGGTTGAAAGTTCAGTTTTCTCGACAACTTTTTCTTTTAGTTTACCAGAGACTTCCTGTTTTGGTTTGAATGTCTTCGGACAGTCCCTAGCAACATGACCAACAGTTTTACACTGAAAACAGGTTCTCTTTTCAATCTTTTTCTGAACAACATTCTTCTTCAGTTCTTCTTGCTTCTTGGCAAGGAATTCTTGATTCGTCTGCTTTCTGAACATTTGTTCTTTCTCATCCTCTGATGTTTCTCCTGAAACAAACACAGTTTTTGGTTTACAATTTTTTTCATTTTTATGGTTTTTCGGTTGATTAAAACCTATCCTTTCTTTTTGAAATTACGATTATGGTTTGGTTTCTTTGGGAAACTATAACCAGAATTGTAACCCATTTTCTTGTTAAATCTTTGTTGTTCTCTTGAAGTGTATTGTTTAGGTTTTCCGATAAGATTTAAATCTTTTATTTCAGAAAAATTAATTTCTGTGATTTTGAAAAACTTTTGAATCATTTCAAATCTGACACTTCTTATTGGAAAAGCTTCATCAGAATATAATTTGTCAGAATCTTTCAAAGTATATGCCACTTTGAATGATTCATCATTCAAATTAGATTTTGATAACAAAAACTGTTTATCATAATCCCGTTTGTCCTTTTTGATTGTTGACTTTGACGCATCGGACTCAGACTTTGACTTGGATTTGGACTCCGGTTTTGACTCCTCACAGTCATCTTTATCTAACACCTGATCGACCACACTTTTTATCAACTTTGACTCATGATCAGTGTTGGATGACGTGTATATGACATCAATATTTTCTGGCAAGTTATCCGACGGCCCAGACTCCCATTGTAAGTTTATTGCCTTTTCGACTCTTTCGGAATTTGGATTTCGAGGTGAATATCCATTTTCGATCGGGGGCGGACATCTATTGTAGACCACACTTGGTTTCTTACCAGAAATCTTCACTTTATCTTCGTCTTTTGTCACAGATTTCTTCTCCTCTGAAGTCTTTACTTCTTCAAAAGTATTCAAATTCTCCATAACTGGATAAATCCTGTCAACAACAAAGTAGAACATGAGTAACTTTCTAATAACTTGTTGACTCTTTCAGTCTCGATTCTTTGTGTTTCCAGCTTTATTTCCATCTCAGCACACTTCTTTATGTGAAAATTAACATCATCAAGCTGTCTCAGGTACGCTCTCTTCAGCGTATTCATTGCCACAACTTGTTCACCGTTTGAATCAGTATACTTGTTGATTTCTCTATTCATTGTATCATAGGATTATTTCAATCTGTTTATGTTATGCAGCAACTCATTGTTCTGCTTGATTAAAGAATCACAGTTAATGCACTTTTCAGGAACTTTGACAGGTTCTATATCAATTTTGACTTCAAATTCAGGAACATCCTTGACTGTTCTGTTTGATCGTAAAAATTCAGCTCTTCTCTTTTTCTCAGCTTCAGCTTTTAATCTCTCTTCCTTTTCTTCTTCTTCTTCAAGCTTTCTCCGTCTTGCTTCAGCAGCTTCTATTACTTTTCTGCACTTTTCAGCACATTTTAAATCATAGGCAGTTGCAATAAAAGCGTTAACATTTGAAGTGTTTTGGACATCTCTTTGGCCATGAGTTCTTGATCTGGGCAAAAATTGTCCCAACAGAAACCTTCAGCCAACTTTTCATCATCTTGTTCTGCCAAACACACTTTGCTGTTTGTTGGAAGATATTTATCCCAGCTAAAATTATCATATTTGCCCTGATTAACTAGACATGCTCTTTTTGATCCTTCAATCACATCTCTCCCATGTGCAGTTTGTGCCTGATGCGGTGCTGGTGGTGTGACTTGATGATAAATCGCCTTTTTGTGATAATCGTTGTTTCCAAACGGATTCTGGGCTCCACTAGCTTCACGATTTTTGCACTCCCTCTTGAAATGTCCCTTTTCCCTGCAACGAAAACATGTAACTTTTGATTTATCAAAGCCTAAAGTTGAAACATTTGCATCACGGAAATCATCTCTTCCCGTAATTTGTTTAAACTTCTCATCTCGTCTCAACACACTAGCCATGCACCATTTAATATCCATCAATTCCATTTCCTCAGCATCGATTTGATCGTAATCTTCTTTTGTTAGCATTGGATTACTGATCTTTCCGGCCACAAAACTACTATAGGATTCCAACACTATTCCCAACAAAGACATTTGATTTTTAGCTACTTCTTCAGAATAATCTTGATCACTTTCAAGATTTAATACAATATTGCATTGAAGTTTTCTTCCGTTCTTTGTTGCAGAAATATTTGGATCGAATGATGAAAATCTTGTGCTGCTTGATCCCTGAGGTTTCTTTTCAGAAGAGTCTTTTACACTGAAAGCAGTTTCGATTTTTGGAGAATGATTTGTTGTTCTGGTAACACCACTCTTGTAATACAAGCTGATGTCCTGTTCTCCATCATAGTTCTTCATCCTGGCAATCTTTCTCTGCTCCATCTCTTGAGCTTCCAGGTGTTTGATGAAGTCTCCCAGTGTCATTTTTTTAAAATCCTTTTTGTTTGATTTCAGCATCATCAGAAAAGTTCCCCATGTTACATGTGGTAGTGCATCTGCAAGTTTTTCAATCAATTCATTAGTATCCTTTTTAATTCCAAGTTTTGTCATATTTCTCACCAAGTTACAATATCTATCAATTATTTGCTTGGTGTTTTCAGATTTCAGACCACGGAATAAATCAAATTCTTTCTTCATGAGAGACATTTTGTTTTTGAGCATATCATCACTTCCAACAAATTTTGCTTCTAATTCTGTCCAAATTGAATAAGCAGTTCCATCATGTTGAAGCAGTATCAGAATGTCTTCTTTTATCGCTTGCTGAAGCAGACTCACCATCAGTTTCTCATCCCTATATTTCTTTTTATCCTCAGTACTCATTTCTCTAATTGTTTGCTGCACACCATTTGTTGTGGATCTAACATATGGTTCTTCATTGTGTTCCCACGCATCCAAATGGTAAGCTTCAACCCAATTTCCAAATCGTTTGGACCATGCATTATAATCATCAATATCCATGAGTTTAGGCGGTTTCTGAGATGTCCCAGTTTCACTTTCAAGTAAAGCATTCTGTGTGATTGTAATCGGGCTAGCAAAGGCGTTATAGAATTCGTTGTCCATTGTTCAATTGTCAAAAGTTCACAAAATCCAAGTTTAGGCAAAATCAAGTTCTTGGAGCGAAATCCCAAATGTCACAAAAACGAAATCCCAATTGTCTCAATAGGCGAAATCTCAAGTGTCACAAAAGCGAAATCAGACTTGTTCCTTAGAGCGAAATTAACACTTGATGGTCAAAAGAGCGAAATCAGATTGTGCCTTATGAGCGAAATCAACTCCTGAGTTGTCCACAAAAGCGAAATCAGATATAATGATCCACAAGAGCGAAATTAGCTTGATCCCTGTAGCGAAATCAGATTTACTGGTCCAAAAAAGCGAAATCACCTATGATCTATGAGCGAAATCAAGCATGACATCATCATTCTCACGAGTCACTATAAGCGAAACCCTAAAAATACTGAGTTTTAAGTCGATTTTAATTGTGAAACTTTCAAGGATTTATTAATACTTGATTACGAGTGTTATGTGTGAAATTGAGCAGGTTTTACCGTGAAAAATTTTCAAAAATGACAAAGATGGTGTAGAAAATCAGAATATGCAGCTGAAATGGCAAGAACTCTTCCTCCTGAGCTTTGATACCACTTGTAGGATCGTTTTCGGCCCTGATTGAGTCGATCAGAAGAATTCCTATCCAAAACAAGAGGCGGAAACTAATGTCTTGGTGCGATTTCAGCTGGATTCACTTTAAACTGTTGTTGTATTGATCTTGATAACGATTACAAGCTCTGACAACACTTCGGCAGCACTTCGTGGCTTACCGGAAGAGAACATCTATAACTAACTTTTAGATTTCGCTCTTACAACCCAATATATAGGTAACATGATTTCGCTCTTATGGACATGACCATATGAGCGAAATCACCTGATTGACACATGAGCGAAATCAGTTTCTGACACATAAGCGAAATCATGTCTAACACATATTTCTTGATTTTCGTGCCCTGTTCTAACCTATACACTACAAGACTCGATACAAGACGTAGTCGACAGACGGATGCACCAACATTTACACCATGGATATTGTGTCTAGAATATGGCATCTTATATGGGTATATTCTCCAACATATTTAGTAAAATATTGTAATAAAATCTAGTGGGTGGGTTCCTTGTCTAGGACCGGTTATGGGGGGGTGTCTTGGTTGGATTTTAATTGGTAGTTAAGTAATCTAGTTAGAGAATAAGGTTATTAGTTAGTGTTTTAAGTGTTGTGGTGTTTTAAGGTATGTTATGATGTTTGGTGACCATAACTAGCTTCATAACATTAAAAGAATGCTTCAAATGAAAATTTGGTGTTTCGGGTAGTGTCTGGTTGTTCGGTTAGATACCGATTCGTTAAAGTGCTAAATTGCTCAGTTTAGTGTGCTTTATGTAGTCTTTTATGACAGTTTCGATTCCCGACACTTAGGAAAGTATTCTGGACCATTATATCACAATTCTGCATTTTATTTTGTTGTTAAAAAGCTGAAAATAGCTGAATCTTGGTTATTTTCTGCAGAATTATGCACTTTTAGTGTGTTTTAGGCACTTTCCGGCACTTTGTCTATCACTTAAGCATGCAGTTTTGTGGTCCTCACTTCCCTACACACTATACTAGTGTAATACATAATCTCTAGCTCATACAGGGCCTTAAAATATTGTCTGTCTATGTATTGAACGTTGTCAGCATTTTTTTTGTTTGTCTGGTATTGGTGCCAATTTTGTTCAGTGTATCAACTGAACTATTTCGTGTTGCATGTAGCAACGAATAAAGTCTTATATTTTCTTTATTGCTTTATATTTTCAGAAAATACAAATAGATTTTTGATTCTGCTTTATTTTCGACAACAGATATCTAAGATGCTGAGTTTCAAAATCTAAGTAAGCTGATTGTGTTTCTGAAAATAAAACAAGTTCATTAATTTGAAACTTGATATTAAAAATTAAAAATTCAAAAACAGTTTGTGATATCTCCAAGTTCATTAAGTTGGACTTGGATGATTAACTGTGGGGGATTTGGATGCTTATATTTTTATAAGAGCTAGTTTCCGATACGATTTGATGAAACTGCCAAATTCATGAGAAGTGATTTAGAAAGTTTGAATTGTCAGATTACGATTTCTGGAAAATGGATCTTTAAAATGTTATTACTTATAAATGTATGAGTGATTGCAGATAGTCCAAACTACGATCCCGAGAGCAGAGTCTAAGGGGGAGTCTGAAGACAAGCTTGAAGCTAGGGGAGCTTGTAGATGGAAAGCTAGGTGTCGATCCCTAAAAGCACGGAAGCTTGACGAAAGGGGGAGCTTTATGATGAAGCTGTTGATGATAGAGCCAGTGATGAGATCCTGGTGTAAAAGTCAAAGAGAGAAGCTGATCAAAGATAAAGATTGAAGGATGGTTATATTGTTACAAACTGAGTGTAGAATGCAGAATGATCAAGGCTGAAGAAGTGTTATGCTGAAGACTAGACAATGAAGACTTCGTCAATATCCGAGGGGGAGTCTGTTAGTGCATTACGTCTATTGACTTCGTCTTGTATCATGTAATGAGATAGAATAGGATAATCAGTGCACGAGGTTTGAGAACCGAAGTTTAGAAGTTAAGGTGCTGATTCCGCTCGTAATGGACCAAGGTCATTTGGAGCGAAATCAGAAACTTCTGATTTCGCCCGAAATGACAATTGTTCATTTGGAGCGAAATCAGCTCTAGTATATATAGTGCACATGTTTGTTTCATTTGACACGGAATCAGAAACTGTAACGAAGTGCTGCCAAATTGTTCTCAGGTTGTAAGCAGTATCAGATCAATATAAGAGACATTATAATTACTTTGAGCATCCGTTTCATTAATTCCGCCTTTGATTCGGATTAACTACTCTTCTGAACGACTCATTCGGGTCCAACAACGGTCCTACACCATGAAATGCCATTGTATGTATATAACAGTAATCAAAAATTCATTTGTCTTGTAAACTAGATCATGCACAATTATTTAAGCACATATTACTGTTCAATTAGTGTACGGAATATACGGAAAAGTGACGGTTGTCACAGTCTCCCCCCGTTAAAAGAATTTCGTCCCGAAATTCAAGCGATGCCATTGGTCACAGGGGAGTTGTGAATTGAATGTGGTCACTTAGATTCATGATTTGTCTTCATGTTCCCATGTATCTCTGGGTCATGTTATGAATTCTATCATACTCAAGTAAATCAATCATGTCTTTTCTGTATCTTGTGGACTCTTGGTCCGTAACCTTAACAGGTTTCTATAGTATTGTGGACTCTTGGTCCGAAACCTTAACAGGTTTCTATAGTATTGTGGACTCTTGGTCCGAAACATTAACAGGTTTCTATAGTATTGTGGACTCTTGGTCCGAAACCTTAACAGGTTTTTATAGTATTGTGGACTCTTGGTCCGAAACCTTAACAGGTTTTATAGTATTGTGGACTCTTGGTCCGAAACCTTAACAGGTTTTATAGTAATTCTTGTCGTTGTCATTGACGTGAATCTTATTTGAGGGAACGACGATTGTTCCTTGAGTCAGACTCCTCTAAAGACTAGACACATGAATGTGTCGCGATCACTACTGATCTTTTTCTTGGAAGTTTCATCTTGTGAACAATGATTCCGATCCCTACACCGGGGATTCAACCTTTTCGTTTTCCAAAATCAGACCATGCCTTCTCTAGGCGAGGCTCTCATTAAAGCCATACTTCTCGTTTCAAATTCCTACGATTTCCGCCGCTAATCGGCGCAATCTTTCTGTATTCTGCGGGCTGCCTTGATATGCTCACATATCTAAACGGTTTGCCTCTAGTTCTTCCTGAACCAACTCGGGCCAGTAAATTGTTTATTCCTGGTCTCTGATCAACACGACGGGGATCAATTTATTATGTTCCATCTAAAGCTTCACACGGAGCGGTTTAAATGGCGGTGTGATAAACACTGTTGTAGGAAAACTCTACTAAGGGCAAGCGAGTGTTCCAACTTTTCATCCAAGTTTATCACACAATTACATATCATGTCCATACAGTTTGCATCGTTCAGTAGCTTAGTCCCTCTATGTTAATATTCGAGTTCTTACGATCAATGGGGTGCTGCAACCCTTGTGGTTGGAAAAGATCGTGTAGCATTTTCCTGCAGGTAATGATGTCAAATTTGCGGCGCGCAAATACGGTATCTAGATCATGGCTTCTTTTGATGATCTCTTAATCAATGTGCCGCGTATGCAACGTTGTGGTCTCGTTGCATCGACGTATCATCGAGACTTAGTCGAGAAGCGTCCCTTAATTGCAACTCTAGATCCTTAGCTCTTGGTTGTAGGGCTGGCATGAATTTCGTTCTTATCCACCATGTATCCTAAAGTTCTTACTTCGCGAACTCGCAATCCGCCTTCCGTCGTCATAGCACATAGCTGTTCTTTTCTCTAAGAGTTGCAAGGTAATTTGCAGCTGTTGCCCACGACCTTCCTTGGTCGTTGGCCATATAAGAATGTAGTCAACCAATATAATCATGATCTATCCAGGTACGGCTTACACATTCGATTCATGAGGTCCATGAATATTGTCGATGCATGTGTTAAGCCAAATGGTACGACAAGGGACTCATAATGCTCGAAGCGAGTCCTAAGGGTCGCTTTAGGATATTTCTTTCTTGTATTCACAGTTGTGGACATCCTGTCCTCAAGTTGATCCTTGAGTGGTAACTAGGATCTGACGATTGGCCGGTTCATGGCATCAATCATTGGCAAAGGATACCAATCCTTGATATCCAATTCTCTTGAATATATGCAAAATGGAAACTGTCAACTTTCTCCTTGTGTCCTTAACTAAGGATGTCATGTTCTTAAGTTCCTCTGTCTAGTAGCTCTTGCAGTTATATCGGAGGTTCATGCTTCGCGGACGAAGCTAGTCGGTAAGACGTCATTCGGCACCGGTGCTGCTCCTGGCTCGAGGTTTATCCTAAACTACTCTTGACGCTGTGGAGGGGCGTTCCTGGCAAGTCTTCAGAAAATGGCTTCTGGAATTTCTTCCATAACGGGGACGTTCTCCGGCTCTACACTTGGATATCCAATCCATGCTGACTATCATATTATGACTTCTCAAGTCAATGGTAACAGAGGGTTCCGGCCTTCTAAGTCCCTAAATACAATCCTTAATTGCTTCGTCTGCTTAAACTAGCCTTCTATATGCCAATTTCTAAAGAATACGGGACGTCTATTTTACTCGAACTAGGCCAAGCAGCTTCTTAGGTTCTAAGCATTCAAGGTTAAAGTTGGTGCCAGTAGTAATAAAAAATAGATGCATAGGGTTGGTTAATAGGGAAACGTAACCGTAATCGCATCTGGATCCTGGCGTGTTTCACGAGCTCCGATCGTGAAAGCCTTTCCTTGCTTGTTTCTTCCTAGGGCAATCTTTCCTGAAGTGCCCTGCTTCACCACATCTTTAGCAACCTGGTACTTTCTTATCTTTTCCATCTGGGTCCTTCGCCCAACAGGCGTCCTTGTTGTGTCCTTCCTTTCCATACTTTCCGCATTTAGGCCTCAAACATCGACCTTCATGGTGGAAATTGCATTCCCCGCACCTCGGCTTAGTCCCCGAGTAGCCTTTACCACCGGCCTTATTAGTGGTTCCAACAGTTTTCCTGCCATGCGGCGGTTTCACTTTCTTTCTTTTGTCTGCTTTAGAGCTTCCATAGCTGACTTGGGTGCCCATCTTTAGGTTCGAAGACTTCCTTTTCTTATTGCCTGATGACTCCACATGAGTCTCTTTCTTGCTATCCTCAGATTCCGAAAATTCTCCCGCACGTAGAGCTTCTTCAGTAAGCGTAACCCTTAAATCGATAGCCTCTGCGATGGTTGGAGGCCTTGAGGTAGTAACCAAGCTCCTAATTTGAGGTGCAAGTCCCCAAATGAATCGTTCAATCCTTTTGAATTCCGGTTTGACTAAGTAGGGGACGACCCTAGACAAGTCGTGAAATCGCTGGACATATTCAGGAATCTTTGGTCCGTCCATTTTCAAATTCCAGAACTCCACCTCAAGCTTCTGGATTTCAGCCCTAGAACAATATTTCTTTTCCATCATTTCCTTGAGCTTGTCCCAGCTCAGTGCATAAGCAACATCTGCGCCAAGGGTTTGAACCTGAAGGTTCCACCAGGAGAGTGCGCCATCCAAAAACATCCCTGAGATATAGGTAACACTTTGTTGAGGCGAACAGTTACTTATTCTTAGAACGGAGTCAGTCTTTTCTGTCCAACGGACAAACGCAACAGCACCTCCTGTGCCGTCAAAGTTTAATGGCTTGCTGTCCAGGAACTGTTTATAGGTGCAGCCAGTTGGAGGGTTATTTCCGGTAGCGCCACCGCTATGCTTGGGGCGGAGGGCTTCATGTCGTGCAATTGCCTGTGAGATTCATTCTTGAAGCTCAGCTTCTGTTCTTGGTAACGTACTGGTGTTTGTGTCTCGTCTGAGCGGCATTTTCTTCTGTCAAAAGGTATGAAGTAGGTTAGACAATATTCCATAATTGTCTATGTGGTACCATAAGCCATCATGTAATCACCCAATTTCACATGTATATATACTCAGTGTATGAGCGAGGAAACAATTACTGAGCCTTCACATAGGCTTGCCAACTTGGCTTATTGTTTGTAATAATATGAACTCGAGGTTACATTGCCTCGGGCATTTAGGTTTCAGTTATTTCCTGCTATATTAGCTTTATTGATGTGTATATTTTCCCAGAGATGGGGTTGTTCGTGTAGAGGTGATAGAGAGTATAACGTCGCTGAATCTTTTCGAATGTTATCCATCTTCACTCGCTATTGGCTCTCAAACATCTCGTATATAGGTAGTCACGAAGTAGGCAAGACAGGTTTCCTACTTTATAAAGTGCTAAAGCACTGGTCTAGGCATTGTTCTACCATATGAAGGTGTGAACACCTATAGATTATTTTTGGAGGGATGGTGATCTTCAACTTGACCCGCAGAGTCCACCAGGATTTCCATGCACTACAAGTCGTTATTACGTGGGCCCCCGTAATAATAAATTGTGTTGCACAGTTACCCCAAGTCTTCAACTTGACCCGCAGAGTCCACCAGGATTTCCAAGTAGATGATCAATCAAGGAGGGGACACTACTGTCCTTATACCTCTGTCATGGAAAGGACCATTGCGGTGGTCCACGCGCTAACACTCATTATCGTTACGCGTGAATAGGCACGATGATTAAATGAAATAGGAATAAAGAGAATTCCTAGTAGTTGGAGGGGCACCTTCAAGATGAATACTTCATCTTCCTTTTCTGGTCAAGTATTTCACCAATCTTGCTTCACATAAGCCACAGGGATCTCGTCCCGTGGATTAGGAATTCGTTCAAGGTTGCTGCCTCTGCCTCGTCATCATCACCGTAGTTAGGCACCTTCACGATCGAGAGGGAAGAGCAGCCATCCCCTTCGGAAGCAAGCTCAGAATCTTGTCTGGTAATCACTCTAGCTATGAGCTTTGCAATGAACGCGAGGTCGATAGCTTCATCATGCGGGTTACGTACAGCAATAGGAGTCGGAGTCGAAAGTATCTTGTTCACGTCAATAATTATTCCATACACTTATTAGTATGTATTCACGTCAATATTTATTCCGTACACTTATTCGTATGTATGTATTGATAAAAAATATATTACTTAGCATAAACAGGCATTTTAATCATATCACGTATAACTCTCGTTTTGGGGGGGGGGTCATTTTTCTAGTTGTCGATTCACGACAGAAACACTACTTGGTACTCGTTCTCACCGAGAGTGTATTTTAGTTTTTGGCAAGTCTAACTCGTGTAGACTATGCCTTAGTTGGCACCTTATCTTGAGGGTATTCCCTACTAATATCCTTGCCTTGTCTCTTTTTGAAAAGTGTTTGACTCGTGGATCTTGACGCTTATGTGAATGCAATGAAAACCTTTTTGTAAAATGTTTTCATGAGAGAACTCTAGTGATTGTAGTCTAGACTCGAGAAGGAATACTAGTTCACTACAATCGAAGCTCTGATACCAAACTGTCACACCCTGTCTTTTGTGGAAGCGTATGATGTGTGACTGGTTTAATATCATTGCATTCAATCGTAATAAACAACTACATGATCAAAACGATATTCATCCATTTATAAAATTTATGTATTACAAACATTGTTTATTCAAGTTTTTAAAACACAACCCTCGACTAGGTTACAAAACAACATAAATGGATAACATCTAAGCTTCTAGTTACGACACTTGCGTCCAAGATCCGTCCTGTTACCTGAAATACATGTAATTTTGGAAAACATCAACAAAAAGTTGAGCGAGTTCATGCGTCTAGTTTGTGTACTGTAATTTTTGTAAATCTTTGAGAGACTCTTTTGTAAACAGGTATGAAAAACGTGTATGAACATGAATGTTTTACAAGAACTTTAAGGCATGTGAGGACATGGGGAGTACTAGTTATGACTCCTTGTTGGAATACTCGTTCTGATTCCTTGTCGGAATACTCGTTCTGATTCCTTGTCGGAATACTCGTTCTGATTCCTTGTCGGAGTACTTTTTCTGACTCCTTGACTGTGTCGATTACCCTCGACTGTGTCGATTTCCCTCGACTGTGTCGATTAACCTCGACTGGGACTCCAAAGCACTACTAGGTACTAGTTTTGACCATGAGTGGGGTTCGGCCGTACCCGTTAGATCTAACCCTCGTCCCTAATTAATGAATGTTTTTAATGGCTTGGTACTAGTTTTCACCAAGACTTTATGGCATTTTTAGTATTTAGTCTATGCTCACATGATCTAGTATTTCATAGGCATTTCATACCGTTTAAGTATTTGTACATGTATTTCACCCCCGAGAGTTATAAAACCAAAAACAGTTAAAGAAAAGGGGGAGCATGAACTCACTATTTTGCGTCTTCAGTACTCGTAACTCAAATCTCGTCAGCAAATACGACTACCTACAATGTGCTAGGGTCTATTAGACGAGCGGGTCGTGCCTTGTCTTAGTATTCATGTTTTGAGTTACGTTTTCTTTATGTCTTTACATCATCCAGAGTAATAATACTTTTCAAGTATTTGTTTTCACGTTTCTTTCCCAAGGATGGGAGTATTTCATACATGTATTCTCGTATTCTTGTATTTGTAGTTTCCAAAATAATATATTTTCACTTAGAAAATATGCATAGACTTTTTTTGTCCAAAAATAACGTATCGTCAAGAAAATATATATTTTTCTTCAAAAATCATATATCTTCTGAAATATTCTAAAAAATATATTTTTACTTCCAAAAGTAATATACTTCCTTTTTGTTCGAAAATATGATGTACTTTGTAATAATAATAACGAAAATCATATTTTCACCTCTTTTGTTTCCAAAATAATATTTACCAAAAATATATTTGTGATGGTATTTTCCGGATTATACGTGAGTTACGTTCTAAAGTTCGCGTTGTAATAACAATACTCGTGTAACTTCAATATTTATTTTGTGAGAGCGTTGGTATTATTTTGGAGTCAAAATTTTATAACATTTTCAAGTTATATTATTTTTACCCTAAAAATAATATATCTAATTCACATAATAAGCAAGCAATCACACAAGCGTTTTATTATAAAATATATATTCTAAATATATATTTAACAATTTTATTTACGAAAATCCACCTCCGGTGCTTGGTTATTTTTGAAATGAAATCATAGCGAAATTTATTTTGAAAACCAAGTTAAAATATTTCCGTAAACGCTTGTTAGAAAAATATTTCTAAGTGTTATATTTCTAGAAAAATTTCGCCAGAGTTTCCTCTGTAAACGGAGGTGTCCATGCTTTTCAGCATATCGTTTTCTTTTTGTAAAAATCACCAATCAATTTACCAATCAACAATATACAATTTTTATCCATCAACTTGACAAAAATATGAACAAACCATAAACTCATGAACTTGAAGGTTTTGTAAAAACATGTAGTAAGTTACCATCATTTTTAGTAGGTCTTGTGAACTTTAAAAACAAATTTTAGTTTCTTGTAACCTTCATTTTTAAAGGACTTGAAGTTTCACAACTTCTAGTCAAGTTTTACAAAAATACTTCTTTGTTAAATTTCTTGTTACACAAGTGTTTACACACTTGTTTTGTTACTATAAATGCTTCTTGTCTATAAAATATCCGGGTTTTAACAAAACTAGTATTTCCCGCTTGGTTCTTCCGAAAAACCACTTGTCGATCTTTAGATCCACAAGCTTATAACTCCATTTTACAAGAAAAATTATGTTTATTCAAGCTTCAAGTTCATGGTGGGTGGTTTCATCATCTTTCACTTTTCTAACACTAACATACTACTAGTTCATGTTCTTGAACATGATCTAGTATGGTTAGATGATGATCCATCCCACTTTTAGTAACAAACAACATCAAATAGACACAACTACACAAGATTTACAAGATTTACACAACTAGCTTCTCTTTATCCATCTTATTCATCTTATGTTCAAGACTTTAATGGAAGTTCTTTAGTGTTTTTAATTTTTAACCATTAAATCACCTATTAACCATCATAAACAAGATCAAGATGATGATTAGAAACACTTACTACTAGCTCAAGGCTAGGGAAGAACAAGAGAAGAAATGAAGTGGTTAAAAGCACCAGAGATAGGTCCTTCAAGTCCCGTTGCTTCCACACCTCCTAACTTTGCTTCTTACACCTTATTATCACCTTAGAATGCTTGATGTTGGACTAGAAATGGATGTGTATGTATGTATGGTGGTGGCCGTAGATATGGTAGTAGAAGAAGAGGGTGTTTGTAAGTTTTTAGTGTTGGTGAAAATGAATGATGATAATGCTTTAGTTTTGTGGTTCTTATAAAAATCCTCCACCAATTATTTACACCATGGATATTGTGTCTAGAATATGGCATCTTATGTCGGTATATTCTCCAACATATTTAGTAAAATATTGTAATAAAATCTAGTGGGTGGGTCCCTTGTCTAGGACTGGTTATGGGGGGTGTCTTGGTTGGATTTTAATTGGTAGTTAAGTAATCTAGTTAGAGAATAAGGTTATTAGTTAGTGTTTTAAGTGTTATGGTGTTTTAGGGTATGTTATCATGTTTGGTGACCATAACTAGCTTCATAACACTAAAACAATGCTTCAAATGAAAATTTGGTGTTTCGGGTAGTGTCCGGTTGTTCGGTTAGATACCGATTCGTTAAAGTGCTAAATTGCGCAGTTTAGTGTGCTTTATGTAGTCTTTTATGACAGTTTCGATTCCCGACACTTAGGAAAGTATTCAGGACCATTATATCACAATTCTGCATTTTATTTTGTTGTTAAAAAGCTGAAAATAGCTGAATTTTGGTTATTTTCTGCAGAATTATTCACTTTTAGTGTGTTTTACGCACTTTCCGGCACTTTGTCTATCACTTAAGCATGCAGTTTTGTGGTCCTCACTTCCCTACACACTATACTAGTGTAATACATCATCTCTAGCTCATACAGGGCCTTAAAATATTGTCTGTCTATGTACTGAACGTTGTCAGCATTTTTTTGTTTGTTTGGTATTGGTGCCAATTTTGTTCTGTGTATCAACTGAACTATTTCGTGTTGCATGTAGCAACGAATAAAGTCTTGTACCATGAAATGCCATTGTATGTATATAACAGTAATCAAAAATTCATTTGTCTTGTAAACTAGATCCTTCACAATTATTTAAGCACAGATTACTGTTCAATTAGTGTACGGAATGTATGGAAAAGTGACGGTTGTCACAGCTGACTGGTACTTGAAGCTGACCGCGGCACCAAATCGGGTTTTTGGTGAGAATGTATTGGTCGCACATATGAGCGACAAGTTGCCAGAGGACAGCAATAAAGTTCTTGTTCTGAAGTTTCAAGATAGAGGTTTGTTGCTTATTTACTTATTCCCCTTTTTTGGTTCCTTTGCGCTTAAGTGTTTGGTTTCATTACAGAGGCGCACTTTTATCAAGCTACTTTCCCCACCTTTGGGGGGTCTATGGGCGTGCGCCCCCTAGAATTAGGGGAGCCCTATTGGTACGAGCGAATCAAAGGCCACTTTCTTTATCCTCTTGCTGGAGCCTTCGCTAATCCTCCCACTGCAACTGAAGGTGCACATCTACCCAACCCCTGGCCCTTGCGTGTTGTGACTTCCGCTGGGAAAGAGATTCTTTATCTTTCCAGCGAGGAGTCTGTAGAGTCTTCAAATGGGGAGCTAAGTTCCTGGTCTAACATCTTTCCAGGTGTGTTGCGCGACCTTGGGGTCGACCCGGAAGAGAAGAAAAAGAAGACGAGCAAGAAGAAGAAGAAGGTGATCACTATCGATGCTGATCCGACCAGCAAGAAGGGCGGGAGTAGTCGCGCGACTACTGGTGCTTCTGAGAAAGGTACTATTCGATTTCGGCAGAGTAACCAGGAATATTACATTGTTGCAAGTGATTCACTAGAGGGCTTGTCCCGTATAGGTGAGAAGAAGACCGGCGCTGCTGGTTCAAAAAGCTCAGGAAGCGCGGGGTTAAGGAACTCAGATGTTGGCGCTACTCCTTCTTTGATCGCACTGGATGAAGAGGAGGAAGAAGAAGAAGAGCAAGAAGAGCCTGCCCTCAAGTTAGTGAGTAGGAAGAGGAGTAGGGAGGAAACTGCTGCTGGGATCAAAGCAACGCAGAAGGCTGAGGGAGTCCCTGTGATAGGGAAGCAAAGCAAGTTGCGCTCCCTTTACAAATTCTCTCCAGGTTAGTGTTATGAAGTTAATACTTGTCTTTACTTTAGTGACATCTCTTTTTAACACTTAGTTTCTACAAAGGCCCAGAAGAAGGCCCCTGAGAAGACTAAGGGAGTTGAATTTAAGGATCCTCAAGAACCGGCACCGAAGAAAACTAAGTTTGTAATCAGGCCTCCCAAGACATCTGAAGGGACGGTTGAGAAGATGGTTGAGGAGAAAGAAAAAGAGAAGGAAAAAGAGAAAAAGAAGGCGTTTGAGAAGCCTGTGGTCGATAAATCAAAAGAGACCGAGACCGCTGCTACTACCGCGCAGGAGAAAACGGAAGGTCCGGAAGTCGTGCACATTATGGGGTTTGACCAGCCACTTCATGAAAAAGAGAAGGAAGCTACCCGGGGGAAGGGACCCGAGGTTGTTAAGCCAACCGAGCCGTCACAGGTTGATGCCCCCACCCAAATTATGCAAGTGACTTCTGCTGCTGGGAGATTAGCTGTTGTTGCGCATAAAGAGACTACCACTACTGCAGGTGGTGCGAGTGCTGGTGGTAATGTCCGTCCAGACGCGGCTGGTGGTGCTGGAGTACCGGCGCCGCAAACTCCTATTGGTCCTAAGGATACCTTAGGAGATACTTATTACAAAACTTACACCAAGGAGGCTCGCGGTGATGCTCCCCACCAAGCTCCATGGGGTTTAAAGCAGAAGGACACGTTCCTGGAGTTTGGTCCGTGTCGTGATTGGTTTTTGAATTCTTTCCCTCCCGGTGAGGTTAACCGGCAAAGGGCACGAACCCATGATGGGTTGTCTCACGCCTATATTTTCGACGGGACCAATACCTGTGCTGCTAACCACCAAATTGTGCGTGAGTGGTGCACAATGGTTAAAGAGCGAGGGGACTGGGAGAAATACCGTGAGCGCTTGTTAAGGCGGGTTAAGGATTTTGAGAAGTTGAAAAGTGCCTTTGTTGAGGAGAAGGCCAAGTTTGAATCTGAGAAAAAATATGAAGAGTGGGGCCGCTAGGGCTTAAGGAGTAAGCTTCATGCTGCTGAGGAGCTCTTGTCGAAGGAGCGGGCCGAATGGAAAGAGCTCTTGTCGAAGGAGCGGGCCAAATGGAAAGAGGTATGCCAAGGATGTGGAAAGTGAGGAGTTGAAAATTCGATTGCATGAGCAAACAGACAAGAATGAGTCCTTAGAGATTGATCTTGAGGCTGAGAGGGTGAAAGCTGCTACTGCCGAGGAGGCCAAACAGAGGGCCAAAGAGGCGCAGAATATTAGCACTTCTGCCCTTAATGTAGCTCAGAACAACTACGTCGAAGCTCAAGGAATCGTGGACACGCTGGTTTCCAAATCTGAGTGGATGCGAAATAGAGGGGTAGCTTTGGTAAGGTTCCCCTCTCTTAACTTAGGCTTTATTTTTTGTTGTCTTATTCTCATCTATTGCCTTTTTTTGTAGATTGCTAACTCTATTCTAAATGCCTCTGAGATGGATGCGGCTGTTGCCGCACTCATAGATGCTTCACGTGCTGTTGGGCATCGCGGTGGTTATCTAGAGTGTGCTCGTCATGTTGAAGAGGCCTTTGGCCAGGAGTTTGACACCACTCACTGTTCGGTGACGGATTAGGCTGATGCTATGTTAACCCGCGCTAAAGAAGTCTATGACCATCTCTCTTTGCATGTTATGGATTTGGTCACCGAAACGCTAAAACATGACGATTGGTGTGCATGGCTGAAGACTATCCTAGACCCTCCATAGACTGTGGAGTTATCGGATGAGGAAGAAATAGCCGGCGGAGATCGCGATGGTGATGGTGATGGAGAAGGCGAAGGTGGTAGTAACAAATAGATAGTGTTTGCAGGCTGATCCCTTGTAATTTCGGCTTCTGACTTATGTAATCATTGCGCGGACGCGCTTGACATTTACGTTTGCTTTTTATTTGTCAAGTTACAATTATTGCATTGTTGTTGAAAGTGCAACCAGGTGTTGCAGCTTTCTGTTTCTTAGGGAGCGACGTGTGCTGAGATTCATTGTCATGATTATTGCCCCCATTTATACTATTACTGAAGTTATCTTCAATAGTACGTTTACTAGGAATGATATGTTGCGGTTCGATTGGACTTTTTACAGCAGCAACGAATGCTGGAATAGCATTGGCTATCCCTTGAGCAACAATATTTTCAATATCTTGTCGAGTCATATATTGATCCCCTGGATGTTGCTCCGACTGATTAACCTCATTTACTGGTTCATTACCACTATTTGCCATCTGATAATATATAATAATTTTTTATTAGTATTTGATAACTAGCAATTTATACACAAACAATCAGACAATTCACAATGCACGTAAAGTCAAAAATATCGATTTCTCGATTCCATTTCATATCCGTTATAGTATGCATCACTACACACAGATATTTTACAAAGTTTTATTCGAAGTTATGTTACAGACTGATTTCACTATTTACTATACTATTACACAACTATAGTTTTACCACCTTCCTATCCCTCACCATTTGTTGTTCTAAAAACGCATTTCCCTTTCATCATATTTCCAGGCAATCTGTCCCCCTATCTCCCTGATTCTATTTCCTGCATCCATCAATTCTTCACCGAAATGGTGAAGTTCAGCCATATTCTCAGTGCTCATTGGTGGATTAGGTAGGGGTTCTGGATCGAATTGCGGAAGGAAGGAATAAGGGTCGTTGACAATATTTTGAAATTGCCAATCATTCATCCACCATTCTTCCATTTCTACAGGTTGAGTGTGGACTATTGGTTCTGGGATTGCTGGTGCAAAATTCATAGGGATTGGATTTTCGATAGGATAGGTAAAAATATTCGTATTGACAGGCTGAATAGTCTCACAGTTTGCTAATAGGAAATCTATTTTATCCTGAAAAGTTATTCCCTGGCTTTGGTTTTGATTGGAGCTCTCTCCAATTTCTATCTGTGTTGGTCTAGAACCTTGCCCTACTTCCATTTCTATTTCTTGAGAATATTCCTCAAACTGCATCTCCATTTGCCGAGAATCTTTCTTAACTTCAATTTCCATCTCCGGCTGTTTACCAGTTTCTTTTGCTATTTCTAAAGGATTGTTTATTTTAGGAAGTTTTGGAGCTGGCTTTTTCCTACGTATACGATGTCCCCATACGTAATTCTTCTTTTTCTTTCGTTTTGGCTTTGTCAAAGGTGGAGCATGGAATTCTACAGGTTGGTCCTCATCAGCAAAGTATCCAGTAAACTCTTGGGAAACTTCTATATTCACCGGATAAAGAATGAGGTTCTGAAAAGCTTCAGATATCTCGCTCATGCTGTGTAGCATATATGCAAAATGCACAGAAATGCTAAGTTAAAACTTTGGAACAAAGTTTAACAAATAAACATCGAAGTTTTATTGCACACTATTTGTACAAAATAACAGGAAAGAACACACTCAGATTTATTTATTTATTTACTGAGAAGTGCTATTACTAGACTTAGGGTATTTAAAGATTTGCATGTTCTGCTACAGTGGCTAGCATATACAAATTTGCCCATTTCTCATCTAGCTTATCTTCCCAAGGTGATTTATTGATTAACTCCTGGGTTTCCTTTTTAATCCTCTTTTCTCGAATTTGCTCTTTGCTTTTCTTAATAATCATACTCCTTTTTCTAGGAGAAAGCGGTTTCTCATATTGTGCTTTTCGCACAAATATTCCTTCTTCAGGGATTGTAGGGAGTTTTGAAAATTTAGTTTTGGATGAACTTCCCTCTTCGTAGACTGACCTATCTAATTTAAGATAGATATCTTGCAGCTTTTGCTTACCCATACTGTAACTAACAAATAGTCAATTTAATAAAACACGTAATCACATAATAGTAATCAGGAAAAATTAAGTATCTTTTAAATACTTAATTAGCTTAACTCAGTGGCTCTGATACCACCTTATTTCTGTCACGGCCCCCGACCCGGTTTGACCCGTTTCAGGAGCCGCGGGACAGAAATCCCGTGATATTTATTTATGTGATTTTAGCAGCGGAAATTTTAACATCAGGATCGTTATAAAGCTAAAAACTTTTCCCGATTATTTTATTTCACAACTCGGGATAAAACCCCGATAATTTACAATAATAAGATTTTTCTGATAAATCTTTATTTCAAAACATATTTCTTTATTTTATACTGAGCCACTATCTTAAGCTTGAAATGCTCCCCCGGCACTTTTCCTGAATTACAGTAGATCACCTGAAACATGTTTGAAAAAGGTTTTGTCAGCGGGGAAATACTGAGTGAATCATTCTATTTACTAAAACGACACATTTGTTATAATTCACAGTATTAAGAGTTTTTACATATGTTTATTATCAACGAACTACCCACAGTATTTGTCACTCGACCGGATCTGTGACTGTGGTCATATCACCATTGGCTGCCCCAATGAATGACGTATATCACTTAATTTTAGGTTCGCCCACCTAATGTGATTAAAACTGTAGTAATGTGCACAATACCCCACATACTGGCTGTAATTTGGTGATTACATAAACTTAATCACTGTAATTATAATTCTGAAAATAATTTGGAGTATTGTAAAACATTTGATAAAAAGAGAATGACTCACATTGCAGATTTAACACGGGCAGAATATGATTTAGCCTTGTTTAACCTAATTAAATAATATTGCACACAAAACCGGGTTAGTGATCAATACAGCAGTCACGATAACTCACGAAATCAAATTCTCACAATGAACGACAAAGTGCAATACTTAAACATTCATCAATTTAACGACGAACGACAAAGTATAACCCAATGTGGGCGGCACTTAAACATTCTTTGGATATATTGATCTCGGAAAATGAATCGTAATAGCGATCGAGTAATTACCCTGTTTTGCGGCAGCGATTCGAGTGCAGTGTGTGTTTAATTGTAGTATTTCTGTGCTAATTCGACGTATACAGAAAGTTGGGACGTCGTTTCAACTTCTAAAAGCTACTACCAAGGTCTGCTATTTATAGTGAATTTTGGGACACTCTTACGGACCGTATGGCATTTCCCCTTACGATCCGTAAGGGGTGCAGTCTATTTATGTAGACTTGCTGGCTACGGGACTAGCTTAGCTGATTCACTCAAAAATCGAATTTCATCTGTACAACGAAATTTTAAAGATAATTATCACCAGGGTTTAACCCCCCTTGAGTTTTAGGGGCCCTGATCCTAATTCCGATTGTTCCGAAAATTTTAGGGTTAGTGCAGAATTACTTGGGTGTCTCAATTAGGGTTTCCTTATTGACTAATTATCATTCTAATTATAAATTTTAATGAGAGTTGTTACACATAGTCGATCAAGGTTTTTCACATAGTTTAACATGATGAATAAAGGTTCGTAAATTTAGTTTGATTTTGAGAGATTATAATTAGAGTGTTAGGTTGCGGACATACATGCGATTTGTGTAAAAAGCCTCAAAATAAGCGAAGAATCAAGTTTAAAACCACACATAAAATCGAGATAACATAAAAGATAGGCTCATAAAACATAGGATTGTTCCGGGTAGAGGAACGGTGACTTAACCAAAGCGATTCGAACCCCTTTCGAATTGAGGCAATGTGTCCTGACTTACTTAGACAAATATGTCATCGATGTTAGGCCTACGATATTCGTCCTTTTGGTCATTTCACGTTCCTAATTGATTGGGAATCTCGAGACTTTGGCGAGACATAAAATCAAAGATTGGGATTAGTTACCAAGGTATGAGTTTCACCTCTATCTTGACAACATTGTACCCTAATAGTGTCGGTACTTATCAACAGATAATACCTACTAGAATATAATAAGGAAATTCCCCATCAAGGTCCGAATATCACTCCTGACTTGAGGGCAATTCTTGTGCAAAATACAAACACTGATTAGCAGTGTTTTCAAAGTATCAAGTGTATATTGTGTCAACCTTAGGAAAGGCATGTAAGTTTAATAGGAAAATGTGCTGCTAGGAAGCAGATATGGTAGAATGCATAAGTCTTAAACAACTGATAAGAATCAAGATTCCTAGAACTATAGACTAGGGCAAGTGTTCCTACTCATCCTAATTCCTTATAGTTATGGCTCTGATACCAATCTGTCACACCCTAACCGATGGCGAAAACATCAGGGGGCGGCACTAAGCATTCAGATTGCTCATGAGTTTCCATAACACTAAAAGTTTCGATACAGATTAAATCAAGTTTCAACATAGAATTTGTCTCAAACATCAACCACAAACTGAAGTTTCAAATACACCACATAATGCATAGTTTAAGATTCTAGAATTCGACTAGATGCGTTTCTAAGCATCATTTCCTAGCTTGATTTCTTGGTTTAGCATCCTATCAGCCTACAACATGTCTTAAAATACAATCAGTACAAAAAATGTACTGGCGAGTATACAAGTTTGAGTAAATAGTATAGTAGATTAAAAAGACTCATATCCATCATGTAAATGATAAAAATAGTTTCAGCCATGCTAGTGTTCGCAGTTCAAGTGATAGCCCAAGTGTCCCGATGCTTTAACCACTTTCCCAAGAATCAAGGAAAGCAAATAGAATCCTCCTAACAATACCCCCAAGAATAACGGGTAGGTGCATCTTCCTACAGCGCTACTATGGTTAAGGCGGAACTACACACAAGGATTAAATGTTCACATAGTATAAAGAATCAAGAATCACAAGTATCAAGTTTCACATTCAGGATAGAGCTTAGATTCAAAAGTTTCAAGTTTCAAGTTTCATAGAATACATGTTGCATCTCAAAAGTTTAAAATGAAAAGGGATCGAGTATACTCACAGTGATAGCCTAATAGTAAACTGTTACTGGATCAAAGGGAGCTCTTTAGGATTAGCCTGATTTAGAGTGCAATAGATAAGTATCGGACAGAATAACGAGAATTGCAAGTGTCAGATCAGTTATCTGATCGGATGGCCATCCGAACGGATAGTCATCCGGTCGAATGACATATGTGGTTGGGATGGATCACCATCCGATCGGATGGTCATCCGCACGGATGGCCATTCGATCGAATGGTCATTCGATCCAATGATTGAGTTTCCAAATTGATTAAGTGTTCAGACCAAGTGTTCAAACCAGGGCTTTCGATCGAATGGTCATCCGATCGGGTGGCCGTTCGGTCGAATGGCCCTTCGTTTGCAAGTTTCAAAGTTTAGAGTTTCTGTTTCGAAAATAGTTCAAGTGTTTGAAGGTTGTAAGTCACATTGCCACTTTGATCGGATGGTTGTTCGATCGGACGGCAGTCCGATCGGATTGCCATTCGATTGAGGTGACCTCGTTCCTTTTGCAAACTTGTAAAATTTCTAAGTCTCTAGTTTAAAGGTGACGTCATGGTACGTATTGAGACAACTGTAAACACGTCAAAGTTCAGCCTGCCTGATCCGATGGTGAAGAAACACGGAACTAATTTTAGGGTTAATTAGTTTGGTTTATGTTTCGATCATAAGGGTTACTCTTCTTAAACTTTCCTGAGCTCCGATTTGATACGTTCCTGTAAAACAGAACACTGTTAGCTCGTTAAGAAGGGAATATGGGGGTTTCCCTCTTAACCAAACTCCGGCGTGAGAATGAGTATCTACTTTGAGGAAATAAGTGTGTGTTAAGGGTGAGAGTGAAGAGAATAGAATGTTTAACCTGTGCATGAAGGTCCCTATTTATAGCCAGAGAGGTGTAAGAAGAGATGGGCTGATGGGCCTTGGGCCGGAAGGCGACAAACAGGGAATATCCTCCTTGTCTCACTGGTATCGATCGTTAGTGCCTTCTAGAAGATCTCTGGTGCTGCGCACCATGATTGGAGCCACGTGTCCCAGTTGTCGGCCTTGTTGTCCCTCTACCATCAGCAGGTAAGTGGAGATCATGGGGCAGGTGTCGCTGCCCCCTGATTAGTGCCACGTAGGCGTCCTTGTGTACTTATTGTCTCCTGCACGTCAGACGATCGTGGATCACGATAGAGCACATCTTGGTGGACGCTGATTGGCTCGCCCTTCTTCCACTTGTACCTTGTGTACTTTCTGAAGTGGCCTTGTGGTCTAACTCCTGCGCGACCCTTGTTGAGTCTGTAACTAGCCCGCGCAGGGATGTAGGAACTGAAGGCTCTTATTCAGAACATAAGTGTGAAAAATTATGTTATCTCTTGTTTCGACCTTGCGCGAGGCCAGGCTCTGCTTGTGCAGTCCGCGCGGGTCTAAAGATTGATCAGCTTGTTAAGTAAGGAGCATGGTCCAGCGCGCGACCTGAAAATGGTCTGCGCGGCTTTTTGGGACCATACCCCTTCAAGCCCCCCAGTCCAGTGCTGCACCATGCGCGAAGTAAGTGGTTGGAGCTCTGGACTTATAAAGTGCTAGCCGTGAAGAATGCTTGCTTGATCTTGGTAGGCGGCGCGCATGTAAGTGTGTGTCAGGTACTACGGCGCGGCTACTAGATTAGCCTGATGGTAGTTCTTGCTTTTTATTGTAAGCGCGTAGGATCATCGAGGAATCATGATATTTGCCCGGGCTTGGTAACTTCTGCATTAAGTTTGTAGCAATTTTGAGCAGGAAAAACCTCGAATTTTGAATTCTGACAGGTTGGTGCGAAATGTCGTTGACGGTGATGTTTAAGTTGACTGCTGACACGGCCATCATCATGCTATCACTGATGGTTCGGCTTTCCGTCAGGCGAGTGAGGCCCACGCGCGCGTGGTAACCGTCACTCCGAGAATCCCGCCTTATGTGGCGACTCGTGATTGGTTACGCGTGCGGTGAATCCGACACGTTTACCTATCGCATTAAATGTCATGAGTATAAATAGTCGACGAGAGGAGAGAGGATTTCACAAATCTTCTTCTGTTTTCCCTTTTTCTCTCTCAAGTATTCAAATCTTCTTCGAATCTTCAACCATTTCACAAGCAGATCTTCAAGTTTCTGAAGGTAGTGTTCAAACTTTCCCAGAAGTTTAGACGATTTTCATCTCGTTTTCATTCACTTTTATAGACGGCTGAAGAAGAAACTCAACTTGAAGAGGGACCCCTCCCTGTTCTCAGATGGGATCAAGGGTTATTTGAGCAAATAACCAGAGGTTTCCGGTTTCCACCGGAATGGGATGCACGATATCCCAGTCAAGGCCAAACAGCCGCCGACGCACCGCCGGGGTATATTACCCTCTTTGAAGATTTCTTTCTACAAGGCAATTTCCGGTTGCCAGTGACGGAGTTTATGGCCCATATACTTCATCACTATAGGTTTCATATATCCCAGATGAGTCCACTCGGCATGGTGAGGGTGCGACATTTCGAGTTCTTGTGTCGGTCTCATGGCATAGAGCCCACAGTGGAGAAGTTCAGGGTCTTCTACCAGTTGATTAGGAACATGGAGTTCTATTCCTTTGGCAACTAGGGATCTGCCAAGAAGATTCTTCTAAACCCTCCAAAGAGTTTCCATGACTGTAAGCAGAAGTTTTTCTTCATCAGAGAAGAAGTTATTCTAATCGCGATGATCTTCCACGAGCCATACGCGATTGAGAAAGAAGAACTTGCTATCCCCAAAGGAGCTGATGTCACACCCTATCTTTTGCGGAAGCGTATGATGTGTGACTGGTTTAATATCATTGCATTCAATCGTAATAAACAACTACATGATCAAAACGATGTTCATCCATTTATAAAATTAATGTATTACAAACATTGTTTATTCAAGTTTTTAAAACACAACCCTCGACTAGGTTACAAAACAACATAAATGGATAACATCTAAGCTTCTAGTTATGACACCTGCGTCCAAGATCCATCATGTTACCTGAAATACATGTAATTTTGGAAAACATCAACAAAAAGTTGAGCAAGTTCATGCGTCTAGTTTGTGTACTGTAATTTTTGTAAATCTTTGAGAGACTCTTTTGTAAACAGGTATGAAAAACGTGTATGAACATGAATGTTTTACAAGAACTTTATGGCATGTGAGGACATGGGGAGTACTTGTTATGACTCCTTGTCGGAATACTCGTTCTGATTCCTTGTCGGAATACTCGTTCTGATTCCTTGTCGGAATACTCGTTCTGATTCCTTGTCGGAATACTCGTTCTGATTCCTTGTCGGAGTACTCGTTCTGACTCCTTGACTGTGTCGATTACCCTCGACTGTGTCGATTTCCCTCGACTGTGTCGATTAACCTCGACTGTGTCGATTAACCTCGACTGGGACTCCGAAGCACTACTAGGTACTAGTTTTGACCATGAGTGGGGTTCGGTCGTACCCGTTAGATCTAACCCTCGTCCCTAATTAATGAATGTTTTTAATGGCTTGGTACTAGTTTTCACCAAGACTTTATGGCATTTTTAGTATTTAGTCTATGCTCACATGATCTAGTATTTCATAGGCATTTCATACCGTTTAAGTATTTGTACATGTATTTCACCCCCGAGAGTTATAAAACCAAAAACAGTTAAAGAAAAGGGGGAGCATGAACTCACTGTTTTGCGTCTTCAGTACTCGTAACTCAAATCTCGTCAGCAAATACGACTACCTACAATGTGCTAGGGTCTATTAGACGAGCGGGTCGTGCCTTGTCTTAGTATTCATGTTTTGAGTTAGGTTTTCTTTATGTCTTTACATCATCCAGAGTTATAATACTTTTCAAGTATTTGTTTTCACGTTTCTTTCCCAAAGATGGGAGTATTTCATACATGTATAGTATTCTTGTATTTGTAGTTTCCAAAATAATATATTTTCACTTAGAAAATATGCATAGACTTGTTTTGTCCAAAAATAACGTATCGTCAAGAAAATATATATTTTTCTTCAAAAATCATATATCTTCTGAAATATTCTAAGAAAATATATTTTTACTTCCAAAAGTAATATACTTCCTTTTTGTCGAAAATATGATATACTTTGTAATAATAACGAAAATCATATTTTCACCTCTTTTGTATCCAAAATAATATTTACCAAAAATATATTTGTGATGGTATTTTCCGGAATATACGTAAGTTACGTTCTAAAGTTCGCGTTGTAATAACAATACTCGTGTAACTTCAATATTTATTTTGTGAGAACGTTGGTATTATTTTGGAGTCGAAATTTTATGACATTTTCAAGTTATATTATTTTTACCCTAAAAATAATATATCTAATTCACATAATAAGCAAGCAATCACACAAGCGTTTTATTATAAAATATATATTCTAAATATATATTTAACAATTTTATTTACAAAAATCTACCTCCGGTGCTTGGTTATTTTTGAAATGAAATCATAGCGAAATTTATTTTTAAAACCAAGTTAAAATATTTCCGTAAACGCTTGTTAGAAAAATATTTCTAAGTGTTATATTTCTAGAAAAATTTCGCTAGAGTTTCCTCTGTAAACGGAGGTGTCCATGCTTTTCAGCATATCGTTTTCTTTTTGTAAAAATCACCAATCAATTTACCAATCAACAATATACAATTTTATCCATCAACTTGACAAAAATATGAACAAACCATAAACTCATGAACTTGAAGGTTTTGTAAAAACATGTAGTAAGTTACCATCATTTATAGTAGGTCTTGTGAACTTTAAAAACATATTTTAGTTTCTTGTAAACTTCACTTTTAAAGGACTTGAAGTTTCACAACTTCTAGTCAAGTTTTACAAAAATACTTCATTGTTAAATTTCTTGTTACACAAGTGTTTACACACTTGTTTTGTTAAAAACATATTTTAGTTTCTTGTAAACTTCACTTTTAGATCCACAAGCTTACAACTCCATTTTACAAGAAAAATTATGTTTATTCAAGCTTCAAGTTCATGGTGGGTGGTTTCATCATCTTTCACTTTTCTAACACTAACATACTACTAGTTCATGTTCTTGAACATGATCTAGTATGGTTAGATGATGATCCATCCCACTTTTAGTAACAAAAAACATCAAATAGACACAACTACACAAGATTTACAAGATTTACACAACTAGCTTCTCTTTATCCATCTTATTCATCTTATGTTCAAGACTTTAATGGAAGTTATTTAGTGTTTTTAATTTTTAACCATTAAATCACCTATTAACCATCATAAACAAGATCAAGATGATGATTAGAAACACTTACTACTAGCTCAAGGCTAGGGAAGAACAAGAGAAGAAATGAAGTGGTTAAAAGCACCAGAGATAGGTCCTTCAAGTCCCGTTGCTTCCACACCTCCTAACTTTGCTTCTTACACCTTATTATCACCTTAGAATGCTTGATATTGGACTAGAAATGGAGGTGTATGTATGTATGGTGGTGGCCGTAGATATGGTAGTAGAAGAAGAGGGTGTTTGTAAGTTTTTAGTGTTGGTGAAAATGAATGATGATAATGCTTTAGTCTTGTGGTTCTTATAAAAATCCTCCACCAATTATTTACTGTAGGATCATTTTCGGCCCTGATTGAGTCGATCAGAAGAATTCCTATCCAAAACAAGAGGCGGAAACTAATGTCTTGGTGCGATTTCAGCTGGATTCACTTTAAACTGTTGTTGTATTGATCTTGATAACGATTACAAGCTCTGACAACACTTCGGCAGCACTTCGTGGCTTACCGGAAGAGAACATCTATAACTAACTTTTAGATTTCGCTCTTACAACCCTATATATAGGTAACATGATTTCGCTCTTATGGACATGACCATATGAGCGAAATCACCTGATTGACACATGAGCGAAATCAGTTTCTGACACATAAGCGAAATCATGTCTAACACATATTTCTTGATTTTCATGCCCTGTTCTAACCTATACACTACAAGACTCGATACAAGACGTAGTCGACAGACGGATGCACCAACAAACTCCCCCTCGGATGTTGACGGAGTCTTCAGTGTCTAGTCTTCGATTGTCAACCTACAGTCTTTATCAGTCTTCGATCTTCCTCTGAAGTATTTGTCATTGCAAGAATCCTCATTCTCTATCTTCATCATCAACAAACTCCTCTCTCTCAGATGTTGAATCTTTAAACTTTATCAGCATCAGCAAATCCAGAATCAGCACTGGCTTTCCCTGCTTCATTACGGTGTCTTCAGACTCCCCCTCTTATTCTGCTGGGATCGTAGTCTGGAATTCTCTCATTCATTCTAAGATCGTGATCAGGCTCTCATCTGGTTCAGGATCGTCACCTGGCACACATTTACCTGCACAATCTCTACCCACACATAAGTTTCTTTTAAAAATTAAACTTTCAAACTTTTAGAAACTTTTGCAAGAAACTATAGTAATGATTTTACATTCAGGATCTTTTCTTGGCTCTTAACATGCAAACTTAACAACTTCACATACTCTATCCCAAACCTTGTTCTTCATGTTTAGCACTTGAAATTTCGAAAATCAGCTTTTCAACACCAGTTTGTCGAAAATCTTTTTGAATTTTTCAAAATTTATGCTAAAACACACTAAAATCTTTTTGGATTTTCTGAAAGAAATAAAATACAGAAACGAAATATTTACAGACAATATTTTTTGTAAGTTCGTGCAAGAGGATCATATCAGTTTCTGAGACATATCACCAACACTGTTAAGCTTGATTTCATTTTAAGTTCTAAACAATTCACCTAGATTGTCAGTATGTTTGTCCACTTAAATTTTCACACAAAGTTTCAACTGTTTCGAGATACGCAATTAGTGTCTTAATTACTTAAACTTATTCGTGTGTCCCACCACTTGAATATACTCCCGTATCCAGATCCCAATATTCAGTCTTACAGGTGAGTATACCACAGATGATATCTGTAAAGGGGTAAGATACGAGGGCCGTGAGAGCTCAGGTCGATACTTCCGTATACGCAGAGAGATGACGTCTTCGACTTTCGGTGTGTCCCCTTTAGAGGATCTTTTTATTACAACAGCAGCGACTATCAATTTTATTGTTTCATCAGCTTGCTGAGGGCGAGCTTATATTTCAAAGCTTTTGCAGAAAGCATTATCCGGGGACTAGGTCAGTACTTCCATACAGCAGAAGTCCCGAGATAATACCCTGATATCACTGAGCATAAAGACCTAGTATATCAGAATATGGGGACCTGTCAAACAAGATTTCAGGGGTTACCTATATATCCAAGAAGTTGTTAACCCACAGAATAAGCAAGTTTGAATTTAGGTTTATATCTCGTTACAGTCTACTAAATGTGTAAAAACCTACCGACATATCCACAGTAAGATTGTTTATCACATTTTGACTTTACATTTCTTTAGCATGTTGTGATAGACCACTGATGTACTATCATTTCCTCTTTTATGCAACAAAAACTCATTTTTCAGTTTTATCATGTTTTTGGATTTTCTAAAATTTCTTACTCCCATAAAATTCAAAAACATTTAAAGAAATTTAAAACAAACTATACAGAACATGGCAACTGATATCGAATTGCCTCAGATCTCCATCCGCTTGGCATAAACAATCAGAACTCCCCCTCACAACAAACTATTTTCCCATAATGATTTCAAAACACTTAAGTTTATTTTAATCAGAATGGTTTTTCCGGAAAATAAGTTTTGTTGATTTTACCACTTGTAAAGTTTGGAGATCAAATCATCACTTTGTTTTACCAATCTTTTTAATGATAGTTAATTCAAGTTCAATCTAATGACCTTGATTAACCACTTGTAGGATTAACCTGATTCAAATTCTGAACCACTTGTATCAATCACAAACATACAACTCAAACCTGCTTTTCAACCAATTACCATCTGTTGGTTGAATTCTCAAGGTGCCGATTCCTACTCCTCGCTTACAAACCTGGGAGTTCCGGCAAGTCCTGCTTTTCAAAAACAAATTTTATAAGCATTTTAAAGAATGATGCCGATCATGCTCCGCGATTACCAACTTGGGAGCTCCGGCAAGTCAGGTTTTTACTCTTTGAAAAATATATCCACCCAAGCCTGACCGTTCTTGGGTGTAACAACATCTTCTACTACATCTTTTCTTTCAACAGACTTGTGAACACGTCTTTTAGAAGCATAAAAGTCTTTGACACTTTTGGCCTTACCATTGACCATTTGTTCAAAGATGCGTTTCACATTTCCGTTGAAAGTCTTTTCAACATCAAATTTCTTCTTGTCAGAATAAAATTGATTTGAAATTTCTACTTTTCCAACTTTCTTCATAAAATTTTCAGCACGCAAAGGTGGAAAATTTTCATCATTCATAGTTGGAACAGATCTTTCACTCTTTTTCTCAACACGTGGCTCCTCTGATTTTGTGGAATCAGATTCATCACCAGAATTGTTACCTGAACCTTTCACAACCCATTTTTGATTTGTTACATTTTCTTTTCTTTTCAAAGCACTCTTTGAACATTCTCCCTTCTCAAAGGTTGAAATTTCAAAGCCAGTAAACTTTCGGGTTGAAAGTTCAGTTTTCTCGACAACTTTTTCTTTTAGTTTACCAGAGACTTCCTGTTTTGGTTTGAATGTCTTCGGACAGTCCCTAGCAACATGACCAACAGTTTTACACTGAAAACAGGTTCTCTTTTCAATCTTTTTCTGAACAACATTCTTCTTCAGTTCTTCTTGCTTCTTGGCAAGGAATTCTTGATTCGTCTGCTTTCTGAACATTTGTTCTTTCTCATCCTCTGATGTTTCTCCTGAAACAAACACAGTTTTTGGTTTACAATTTTTTTCATTTTTATGGTTTTTCGGTTGATTAAAACCTATCCTTTCTTTTTGAAATTACGATTATGGTTTGGTTTCTTTGGGAAACTATAACCAGAATTGTAACCATTTTCTTGTTAAATCTTTGTTGTTCTCTTGAAGTGTATTGTTTAGGTTTTCCGATAAGATTTAAATCTTTATTTCAGAAAAATTAATTTCTGTGATTTTTGAAAACTTTTGAATCATTTCAAATCTGACACTTCTTATTGGAAAAGCTTCATCAGAATATAATTTGTTAGAATCTTTCAAAGTAATGCCACTTTGAATGATTCATCATTCAAATTAGATTTTGATAGCAAAAACTGTTTATCATAATCCCGTTTGTCCTTTTTGATTGTTGACTTTGACGCATCGGACTCAGACTTTGACTTGGATTTGGACTCCGGTTTTGACTCCTCACAGTCATCTTTATCTAACACCTGATCGACCACACTTTTTATCAACTTTGACTCATGATCAGTGTTGGATGACGTGTATATGACATCAATATTTTCTGGCAGTTATCCGACGGGCCCAGACTCCCATTGTAAGTTTATTTGCCTTTTCGACTTCTTTCGGATTTGGATTTCGAGGTGAATATCCATTTTCGATCGGGGCGGACATCTATTGTAGACCACACTTGGTTTCTTACCAGAAATCTTCAACTTTAATCTTCGTCTTTTGTCACAGATTTCTTCTCCTCTGAAGTCTTTACTTCTTCAAAAGATTCAAATTCTCCATAACTGGAATAAATCCTGTCAACAACAAAGTAGAACATGAGTAACTTTCTAATAACTTGTTGACTCTTTCAGTCTCGATTCTTTGTGTTCCAGCTTTATTTCCATCTCAGCACACTTCTTTATGTGAAAATTAACATCATCAAGCTGTCTCAGGTACGCTCTCTTCAGCGTATTCATTGCCACAACTTGTTCACCGTTTGAATCAGTATACTTGTTGATCTTCTCTATTCATTGTATCATAGGATATTTCAATCTGTTTATGTTATGCAGCAACTCATTTGTTCTGCTTGATTAAAGAATCACAGTTAATGCACTTTCAGGAACTTTGACAGGTTCTATATCAATTTGACTTCAAATTCAGGAACATCCTTGACTGTTCTGTTTGATCGTAAAAATTCAGCTCTTCTCTTTTTCTCAGCTTCAGCTTTAATCTCTCTTCCTTTTCTTCTTCTCTTCAAGCTTTCTCCGTCTTGCTTCAGCAGCTTCTATTACTTTTCTGCACTTTTCAGCACATTTTAAATCATAGGCAGTTGCAATAAAAGCGTTAACATTTGAAGTGTTTTGGACATCTCTTTGGCCATGAGTTCTTGATCTGGGCAAAAAATTGTCCCAACAGAAACCTTCAGCCAACTTTTCATCATCTTGTTCTGCCAACACACTTTGCTGTTTGTTGAGATATTTATCCCAGCTAAAATTATCATATTTGCCCTGATTAAACTAGACATGCTCTTTTTGATCCTTCAATCACATCTCTCCCATGTGCAGTTGTGCCTGATGCGGTGCTGGTGGTGTGACTTGATATAAATCGCCTTTTTGTGATAATCGTTGTTTCCAAACGGATTCTGGGCTCCACTAGCTTCACGATTTTTGCACTCCCTCTTGAAATGTCCCTTTTCCCTGCAACGAAAACATGTAACTTTAGATTTATCAAAGCCTAAAGTTGAAACATTTGCATCACGGAAATCATCTCTTCCCGTAATTTGTTTAAACTTCTCATCTCGTCTCAACACACTAGCCATGCACCATTTAATAATCCATCAATTCCATTTCCTCAGATCGATTTGATCGTAATTTCTTTTGTTAGCATTGGATTACTTGATCTTTCCGGCCACAAAAACTACTATAGGATTCCAAACACTATTCCCAACAAAGACATTTGATTTTTAGCTACTTCTTCAGAATAATCTTGATCACTTTCAAGATTAATACAATATTTGCATTGAAGTTTTCTTCCGTTCTTGTTGCAGAAATATTTGGATCGAATGATGAAATCTTGTGCTGCTTGATCCCTTGAGGTTTCTTTTCAGAAGAGTCTTTTACACTGAAAGCAGTTTCGATTTTTGGAGAATGATTTGTTGTTCTGGGTAACACCACTCTTGTAATACAAGCTGATGTCCTGTTCTCCATCATAGTTCTTCATCCTGGCAATCTTTCTCTGCTCCATCTCTTGAGCTTCCAGGTGTTTGATGAAGTCTCCCAGTGTCATTTTTTTAAAATCCTTTTTGTTTGATTTCAGCATCATCAGAAAAGTTCCCCATGTTTACATGTGGTAGTGCATCTGCAAGTTTTTCAATCAATTCATCAGTATCCTTTTAATTCCAAGTTTTGTCATATTTCTCACCAAGTTACAATATCTATCAATTATTTGCTTGGTGTTTTCAGATTTCAGACCACGGAATAAATCAAATTCTTTTCTTCATGAGAGACATTTTGTTTTTGAGCATATCATCACTTCCAACAAATTTTTGCTTCTAATTCTGTCCAAATTGAATAAGCAGTTCCATCATGTTGAAGCAGTATCAGAATGTCTTCTTTTATCGCTTGCTGAAGCAGACTCACCATCAGTTTCTCATCCCTATATTTTCTTTTTATCCTCAGTACTTCATTTCTTCTAATTGTTTGCTGCACACCATTTGTTGTGGATCTAACATATGGTTCTTCATTGTGTTCCCACGCATCAAATGGTAAGCTTCAACCCAATTTCCAAATCGTTTGGACCATGCATTGTAATCATCAATATCCATGAGTTTAGGCGGTTTCTGAGATGTCCCAGTTTCACTTTCAAGTAAAGCATTCTGTGTGATGTAATCGGGCTAGCAAAGGCGTTATAGAATTCGTTGTCCATTGTTCAATTGTCAAAAGTTCACAAAATCCAAGTTTAGGCAAAATCAAGTTCTTGGAGCGAAATCCCAAATGTCACAAAAACGAAAATCCCAATTGTCTCAATAGGCGAAATCTCAAGTGTCACAAAAGCGAAATCAGACTTGTTCCTTAGAGCGAAAATTAACACTTGATGGTCAAAGAGCGAAATCAGATTGTGCCTTATGAGCGAAATCAACTCCTGAGTTGTCCACAAAAGCGAAATCAGATATAATGATCCACAAGAGCGAAATTAGCTTGATCCTGTAGCGAAATCAGATTTACTGGTCCAAAAAAGCGAAATCACCTATGATCTATGAGCGAAATCAAGCCATGACATCATCATTCTCACGAGTCACTATAAGCCGAAACCCTAAAATACTGAGTTTTAAGTCGATTTTAATTGTGAAACTTTCAAGGATTTATTAATACTTGATTACGAGTGTTATGTGTGAAATTGAGCAGGTTTTACCGTGAAAAATTTTCAAAAATGACAAAGATGGTTGTAGAAAATCAGAATATGCAGCTGAAATGGCAAGAACTCTTCCTCCTGAGCTCTGATACCACTTGTAGGATCGTTTTTCGGCCCTGATTGAGTCGATCAGAAGAATTCCTATCCAAAACAAGAGGCGGAAACTAATGTCTTGGTGCGATTTCAGCTGGATTCACTTTAAAACTGTTGTTGTATTGAATCTTGATAACGATTACAAGCTCTGACAACACTTCGGCAGCACTTCGTAGGCTTACCGGAAGAGAACATCTATAACTAACTTTTAGATTTCGCTCTTACAACCCTATATATAGGTAACATGATTTCGCTCTTATGGACATGACCATATGAGCGAAATCACCTTGATTGACACATGAGCGAAATCAGTTTCTGACAACATAAGCCGAAATCATGTCTAACACATATTTCTTGATTTTTCGTGCCCCTGTTCTAACCTATACACTACAAGACTCGATACAAGACGTAGTCGACAGACGGATGCACCAACATTTACACCATGGATATTGTGTCTAGAATATGGCATCTTATATGGGTATATTCTCCAACATATTTAGTAAAATATTGTAATAAAATCTAGTGGGTGGGTTCCTTGTCTAGGGACCGGTTATGGGGGGGTGTCTTGGTTGGATTTTAATTGGTAGTTAAGTAATCTAGTTAGAGAATAAGTTATTAGTTAGTGTTTTTAAGTGTTGTGGTGTTTTAAGGTATGTTATGGATGTTTGGTGACCATAACTAGCTTCATAACATTAAAAGAATGCTTCAAATGAAAAAATTTGGTGTTTCGGGTAGTGTCTGGTTGTTCGGTTGGATACGATTCGTTAAAGTGCTAATTGCTCAGTTTTAGTGTGCTTTATGTAGTCTTTTATGACAGTTTCGATTTCCCGACACTAGGAAAGTATTCTGGACCATTATATACAATTCTGCATTTTATTTTGTTGTTAAAAAGCTGAAAATAGCTTGAATCTTGGTTATTTTCTGCAGAATTTATGCACTTTTAGTGTGTTTTAGGCACTTTCCGGCACTTTGTCTATCACTTAAGCATGCAGTTTTGTGGTCCTCACTTCCCTACACAACTATACTAGTGTAATACATAATCTCTAGCTCATACAGGGCCTTAAAATATTGTCTGTCTATGTATTGAACGTTGTCAGCATTTTTTTTGTTTGTCTGGTATTGTGCCAATTTTGTTCAGTGTATCAACTGAATATTTCGTGTTGCATGTAGCAACGAATAAAGTCTTGTATTTTCTTTATTGCTTTATATTTCAGAAAATACAAATAGATTTTTGATTCTGCTTTATTTTCGACAACAGATATCTAAGATGCTGAGTTTCAAAATCTAAGTAAGCTGATTGTGTTTCTGAAAATAAAAATAGTTCATTAATTTGAAACTTGAATATTAAAAATTAAAAATTCAAAACAGTTTGTGATATCTCCAAGTTTCATTAAGTTGGACTTGGAGATTAACTGTGGGGGATTGGATGCTTATATTTTTATAAGAGCTAGTTTCCGATACGATTTGATGAAACTGCCAAATTCATGAGAAGTGATTTAGAAAGTTTGAATTGTCAGATTACGATTTCTGGAAAATGGATCTTTAAAATGTTATTACTTATAAATGTATGAGTGATTGCAGATAGTCCAAACTACGATCCCGAGAGCAGAGTCTAAGGGGGAGTCTGAAGACAAGCTTGAAGCTAGGGGAGCTTGTAGATGGAAAGCTAGGTGTCGATCCCTAAAAGCACGGAAGCTTGACGAAAGGGGGAGCTTTATGATGAAGCTGTTGATGATAGAGCCAGTGATGAGATCCTGGTGTAAAAGTCAAAGAGAGAAGCTGATCAAAGATAAAGATTGAAGGATGGTTATATTGTTACAAACTGAGTGTAGAATGCAGAATGATCAAGGCTGAAGAAGTGTTATGCTGAAGACTAGACAATGAAGACTTCGTCAATATCCGAGGGGGAGTCTGTTAGTGCATTACGTCTATTGACTTCGTCTTGTATCATGTAATGAGATAGAATAGGATAATCAGTGCACGAGGTTTGAGAACCGAAGTTTAGAAGTTAAGGTGCTGATTCCGCTCGTAATGGACCAAGGTCATTTGGAGCGAAATCAGAAACTTCTGATTTCGCCCGAAATGACAATTGTTCATTTGGAGCGAAATCAGCTCTAGTATATATAGTGCACATGTTTGTTTCATTTGACACGGAATCAGAAACTGTAACGAAGTGCTGCCAAATTGTTCTCAGGTTGTAAGCAGTATCAGATCAATATAAGAGACATTATAATTACTTTGAGCATCCGTTTCATTAATTCCGCCTTTGATTCGGATTAACTACTCTTCTGAACGACTCATTCGGGTCCAACAACGGTCCTACACCATGAAATGCCATTGTATGTATATAACAGTAATCAAAAATTCATTTGTCTTGTAAACTAGATCATGCACAATTATTTAAGCACATATTACTGTTCAATTAGTGTACGGAATATACGGAAAAGTGACGGTTGTCACAGTCTCCCCCCGTTAAAAGAATTTCGTCCCGAAATTCAAGCGATGCCATTGGTCACAGGGGAGTTGTGAATTGAATGTGGTCACTTAGATTCATGATTTGTCTTCATGTTCCCATGTATCTCTGGGTCATGTTATGAATTCTATCATACTCAAGTAAATCAATCATGTCTTTTCTGTATCTTGTGGACTCTTGGTCCGTAACCTTAACAGGTTTCTATAGTATTGTGGACTCTTGGTCCGAAACCTTAACAGGTTTCTATAGTATTGTGGACTCTTGGTCCGAAACATTAACAGGTTTCTATAGTATTGTGGACTCTTGGTCCGAAACCTTAACAGGTTTTTATAGTATTGTGGACTCTTGGTCCGAAACCTTAACAGGTTTTATAGTATTGTGGACTCTTGGTCCGAAACCTTAACAGGTTTTATAGTAATTCTTGTCGTTGTCATTGACGTGAATCTTATTTGAGGGAACGACGATTGTTCCTTGAGTCAGACTCCTCTAAAGACTAGACACATGAATGTGTCGCGATCACTACTGATCTTTTTCTTGGAAGTTTCATCTTGTGAACAATGATTCCGATCCCTACACCGGGGATTCAACCTTTTCGTTTTCCAAAATCAGACCATGCCTTCTCTAGGCGAGGCTCTCATTAAAGCCATACTTCTCGTTTCAAATTCCTACGATTTCCGCCGCTAATCGGCGCAATCTTTCTGTATTCTGCGGGCTGCCTTGATATGCTCACATATCTAAACGGTTTGCCTCTAGTTCTTCCTGAACCAACTCGGGCCAGTAAATTGTTTATTCCTGGTCTCTGATCAACACGACGGGGATCAATTTATTATGTTCCATCTAAAGCTTCACACGGAGCGGTTTAAATGGCGGTGTGATAAACACTGTTGTAGGAAAACTCTACTAAGGGCAAGCGAGTGTTCCAACTTTTCATCCAAGTTTATCACACAATTACATATCATGTCCATACAGTTTGCATCGTTCAGTAGCTTAGTCCCTCTATGTTAATATTCGAGTTCTTACGATCAATGGGGTGCTGCAACCCTTGTGGTTGGAAAAGATCGTGTAGCATTTTCCTGCAGGTAATGATGTCAAATTTGCGGCGCGCAAATACGGTATCTAGATCATGGCTTCTTTTTGATGATCTCTTAATCAATGTGCCGCGTATGCAACGTTGTGGTCTCGTTGCATCGACGTATCATCGAGACTTAGTCGAGAAGCGTCCCTTAATTGCAACTCTAGATCCTTAGCTCTTGGTTGTAGGGCTGGCATGAATTTCGTTCTTATCCACCATGTATCCTAAAGTTCTTACTTCGCGAACTCGCAATCCGCCTTCCGTCGTCATAGCACATAGCTGTTCTTTTCTCTAAGAGTTGCAAGGTAATTTGCAGCTGTTGCCCACGACCTTCCTTGGTCGTTGGCCATATAAGAATGTAGTCAACCAATATAATCATGATCTATCCAGGTACGGCTTACACATTCGATTCATGAGGATTCTGAACCACTTGTATCAATCACAAACATACAACTCAAACCTGCTTTTCAACCAATTACCATCTGTTGGTTGAATTCTCAAGGTGCCGATTCCTACTCCTCGCTTACAAACCTGGGAGTTCCGGCAGTCCTGCTTTTCAAAAAAATTTTATAAGCATTTTAAAGAATGATGCCGATTCATGCTCCGCGATTACCAACTTGGGAGCTCCGGCAAGTCAGGTTTTTACTCTTTGAAAAATATATCCACCCAAGCCTGACCGTTCTTGGGTAACAACATCTTCTACTACATCTTTTCTTTCAACAGACTTGTGAACACGTCTTTTAGAAGCATAAAAGTCTTTGACACTTTTGGCCTTACCATTGACCATTTGTTCAAAGATGCGTTTCACATTTCCGTTGAAAGTCTTTTCAACATCAAATTTCTTCTTGTCAGAATAAAATTGATTTGAAATTTTCTACTTTTCCAACTTTCTTCATAAAATTTCAGCACGCAAAGGTGGAAAATTTTCATCATTCATAGTTGGAACAGATCTTTCACTCTTTTTCTCAACACGTGGCTCCTCTGATTTTTGTGGAATCAGATTCATCACCAGATATTGTTACCTGAACCTTTCACAACCCATTTTTTGATTTGTTACATTTTCTTTCTTTTCAAAGCACTCTTTGAACATTCTTCCCTTCTCAAGGTTGAAATTTCAAAGCCAGTAAACTTTCGGGTTGAAAGTTCAGTTTTCTCGACAACTTTTTCTTTTAGTTTACCAGAGACTTCCTGTTTTGGTTTGAATGTCTTGGACAGTCCCTAGCAACATGACCAACAGTTTTACACTGAAAACAGGTTCTCTTTTCAATCTTTTTCTGAACAACATTCTTCTTCAGTTTCTTCTTGCTTCTTGGCAGGAATTCTTTGATTCGTCTGCTTTCTGAACATTTGTTCTTTCTCATCCTCTGATGTTTCTCCTGAAACAAACACAGTTTTTGGTTTAACAATTTTTTTCATTTTTATGGTTTTTCGGTTGATTAAAACCTATCCTTTCTTTTTGAAATTACGATTATGGTTTGGTTTCTTTGGGAAACTATAACCAGAATTGTAACCCATTTTCTTGTTAAATCTTTGTTGTTCTCTTGAAGTGTATTGTTTAGGTTTTCCGATAAGATTTAAATCTTTTATTTCAGAAAAATTAATTTTCTGTGATTTTTGAAAAACTTTTGAATCATTTCAAATCTGACACTTCTTATTGGAAAAGCTTCATCAGAATATAATTTGTTAGAATCTTTCAAAGTATATGCCACTTTGAATGATTCATCATTCAAATTAGATTTTGATAGCAAAAACTGTTTATCATAATCCCGTTTGTCCTTTTTTGATTGTTGACTTTGACGCATCGGACTCAGACTTTGACTTGGATTTGGACTCCGGTTTTGACTCCTCACAGTCATCTTTATCTAACACCTGATCGACCACACTTTTTATCAACTTTGACTCATGATCAGTGTTGGATGACGTGTATATGACATCAATATTTTCTGGCAAGTTATCCGACGGCCCAGACTCCCATTGTAAGTTTATTGCCTTTTCGACTCTTTCGGAATTTGGATTTCGAGGTGAATATCCATTTTCGATCGGGGCGGACATCTATTGTAGACCACACTTGGTTTCTTACCAGAAATCTTCACTTTATCTTCGTCTTTTGTCACAGATTTCTTCTCCTCTGAAGTCTTTACTTCTTCAAAAGTATTCAAATTCTCCATAACTGGATAAATCCTGTCAACAACAAAGTAGAACATGAGTAACTTTCTAATAACTTGTTGACTCTTTCAGTCTCGATTCTTTGTGTTTCCAGCTTTATTTCCATCTCAGCACACTTCTTTATGTGAAAATTAACATCATCAAGCTGTCTCAGGTACGCTCTCTTCAGCGTATTCATTGCCACAACTTGTTCACCGTTTGAATCAGTATACTTGTTGATTTCTCTATTCATTGTATCATAGGATTATTTCAATCTGTTTATGTTATGCAGCAACTCATTGTTCTGCTTGATTAAAGAATCACAGTTAATGCACTTTTCAGGAACTTTGACAGGTTCTATATCAATTTTGACTTCAAATTCAGGAACATCCTTGACTGTTCTGTTTGATCGTAAAAATTCAGCTCTTCTCTTTTTTCTCAGCTTCAGCTTTTAATCTCTCTTCCTTTTCTTCTTCTTCTTCAAGCTTTCTCCGTCTTGCTTCAGCAGCTTCTATTACTTTTCTGCACTTTTCAGCACATTTTAAATCATAGGCAGTTGCAATAAAAGCGTTAACATTTGAAGTGTTTTGGACATCTCTTTGGCCATGAGTTCTTGATCTGGGCAAAAATTGTCCCAACAGAAACCTTCAGCCAACTTTTCATCATCTTGTTCTGCCAAACACACTTTGCTGTTTGTTGGAAGATATTTATCCCAGCTAAAATTATCATATTTGCCCTGATTAACTAGACATGCTCTTTTTGATCCTTCAATCACATCTCTCCCATGTGCAGTTTGTGCCTGATGCGGTGCTGGTGGTGTGACTTGATGATAAATCGCCTTTTTGTGATAATCGTTGTTTCCAAACGGATTCTGGGCTCCACTAGCTTCACGATTTTTGCACTCCCTCTTGAAATGTCCCTTTTCCCTGCAACGAAAACATGTAACTTTAGATTTATCAAAGCCTAAAGTTGAAACATTTGCATCACGGAAATCATCTCTTCCCGTAATTTGTTTAAACTTCTCATCTCGTCTCAACACACTAGCCATGCACCATTTAATATCCATCAATTCCATTTCCTCAGCATCGATTTGATCGTAATCTTCTTTTGTTAGCATTGGATTACTGATCTTTCCGGCCACAAAACTACTATAGGATTCCAACACTATTCCCAACAAAGACATTTGATTTTTAGCTACTTCTTCAGAATAATCTTGATCACTTTCAAGATTTAATACAATATTGCATTGAAGTTTTCTTCCGTTCTTTGTTGCAGAAATATTTGGATCGAATGATGAAAATCTTGTGCTGCTTGATCCCTGAGGTTTCTTTTCAGAAGAGTCTTTTACACTGAAAGCAGTTTCGATTTTTGGAGAATGATTTGTTGTTCTGGTAACACCACTCTTGTAATACAAGCTGATGTCCTGTTCTCCATCATAGTTCTTCATCCTGGCAATCTTTCTCTGCTCCATCTCTTGAGCTTCCAGGTGTTTGATGAAGTCTCCCAGTGTCATTTTTTTAAAATCCTTTTTGTTTGATTTCAGCATCATCAGAAAAGTTCCCCATGTTACATGTGGTAGTGCATCTGCAAGTTTTTCAATCAATTCATCAGTATCCTTTTTAATTCCAAGTTTTGTCATATTTCTCACCAAGTTACAATATCTATCAATTATTTGCTTGGTGTTTTCAGATTTCAGACCACGGAATAAATCAAATTCTTTCTTCATGAGAGACATTTTGTTTTTGAGCATATCATCACTTCCAACAAATTTTGCTTCTAATTCTGTCCAAATTGAATAAGCAGTTCCATCATGTTGAAGCAGTATCAGAATGTCTTCTTTTATCGCTTGCTGAAGCAGACTCACCATCAGTTTCTCATCCCTATATTTCTTTTTATCCTCAGTACTCATTTCTCTAATTGTTTGCTGCACACCATTTGTTGTGGATCTAACATATGGTTCTTCATTGTGTTCCCACGCATCCAAATGGTAAGCTTCAACCCAATTTCCAAATCGTTTGGACCATGCATTGTAATCATCAATATCCATGAGTTTAGGCGGTTTCTGAGATGTCCCAGTTTCACTTTCAAGTAAAGCATTCTGTGTGATTGTAATCGGGCTAGCAAAGGCGTTATAGAATTCGTTGTCCATTGTTCAATTGTCAAAAGTTCACAAAATCCAAGTTTAGGCAAAATCAAGTTCTTGGAGCGAAATCCCAAATGTCACAAAAACGAAATCCCAATTGTCTCAATAGGCGAAATCTCAAGTGTCACAAAAGCGAAATCAGACTTGTTCCTTAGAGCGAAATTAACACTTGATGGTCAAAAGAGCGAAATCAGATTGTGCCTTATGAGCGAAATCAACTCCTGAGTTGTCCACAAAAGCGAAATCAGATATAATGATCCACAAGAGCGAAATTAGCTTGATCCCTGTAGCGAAATCAGATTTACTGGTCCAAAAAGCGAAATCACCTATGATCTATGAGCGAAATCAAGCATGACATCATCATTCTCACGAGTCACTATAAGCGAAACCCTAAAAATACTGAGTTTTAAGTCGATTTTAATTGTGAAACTTTCAAGGATTTATTAATACTTGATTACGAGTGTTATGTGTGAAATTGAGCAGGTTTTACCGTGAAAAATTTTCAAAAATGACAAAGATGGTGTAGAAAATCAGAATATGCAGCTGAAATGGCAAGAACTCTTCCTCCTGAGCTCTGATACCACTTGTAGGATCGTTTTCGGCCCTGATTGAGTCGATCAGAAGAATTCCTATCCAAAACAAGAGGCGGAAACTAATGTCTTGGTGCGATTTCAGCTGGATTCACTTTAAACTGTTGTTGTATTGATCTTGATAACGATTACAAGCTCTGACAACACTTCGGCAGCACTTCGTGGCTTACCGGAAGAGAACATCTATAACTAACTTTTAGATTTCGCTCTTACAACCCTATATATAGGTAACATGATTTCGCTCTTATGGACATGACCATATGAGCGAAATCACCTGATTGACACATGAGCGAAATCAGTTTCTGACACATAAGCGAAATCATGTCTAACACATATTTCTTGATTTTCGTGCCCTGTTCTAACCTATACACTACAAGACTCGATACAAGACGTAGTCGACAGACGGATGCACCAACATTTACACCATGGATATTGTGTCTAGAATATGGCATCTTATATGGGTATATTCTCCAACATATTTAGTAAAATATTGTAATAAAATCTAGTGGGTGGGTTCCTTGTCTAGGACCGGTTATGGGGGGGTGTCTTGGTTGGATTTTAATTGGTAGTTAAGTAATCTAGTTAGAGAATAAGGTTATTAGTTAGTGTTTTAAGTGTTGTGGTGTTTTAAGGTATGTTATGATGTTTGGTGACCATAACTAGCTTCATAACATTAAAAGAATGCTTCAAATGAAAATTTGGTGTTTCGGGTAGTGTCTGGTTGTTCGGTTGGATACCGATTCGTTAAAGTGCTAAATTGCTCAGTTTAGTGTGCTTTATGTAGTCTTTTATGACAGTTTCGATTCCCGACACTTAGGAAAGTATTCTGGACCATTATATCACAATTCTGCATTTTATTTTGTTGTTAAAAAGCTGAAAATAGCTGAATCTTGGTTATTTTCTGCAGAATTATGCACTTTTAGTGTGTTTTAGGCACTTTCCGGCACTTTGTCTATCACTTAAGCATGCAGTTTTGTGGTCCTCACTTCCCTACACACTATACTAGTGTAATACATAATCTCTAGCTCATACAGGGCCTTAAAATATTGTCTGTCTATGTATTGAACGTTGTCAGCATTTTTTTTGTTTGTCTGGTATTGGTGCCAATTTTGTTCAGTGTATCAACTGAACTATTTCGTGTTGCATGTAGCAACGAATAAAGTCTTGTATTTTCTTTATTGCTTTATATTTTCAGAAAATACAAATAGATTTTTGATTCTGCTTTATTTTCGACAACAGATATCTAAGATGCTGAGTTTCAAAATCTAAGTAAGCTGATTGTGTTTCTGAAAATAAAACAAGTTCATTAATTTGAAACTTGATATTAAAAATTAAAAATTCAAAAACAGTTTGTGATATCTCCAAGTTCATTAAGTTGGACTTGGATGATTAACTGTGGGGGATTTGGATGCTTATATTTTTATAAGAGCTAGTTTCCGATACGATTTGATGAAACTGCCAAATTCATGAGAAGTGATTTAGAAAGTTTGAATTGTCAGATTACGATTTCTGGAAAATGGATCTTTAAAATGTTATTACTTATAAATGTATGAGTGATTGCAGATAGTCCAAACTACGATCCCGAGAGCAGAGTCTAAGGGGGAGTCTGAAGACAAGCTTGAAGCTAGGGGAGCTTGTAGATGGAAAGCTAGGTGTCGATCCCTAAAAGCACGGAAGCTTGACGAAAGGGGGAGCTTTATGATGAAGCTGTTGATGATAGAGCCAGTGATGAGATCCTGGTGTAAAAGTCAAAGAGAGAAGCTGATCAAAGATAAAGATTGAAGGATGGTTATATTGTTACAAACTGAGTGTAGAATGCAGAATGATCAAGGCTGAAGAAGTGTTATGCTGAAGACTAGACAATGAAGACTTCGTCAATATCCGAGGGGGAGTCTGTTAGTGCATTACGTCTATTGACTTCGTCTTGTATCATGTAATGAGATAGAATAGGATAATCAGTGCACGAGGTTTGAGAACCGAAGTTTAGAAGTTAAGGTGCTGATTCCGCTCGTAATGGACCAAGGTCATTTGGAGCGAAATCAGAAACTTCTGATTTCGCCCGAAATGACAATTGTTCATTTGGAGCGAAATCAGCTCTAGTATATATAGTGCACATGTTTGTTTCATTTGACACGGAATCAGAAACTGTAACGAAGTGCTGCCAAATTGTTCTCAGGTTGTAAGCAGTATCAGATCAATATAAGAGACATTATAATTACTTTGAGCATCCGTTTCATTAATTCCGCCTTTGATTCGGATTAACTACTCTTCTGAACGACTCATTCGGGTCCAACAACGGTCCTACACCATGAAATGCCATTGTATGTATATAACAGTAATCAAAAATTCATTTGTCTTGTAAACTAGATCATGCACAATTATTTAAGCACATATTACTGTTCAATTAGTGTACGGAATATACGGAAAAGTGACGGTTGTCACAGTCTCCCCCCGTTAAAAGAATTTCGTCCCGAAATTCAAGCGATGCCATTGGTCACAGGGGAGTTGTGAATTGAATGTGGTCACTTAGATTCATGATTTGTCTTCATGTTCCCATGTATCTCTGGGTCATGTTATGAATTCTATCATACTCAAGTAAATCAATCATGTCTTTTCTGTATCTTGTGGACTCTTGGTCCGTAACCTTAACAGGTTTCTATAGTATTGTGGACTCTTGGTCCGAAACCTTAACAGGTTTCTATAGTATTGTGGACTCTTGGTCCGAAACATTAACAGGTTTCTATAGTATTGTGGACTCTTGGTCCGAAACCTTAACAGGTTTTTATAGTATTGTGGACTCTTGGTCCGAAACCTTAACAGGTTTTATAGTATTGTGGACTCTTGGTCCGAAACCTTAACAGGTTTTATAGTAATTCTTGTCGTTGTCATTGACGTGAATCTTATTTGAGGGAACGACGATTGTTCCTTGAGTCAGACTCCTCTAAAGACTAGACACATGAATGTGTCGCGATCACTACTGATCTTTTTCTTGGAAGTTTCATCTTGTGAACAATGATTCCGATCCCTACACCGGGGATTCAACCTTTTCGTTTTCCAAAATCAGACCATGCCTTCTCTAGGCGAGGCTCTCATTAAAGCCATACTTCTCGTTTCAAATTCCTACGATTTCCGCCGCTAATCGGCGCAATCTTTCTGTATTCTGCGGGCTGCCTTGATATGCTCACATATCTAAACGGTTTGCCTCTAGTTCTTCCTGAACCAACTCGGGCCAGTAAATTGTTTATTCCTGGTCTCTGATCAACACGACGGGGATCAATTTATTATGTTCCATCTAAAGCTTCACACGGAGCGGTTTAAATGGCGGTGTGATAAACACTGTTGTAGGAAAACTCTACTAAGGGCAAGCGAGTGTTCCAACTTTTCATCCAAGTTTATCACACAATTACATATCATGTCCATACAGTTTGCATCGTTCAGTAGCTTAGTCCCTCTATGTTAATATTCGAGTTCTTACGATCAATGGGGTGCTGCAACCCTTGTGGTTGGAAAAGATCGTGTAGCATTTTCCTGCAGGTAATGATGTCAAATTTGCGGCGCGCAAATACGGTATCTAGATCATGGCTTCTTTTGATGATCTCTTAATCAATGTGCCGCGTATGCAACGTTGTGGTCTCGTTGCATCGACGTATCATCGAGACTTAGTCGAGAAGCGTCCCTTAATTGCAACTCTAGATCCTTAGCTCTTGGTTGTAGGGCTGGCATGAATTTCGTTCTTATCCACCATGTATCCTAAAGTTCTTACTTCGCGAACTCGCAATCCGCCTTCCGTCGTCATAGCACATAGCTGTTCTTTTCTCTAAGAGTTGCAAGGTAATTTGCAGCTGTTGCCCACGACCTTCCTTGGTCGTTGGCCATATAAGAATGTAGTCAACCAATATAATCATGATCTATCCAGGTACGGCTTACACATTCGATTCATGAGGTCCATGAATATTGTCGATGCATGTGTTAAGCCAAATGGTACGACAAGGGACTCATAATGCTCGAAGCGAGTCCTAAGGGTCGCTTTAGGATATTTCTTTCTTGTATTCACAGTTGTGGACATCCTGTCCTCAAGTTGATCCTTGAGTGGTAACTAGGATCTGACGATTGGCCGGTTCATGGCATCAATCATTGGCAAAGGATACCAATCCTTGATATCCAATTCTCTTGAATATATGCAAAATGGAAACTGTCAACTTTCTCCTTGTGTCCTTAACTAAGGATGTCATGTTCTTAAGTTCCTCTGTCTAGTAGCTCTTGCAGTTATATCGGAGGTTCATGCTTCGCGGACGAAGCTAGTCGGTAAGACGTCATTCGGCACCGGTGCTGCTCCTGGCTCGAGGTTTATCCTAAACTACTCTTGACGCTGTGGAGGGGCGTTCCTGGCAAGTCTTCAGAAAATGGCTTCTGGAATTTCTTCCATAACGGGGACGTTCTCCGGCTCTACACTTGGATATCCAATCCATGCTGACTATCATATTATGACTTCTCAAGTCAATGGTAACAGAGGGTTCCGGCCTTCTAAGTCCCTAAATACAATCCTTAATTGCTTCGTCTGCTTAAACTAGCCTTCTATATGCCAATTTCTAAAGAATACGGGACGTCTATTTTACTCGAACTAGGCCAAGCAGCTTCTTAGGTTCTAAGCATTCAAGGTTAAAGTTGGTGCCAGTAGTAATAAAAAATAGATGCATAGGGTTGGTTAATAGGGAAACGTAACCGTAATCGCATCTGGATCCTGGCGTGTTTCACGAGCTCCGATCGTGAAAGCCTTTCCTTGCTTGTTTCTTCCTAGGGCAATCTTTCCTGAAGTGCCCTGCTTCACCACATCTTTAGCAACCTGGTACTTTCTTATCTTTTCCATCTGGGTCCTTCGCCCAACAGGCGTCCTTGTTGTGTCCTTCCTTTCCATACTTTCCGCATTTAGGCCTCAAACATCGACCTTCATGGTGGAAATTGCATTCCCCGCACCTCGGCTTAGTCCCCGAGTAGCCTTTACCACCGGCCTTATTAGTGGTTCCAACAGTTTTCCTGCCATGCGGCGGTTTCACTTTCTTTCTTTTGTCTGCTTTAGAGCTTCCATAGCTGACTTGGGTGCCCATCTTTAGGTTCGAAGACTTCCTTTTCTTATTGCCTGATGACTCCACATGAGTCTCTTTCTTGCTATCCTCAGATTCCGAAAATTCTCCCGCACGTAGAGCTTCTTCAGTAAGCGTAACCCTTAAATCGATAGCCTCTGCGATGGTTGGAGGCCTTGAGGTAGTAACCAAGCTCCTAATTTGAGGTGCAAGTCCCCAAATGAATCGTTCAATCCTTTTGAATTCCGGTTTGACTAAGTAGGGGACGACCCTAGACAAGTCGTGAAATCGCTGGACATATTCAGGAATCTTTGGTCCGTCCATTTTCAAATTCCAGAACTCCACCTCAAGCTTCTAGATTTCAGCCCTAGAACAATATTTCTTTTCCATCATTTCCTTGAGCTTGTCCCAGCTCAGTGCATAAGCAACATCTGCGCCAAGGGTTTGAACCTGAAGGTTCCACCAGGAGAGTGCGCCATCCAAAAACATCCCTGAGATATAGGTAACACTTTGTTGAGGCGAACAGTTACTTATTCTTAGAACGGAGTCAGTCTTTTCTGTCCAACGGACAAACGCAACAGCACCTCCTGTGCCGTCAAAGTTTAATGGCTTGCTGTCCAGGAACTGTTTATAGGTGCAGCCAGTTGGAGGGTTATTTCCGGTAGCGCCACCGCTATGCTTGGGGCGGAGGGCTTCATGTCGTGCAATTGCCTGTGAGATTCATTCTTGAAGCTCAGCTTCTGTTCTTGGTAACGTACTGGTGTTTGTGTCTCGTCTGAGCGGCATTTTCTTCTGTCAAAAGGTATGAAGTAGGTTAGACAATATTCCATAATTGTCTATGTGGTACCATAAGCCATCATGTAATCACCCAATTTCACATGTATATATACTCAGTGTATGAGCGAGGAAACAATTACTGAGCCTTCACATAGGCTTGCCAACTTGGCTTATTGTTTGTAATAATATGAACTCGAGGTTACATTGCCTCGGGCATTTAGGTTTCAGTTATTTCCTGCTATATTAGCTTTATTGATGTGTATATTTTCCCAGAGATGGGGTTGTTCGTGTAGAGGTGATAGAGAGTATAACGTCGCTGAATCTTTTCGAATGTTATCCATCTTCACTCGCTATTGGCTCTCAAACATCTCGTATATAGGTAGTCACGAAGTAGGCAAGACAGGTTTCCTACTTTATAAAGTGCTAAAGCACTGGTCTAGGCATTGTTCTACCATATGAAGGTGTGAACACCTATAGATTATTTTTGGAGGGATGGTGATCTTCAACTTGACCCGCAGAGTCCACCAGGATTTCCATGCACTACAAGTCGTTATTACGTGGGCCCCCGTAATAATAAATTGTGTTGCACAGTTACCCCAAGTCTTCAACTTGACCCGCAGAGTCCACCAGGATTTCCAAGTAGATGATCAATCAAGGAGGGGACACTACTGTCCTTATACCTCTGTCATGGAAAGGACCATTGCGGTGGTCCACGCGCTAACACTCATTATCGTTACGCGTGAATAGGCACGATGATTAAATGAAATAGGAATAAAGAGAATTCCTAGTAGTTGGAGGGGCACCTTCAAGATGAATACTTCATCTTCCTTTTCTGGTCAAGTATTTCACCAATCTTGCTTCACATAAGCCACAGGGATCTCGTCCCGTGGATTAGGAATTCGTTCAAGGTTGCTGCCTCTGCCTCGTCATCATCACCGTAGTTAGGCACCTTCACGATCGAGAGGGAAGAGCAGCCATCCCCTTCGGAAGCAAGCTCAGAATCTTGTCTGGTAATCACTCTAGCTATGAGCTTTGCAATGAACGCGAGGTCGATAGCTTCATCATGCGGGTTACGTACAGCAATAGGAGTCGGAGTCGAAAGTATCTTGTTCACGTCAATAATTATTCCATACACTTATTAGTATGTATTCACGTCAATATTTATTCCGTACACTTATTCGTATGTATGTATTGATAAAAAATATATTACTTAGCATAAACAGGCATTTTAATCATATCACGTATAACTCTCGTTTTGGGGGGGGGTCATTTTTCTAGTTGTCGATTCACGACAGAAACACTACTTGGTACTCGTTCTCACCGAGAGTGTATTTTAGTTTTTGGCAAGTCTAACTCGTGTAGACTATGCCTTAGTTGGCACCTTATCTTGAGGGTATTCCCTACTAATATCCTTGCCTTGTCTCTTTTTGAAAAGTGTTTGACTCGTGGATCTTGACGCTTATGTGAATGCAATGAAAACCTTTTTGTAAAATGTTTTCATGAGAGAACTCTAGTGATTGTAGTCTAGACTCGAGAAGGAATACTAGTTCACTACAATCGAAGCTCTGATACCAAACTGTCACACCCTGTCTTTTGTGGAAGCGTATGATGTGTGACTGGTTTAATATCATTGCATTCAATCGTAATAAACAACTACATGATCAAAACGATATTCATCCATTTATAAAATTTATGTATTACAAACATTGTTTATTCAAGTTTTTAAAACACAACCCTCGACTAGGTTACAAAACAACATAAATGGATAACATCTAAGCTTCTAGTTACGACACTTGCGTCCAAGATCCGTCCTGTTACCTGAAATACATGTAATTTTGGAAAACATCAACAAAAAGTTGAGCGAGTTCATGCGTCTAGTTTGTGTACTGTAATTTTTGTAAATCTTTGAGAGACTCTTTTGTAAACAGGTATGAAAAACGTGTATGAACATGAATGTTTTACAAGAACTTTAAGGCATGTGAGGACATGGGGAGTACTAGTTATGACTCCTTGTCGGAATACTCGTTCTGATTCCTTGTCGGAATACTCGTTCTGATTCCTTGTCGGAATACTCGTTCTGATTCCTTGTCGGAGTACTTTTTCTGACTCCTTGACTGTGTCGATTACCCTCGACTGTGTCGATTTCCCTCGACTGTGTCGATTAACCTCGACTGGGACTCCAAAGCACTACTAGGTACTAGTTTTGACCATGAGTGGGGTTCGTCCGTACCCGTTAGATCTAACCCTCGTCCCTAATTAATGAATGTTTTTAATGGCTTGGTACTAGTTTTCACCAAGACTTTATGGCATTTTTAGTATTTAGTCTATGCTCACATGATCTAGTATTTCATAGGCATTTCATACCGTTTAAGTATTTGTACATGTATTTCACCCCCGAGAGTTATAAAACCAAAAACAGTTAAAGAAAAGGGGGAGCATGAACTCACTATTTTGCGTCTTCAGTACTCGTAACTCAAATCTCGTCAGCAAATACGACTACCTACAATGTTCTAGGGTCTATTAGACGAGCGGGTCGTGCCTTGTCTTAGTATTCATGTTTTGAGTTACGTTTTCTTTATGTCTTTACATCATCCAGAGTAATAATACTTTTCAAGTATTTGTTTTCACGTTTCTTTCCCAAGGATGGGAGTATTTCATACATGTATTCTCGTATTCTTGTATTTGTAGTTTCCAAAATAATATATTTTCACTTAGAAAATATGCATAGACTTTTTTTGTCCAAAAATAACGTATCGTCAAGAAAATATATATTTTTCTTCAAAAATCATATATCTTCTGAAATATTCTAAAAAATATATTTTTACTTCCAAAAGTAATATACTTCCTTTTTGTTCGAAAATATGATGTACTTTGTAATAATAATAACGAAAATCATATTTTCACCTCTTTTGTTTCCAAAATAATATTTACCAAAAATATATTTGTGATGGTATTTTCCGGATTATACGTGAGTTACGTTCTAAAGTTCGCGTTGTAATAACAATACTCGTGTAACTTCAATATTTATTTTGTGAGAGCGTTGGTATTATTTTGGAGTCAAAATTTTATAACATTTTCAAGTTATATTATTTTTACCCTAAAAATAATATATCTAATTCACATAATAAGCAAGCAATCACACAAGCGTTTTATTATAAAATATATATTCTAAATATATATTTAACAATTTTATTTACGAAAATCCACCTCCGGTGCTTGGTTATTTTTGAAATGAAATCATAGCGAAATTTATTTTGAAAACCAAGTTAAAATATTTCCGTAAACGCTTGTTAGAAAAATATTTCTAAGTGTTATATTTCTAGAAAAATTTCGCCAGAGTTTCCTCTGTAAACGGAGGTGTCCATGCTTTTCAGCATATCGTTTTCTTTTTGTAAAAATCACCAATCAATTTACCAATCAACAATATACAATTTTTATCCATCAACTTGACAAAAATATGAACAAACCATAAACTCATGAACTTGAAGGTTTTGTAAAAACATGTAGTAAGTTACCATCATTTTTAGTAGGTCTTGTGAACTTTAAAAACAAATTTTAGTTTCTTGTAACCTTCATTTTTAAAGGACTTGAAGTTTCACAACTTCTAGTCAAGTTTTACAAAAATACTTCTTTGTTAAATTTCTTGTTACACAAGTGTTTACACACTTGTTTTGTTACTATAAATGCTTCTTGTCTATAAAATATCCGGGTTTTAACAAAACTAGTATTTCCCGCTTGGTTCTTCCGAAAAACCACTTGTCGATCTTTAGATCCACAAGCTTATAACTCCATTTTACAAGAAAAATTATGTTTATTCAAGCTTCAAGTTCATGGTGGGTGGTTTCATCATCTTTCACTTTTCTAACACTAACATACTACTAGTTCATGTTCTTGAACATGATCTAGTATGGTTAGATGATGATCCATCCCACTTTTAGTAACAAACAACATCAAATAGACACAACTACACAAGATTTACAAGATTTACACAACTAGCTTCTCTTTATCCATCTTATTCATCTTATGTTCAAGACTTTAATGGAAGTTCTTTAGTGTTTTTAATTTTTAACCATTAAATCACCTATTAACCATCATAAACAAGATCAAGATGATGATTAGAAACACTTACTACTAGCTCAAGGCTAGGGAAGAACAAGAGAAGAAATGAAGTGGTTAAAAGCACCAGAGATAGGTCCTTCAAGTCCCGTTGCTTCCACACCTCCTAACTTTGCTTCTTACACCTTATTATCACCTTAGAATGCTTGATGTTGGACTAGAAATGGATGTGTATGTATGTATGGTGGTGGCCGTAGATATGGTAGTAGAAGAAGAGGGTGTTTGTAAGTTTTTAGTGTTGGTGAAAATGAATGATGATAATGCTTTAGTTTTGTGGTTCTTATAAAAATCCTCCACCAATTATTTACACCATGGATATTGTGTCTAGAATATGGCATCTTATGTCGGTATATTCTCCAACATATTTAGTAAAATATTGTAATAAAATCTAGTGGGTGGGTCCCTTGTCTAGGACTGGTTATGGGGGGTGTCTTGGTTGGATTTTAATTGGTAGTTAAGTAATCTAGTTAGAGAATAAGGTTATTAGTTAGTGTTTTAAGTGTTATGGTGTTTTAGGGTATGTTATCATGTTTGGTGACCATAACTAGCTTCATAACACTAAAACAATGCTTCAAATGAAAATTTGGTGTTTCGGGTAGTGTCCGGTTGTTCGGTTAGATACCGATTCGTTAAAGTGCTAAATTGCGCAGTTTAGTGTGCTTTATGTAGTCTTTTATGACAGTTTCGATTCCCGACACTTAGGAAAGTATTCAGGACCATTATATCACAATTCTGCATTTTATTTTGTTGTTAAAAAGCTGAAAATAGCTGAATTTTGGTTATTTTCTGCAGAATTATTCACTTTTAGTGTGTTTTACGCACTTTCCGGCACTTTGTCTATCACTTAAGCATGCAGTTTTGTGGTCCTCACTTCCCTACACACTATACTAGTGTAATACATCATCTCTAGCTCATACAGGGCCTTAAAATATTGTCTGTCTATGTACTGAACGTTGTCAGCATTTTTTTGTTTGTTTGGTATTGGTGCCAATTTTGTTCTGTGTATCAACTGAACTATTTCGTGTTGCATGTAGCAACGAATAAAGTCTTGTACCATGAAATGCCATTGTATGTATATAACAGTAATCAAAAATTCATTTGTCTTGTAAACTAGATCCTTCACAATTATTTAAGCACAGATTACTGTTCAATTAGTGTACGGAATGTATGGAAAAGTGACGGTTGTCACAGCTGACTGGTACTTGAAGCTGACCGCGGCACCAAATCGGGTTTTTGGTGAGAATGTATTGGTCGCACATATGAGCGACAAGTTGCCAGAGGACAGCAATAAAGTTCTTGTTCTGAAGTTTCAAGATAGAGGTTTGTTGCTTATTTACTTATTCCCCTTTTTTGGTTCCTTTGCGCTTAAGTGTTTGGTTTCATTACAGAGGCGCACTTTTATCAAGCTACTTTCCCCACCTTTGGGGGGTCTATGGGCGTGCGCCCCCTAGAATTAGGGGAGCCCTATTGGTACGAGCGAATCAAAGGCCACTTTCTTTATCCTCTTGCTGGAGCCTTCGCTAATCCTCCCACTGCAACTGAAGGTGCACATCTACCCAACCCCTGGCCCTTGCGTGTTGTGACTTCCGCTGGGAAAGAGATTCTTTATCTTTCCAGCGAGGAGTCTGTAGAGTCTTCAAATGGGGAGCTAAGTTCCTGGTCTAACATCTTTCCAGGTGTGTTGCGCGACCTTGGGGTCGACCCGGAAGAGAAGAAAAAGAAGACGAGCAAGAAGAAGAAGAAGGTGATCACTATCGATGCTGATCCGACCAGCAAGAAGGGCGGGAGTAGTCGCGCGACTACTGGTGCTTCTGAGAAAGGTACTATTCGATTTCGGCAGAGTAACCAGGAATATTACATTGTTGCAAGTGATTCACTAGAGGGCTTGTCCCGTATAGGTGAGAAGAAGACCGGCGCTGCTGGTTCAAAAAGCTCAGGAAGCGCGGGGTTAAGGAACTCAGATGTTGGCGCTACTCCTTCTTTGATCGCACTGGATGAAGAGGAGGAAGAAGAAGAAGAGCAAGAAGAGCCTGCCCTCAAGTTAGTGAGTAGGAAGAGGAGTAGGGAGGAAACTGCTGCTGGGATCAAAGCAACGCAGAAGGCTGAGGGAGTCCCTGTGATAGGGAAGCAAAGCAAGTTGCGCTCCCTTTACAAATTCTCTCCAGGTTAGTGTTATGAAGTTAATACTTGTCTTTACTTTAGTGACATCTCTTTTTAACACTTAGTTTCTACAAAGGCCCAGAAGAAGGCCCCTGAGAAGACTAAGGGAGTTGAATTTAAGGATCCTCAAGAACCGGCACCGAAGAAAACTAAGTTTGTAATCAGGCCTCCCAAGACATCTGAAGGGACGGTTGAGAAGATGGTTGAGGAGAAAGAAAAAGAGAAGGAAAAAGAGAAAAAGAAGGCGTTTGAGAAGCCTGTGGTCGATAAATCAAAAGAGACCGAGACCGCTGCTACTACCGCGCAGGAGAAAACGGAAGGTCCGGAAGTCGTGCACATTACGGGGTTTGACCAGCCACTTCATGAAAAAGAGAAGGAAGCTACCCGGGGGAAGGGACCCGAGGTTGTTAAGCCAACCGAGCCGTCACAGGTTGATGCCCCCACCCAAATTATGCAAGTGACTTCTGCTGCTGGGAGATTAGCTGTTGTTGCGCATAAAGAGACTACCACTACTGCAGGTGGTGCGAGTGCTGGTGGTAATGTCCGTCCAGACGCGGCTGGTGGTGCTGGAGTACCGGCGCCGCAAACTCCTATTGGTCCTAAGGATACCTTAGGAGATACTTATTACAAAACTTACACCAAGGAGGCTCGCGGTGATGCTCCCCACCAAGCTCCATGGGGTTTAAAGCAGAAGGACACGTTCCTGGAGTTTGGTCCGTGTCGTGATTGGTTTTTGAATTCTTTCCCTCCCGGTGAGGTTAACCGGCAAAGGGCACGAACCCATGATGGGTTGTCTCACGCCTATATTTTCGACGGGGCCAATACCTGTGCTGCTAACCACCAAATTGTGCGTGAGTGGTGCACAATGGTTAAAGAGCGAGGGGACTGGGAGAAATACCGTGAGCGCTTGTTAAGGCGGGTTAAGGATTTTGAGAAGTTGAAAAGTGCCTTTGTTGAGGAGAAGGCCAAGTTTGAATCTGAGAAAAAATATGAAGAGTGGGGCCGCTAGGGCTTAAGGAGTAAGCTTCATGCTGCTGAGGAGCTCTTGTCGAAGGAGCGGGCCGAATGGAAAGAGCTCTTGTCGAAGGAGCGGGCCGAATGGAAAGAGGTATGCCAAGGATGTGGAAAGTGAGGAGTTGAAAATTCGATTGCATGAGCAAACAGACAAGAATGAGTCCTTAGAGATTGATCTTGAGGCTGAGAGGGTGAAAGCTGCTACTGCCGAGGAGGCCAAACAGAGGGCCAAAGAGGCGCAGAATATTAGCACTTCTGCCCTTAATGTAGCTCAGAACAACTACGTCGAAGCTCAAGGAATCGTGGACACGCTGGTTTCCAAATCTGAGTGGATGCGAAATAGAGGGGTAGCTTTGGTAAGGTTCCCCTCTCTTAACTTAGGCTTTATTTTTTGTTGTCTTATTCTCATCTATTGCCTTTTTTTGTAGATTGCTAACTCTATTCTAAATGCCTCTGAGATGGATGCGGCTGTTGCCGCACTCATAGATGCTTCACGTGCTGTTGGGCATCGCGGTGGTTATCTAGAGTGTGCTCGTCATGTTGAAGAGGCCTTTGGCCAGGAGTTTGACACCACTCACTGTTCGGTGACGGATTAGGCTGATGCTATGTTAACCCGCGCTAAAGAAGTCTATGACCATCTCTCTTTGCATGTTATGGATTTGGTCACCGAAACGCTAAAACATGACGATTGGTGTGCATGGCTGAAGACTATCCTAGACCCTCCATAGACTGTGGAGTTATCGGATGAGGAAGAAATAGCCGGCGGAGATCGCGATGGTGATGGTGATGGAGAAGGCGAAGGTGGTAGTAACAAATAGATAGTGTTTGCAGGCTGATCCCTTGTAATTTCGGCTTCTGACTTATGTAATCATTGCGCGGACGCGCTTGACATTTACGTTTGCTTTTTATTTGTCAAGTTACAATTATTGCATTGTTGTTAGAAACTTTGGTTAAGTTAGCGCGAATAAATGTAAGTGTGGCTCGTGTATGACTGTAACTGCCCGGTCTCGCGCTATGTTCGCGGAGGGCCTTGGAGGTATAACTCGAGAGCTCGTAATTTACTGAAGTGTTTTCGTGCTAATCAAAAGTTTAACATGCATTTGTAACGTAGTCTCATGATGATAAATAACAAGGCATAGTCAATGCTTGCATTAAGTAGCTTGGAAACAGGCGTTGGGCCAACGTACATCATTGAAATAGAAAAAGGGCGTATAGCCGACATAAGTAATTAAAAAGGTGTGTGGCCAACATAAGTAGATAAAAGGCGCATGGACAACATAACTAAGTGAAATGGCGCACGACCAAGGGTGTTCACATGTAGCATTTGCGCAATTGTTGCGCGTTCCATGTGCGCGGGATGATGTGTCCATCCAGGGTGCGCAGCTTGTATGCCCCTTTTCCTAGCACCTCATGTATTAAGTATGGGCCTTCCCACTTAGGTGCTAGTTTCTCGTGGCGTTTAGCATTGGAGGCTTCGTTGTCTCTGATGACGTATTCTCCTAGATTGTAGGTACAAATGCGCACTCTTGCATTGTAATACCTCTCCAACTGTGTCTTATACTTGGCCTCTTTGATTCGCACTATTTCGCACCTCTCTTCGAGTAGGTCCAAGTCTAGACGGCTCTCCGCCTCGTTATCAATTTTGTTGACCCCTGACAAGCGCCGCGAGGGGAGGCCAATCTCAGCTGGGATAACCGCCTTTGAGCCGTAGACCAGGCTAAAAGGGGTTTCGCCAGTACTTGTTTTTGGCATGGTTCAATGAGCCCACAGGATGCTCGGGAGCTCATCTACGCAGCCTCTTCTCTTAGTGCCCAGTCGGGCCTTTATCCCTTCGACGATACTTTTGTTGACACTTTCTACTTGGTCGTTGCCCTGAGGGTGCGCAACTAAAGAGAAAGTGTGCTCGATGTTCATCTCTTTCATCCATTCTTGAAGGTCTTCAGAAGCAAAATTGGTGCTATTATCGGTTACGATCTTGAGCGGGAGACCAAATCTGCAAATGATGTGTTCCCATATGAATTTGCACACCATCATTGCAGTAGTTGAAGCGAGAGCTTTGGCCTCCACCCATTTGGTGAAATAATCAACGGCAACAATTATGAACTTCACTGCTCTAGGAGCTTCAGGGAAAGGTCCCACCATATCAATCCCCCACTGTTGGAAAGGCCAGGCAGTGGACACAGGGATCAGATCATTCTTCGGGCGCAGGGTTTTTGGGGCGTGTCTTTAACAGGAGTCGCATTTGCGCAATTCCTTTAGAACGTCAACGTGCATCTCTGGCCAATAATAACCAGCGTTCATTATCTTTGCTACGACCATGCGCGGGCCCGCATGAATGCCGCATATGCCTTCATGAATCTCCCTGATCAGGTAACTTGCATCTTGAGGGTCCACACAACGCAGTAGTGGCCCTAAGAAGGATCTTCTATACAAAATTCCACCATTCATCTCATAGAACAACGCTTTGTTCTGTATCTTCCTAGCCTCTGCTTTGTTTTCAGGGAGAATTCCTTCTTGAAGATATTGAATGATAGGGGTCATCCACGATGGAGGCCCTATCTCAATTACATTAACTTGGTGCAACAAAACAGATTTAAAACTTCGATCCTCATATCCTTGGCGAGATGTTGGAAAGCCGTTGAAGTAAGCTTGCTTAACGCGTCTGCTGGTTTGTTCTCTGATCGGTTGATATGAACCACCTTGTACGATTTGAACTGTTGAAGCAACTCCTTTGCTTGCTCTAAATACAAGGCCATAACTTCACCCTTTGCATCATACAACCCGTTAATTTGGCTCGCGATCAGGAGAGAGTCGACATGCGCTTGTATGTTTTGAGCTCCCATCTTGAAGGCCAGGCGCAGGCCTGCCAAAAACGCTTCATACTCTGCCTCGTTGTTGGTATTTTTGAAATCCAACTTGATGGCATAGGTAAAATCGTGCTTCTCTAGGCTAACAAGGCACAATCTAGCTCCTGCGTCGTCTTCATTTGAGGCTCCATCAGTGTATAGCAACCATAACCCATCTGATGTGTCTTTGATAGGAGTATCAACAACTTCACATTCTTTGACCTTATCCTCTGGGATTTCCATGATGAAGTCCGCCAACACTTGGCCTTTAATGGTTGGGCGCGGCCTGTACAGAATGTTGTTACCCCCAAGTTCGGTTGCCCACTTTTCCAAGCATCCTGACATCTCTGGCTTTTGCAAGATTGTGCCAATAATAGAAGTTAGTGAATACAGTGATTACATGTCCAGTGAAATACCTACGCAGCCTCCTGGAGGCGTGTAGCAGCACGAGCACTAACTTTTCCATGGTTGAGTATCGTGTTTCTGGATCCGTGAGCACCCTACTTACATAGTAGATTGGAGTCTGAACTCCGTCTCTTTCCACCAATAGTACCGACCCAACTGCCTTGTCCGAAGAAGACAAGTACAGAATGAGTGGTTCTTTTTCGAATGGTGTGGTTAGAGTAGGGAGCTTGATTAAACACTCCTTCATTTGTTGGAAGGCTGCTTCTGCTTCTGGCATCCATTTGAACTTCTGTTTTTTTTACGCAGTTGAGCAAAGTACTGATAAAAGGGTACGATTTTGCAACATGGTTTGATAAAAATCGATTAAGCGCGGCAAGGCGGCCGGCCAATCTTTGCATCTCTTTGATCGTGCGCGGTGACGACATCTGCTCAATGGCTTGAACTTTTTCGGGGTTAACTTTGAAACCGTCGTTTGTAACCATGAAGCCTAAAAAATTTCCTTCCTCCATACCAAAAGAACATTTCGCTGGATTCAGCTTCACGTTCACGCTCCTTAGAGAATTAAATGTCTTCTCTATGTCTTTTAGCATCTGGTCCTCCTCGGGACTTTTGATCACAAGATCGTTAATGTATACTTCGATGTGCTTCCCGATATCTTCAACAAATATCATGTCCATCAGTCGCTGGTAGGTCGCGCCAGCATTCTTGAGCCCGAAGGGCATCTTTGTGTAACAGAAAAATCTGATGTCAGTGCTGAACGCTGTTTTATCTTCATCTTCCAGTGCCATCTGGACTTGATGATACCCCTTGTAGCAATCCAAAAAACATTTCCACCTATATGGCGCGAGAGATTCTATCTTCTAGTCGATCTCAGGTAATGAATAACAATCTTTGGGGCATGCCTTATTGAGATCTGTGTAATCAACACACATTCGCCAACCACCGGTAGACTTCTCGACCATAACAAGGTTTGCAACCCAACTTTGGTAGCGCACCTCCCTCAGTATGCCTGCCTTTGGCAGTTCACAAACTTGCTCATTCATGGCTTTAGTTTTATCCGCTCCTAGGTTGCGCCTTCTTTGCACTTTCGGCTCGACGGAAGGATAAGTGTTCAACCAATGTTCAGTGATGTCGCGCGGGACACCAGTCATGTCGGCCGGAGTTCAGGCGAAGATGTCCATATTCCTGAACAGTAGTTGCTTGAGGTGTGTCCTGATATTTGGTGAGATTGCGTGGCCTATCGTCACCGTCTGTTCTGGGTACTTGCGGTTGAAGACCCATTTTTCTGGTTCGGTTGTTGAAATTTTTGTTGCTTTGACTGGGCGCTCATCCTCTACTGACATCACCTCTTTCTTTGCGTAGATAATCGCCACCCCCGTCTCGGTTGGGAAGCCAATGGTTGAGTGGGGCGTGGAGGTTACCATGTTCATTTCTCTTTGGGTTTCTCTCCCAATTAAAACGCTATGCCTTGATTTGATTGGCAACACCATGAAATTGACGTTCGTAGTTCTTTAATGTTTTCCGTCAGATACTGTGACGGAGAAACTGATCTGGCCTAGTGGGAAGACCATTTCATTGCAGAATCCCGATAGATGATAATCGACAGGCTCGAGGCGCGCTTTATCTTCATCATCGAACTGATTGAAGCATTGTTCATAAATGATATCAGCTGTACCTCCCAGATCGATGAATATATATTACGTTTCGTAGTGACCTATGATGCCGGTAATGACAAAAGGGCGCGTGGCGCGTGGTCCCCCGCGCACTACCGGAAAGATTACTTGTTGCTCTTGCCATGCTGGTTCGAATGGGCGCTAGCCCTTGTCTCTCGTGCTGTATCTTGGTCCATTGACCATGTGTGTCTATAGGCGCCTAACCTTCTTCTGGTTTCCATCGTCATTCCTCTGAATCTGGCGCGTCTCTTTGCGCATATTTTTGACCAGGTGGCTTAACTTCCCGCTTTTCAGCGCTTTCTCGATTTCTTGCCTTAGACTGATACAGTCATTCGTCAAATGACCTGTATCCTTGTGGAAATCGCAGTACAGGTTCGGGTCTTACCCTTCTTGTTCGTCATAGGCTTTGGTGCTTTGAAGTCATGGTTCTCCGTCATGAGCGGAGTCCATTGCTTTTCTCGATTTTTGTTCCTGACTGCCTTTCGATAACCGATGCGATCGATTGTGTCTCGCGCGTCCTCTTTAAAGTGAGGCCTGTCTTCGTAGCCACTGGATTGGTTTGCTTTCCATCCAGGGTTTTTGTTTCTGTTTCGCCTGTTGTTGTCATGTGAGCTTCCCTTGGAAAAACGATCTTCTGTGTAAGAGCTTTTGGTTCCAGCCAATGATTCTTCAGTTTGCGCTACTATCTTTGCGGCTGCCATGAGTTTATCCCATTCTTTGGGCATACCGTCTTTTCCTGTGATAGTCCTGATTAGACTATCAAATCGAATGGCTTTCTTGAAGTGAGCGCGCATCAGTTGTTCGCTTACATCACCGATCTCCAGACACTCCTTGTTGAAGCGAGTGATAAAATCTTCTAATCCTTCGTTATATCTGCGCCAGATGTCTGTTACTTCAGACGTATCACGCTGATAACGTCTTTGCTGGCTGAAATGGTTTACAAATTGGGTTCTGAAGTCGACCCATGACGTGATTTTTCCAGGCAGAAGGCTGTCAAACCAGGCGCGAGCAGCCCCTGTGAAAGTCTGGATAAACAGATGGCACCACATTGGCATGTTCCATCCTCCCATAACGCCAACGCTTGTAAATACTCGAACATGATCGTCCGGGTCGGTGAGACCATTGAACTTTCACACTGTTGGAGGCAACTTTTCTCTTAATAGCGGGTCTAGAGCAATCTTTGGAATGAACTTCAAGTGTTCGACAGCTTCACCTGGCCTATAGGCGAGGCTTAAGTCTCGTTCTGCTTCATTGTTGTATGCGATGCACTGTCTTGTCCTGTAAGACTCATGATTTTTCTGCAGATGGTTGAAAACTGAGAAACCTTCGTCCTCTTTCCAAGTATAATCATCTGGATCCGTGTCGTCCCACTCGTTGTTCATGTTGCGCTGCCCGAGCCGGCTGTGAACTGGACCCCTTTGTACATTTGACGGATGGTCATAATAACTGCCTGTCCCCCCCCCCCCCCCATGTGTCGCGCGTGTCATGCACGCTTGGCCTTCTCTGGGGAGGAGGTCTGGTGATTCTTCCTTGGATGTTCTGCTGCGGGGGTGTCTGGCGCGCCCCCTGACTTGGACCCGAAGGAGTAACCAAAGATGGTTCTGCTTGCAAGATTGCTTGTTGTGCGCTCAAAGACTGATACACAGCATTAATGGTAGCAATTTGCCTGGCGTACCAGGAAGCTAAAGTTTCGCCTTCTGGTAGCCCTAGTAGCGCCGAAATGTTCGGATTTAGAGATGGGTTTGAAGGACCAGTGTCGATGCTTGTTGGGGTTCCCGTCTGAGTGATGCGAATGATGCTCGCGCGGGGTCCCCCGGTGTTCGTTGCTTCGATTTCACCTATCTCCTCAGCAGGTTGGACTTGGACATTCGGATTGTCCTCCCCCAGTCTTACGTTGGAGTTTGTGCCGAAACCGAAATCAGGAATGATCCCTTGACCGGCCATGATCAAGAGAACTGAAAAAACTCAGAAAAAAGAAGATGAAAGTGATTGTAAAAATCGGTGGGCGCCAATGAAGAAACACGGAACTAATTTTAGGGTTAATTAGTTTGGTTTATGTTTCGATCATAAGTGTTAGTCTTCTAAAACTTTCTTGAGCTCCGATTTGATACGTTCATCCTGCAAAACAGAACACTGTTAGCTCGTTAAGAGGGGAATATGGGGGTTTCCCTCTTAACCAGACTCCGGCGTGAGAATGAGTATCTGCTTTGAGGAAATAAGTATGTGTTAAGGGTGAGAGTGGAGAGAATAGAATGTTTAACCTGTGCATAAAGGTCCCTATTTATAGCCGGAGAGGTGTAAGAAGAGATGGGCCTTGTGCCGGAAGGCGATAAACAGGGAATATCCTCCTTGTCTCACTGGTATCGACCGTTAGTGCCTTCTAGAAGATCTCCGGTGCTGGCGCACCATGATTGGAGCCACGTGTCCCAGTTGTCGGCCTTGCTGTCCCTCTGTCATCAGCAGGTAAGTGGAGATCATGGGGCAGGTGTCGTTGCCCCCTGATTGGTGCCACGTAGGCGTCCTTGTGTACTTATTGTCTCCTGCACGTCAGACGATCGTGGAGCACGATAGAGCACATCCTGGTGGACGCTGATTGGCTCGCCCTTCTGCCACTTGTACCTTGTGTACTTTCTGAAGTGGCCTTGCGCTCTAACTCCTGCGCCACCCTTGTTGAGTCCGTAACTAGCCCGCGCAGGGATGTAGGAACTGAAGGCTCTTATTCAGAACATAAGTGTGAAAACTGATGTTATCTCTTGTTTCGACCTCACGCGAGGCCAGGCTCTGCTTGTGCAGCCCGCGCGGGTCTAAAGATTGATCAGCTTGTTGAGTAAAGAGTATGGCCCAGCGCGTGACCTAAAAATGGTCTGCGCGGCTTTTTGGGACCATACCCCTTCAGATGGGAATCACCCTGTTCGTTCAGGTGTCTATTCTTGATGGTGTTCATGTCGGAATCCGTACTCCGGCCATCTTTTCCGGCGATGATCCATTTCTAAGCCGACTCCAGACTAATCATCAAGTCTACAGTCCAGTTTAGGTCTGGATTCCACCGTTTTAAGTAAAAGTTTAAGAAAAGATGAAGGAATCACGAGTTTTAGCTGAAAAAGTCTAGATTTAGCAAATTTTTGGTGTAATAGCACATGAAATTCCTTAGATCTGAGCTAGATCCTGACTAGAATGACATCACACAACTGTTTGTACAAACCGCCTTGATGACGTCACCCTCAAGAGTTCAAATCTTAGAGATTTCACGGTGAAAAGTGTGATTTCAAAGAAGAATCATGTAGAGGATAGTGTATAGATCAAAGATGTACAAGGATCTAGTGTAAAACATACCGAAATTGCCGAGAAATGGAAGAAAAGTGAGAGAGCGTGCGTCTGGTCGAAGGAGGCTGTCACATCAGTGAAGAATGATGTGACAGGTCCTATTTATAGTGCAAGAGAAGAGATAAGGCGATGTGGCAGTGGATCAGATGGCAGTTTGATCGAGTGGCCCTCCGATCGGATGGTCATCCGATCGGATGATCATCCGATCGGATTGCCATTCGGTCAAACCCATCCTTTCCACTTTCCCGTCTTTGGTTCGTTTTGCGAGTTAGATTAAGCGTTGCGTTGCGTATTTTTGTGTAATAGTACCACATAACTAGATTATATCATTAACACAAAGCTTCCGGGTTTCATAGTTTCCGCCAGTGACAAGTCTCCAGTCTCTCATTCAACCAAGTCTCAAGTTGCACGAGTCTCAAGAGTCAGACACCAAATATCAAGTATCAAGAATCAAGAATCTAGCTTCCAACTATCAAGAATCAAGAATCAAGCATCAAGAATCAAGTGTCAAGAATCAAGAATCTAGTTTCATAGTATTAAGAATCAAGTGTCTAGAGTTAAGCATCAAGAATCAAGTATCTAGAATAAAGTATCAAGCCTCGTAGTATTAAGAATCAAGATTCAAGTATCAAGAATCTAGTATTTAGAATCAAGTATCGTAGCATTAAGATTCACAAGTATCAAAAGTGTCAAATATCACATAGTATAAGGGCTAAAATTGACAATAGATAAAAGTTCAGGAACGCAGGCGGCAGGCATTACACTCATAATTTGGTATTTATAGTTATAAAATATAACGAGCCATTATTATTTTGGAGAAAATGTAATAATATCTAAACTTAGAGCAAAAATATATAAATTGAGTAATGTGATAGTAACTACTTTAAACTACCAACCTTAAGCTTATGGTAAGAACGAGTGTTATGTCTATATATAAATGTGCGTGTACATGTCATTACCATTCGAATCAACAATTTAACCGTCATATTTAAGTTAAAGAAATGTCATCCCTTCGCGTAGCTTAGGAAAAATTACTAGTTATTTAATTATGGATAGGTGTATATTTATATATTTATAATTACAATTTAAGCTAACTTAATCTGCTAAAAATGCATGTAAAGGATTAAGTGCGCTTTAATCGAATTAACATTTTTCACTTACCTAAAAAAATCAATACCCAGGTGAAAAAAATGTTTTAAAAATGACTTTAACAAAATTTAAATTTGTCACATTAAAGTTTATTATTTAAGGACATAACTTAACCACTGTATATTACATAATATTTTATTTAACCCATGTAAAACACTGGTTTATCCAACCCATACAAAATTCAAGACATAATTTTCTATTACCAAGTATATAACATATATATTTATTAAAGATGTGTAATACTGATAACTCTAACCTAGTTATATATTTATGAAAAATAGTTAAATATAAGGAAAAATAACAAAAAAATAACCCTTGAATTGTCAACTTTTTCAAAATAGCCCTTTGAAACCCCATCATGAGCCTTCTCGTTGAAACTAAGGCTGCTGAAGCCTCTTTAAAAAGCCTCTTTAAAAATCCTCTCAGCGATGACTAACTAGCTTACGCCACAAGTCAAAAATATGGTTGTAGAGGCTTACAGACGTTTCAACTTTATTTAAGACCCCTCCATAAGCCTCTTCAACCTTGAGACCCCTTCATGAGCCTCTTCAGACTTCTTTTTTATATTTTTTTTCCAACATTTGTATATTTCAAGTATTTTTAATATTGTAAATAAACAGATGGAAAGAACAAATAAGCTGGTTGGCTTCATATTTTTTTTAGTTGGAATGATTTAATTTTAAATCATGTTCTATATTTATAGAAGGTTTTTAGTGGTTAAATTGTTGCCTAAGACCATGGGGAGTGGTGGGGCTTAGGTTGGACATTTGATGACACGTGTATCTTGAATATTCCCAACCCAAAGCCAAGTTTTAAAAGGGTATGGTTGGGGCTTGGGTTGGGCGTGGCTGGGCGGGTGGCTATGCCACATCAACAATTATTTTTAATATATATTTATATTTATAATTAAATAAAAAATAAACATACATATTTTTTTAAAAAAAATACATAAACATACATAATAATTATCAAAATAAAAGACAGTCATTCTTCGTCGTCTTCGTCGGCTTCGAACCCAGGAATCGTTGAAACGTGTTCCACCAAATCAGCTCGAAGGTTCTGATGTATATCCCTTGACTTTATTAAAAATTCATTTGCCGCTTTATCTTCGTCTGTTATGTTACCTGGTTGGGGGTCATCGTCATCATAGTAGGTAACGACCGCTCTACCTTCATCCTCCAAAATCATGTTGTGAAGAATGATACATGTGTACATCACGTTTCCAATCTGATCCTTGTCCCATAGTCGACAAGGAATTGCTAATATTCGCCACCTTTTCTTCAAAACACCGAATGCTCGCTCGACGTCTTTACGTGCAGCCATCTGGACCCTGTTAAACTTTAATCTCTTTGGATCTGTGGTACCGTGTTTTGTGAACGATTTTACAAAAACCCCCCACTCTGGGTAAATCCCATCAACTAAGTAGTACCCGTACACGTACTCAACCCCGTTTACAAAGAAACTTCCTTTGGGTCCTATACTATTTACCCGATCATTGAAAAGAGGCGAGTGGTTTATGATGGTAATATCATTATGTGAACCTGGCATACTGAAGAACGCATGCCATATCCAAAGATCTTGGGACGCAACCGCTTCAAGCATGATGGCTGGCACCCCGTGAAATCCACTAGTGTGAGCACCTTGCCATTGGGTAGGACAAAGTTCCCAGGGCCATTTCATACAATCTAAACTACCTATCATCCCGGGTAGCCCATGATAATCAGCGTGATGTTCCAATATTTGTTGCATGTCACTGAAGGAGGGCTTTCTCAAATATCTTTTCTTATAAAGTTCTAGAATACATGAACAAAAGTTGTGAAGAGTTTCTCTAGCTACACGTGCAGACTTTTTTAAATAGTCATCCATAATGTCCGAACTATTGTCGTACGCTAACTGCCTAAGTGCGGCCGTAACCTTTTGCCACATACTAAATTCTAATTGCCCGGTTACATCGGGTTTTTGTTGGAAATAATCATATTTCTCCTCAAGATCTCTAGATATTCTTAAAAATAAGTTTCTACTCATACCAAAACGACGCCTAAACATTTTTTCATCATACTTAGGTTCCGCTGAGAAGTAATCGCTTACCAACAAATCGTTAGCGGTGTGCCGTTCACGAGCGATGTACCTCCTCCTCCGTTTAGGTTGTTGAGTCTCTTCCTCATCGTCTTCGTCTTCCACGATAGCTTTCACCACCGCCGCGATTGTTTGTAGAAATATTTCCGCACCATCGTCAGATGATGATGACGATTCACTATAACTTGAAGAACTCATGGTAATATTGTGTTTTATGTGTTTGATATTGTGTGAGAAAAATGTTAAATGTGGTAAGTATATATAAAGGAAAAAAGAAATTTTTTTTTTAAAAAACTAGCCCCAACGGCTAGCCAACCGCTACTTTGAATGGGCCACTCAGCAACAGCCATGTCACCTTGCTCTCCCGCCTCACGCCCGGCTTGAAACCCAAGCCCCAAGGGCCACGCCCCAAACCCAAGCCCACCCGGGGTGGTGACTTGGGCGTTTTACCCCAACCCACGCCGAAACTCCCGCCCTATACCCCACGGCCTAAATATATGAGTGGCATAACCTCCTTTAAAAAGTCAAGAAAATCTCAAAACTTATTTTATAGAATATTATTTTTTAGTTTTTGAAGCTTCTGTCAAACTTTTATTTCATATAATTTTATTTAATTAACAGATTTTTAAATAATTAAGAATTTATTATTAGAAAGCTCAAGTCTTTTTTATATATTTTTTAATATTTATTAGATAAAGTTATATTTATTTTAAATATTAAAAATATAAAAATGTTGAAAAAATATTAAAAAAAATAAGGCTGAAAAGGTTGATGGAGGGGTCTCAAGGCTGAAGAGTGAAGAGGCTCGTGAAGGAGTCTCAAATAAGGTTGAAACGGCTCTAAGACTTTGGGGTGTGGAGGGGATTGTGTTAGGGCATTGCTTGACACGTGACGAAAGTGAGATCCACAAGTTAATACTAAAAAATTAGAGGTGTGGTGGGGTGTCCCTTAGCTGGGCGTGGCCAGTCATGTGGAAATGTTTTGGCAACGGCTACCCCAACAGCTACTTTGAACCAGCCAACCAAAGCCAGCCATGTCACCCTGCTCTCCGCCCCAAGCTAGGCTCAATCTCCACGCCAAGCGGGCAACGCTATGCCCAACGCTTGGCCGGTGTGGTGTAAACAACGTTAAACCCAATCCATTACCCCAACTCACGCCCCACATCCCATAGTCTAAGTCTCTCCAACGATATTTTTTACACGTCGCGCAAGCTGGTTGGTCATTGCTGAGAAGATTTTTAAAGAGGCTTCAATAGCCTTGGCTTCGACGAGAAGGCATATGGTAAGGTTTCAAAGGACTATTTTGGAAACGTTGACCAGTAAAGGACTATCTATTATCTATATTAAAACAAAACAAACTTATGCCACTTGGCATGTAATTAGGCTACCAGATGCCACGTGGCATCTAATTGTTTCTCGAATTCTTTCTTTGAGCGGCAAATGAATAGACGCTACCTTCACATAGCTTCTCAAACAATCCGCCCTCAATCTTGCCAAAATTATAAAACCGTTTCCTTTTTCAAATGAACTTCATTGAGAAACCCTAATTTCAGTTTCATCTCTAACTCTTGATTATGTTCCGTCTCTCACACGCTTTGGAATTGTTAGGGTTTCTGCGTTATCAATGAATCGCTCTCTGCCTCTCATTCATTCCTCCATGAATCCGACTCTGATCTTCGTGATAAAGGTTAGATTTTGTCAATGGATCAACTATCGTTCTTGATATTTTAGATTTTATAACTAATAATTTCTTTTGTTTTGTATATCTCATCTGAAATCAGTTGTATCCTGGTTCTCCGATTGTTGTGATCCAGTCAGTCCGATAACCGGATCTAATTTGCAATACCAAGAACCCTAAATATAGAATTAACACAAGCGTTTCTTTTCATCCTTTGCCTCCAATTAGTTCTCTTTTTTTTCAATTGAAAGAACCTAGATCTCATCTCTCTACGGTCAAAAGTAACCTGGTAAGTTTGTTTTTTCAATTTGTAACCTGATTCATGAAAGTTTCTAATGTTAATTTTTGTTTCATGTCTTTTTTAATATTGGTTTTTCCTAGGAACCCTTGATTGTGAGACAATGTGACCATCGGTTTCTAAGGTTTTTGTATTGATTCTTGAAGGAGTCATCGGAACTGGCGGCACTTGAAGCATCCAAAGGATTCGAGAGACGATAATGTTCCCTGTTTCAAATCTTTTTGAGGTATTTCATATTTTCGATTTGATTGCTAATATTTTACTAGGTTTGTTGTATTTGATTTTGATTACATATTTATATGTGGATTACCTTAATTTTGGGGATTTTATTTCGCCTGATCTTATGTGGTTTATGTTATTTGGTACTATGATAGTAAGTTTGGATTCAAAGTGTAAATCGGGTTAATTTTATTTGTTATTCCGATTGTTAATTTGTTATATATTTGATTGTTCTTTCCGATTTGTTAGGTGCTCAGTTTTTCTGTCGACAAGGTGGTTGTGGCGTTTGATTTATATGGTTAGGGTTTTCCAGAATTGGGTGAGTCTGGTGGTGGTTCAGAGTATTCATAAGTACCTTTTCTTATGTCTTAATTTTTACATGTATTTAATATAACACCGATAGTTTTGTTCATTTGTAGGCTGACGGGAGATCCGGGCACTCCAAATAAGTGAGACAGGCAAGAGTAAGACAGCCAAAAATATCCTTTTTTGTACCTTTTTATGTATTATTTTTAGTTCCCACTCACTTGATAATAATGGATTTAACTTTATTTGTTAATTTAATTTTTTTAATAGTGTCATGAAGGAACCAACTTCGGGCGTACTACTGGTGGCCCGTTTATTGCTACAAGCTATGACTATCATGCTTCTCCTAATGAATTAACGCTATTTAAATATCAACCATTTACGTTTTCATGAGTGTTTGTTGTTCTTAGCTAGCATATGTCTTTACTTTTGAGTTTCAAAGTGCTGTGATAAATTAAGCGAATAGCCAGCCATCAACTAACTACTACTTTCTTGGACAGTTAATGATGTTGTTGGAGATGTGTATTGTTTCAGTTATGATGATTAAATAATGCAATATCAAATCTAATAATTTTGATATGGTGTAAAAAGTTGATAAAAAGGTTAGGGTTTATGTTTTAGCTTTTCTTCTTCTTGGCTGTAGTCTCGAAGGGCCTAACTTATTGTTCTGCCTCATCTCTCTTCTAAATATGTATTTAAGTGCTGAAAACTATTTGCCGCATGTAAGCTTTTTGGGTATATGTATAAGCCTCTCAATTTTAATAGCTATATGTATAATCTAGAAGATGTTCTCATAACTTGATTACGTGTAACTATAGGTGAGCTACTTCCGTACCAGCTTGAAGGATTGAATTTCTTACGTTTCTCATGGTCTAAAGTCTAAACAAACACATGTGATACTTGCAGACGAAATGGGTCTTGGTAAGATTTCCTTATATTTTTTAAAAATTTGTTTTTATATATTTATGAAAAAGTAACCTTTACCTTTATAGTATGCTTTATAACATTCAGGGAAACGATACAAAGTATTGCTTTTTTGGCATCGTTGTCTAAAGAGAATGTCTCCCCTCATTTAGTAGCACCGCTTTCTACATTAAGGAATTGGGAACATTAATTTGCTATATGGGCTGCTAATATGAATGTTGTAAGTTACAAAATCTCTTGAATTCTAATATTTTTATATGACCAAAGTTTATTTACCAGTATACTAAGTTGATGGCAATCGCATCTTCTCCACACGAAGAAGAAACAACCTTCACTTTCAGACGTTATTGCGGTAATTATATTCCAGTTTTCTCTTATTACTTCATATTGCAGTTTTATTCGCTGTTAAAAAGTTGTGTTTTTCAAGCAAACAACAAAGAAATAGGATGTTTTGTTTACGGTGCTACAGTTTTGAAGAATATAACAACAGCTATTTGAAGGTGATGTGTGTTTTATATCCGTATTTTTTATTTTTATTTTTTTGCCTATGAATAAAAAATAATCTGATGTATCAAGGATTTGTGATTTTTAATGTGGATTTTTTATTATAGTAGATATTGCAGTACTGACCAAAAGTACCGGTACCAAAAATGCCAAAAAGTGGGTACGAATCGGTACCGAAAATAATTTGGTACAGTACTGGTCTCAAGTACCAAATGCCCATCCTTACCTTCTATATATTAGTAGGTTATTTTTTTTGTATTTTAAACGGGTCAAACATATTATGTTTTAAATGATTTAACTAAAGAGAATTGTTTTGAACAAATCTAACTGGCTAGATGAGTCAAGCTTGATCAAACGGTTTGAAACTCAGCGGAAGTGTATGTAAATACACCAAAACCTAAAACGAGTCCTCATTAATGTTTAGAATACATTGTAATAATACAGATTTTGTATAACCAAAAATGATAAATGATGTGTTTGTGGTCCGACTACCCAACCCATTTCAGCTCACACTAATGATTACCTGTGTTGACCCATTGCCACCTCCACTATAAAGTTTACATAATTTATGTATGAATAGAGGCGTTCACACCTTATTTTCAAATTGTGAAACCATCCAAGCCGTTTATCATGTCTAGCAACTGCAACATCGTGTCCAGTAGCATATGCAACAATGGCACAACAACGAGCAAAGGTAAAATTACCATTTTTATTCTGTTTGTGTTTTCAAAAGTAAAGCAAATGTTATGTATTACTTACTGAGTTTTTTAATTTTTTTATTTATGTATATATCACCAATTGAAGCAGGTAGTCATCCACTTTTTACAAGGAATGTGGTTCAATATTACGCACCGGCTAGCTGAACAGGTCGATAGGGTGCGCACCAGCTAGCTGGGGAGTTTGATTGGCTTTTACCCTATGTTCAGGAACCGCTTGATCATATCCTGTTCAAGGTTCAAGTTTTCACCTTTTTTAAATTTTTATTGGTTGATCAACTGAATGTTATATGAGTTTGTTGATTGAAAGTTTTATTTTACCATGTTTGATGTGTAGATGGGTCTTTCTAAAATCAAGATTCAAGAGCTGATCTCCAACTAAGGTCTCTTTTGCTATGTACTTTACCTGAACTTGGGGATTTTTATATTATGACTAGATTAGCCATATGGTTTAGCTGGTTGTTGACTCGACATGTTTCACTATTTTTTTTTACATATTTTAGCTATAGTAATGATATATTATGTTCATGTTCTAAGAATTGAGGTTTTCAATTTTATTCAAATTCACTACAAATACCATTAGTCGATGTAGGTCAAAACTCTAGATATCACTTTCTTCTTCCTCTACTTGAAGCATCTACAATCCAATTGAATCGATAATCTTCTTTTAATAATTGTTATTCCACAGAGAATCATCAATGCATTAAAAGATTCGAGGGTCTTGCGTTTTCTAGAGCATGGCGACTCCCAATTGAAACATCGGATATCCATTCTCAACTGAAACAGGTTATTTATTGTGTATTTCTTAAACTTTATAAATAGTTCACATGTAAAATACAGTTAAAAGAAATAAGTTACTAAATAAAAATAGTAGTTTTTTTAAATAAAATAGATTTCGACGACTTTTGATTCCTATAACCTGTTAACACGTCTGAACATTTTTGTTCATTGATACGATTTTTCCTTCAGTTGATCGGTTATTAAACAAATAGAATACACAATAACTCATTTATATTAACAGGTTGACATTGCCACCTTTATTGGTTACATTACGGTTGTGCTATCCTTTTTTACTTCTTTAATCTTTTACCATGTCCGATACTTATATTTGGCTATATGCATTGACCTCATTATATTGAATGGGTTTAAAGACCTCAGCTTTTTCACTATAATTTTACCTGGTATTACTTTTTGGGGGTTTCACTTTGTTTGATGCTCCTGTAGGTGTGGAGATTACTTCGAGCTGCTATGAAGTTTTCATTTGCTAATGGCATTGAATTGCACGTGTTTTGTGAGGTGGATAAGTATTGTCATATGTGGAACTTGCATTTAATTATATTGTGCTTCCTTTGTACACCTACTACATGCTTGAAGCATTATAAAAATTACCAACTTTTGCAATTGGTGTAACAGCTTGAAGATATTATCTGTGATGATTTTGAACATAGTGGTGATCACATTCATGCTCTACGGTTAATAAAGACCTGCACAATCACATTTTCTTCAGTCTCCTAGGTGACTGGGTTAGTAATTTGATCTCAACTGTTGCTCAAAAATTGATTTTGAAGTTTTGTAATTTGATATTGATATGTTAAGATATGGAAATGGAAATGGGTGACAACGATTCTATCACTTGTAGCTACTTTCTTGAGTCTCCTTTTAACTATAATGTCCCTCTTCAATACTAATTTTTATTCACAAAAGGTGTTAGAGACATGCTGCATGTGCTAAAAAGATATTGCATGCTTGATGATGAATATTAAATGTTATACAACCATTTTCACTTTAACAAAGTTTGCAGTTATACCTTGTGTATGAAAGAAAAATGTAATAAAGTGTCTATTGTCTTCTAATTGAATTTAATTTCTGTCTTTTTTAATCTTCTTTTCATATTTTTAATTGTAAACTACACCTTCCAATCATGATTAAATTTTAACAAATGGGTCGATTTAGATCATTACTTTGCTAAATGGGTTGAATAAGGCTACTCAAGTTATACAATGCATCTGAATTGGTCACTCTCATAAAACCAGCTCAGTTATGTTAATTGGTTAAATCCTTCAAGATGCTTTTGAACATCTACTTCACTCAAGGCTCATGATATTCCCGGCTCAATGGCTACTTACATATGTTATGCAATGGTACATGAACCGAAACAGACTAATGAATGACGTTCATTGTTGGTTCACATGTATATCGAAGGGAACTTATACACTAATGTTTTATGTAAATTAGATGATCAAGTCCATTAAGTTTACGGGTTGTTTCGAATTTTGATTTTGTCTTGAAGGTGAACTAAGTTCCAGCTTTTCAAGATGAAGTTCATGAAACTTGGATCAAAACCGGATTTGTTTCAGTCCAATAGCGAAAACACTCGGTCAAAGAACTCCACCACCCAATCCTACCGGTGATTACTTTGTAGCAAAGAGTATTTGTCAATTAGCATGTGTAACGAATAAATTACTTTTTGTATGATTTAGTTATGTGTTAATCATAAATAGCTTTACTATATGATTTATTTCATTGATTATTGATTATATGTGTTCTGCTCAATATATGTTAAGGTCAAAATAGGTTCGGGTCAGTCAAAACGGGTTTTGCTCAAAATAGGTTCATGTCCATATGTGTTCTGCTCAATATACGTTAAGGTCAAAACTGGTTAAAAATGCTTTATTTAAAAAAATATATATCAAATAACCAAAGTTATAAAAAAATAATTAAAAAAAAATGAAATCTATCCGGGTTCTAAAAATTGCTATAAAATCATTTATATAATAACATCTCAATACCTATAAAAAATAAATCAAGACATATTTACCTAAGTGAGAAAAATTATATTTTTATACGTTTATATTGAAAAGTTCTTTCATTACAAAGCTCATCTCATTGCCAGTATATATTATATGTTTGTGTTAAACCACCCGCGAAGCTCGTGGGATCTTAAGCTAGTTTCCTCTATTTAAAAACACCAACCATAGCCATCACCACTTTAGGAAGAGAGTTCTGACATATGATAAATTTAGTGAAATTTAGAGATAGAGATTATGTAACATTTCCTATTAAAAAAAACACCAACCATCAACTTGAATACTTCTAAACCAAAATCCTAATAGAAAATCAAGAGAAAAATAAAATAAAATAAAAAATAGGTGATATCTAGAATATGGAATATGTGGTTGTGTAACAACACATCTTCTCCATCCACCATTCATTTTATCCATCCATCTTCTCTCTTCATATTATTCATTCATTTCACCTCTCTTCTACTCTCTACTCCAATGGCTGCCTTTACTCTCTCTCCTACAACTCCTACTCAGGTAATATTAATAATATTCCATTCCACTTCTTCATATACATACATATAGCTGCTGCTGATTATGTCTTAATTCATAATCACATATATTTCCATTTATTAACAGTTGCGATCTGGTAACAATGGGCCGTTCTTGCCGGCCCAAGGGCTGATGGCAAAATCTGCCGGAAAACCCCAATTGGCGGGAAGAGAAAGAGGGATGAAGGTGACGTGTCAGGCGGCGAGTATTCCGGCTGATCGGGTTCCAGATATGGAGAAGAGGAAACTTATGAATTTGTTGCTTCTTGGTGCTATTGGTCTACCTACTACTGGGATGTTGCTTCCTTATACCTATTTCTTTGTTCCACCTGGGTAATAATTTGTTTCATCTCTTTCCCGCTATAAACAACCGAAACAATATAAACTAGGATAGAAATTCGTGTATTACAACGTTGAATAAAGAAAATGTTAAACTGGTTAGGAATGAAGGTTTAGGAATTATAAAACGATACTATAATATAATATAAGATGTATTTAATAAAAGTAAGAGATAGAATATATGTGGTTAGTTTATAATTGATTTAAATGTCATTTTAGTCTCTGTGGTTTGGGTCATTTTACTAGTTTAGTCTAAAGATTTTAAACGTTGTCATTTTAGTCCAAATAGTTTTAAACGTTATCATTTTAGTCCACTGGATTAACTCTATCCCTTTATTTTGTTAATTAGAAGTGCATTTCGGTCATTTTATATGTAATTATGTTAATCATAAGGGCACTTCGACCATATAAAATGATCGAATCACCCTTCTAGCTAACATAAAAAATGGACGGAGTTAACCAAGTGGACTAAAATGGCAACGCTTGAAACTATTTGGACTAAAATGTCAACGTTTCAAACCTTTGGACTAAACTGGCAAAATAGCCTAAACCACAGGGACTAAAATGGTATTTAATACTAATTTTTTTATAACCAAGTTTTATATTTAAAGAAAATAAAGAGATAGAATATGTATGATTTTTTTATAACCAAGTTTTTATATGTGTTTATTGGTGGGTGGTCTCCTTAAAAAGTTAGTCTAATTTTAGGCAAGAACTCCGATCGTCCCACTTAATAGTTTGGTTAATTCTCCCTTGGCCAGAAAATCAATGTTGGGTCGGGCACTAGTTTTACATCATTACATGTCGAGATAACCGAACGGAATTGCCATTAAATTCAAACTTTATATTTTTCAAATCATATGTTATATGTGAGATACCAGTTTTTTTTTGGTTGGTTTTTGTTTGAACAAAATCCTAAAACAGGCTCAAGCTCTGAACCCGCAGTTAACAGAATTAACTGATCCGCATTAATTAGTAACTACATTGTTTGTAATCGAATCATTGATTATGAATTCAGTTTTGACTCGTAACCAAACTGACTCATGCTTACCACTGTGGTCATGGTTAAGACATTTGTTAATGTACTTAGGTTTGTTTTTGTGTGATGTGTGTTTGTGTATAACAGTTCAGGAGGTGGAGGCGGTGGTACCCCCGCAAAGGACGCGCTTGGTAACGATATTGTAGCAACTGAATGGCTAAAGACCCATGGACCGGGTGACCGAACCCTTTCTCAGGGTCTAAAGGTAATCATGGTTTAGTTATATGATCTTGTGACTATTCATTATAAGTTACTTTAGTTATCAAGCTATCATAATTAACCAATAACTCTTAATTATCAAGTTATAAGAGTAATCTTTTATGGCATTATTATCAAACACCAAATTGAAGTGAACATTCCAGTTAGTAATTCTCTTATATTCTTCAAATCTTGTCTGTTTTATTTTGAAAGTATACAACATAATGATCCACTATATCACCTTTTGTTGCAAAATTTCTCTTTATGGTGTCTTGTTTTTAGTTTGAAACTATTAAGAGGGCGTTTGGGATTGCTTATTTAACTCTACAAGTGATTTTTGTTAAAAGTGCTTATTAACTTAGGGTGAAGGGAGTGGTTACTATTTGGAATAGGTAAACTCCCCATTCACCCAATAAGATAGTGCCACGTCAATTCACCTAAATTGTTTACCTAATGCTCAAAAACGTTGACGGTGGTTTACCTAATGGAGTTTAGGTAAACTATTTAAAAAAAATGTGTGATTGGTTGAGAAGGAATGGACCCCACCACACACCCATCTCTCTCCCCCTTCCCTCCCTCTCACCGACTCAGTAAACCTTCACCGAAATCCCCCCCCCCATTTCGGTAACATTGATCAGTAAACTATGTTGGCGGTGGATGTGGGTGCGGTACCGAGTGGGTTTACCGCCCCACTCCGCTCACCCTTATGACTTTTTCAAATTAAGTTTTATAAAAGGGTGTTTGGATTAGATTTTGTGCTGGGAAAAGTAAAATAACCAAAAAGGATATGGGGTATGTTTGGCATGGAGCTTTTAATAGCTTTTATGAGCTTTTAGTTTTAAGCTTTTAAGAAAAAACTCATACTCAATAAAAAGTTTTGTTTGGTTGAAGGAGCTTGAAGCTTTTAAGTTAGGAGCTTGAAGCTTTTGGTTGAACGCTCCTACTAGTAGCGTTTAGAAGGAGCTACAAGCTTTTAAGGAAAAAATGATTATTATAACCTCTAAAGATAATGAACTTTTTAATGCACAAACTTTTTAAATTTTTAGTTATGTCTATTTTGGTCATTTTATACATTTTATTAAAAACTCCAACTACTCTGGTAAACACCAAATATATCTAAAAAGCTATAGCTACTAGCTACCAGCTACCAGCTACCAGCTTTCAGCCATCAGCCAACAGCTTTTAGCCACCAGCTACTTTTGCCAAACATACCCATGATAAATTTCCTTGTTTAGTTGTTATTTTAAAGGGTAAGGTTAGATTAATAATTTTATGTTCAAAAAGCCAAAAATCATTTAAAAAGCCCAATTTTGTGACTTTTGAAAAACAACTTTTTACTCTTCAAAAAGTCATAACGAAAAAGAGTTTTATCATTGCTATACACTTTTATAACTTATTGGCATTTTCATTCAAACGATGTTTTATAAAAGATATTTAATTCGTAATAAAATTATTTAGGAATCTAAGATGTTAACTAAAAGTGTATGATGCTTGAAAGAGTTATGCTAATGTACCCCACGCCACATGACCCACCCCCATATATTGTTACTGACTGCACTTCAGCACTTCCCTCTATACTTGTATACCACCCTCTATACCCCATATACATGTGTGACCACCATCTATACCCCGGTTTACCACCCACTATATGCGCGCATACATACCAAATCGGATCACATCAATAGTGGGTATAATAAGTTTATAAGGGGTTACCTTTAGCCTATGCCTATTTGAAACTATAGTTCAAACTTTCTAGTGAGGTTCTTGTTGCTAAATAGGCCCACCCTAGTGGGTTGATTAGGGATGGACCAAAGCCTATTGAACCGAAGCCTAAGGGACATCATTGTCGTAAGGTGTCTCCCTCTATCCAAGAGGTGAAGGGTTTAGATTTATATCAGAAAAATTCCCTAATCAAAATTGAACTCTCATTTTTGGTCATGCGAACCTAGATTATTGAATTCAGTGACCTGATTTGTATTCGAATAGTTAAATGAATCTACACAAACTACGGAAACATTTACATCGAGTGATCACAATTTGAGTAAATTATGGGTTTATGGACTTTGAAATTGTTTTAATCATGAAAATTTGTAGGGAGACCCGACATACCTAGTGGTCGAGAATGACAGGACCCTAGCGACATATGGAATCAACGCGGTGTGCACCCATTTGGGATGTGTGGTGCCATGGAACAAGGCAGAGAACAAGTTCATGTGCCCATGCCATGGTTCTCAATACAACAACCAAGGCAAAGTTGTTAGGGGTCCTGCTCCTCTGGTAAGAACCTCATACTCTTTTCTCATTTGTAGTCTTACATTAGACAATGTAGAAGTTTGTATGCATTATGCATAATGCACTAGAGGGGGTGTAATATTTTTTGAATTGTTAACAGTCATTGGCATTGGCTCATGCGGATATCGATGATGGGAGAGTGGTGTTTGTTCCATGGGTGGAGACTGATTTCAGAACCGGTGAGGCTCCATGGTGGTCTTAGAATCCTCATCTTGCTTTGTTTGTTGGAGAATCAAGATATGTACAAACCACTTCACGTTTTACTTTTGTATCCAATAAGTTTATAAATACGTTTTATGCACACCAATTAGAAAATTTTATTAATAATGTCATATATTGAACGCCGGAGGTCCACGGCGCTCCTAGTTAGCTTGCACGCTCTCATGTCCCACAAAGCGATGGACGAACGTTGGCACCTTTCTATCTCTTCCCCCTCTCATAACCATGAGTTCCTTTTGCACGGACCATCTATGTGCACATATCGTGGGGCTTTTCTCTCCTCACCCTCTCTCATTCACGTTTGCGTACATAGAGCTCAAAAATCCCAACTGTAGATGGGGTTACATACGCCAAACCTTTGCAATTGAAAACTTTACAATAGCTCAATAAGATAAACCTATCGTAGTAGAAAGTTTTATCAATGTGCGAGAAGGGGCGATCTAGCCTTGTTTACCAAGTTTCCAGGAACCCACTCGGTTTGGAATTTTTAGTGAAAACCTAAATAAGAACCAGCAAGAAAAAATTCATAAATCCGCCACTATGTGCGGGTGGATCAAATGATCCCTCTAGTTCCAGGTATGCTTATATAATGAGTGATTGATAAAAGTGGTCTTCTCTTGTTTAATTAACAATTTTATCTATCAAGTAAAGTTACTTTGTGTGATAACTGACAAGCAAGGGTTGTTGACCCATATAGCAAACATCGGTAATCACTAATCACTGGTAGAAGTAGAGGTGCACATACCGGGTTTTTTTAATACCCGGGTACGGGTATGACCGGGTTTTGACTTTTCGGGTATTAGCCATACTCGGTTCGGGTCCAGTATTGGCCAAAAAATCTATACCCTGTGTACACGGGTTCGGGTTTTCAATACCCGGGGTATTAGAATACCCTATTTCTGGGTCCGGGTAAGGTTCGGCTATATATCGGGTTTTTCGATTCATTTTTTTGGCTTAAAACATAGAATGATAGAAATATAATGAAAACTTATACTTATAATATTGTATCCCTTGAAATCTGCCCAAAAAAGCCTCACACAGCTCTAAACATTCAAAAAAAGTACTACACAACGGGTCCGGGTATTACAAAAACTCGGGTATTACGAAAACCCGGGTACGCTGAAAACCCGGGTTCGGGTATTGAACAGAATATGCATATCCGGTCCCTATCCTACGGGTAGATTCGGGTTTAAAAAACCTGGTTTTTCTAATACCCGGGTTCTAGTTTTTTGTGCACCTCTAGGTAGAAGAATTCAAGAATTCTAGGAAGTGTTCTATACCATCGGATACACATTTCTTGTTTTTTTTACGTATCTACAAGTCAAAAGACATCGATGCACCGAATATGATTATAAGTAACTTTATTAGTTTATTCCAAGCAAGATGACTATCATACTTCAACTAAATATAACATAACAGATTCACAATATAGAGTTACTACCCTGTGTTCTACTAGCATCGTACTTTGGCATTTTAAGTTGAATTGAAATTCTTTATCTAGAAAAGGTTATATAATTATTAAAAAATTTCATTTTTTCTTGGGAAGAGAACTATACATATAATTATTTTGTATACAAGTCAACTGACGAGAAATATACATAATTTGTAGTACAAAAGATAAAAGAGTACAATAAGTACGAGGTGGAGGAACAAGTACAGGTACAGCTAGCAAAAACCCATGCAAGTCCACACATGAAGTACAATGCTTGATGCGTACTACACAAATCAACTGGCTCCTCCTCTTACCAGTCACCAACCATTATAAAATAGGCATAAATTCAATAATTTAGGGAAACCATAACTCAGCAGATACAGATCGGGCCGAACTTTTCAGAGAACTTAAAACGTCATTGAGTGCAGCGTTGATGAAACCACATCAAACCTAATGTTTCGTCAACTCTGCACTCAATTATGTTTTTACTTCTTTTCTGATACATTTTCAACCTTTTTATTACCAACATGCAAGGAAAAAACAAAATCGACTCTTGGGATTTAGAACGTTACAAGTTATACAAACAATGATCAAAATGAAAAGAAGAAAAAGGCCCTTTCGTTCTTGAAGGTGCAGGTGTGTGTTTATTGTTTGTTACAAGACAATCAAATCATGTAGTCTACTAGAACTCTTTTTTTTCTTTCTTATTCCTGCAAAACACATTGTAAAAATGACATGATATATTTATAAGGGAGGAATGGATGTTGAAGCTTTCCTCATGGAGCCATGAGTCCTTCAATTGTATAGAATAAATCCTCCACCAAATCCGTTTTAAATAGAAGATTTTGCAATGTGTGGATCACATCATACTCGGGATCCAGCTTCCGTTGCCAACCCTGCATCAAAAAGAAGACGGCGAATGGAAAACTAAGAAATTTGGTAAAAAGAATAATCAAAATGGTAAGCAGGGGTATTCAACTGTTAAAGATCGACTAAACGGTCCAAACCGGAGCAGATCGGCTAGTTTTGAGATTTATACGGTTCAGTTCATGACTCAACTGACAAATTGGAACCGACCGATTAACCTTTTTTATTTGTTTATTATTATTTTTTTTTTTTTCATTTTAGAATATGCAATTACGTATATGCATTATATTCTTAAACTATCTTTGAACATTTTAGAGTTAAGTACACGGATAGTCCCTATGGTTTTTCAAAATTTTGGATTTGGTCCCTTGCCTTTCAAAAGTACACGAATAGTCTCGGTGGTTTGCACTTTGTAACGCATTTAATCCCCAGCCAACAAATCTAACGATTTCAGGAGGTCCAAGTTTAGGACTAAATGTGTTACAAAGTGCAAACCATAGGGACCATCCATGTACTTTTGACAAAAGCTGGGGACTAAGTGCGTTACAAAGTGCAAACCATCGGGACCATCCGTGTGCTTTTGAAAAGTTAGGGACTAAATCCAAAATTTTAGAAAACCACAGGGACTATCCGTGTACTTTACTCAACATTTTAGAATATTCAACCAAAACTAACGACTTTGAAAACAAAAATCAGTTCAAACTGCTGAAACCAGCCCACCCAACCCGGCCGATTTTGGTTTGTCGTTTCCCAAAACCGTAGTTAGCAGTCTGCCTTTTGTTAGCAGTTTGGCACGAAGTTTCGTTGAAACCGGTGAACCAGACTGTGAACATTCCTGATAATAGAGCATGAACGAAAAAAAAGAAAAGAAAAGTTCAAAGATGCAAGAAGCTACCTCTAAAACCAAAGTGGTTACTATTACAGTGCACACATTGCCGTCAATATTAACTCTATGACGCCTGACTTGTTCAAGCAACTGTTGCATGCAGTCTGCAGGATTTAAAGATTCACCTTCTGCAGACCTCCATAAGTTAAACGATTTCTCAACATCCTGTCACAAATCACTTTCTTTAATGTTGCACACTTCAACAAACTATAAACATCATATAATGTAAAAGAGTAAATTACAACTTTTGTCCTTTATGTTTTTCCCAAATTTCAGGCGCTGTCCTTTACCTTTAAAATTGATGAGTTATGTCCTTAATGTTTCAAAATCATGCACGGTTTGTCCTTTAGGCTAAACCCAGTTATAATTTCCATTTAATTCATGTCATGTGCACTGCACATGAGGGTAGTATTGTCTTTTCACATCCTAATTTATAAATAATTTTTAGAAAACAAATAAAACATCCTGCACTTTCTCAACACACCCACACACACTCTCTCTCTCTTTCCAACCACCTGCCGCCACCACCTCCCACCCTCACCTGCCGCCGACCACCACCACGTCCCCCCCTCACCTGCCGCCGACCACCCACTATCTCCACCATCGCCTGAACAAACAAAAATACAGAGCTACAAACTATCCCCAAACTACAAACTATCCACCCCTACGAAATCATCTGAACAAAATACGGTCAAAATTGAAGTGAATCAGACAATTAGTAATGAAATCAGATCATAATCAAAACATCTCAAAAGTCAAAATTAGTCAACAATTCACAAAAACGTATCAAAACTGAACTAAATCACACAGTTAGCAACAAAATTGAATACTACATACTTATACTCCATGTATCTATCGAACGAATCACCACTCCATCCTTGAGTTTTATCAGAAACCATAACAGAAAACGCAATTAACAGTACCAGTTGTAGGAGATCTGATCGGAGATTGACGGCGCGACATTGATGGTACCGGAAAGAGGAGATCTGATCGGAGATCGGAACTTGTCGACAGTGACGATGGCGGTGGAAGTGTAGGTGGAGGAGATGATGTGCAGACTTGAGTTAATTTAGAAAGAAAGAGACACCACCTCCACCGTCGCCTTCCTAGAAGAGAGAGAGAGAGTCTGATCGGAGATTGACGATGACGACACCACCTCCACCGTCCCCCCTAAAACAACCACACCACCTCCATCCTCCGGATCACCATCATCACCGTCACGCCGGACCACCACCATCACCTTCTTAGTTCTTAGAAGAGAGAGAGAGAAAGAGTTTAGTTTAGAGAGAGAGTGAATGTGCAGACTTGAGTTAATTTAGAGAGGGAGAATGTGCAGATTTTTATTTAACATATCCTTTTAAATTTCACATAATAGTCCCTCTAATATAAATTGTTTTACACAATAGCCCTTGAATAATGAAATGACAAAAATACCCTTATGTGCAAGGCACATGATCAAATTTAACCAAAAAATCTAACTGGGTTTGGCCTAAAGGACAAACCGTGCATGATTTTAAAACGTTAAGGACAAAACTCATCAATTTTAAAGGTAAAGGACAGCGCCTGATATTTGGGACAAACATAAAGGACAAAACTCATCAATTTTAAAGGTAAAGGACAGCGCCTGATATTTGGGACAAACATAAAGGACAAAACTTGTAATTTACTCGATGTAAAAAAATATGTTCTTATTCTATAATGGAGTAAAATGTCATTTTTCGTCTCTGAGGTTTGGCCAGTTTTGTGACTTTCGTCCAAAGGTTTGTTTTTCGGCATCTGGATCCAAAAGGTTTGAAATCTTGCCATTTTCATCCAGCTCGTTAACTCCATCCATTTTTCTCCATTACGTCAAGGATATTTCCGTCTTTTTTGTTAACTTAAAGGGCAATTTGGTCTTTTTCACTTTATGTACAAGCATTTAAAATACACCTGACCATATCTGTTTGACCGAATTGCCCTTTAAGTTAATAAAAAAGACGGAAATACCCCTGACTTAACGAAGAAAATGGATGGAGTTAACAAGCCGGATGAAAACGGCAAGATTTCAAACCTTTTGGATCCAGATGCGGATAAACAAACCTTTAGAAGAAAGTCACAAAACTGACCAAACCTCAGTGGCGAAAATGGCATACATAAAGAAGTCAGAAGAGTTTTGACTGACCTTGATGAAAGCTGCAGGATTTGGGCAGCTTTGATGTTTGGAAAACTTAAGGGTGTGTTCAGCGGCAGCACGGCCATTTTGAAGCGCAATAGCCTTGAAAAACTCAATCAGGTTGACCCGATCTTTTTTGCAAAGTTCAGCAGTCATGCCAACATCAAGGAAGATTACATGAGGTTTCGATTTAAACAGCCCAGTATCTGGAGCTGGGCCCTGTGTCATTCTTACAAGAATGTTTCCTGGATGCATATCTGCATGGATGAAATTGTCAACCTGGAAATGAAAATTGAAACAAGTTTAGGGGCAGGATTGTAATTAATATACAAGAAAACGGTGAAGCAACACACACTAAGCACTTCTTTGTGGTTTAGAGTCTGGTTCATTAAGGGCATGTTTGTCTTTTTATGTATTTCTCTATTAAAACCTTTGTATTTGTTAGAATTGATTGTGATATAAAAAAATTATTATTAAGGGTACAAAGACATAAAAACCCCTCATATATAATAATTAAAACATATAAACAAGGATATTTTGGTCTTTTAACAAAAAGTTAACAGAAATTATAGATGGAGTTAACGAGTCAGATTAAAATAGCAAGATTTAGAAACCACGAGGCCTCAGATGTGGAAAAACAAACCTTTGGACGAAAGTCTCAAAAGTGGTTAAACCTCGGGGACGAAAATGGCATTTTACTCTAATAATTATTTTGGAAACTAATTGGTTAACTGGAAAAAATTAGTATGGAAAGGTAAATCAGCAAAGTAAATAGAATTCTACTATATATAAAAATAAATGTCTAAATTAATACCTAATTTATACATTATATGATGAAGTTATACAAACTTAAAAATAAAAACATTACAAATTAAACATAATAACATATCTTTACAACCTCAATGCAAGATCAGTGTTGAATACTAATAGCACCAAAATGTAGCATAACATACTTTCACTTTTTTCAAGTGTACATAATTTACTTAACATTTTACTATTGTATGTATTATGCTTATATTTTTGTGCAATTATATGTAAAACAATTGCACCACAATACAAAAATGTTACATACAATAGCATGAAAAAGATAAGTATGCTTTACATACAAGGGTAAAAAGAAAAGTAAGTTGCAGACAATGGGAAAAATGTGAGTGTTTTGCATTTTGGTGCGAGTACCCTTGAAAAATAATAATATTAAAAAAACTTATGTTATGAATATCGTTATATCGCATCATTATATTTGAGTTACATTCCATGAGAGCATATAAAAACATACCAAAAGCATCTTTAGAAGTGCATGAGTCCCAATATGCGCAAGGCCAGATTTAACGCCTACATGTCCTTCAAGCTCATCCACATAATGCAAAATACTTTCACCATGCTCAAACGTTTCCACTAAAATAGCCGGATGTACGAGCGGATATAACGGCCTAGGGAACGACACATCTTTCCATCTTCTAAAATTGTAAATAAACCGACTCAAATGAGCCGCCTCTCTCGAAAGATCAACTTGCGACATCATAAATACAGCAAATTGCTGTATGCTTTCATCGAGTCTCAACCATTTCAAAGTAGGAATAAACACCGACACTTTCGCAAATATATTTAACAATATAAAATCCCTTCTAATCGCTTCACTGACTCCCGGATGTCTAACCTTAACCGCAACAAGAATAGGCTTGATACGTTGACCGGGATGTCGAAACTTTAACGTTGCTCGATGAACTTGAGCTATACTTCCGGAAGCTACCGGTTCTTCCTCGAAATTTTCGAATATTTCGGGTAATGAACGGCTAAATGCTTTTTCGATAGTTTTCTTTGTGTACGCGTAGCTATGTGCCGGTGCTTTTGTTTGAAGTTCTGCAAGCTCTGCGCATAAATCGTTTGGAAAAAGATCGGGCCTTGAAGCGGCCCACTGACCCCATTTGATAAACGCGGGCCCGGCCTTTTTTAAAGTGTAATGGACACACCGTAGCCATTTGTTACGAAACTCGACGCCGAATGAATCGGCAAAAGGAGCCATAGCTATACATGGTGCAAACAGAAATGCTAAATATACCGCTCTAAAGCATAATATCAAAACTTCTACAAGAGAGAAGATAAATGAGGTTAAGTAAACACGCCCATCTTGCGCGTGTGTGTAAAGATCGGTTTTATACAAAAACCCATCGGCTTCGGCCCATGTTCTTTGCGTGCATGCGAGTTCGCCTAACACAAACGCTAATATACCGGGAGCAATCAACTGCGATCTACTTAACGCAAAACTAACCGCACAAGCGATCCGATTCATCGGTTGTGATGGCCAATTGTAGGTACAGATTTGGGAGACCGTTCTCCATGCGATTTGAGCACGGTGTGAAACTTTAGTGCTTGCGGATATGAAATAGAATCTTTGAAAATGTTTGTAACTCCATAGGGTTCCCTTTGCTTGATGGAATGTACAAGAAGTGAGGCGTTTGCCATGAATATTATACTGTGAAGATAGTTTATAGTAGGAGCGGGAAAACCCGACTACCAATTGGGTTCCGCGATTGTTTAGTTCGGAGAAATAGATGTTACGGGTTGGGAGAATGGAATGTGCTGCCTTTCTAACGTTGGCAACAGCCAACAACCTGCATAGTATAATGTACCAAGTTAAATATAATAGTGGCATTGTGATCACTGATACGCCTCACTTACGTTGCCAAGGGCGATCCCACTCTAACAAAGAAGTAACTATGTCTGCTCGACTGCTCCTGATTTTCATTTTCGTTGTTTCAAAACAGTTTACAACATCCTGATTGGGATAACAATCAATCAACTGTTCATTAGGGGCACACATAGTTACTTTTCCATTTGAGATTGCCCTTGACAAGTGACAGCGAAAGTGAAAGTTAGGAGTGTGTGTTATTGGTCACATTTCCGGTAGCCCGGTACGCATTATATGGCTAATGGGTCACAGTTTGGATTATTAAAATCCAATTTTCCATGAAAGAATTCCAGCTATTGTTTTCAATTCAGCTGGTAAACCGAAATTCCAAATAGAGACTCAAGTCCAAAACTAATGTCTGTTTTCTAAGTCTAGACCTATAATATTATAATGTGAAATGATCAAGAATTGCCTAGTGAATCCTAATGTTCATGGTTAAAAGGTGAAATAGCTTACCAAGGAATACCACTACCCTTAATCATGTGCCTAGGCCCATTAATTGCACTTCTAGTTCCTAGGTGCTCGCTTCAGCTCTCCATGCGCACTAAATACCAATTTATTCTTTTTATTAATTATCTAATGCAAAAAATTTTATCTTCTCCACAATATAAGCTTCCACAATACCGATCAAAGCAACTTTCATCCACATTTCTGATCTCGTTTAGAACTTTCAAGTTTTGGAATTACATTTGAACCTTCACTATCTTAGAGCTTTTGATACTAATTAGATGATATTAAACATTATATAATAGTTTTTGTTTATTTTGTTTGAAGAATAATATCACTCTAATACATAATATTTTTTTATTTTTTTTCATTCAAGTGCGTTTTCTTTTCTTAGGCCCTCGCTTGTTTTGCGCCTAGCACCTTTGATAACTATGACTCAAGTTTGAATCTTCCTGTTATGAAAAAAGCACACTAATTTTATAGTTGAGGTAATTAACACATAAAACTCAATAAACAAACCAACCACATGTCACATAATTATTAGATACCACACTTAACAAAAGCAAGATGCACATGCTTAAAATCATACATCAACTATAACACAAAACACAATATGTACTCAAACAACTCTCAATACACAACACAATAAACAACTACAACACCAAATAACCAGTCAAATGTCAATCATAACTTAGAATTAAACCTAAACCCTAATTTCAGACCACCGTTTATAAAAAAAAAAAAAAATAGCTCCTTAATATCCGCATACCTTGATAAGGCCATGTAAATTAGACGAATATCGGTGAAAAATCCCTAGGTGAAACAGGACACATGCTGGCATTGTTAGTTGTTCCCAGCGTAATCATTGAATCATGTTCGTCGGTGTTGTGATCCTGGCCGTTGACGGCGGAGGAGCATGGCGGTTGCGATGATTTTGGGCGGTGATTGAGTGAACGGAGGACGATTGTGGAGGCAGTTGCGGTGATTTTGTTGTGCTATTGCCACCAAGGGTTATCGAAATGTACCGCTTCGTAGGGTGCCTCTGTTATTGTGAGAGAACGTTGTTAGGGCTGTTGTTTGAAGTTGTACCTTGGTTGTTGAAACTTGTACGATTTGGTTTGGGGTTTGGGTTATGGATGTGTTTGGGTTAAGCTTAGACTACCGTAGTGAGGCATTATTTTCGAAAAAAAAAAACCCCCCACCCCCACCCCCACCCTCACCCCCTCCCTCAATTACGTAGGGCGTTTTTGGGCAATATATAAAATAGCATTTATTTAACTCATGTAATAAATGAGGTTTTTAAAGATGTATTATTTTATTATTTGGTAAACAATATTACATTTGTTCATCCCGTGTAATACACGTCATTGTTTTTATAGATATAATTTTTTATTATTTAATATATAAAATTATATTTATTCAACCCGTGCAGTAAAGGAGGTTTTAAAGACATATTGTTTTATTATTTAGTATATAAAATTCATTTATTCGACCCGTGTAATACACGGAGTTATAACCTAGTTATTTTTGAAAAAAAAAATTGCATTGGCGTTATATAAAAAACGTCGTATATGTCCATTGATGTCTTCTCCATTCATGTGTTTGACCAATAAGAATATTACAACTAATATTATTTAGTTTATTTTTATTTTTTTAAATAATTGAGTAATCATTGATGGGGCATTATCCCACTACGCCTATTTGTGAATAACGCCCATAATGCCCCTTTGCTGACTGGGATGACACGTGTCGCAAAATGCCCATAGGTGGGGGGATTATTCATGTAAACCACTACACATGGTCTTACAAAGGAGTTATTATTAACTTATTACTTTTCGTAAAAGAAGTTAAAAAAAATTATATATTTCGCTCTCCTAAACCTACTTATTACGTATTATCCCAAACTATAAAATCAATTACATATTTCCGCCTCCTAACTCATATATATTACACTAATAGTTACATCTTTTAAAAAGTCGTGTATTGCACAAGTTGAATAAACATATGTATTACACGTATAATGTAATCCATTAACACATTTAGTCGTCAAGATGTGTTTTCTAAAAAATGAACTTTGATGTACTATACACTTATTATAACATTTTACCTTGTTTTTTTATTTATTATTATGTTAAATTGTTAAATAAATTTTTCAAACCAAATCAATTTTCTTTGTTCATTCATTCAATATCCTTACAATGACCAACATTTATAGGTCAATTTCATAAATGCCATATATGTCACTAATCATGATATGAAACGCCAGTTAATTAAGAACGTCTAATTCTAGTTTTATTCGTCTGTGTTTATTTTAAAACTATAAATAATTACAGGAATTTCAGAACTCCAAACAAACAAACAAACAATCATTTTATTTGTATATTTTATGTTATATATTTTATGGGGTGAAGTAGGTTCAAAGGAGGTAGTGGTGGAGTGGCTCGGGAAAGAGTTGGTGTTCCTTGTGACCCAGGTTTGACTTCCACTCTCCCCATTATTTTCTGCGGCATCTAGGTGAAGGGCGAATATGGGTGACGCGGTTCATCTTGGATGGGAGGCTAGGTTTTATCGATTATTCCACTGTCATGACTTCCATTATTTTCTAATCCTTTTGGCCCCTAACACTAACCCCATCCATTAAATGTTAGGGCCAAATGCGTTTAAAAAAGACGTTAGGGCCAAAAAGGTTAGAAAAAAGACGTTGGGAGCTCAGATGTTAAAAAATTCTTTTTTGAGCTAAAAGAGTAAAAGTGATATAACCACAGGAGCCAAAATCTTAATTTACTCTTAATAAAATATTATGATATTATAGGTAAACTTAATTTTTAATTGAACATGAATATGACAGTCAATAAGATTATTGAACATGAATATGATATTTATATTGATACAATCAATAAGATTATATCGTGAATCCAGTTTAAAAAAAATCCTAAATCTCTTCTATAAATTTTAAATTTTAAATTTTAAATTTAATATTATTAATAATCGACTTTTCATAATAATATTTATTTAAACGGGAAAATAAAATTGAGACCATCTCATAGAGCGACATGTGTCCCTCAAATAGTTTCTTTTATTATATAGTATAGATACTAGATTAAAACCCCGTGTATTACACGGGTTGCATAAATATAATTTTATATAATATACTAGCCTAAGACCCCGCGAGCTTCGCGGGTGGCTAAACACCAACTAAACACATAAAATAATTTAAACGTAGAAGCGTTAAAGTGTGATTTGTTAATCCTAATATTTTGAGACAGTTGAGCACGTCCCAATAGGACATCTACATAATGTTCGTTACAAATTAAGTTTTTGTCAACTAAACTTTCATGATGTTTTCATGATGTCTTCTTTAACTCCACTATCGCATTCATCCTCTAACATTATCAATTCCAATCAGGACGACTTAGAATTTAAAGCTCTATTGCTAGATTATTAAAAAGAGTTAATTACTGTTTTCGTCCCTGTAGTTTGTCAAAAATCACTATTTCAGTGTATTAGTTTAAAAATTGTGATTTCAGTCCTTGTGGTTTCACTTTCGTAACCATTTCAGTTCACCTCGTAACCATTTCAGTCCCTGTACTTACAGAATAAATGGATTGAAATGGTTACGAAAGTGAAACCACAGGGACTGAAAATGGTCACGAAAGTGAAACCACACGGACTGAAATCGCAATTTTTAAAGTAATGGACTGAAATAGTGATTTTTAACAAATCACAGGACGAAACAGTAATTAACTCAAAAGAGTTAATTACTGTTTTATGTACATGAAATTAATTTGAAAAAAAAATAGATTCTTACTTAAGTGTAAGAACAATTCAAACGGGTTCTTAGAGATATCAACTGGTTGGCTACCCTCCAACACTTGATTTGCTATAAATCCCTTTTACTGTTATAGAAAAAAATAAGGTTATAACCCGGAAATTTTCCGGGTAGGAAAATTTAATTTATAACAAATAAAAGTATAAAAAAAACACTTTAACATTTAAAGTATCATCCTTTCCTTTTCTCCATCATAAATTTTTAATTGGTTTCTTAAACTTTTTCTTATTGTAAAGAGCCATAAAAACATACAAAAGCAAGAATGTAAAGTAAACGTCTATGTTTAGAGCATTTACATTGGAACCTCTATTCTATATTATATAGAGAAAATAATAGAGGAAACAACAAAAATACCATCACATTGGAATTTCTATAATAGAAAAAAATTAAAGTAAAGTACACCTCTATATTTATAGGGTCACATACATTCAACCCTCAATATTATTATTCTGTGTGTGTAATATCTAATATGATTTTGAAAAGCTTCATTTATACCACAGCCTCACCAATTTTGAAAAGACCCATTTTAAAAAAAAGACTCATTTCATCACAACCTGTTTTAGTCGAGTTAATCACAGGTTATCCTCTAAATATCTTTTGACATCTATACATAAAATAAATACAAACAAACTAATCATAAGTCCGTCTTTAAACAGTTTTTCAAAGTTTACCTACTTGAGCAATTAGAGATAAATATAAAGCAAATCACCCGTTAGGTAAAAACGGTTGAAATTGCGTTTTTTTTTTCAGTAAACCAAACTTTATTAATCACCAAAAGAGGCATACAAACAACAATTAAGCTTCCAAAAAAACACACTAAGATACATCCAAAATACTCTTACCCCATTACACATCCAATCACTTTAAAAAAATTATCTATACACATACACTAACCAAAGTCTAAACCAGAGAAAGTGGACCAGATTGAGAGATTGACGCCTATCGATCTGTTAATCATCCACCAGAGAGTAGCCTCCTTAATGTCTTGCACTATTTTAGTTTGAAAAGCATCGATCCCTTTGAAGATCTTATCATTTATCCTTAACCATAGCCTTCATACTGTCATGAGAAATACAATATTAATCGGCATTTTTTTTCGTGGGCGTATCCAGACTAATTCTACATACACAAACCTTCCAACATATTGATTTAGCGAAGATACGTGAAGCGAACAAAAGACAGGAAGAGCAGCTTTTATATTTTTTTTATCATACCTGTAATCATTTTATAAATAATGCTATACAAAATTACAGGAAGAGAAACTGTTATAATTATTTTTTTTATAATATCAATCATAATGCTATACACACCTTGTCGTAGCTTAAACACATTTCTTCATATTATGGCCCAATTTGATCAGATTCTAAAAAATGAAGAAAGATTATTATGAGATACTGTAAAACTGGGGTTTAAGATGTAAACCATAAAAATAACAAATTAATTTAGATGATTAGTCTTGCAGAAAACCCAAATCGGGAAATTTTACCTAAATCGTTAACGAAGAAAATCAGACTCAGATTGGGTTACTCAAGCGGATATTAATCACTGGAATAAGATCGGGTATCAAACATAAGAGCACACATGAGTTGATTAATGGAACAAAATGGTGAGGAGAAGAATATACATCAGTGAATCGAATAGAGATCAATTTCCCATAGGATCCCATTTAAGATATATAGATATATAGATATAGATAAAGAACGGTGCAAGATATACATTTCCTTCAACTTCTCATAGGATCCCATTCAAGAGTTCCTTGTAGGGGAAGGAGTCTGAAATAAGCTCATCACCTAAAATTACAAAACACAATTTGAATTAGATATGCAACTCGAGTACAAAAACAATAGTCGAAGAAGACTCGAAGCATCCCTAAAATTACAAATAATATAGTCAAAGCATCTCATAAAAATCATCAAGATTTTAAAGCGTTCAAAATTTAAAATCAAACACAATAATGGTTTACTTCAAAATTTAAATTTAAAATAATGATTGACTTCAAAATTTAAAATTTAAAATCTGAAAATCAAATCACTAATATCCAATCCCGTAAATCAAGCAAACTTATTAGGAAAGTCTAACTTTTCAAATTTAAATTCAATTTACAGATTCGAAATTTAAAATCAAACACATTAATGGCAAACTTTCAAAATTAAATTTAAAATAATAATTGACTTCGAAATTGAAAATTTAAAATCAAACACAATAATGGTTTACTTCAAAATTTAAATTTAAAATAATGATTGACTTCAAAATTTAAAATTTAAAATCTGAAAATCAAATCACTAATATCCAATCCCGTAAATCAAGAAAACTTATTAGGAAAGTCTAACCTTGCCAAGCAAAACCAACCGACATAGAAACAAACTCACAAGAGAGGGAAAAAATATAAAACAAACAAAAGGAGGGGTTTCAAAAAACATAAATGAATTTATTTATAGAAACACTACAAATACAATACCAAATTTATTAGTAACTAAAAAATACAGCAAAAATTAAATGAGCATAAAGTATGAAACCAAACATTATACCGGATAAAAAATAGAAAAAAAAAAACAATAAAACTAAAATTTTTTATTAACATGTCCGACGAAGTTTAATAGTCCGGAAATGACATTAAATTTAGGGTTAACCGTGAAAAATAAAAAAACAAAACAAAATAATCACTAATACATATTAATACAATACAAAATTTATTAGTAAAAAAACAAAGATTTTCAAATTTCAAAAAATATCATAGTTTGATTTGCCAAAAAAAAAAAAAACAAAATAACTTAAAAATTATAGAGATTAGCATAAATGATGAAAACTAGCATTATACTGGATCAAAAAACACCAAAAAACGATAACATTAAACTTACCTCTTGTGTTCGAAGAAGATTCAAACTCCTGCAATTGCATAAAAATTAGGGTTTATCATGAAAAAACAAAAAATAAAATAAAAAAAATCAGTAAGAGCATCACTCTTTCAAAGACATCAAGAATAGATCCATTAATAAGATTAGATTTAAAAAATTTAAATCATCATCAGCAACACAAAAATACAGAAAAATGATTAAAAAAAGTGCGATTAAGCATTTAAAATACATAACAATCTAATCTAGTTTACATACCTACAGAATAAGTGGAATGATCTACAAAAAAAGAAGAAGAACAAATCCTGAGAAACTTGAAAATTAATGTGATTGTCGAAAATTATGGAAACTAACACAAAATTTGGAAGCAATTAAAACTTTAATATAAGTTATCTTGATAAATTTGGAAATACGTTACAATTTAGACAACTTTGATAAGTATCCATAATTGATATAAATTTCAAAATTTCAAATTTTGAAATAATCAGTCAAAACAATTTACCTAAATAGTTAAATATTATTCAAACTTAAATTCAGAACCAATGAGGTTAATATATTCATAATATAATCAATATCTAAATGATTGTGAAAAAAAAATCAATCACAAAAAATACAGAAAAATGATTAAAAAAAGTGCGATTAAGCATTTAAAATACATAACAATCTAATCTAGTTTACATACCTACAGAATAAGTGGAATGATCTACAAAAAAGAAGAAGAACAAATTCTGAGAAACTTGAAAATTCATGTGATTGTCGAAAATTATGGAAACTAACACAAAATTTGGAAGAAATTAAAACTTTAATATAATTTATCTTGATAAATTTGGAAATACGTTACAATTTAGACAACTTTGATAAGTATCCATAATTGATATATATTTCAAAAATTCAAATTTTGAAATAATCAGTCAAAACAATTTACCTAAATAGTTAAATATTATTCAAACTTAAATTCAAAACCAATAAGGTTAATATATTCATAATATAATCAATATCTAAATGATTGTGAAAAAAAAATCAATCACAAAAAATACAGAAAAATGATTAAAAAAAAGTGCGATTAAGCATTTAAAATACATAACAATTTAATCTAGTTTACATACCTGTAGAATAAGTGGAATGATCTACAAAAAAAGAAGAAGATCAAATTCTGAGAAACTTGAAAATTAATGTGATTGTCGAAAATTATGGAAACTAACACAAAATTTGGAAGCAATTAAAACTTTAATATAAGTTATCTTGATAAATTTGGAAATACGTTACAATTTAGACAACTTTGATAAGTATCCATAATTGATATAAATTTCAAAAATTCAAATTTTGAAATAATCAGTCAAAACAATTTACCTAAAGAATGATAAAGAATACTCAAAATAACACCAAATCTATGGAACACGAACCTGCTTGCAATCGATTGGAAGAATGATCAGCTCTCTAAAGGACCTGTTGTCAACAAAGACATCACAATTTTAAGGATTTAAATAGAGAATTATGGATGAAACATTGCTTAAGCTTAAACAATAATCTGTACTATAACCTTTCTGGTATGCCAAATCATCACTCCCAATTGTTGAACTATAATAGTGTCAGCAAACAACGTCACCTCTGACAATTGCTCAAAATCTACTTCAATACGTGAATTTAATCGGAAAACCTAAAGATGAAATAGAGAACATCAAACATGAAGCGACATTATCAAACATGAATCGATATTTGAAGAATTGTTACCTATTTGATGAATCGTTTGAGAAGACCGTGATGGATCCCATCTTTCAAAAACCACCAAATCTTGAAAAATATCACAGAAGCACTCAAGAAATGAATATAGGTATTGATGAATGCATAAGTTAGAAATCACTGAAACCCTAAGAAGAGGTGGCCGGCTAGGTCTTCCAGACACCAACAACGCCGCAAAAAGAAAATTGAAAACACGGATACATACCTTATACGCCGCATAATAAGGACTGGTTGCTTCCACTCGCGATTGAAGATGAAGAAATCTAGGGTTCAAGAGATTGCAAATAACATATTAAAGATCGATAGATGATATCTAGGGTTTAAGGAAGAAATAGATAGTGTTTAACAATGACAAAGAAAAATCAAAGAGGGAAAAGAAAAATAACATACCTATGTTTTTCGAAGATCAATCGATGAAAAAAGAAGAACCGGATGCAGGAGATGGGTATTAGGGTTTTGGAGTGAAGTGAAGCGTATTAAAGAAGCTAAGAAGGATGGTTTTGGCGGAAAAAGCAAAAAAAAAAAATGGTCTAAGCAAATGCCACGTGGCAAGTAATGGCTTAAGCTAATGCCATGTGGCTTAAGCTTGTTTTGATTTATTAGAAGTAATAGATAATAAAAAGATACATTTAAAAAAAACTCGTATATTGCATGTGTTGAATAAAACATAATGTCATATGTTAATACAAACAGTTATTAAGATTTATCTTTTAAAAATGAACATTGATGTACTATTTACTTATTATAACATTTTATTTTGTTTGTTTTATTTTCAAATCTCAAACTTTTTGCAATTGGGTCCCTGTTGTTTCACTTTGTTGCCATTTTAGTCCAAAAATAAAATCAACTCAGATTTCTCAAAAAAACTGGTTTTTTGTCCTTTTCCTCACGGGGCAAATTGGTCATTTTATGAGTTATTATAACAAATTATTAATTAAAATAAATAATCCCTTATCATTTCCCTAAAACATCATCTTCTCTAAATAATCCCTTTCGAAGGATTCTCCGATTCAAGAAACAGAAGAAGCTGAGCAACCACATGCGATGTTAATAGGCTTTCGTCACCATAGATTCAACTCCGACCACCGTACTCTGCCTCATAACCACCACTTCTGCACATACATCTCTGAACCACCATCCTGATCCGAACCCTCAAAACCACATTCAATTCCCAAATCACAGATTGACATGAAATCGTCCCAGATCACATTCAGTTCCACCTGCATTTTAAACCCTACCTTTCTGTAATAGATTGGTATATAACATTATCCCCAAAATCAGCAAACATTAACATCCTTATGTGTGTGTGTGAGAATCTAACCTGCAACAACTTCTTTAAAAGAGTGACGTAGAATCGAACCCCAAATCAGCAAACATCACCTTGAATCGAACCTGCAACAACATCAATGTGCGGCGGCGTTGATGACGTGACGTATACGACTAGCGTTCCAACGAATGATGTGCGGCAGCGTTAATGAACATCGTCCCCCAAATCAGCAAACATTAACATCATTCTGGCGTTGATTGAAGAGAGAGATGGAGGGTTCGTCGTAGTTCCAACAGTGGCCGGCGGGGATCTGGTCGGGTTCTAGATCTACGACCTCCAAATTTAGAAACCACCACCCATGGCCGGCGGTGGATCTGGTTCTGTCGTCATCATCACCATCTGGATAGAAACCACCACCCATCACCGCTAAGGGAGGATGTGGTGGTGGTGGAGGCTGGCTGGGATGCGAAGGTGGTGGTGGTGTTGATTGAAGAGAGAGAAGGTGGCGGTGGTGTTGCTCGAGAGAGAGAGAGAGAAAGAGAGAGACAGAGGGGTATTTATAGAGAGAGACAGAGGGGTATTTAAAATGACCATTTTTGCCCCTGAGGAAAAGGAAAAAAAACAGGGTTTTTTTTTTTAGAAATCTGTCCTTATTTCATTTTTTGTCCAAAATGGCAACAAAAATAAAACCACAGGGACCCAGATGCAAAAACTTTGAGATTTGGACTAAAGTGGCAAAACTGCCCAAACCTCAGGGACCAAAATAGCAGTTTACTCATATTCTTAACTAATTTTTTGCTTAAAATTATTATTATTATTATTATTTAATATGATAATATAAATAATCTTTTATATTCTTATCTAATTTTTTGTTTAAAATTATGATTATTATTTAATATGATGATAATAAAAACAAATGTTTATCCTTATATAAATATTTATTCTTATCTAATATTTTGTTTGAAATTATTATTATTATTATTATTTAATATGAGAGATAAATAGGAAAATAAGTTGAAAAAGCATGAGGAAGTGACACATGTCCAAAAAAGATTTTTGTTTATAAGTATAGAAAGATTTTCCCTTTTCATTTAAATGACTCTTATTTATAACTATTTTACCCTTAATGAACTATTAAATTAATATTTACATATTTCCTCATTCTAATATGTAAAATCAGTTACATATTTACCTAGATCATGTAGTATTACCCTAATTCTTCTACTTGTTACTCTTGTCAAACAATACACACAAAACCATAATACTCATAATAAAAACATAAATTTCGTTCATAATACCTTTAGTTCTTCCTTTAGTCTCAAGGTCAACTTCAACAACGCTTCCATAATATTTATTACCTTTAGTTCAACAACACTTCCATAATACTTATTACCTTTTGTCTCAAGGTCAACTTCAACAACGCTTCCTGGATCCAGAGGATAATAAGTGGCAACCTCTTAATTCAAATCATCAAATTCGTATATGCAAGTGTCAATGTAAAGACATTTTTGAAAGCCAAAACAATAACGTTTTTTGTATGAGTTCTTAGCTAACCGAAAGTAACCTCCATATTTTAATTTTATCTTGTACTTAGTTGATCCTTGGCCAACAACATTCTCAAGTAGTATTGGTGATTCTGCCCCATTCTCCCAAGTTGGTGTAAATGAATTATTTTCCATATCATCACCTGATGAACAGAAATCATATACAAGAAGTTATCGATTAAAAATAAAAGTAATGGAATGATACTCTTAAAAGTAATGAAATGATGAACAGAAATCATATACAAGAAGTTATCGATTAAAAATAAAAGAAGTTATTTTCCATATCATCCATTATAGATTAAAAATAAAAACAATGGAATGATGTACATAAATCATATACAGAAATAATATACTAGTTATCGGTTAAAAATAAAAGTTATCAACTACGAGGAAGATGATATGGATGATATAAACATAAATCATATACATAAATGGATTGCGGGAGCCATCTACTTTGGAAAAGTGGGAACACTGACAGAATAACGTGATCAACTACGTATTCAATATCAACGTGATCAACTACGAGGTGATTATGCGTGATTATACGAATAAACAAGATGAACAAGATTCAATTTTTTGAACATACCTGATGAAGAAGATGAACAAGCAGCGTCGTCTTTGGTGGGGGAGAAGAAACGTCATTCTTGTTGTGTAGGGTTTCTCTTGATTATATGAATGGGGATATACGCAGATGAGTTGTTTGAGGGTAATTGGGTAATTTCTCATAAAAGGGGAAATATGTAATTGATTTTATGGTTTGGGGAAATACGTAATAAGGAGGCTTAGGAGGAGGAAACATGCAAAAAGTAGTTTTTAAAAAGTGTTTGCTTACAAGTTAATAAGTAGTTTTTAAAAAAGTGTCCGGGTTAGCTTATGACTTTTTAAGGGATGTAATGTGAAGTTCATCACAAAGGTCCTTTTCATGTTTTGAAATGATATTATTTCACTTTTATTTTAGAGTTAAATGTCATTTTAGTCCCTGTGGTTTGGGCCATTTTGGCAGTTTAGTCCAAAAGTTTAATTTTTCGCCTGTGGGTCCAAAAAGGTTTCACCATTGCCCTTTTTTTGTTAACGAGAAGGGGAATTCGATCATTTTCTATACCGAATTACCCTTCTCGTTAACAGAAAAAATGGATGAAGTCAACCCAATGGACTAAAATGGCAACGGTAAAACCTTTTTGGACCTATAGGCGAAAAATGAAACCTTTGAACTAAACTGGCAAAATGGCCCTAACCACAGGGACTAAAATGGTATTTTACTCTTTATTTTATGTATGTTAAGGTTATAAGAGGATGTGCGAATGCCAAGAAACTAAAGAAAGGGCGCCTAAGAGGTTCAAGATTGCTAAAGCTAGAGAGCGTTGAAGACAAAATCTAGAAGTATTGAAGTTTATAAAAGGAGAGGATGGACGTGTTTTATTCAAAGAACATGACATTAAGCTAACATGGCAAACCTACTTCCACAATCTTTTAAGTGACCAAAGGGCACATCAACAGGAAAGTGAAAACACCACTACTCAAAGGCGAAAATGAAATAATTGTTATTGTAGGGGTATTACGCATGGAGAGGCGAGGACAACACTTAGGAAGATGGGAATGGTTAAGGTAGTTGGTCATGACAACATACTGATACAGGCGTGGGAGTGTTTATGGGAGGAAGGAGTTCAATGGCTAACTAGTTTGTTCAACCTAATTTTCAAATTTGGAAAGATGCCATATCAGTGGAGGAGCAATGTCATAGTGCTTTATATAAGAACAAGGGTGACAGCCAATGTTGTGGGATTTACAGAGAGATAACGTTGCTGGGTCATACTATGAAATTATGGGAGAAGGTAATCGATACTAGAATTAGAAGAGAAACCCATTTTACATTAAACCAATCTGGTTTCATGCTAGGGCGAACAACGAAAGAAGCGATACACATCCTAAGAAGATTGATGGAAAAATATAGAGAGGAGATGTGATATCTACATATGGTGTACGTTGACCTTGATAAAGCATACAACAATGTGCCACGTAGATTAATTTGGGATAATTTGGAGGGTAGAGGGGTTCTTGGGAAGTATGTTGACATAATTAGGGATATGTATGTTAGATCTGAAACTAGTGTTCCTGTGCCTATAGGGGATATTGATTTCTTCCCTATTGAGGTAGGATTCCACCAAGGGTCTGCGTTGAGTCTGTTCTTTTCACGGTAGTGTTGGATGAGTTGTCTAGGTCGATTCAAGAGACAATTCCATGGTGTATGTTTTTTTCGTAAATGATATTATGTTAGTGGCGGAGACAAAACAGGGCCTGAATGCGAGGTTAGAGGGATGGCGAGCAGCTTTTGAAGCCAAAGGTTTAACAATTAGTCACTCTAAGACTAAGTACCTTTATTGTAATTTCAGTGGTGCATGCGATGACGATGACACTAAAATTACTATTGACGGTCAAGAGGTCCGCATGTTACTAGATTCAAGTATTTAGGATTGTTTGAACAAAGAGATGGGGAGATAGATAGCGATGTAGCGCTTCGAATCTAGACTGGTTGGTGTAGTGTGAAGATGCCACTGGGGTTTTGTGTGACAAAAGGTTCCATACTAAATTAAAGGGGAAATTTATAGGGTTGCTATTAGACCTGGTATGCTGTATGGGACAGACTGTTGGTCCATTAAGAAGGCATAAGCGCATAAGATGGAGGTAGCAGGAATGAGGATGTTAAGGTGGATGTGTATGTAACAACTCTCACTAAAATCAATACTTATTATGTTAATTATCCCATAAGGAAACCCTAATTGAGAAACCCAAGTAATTCTGCATAAACCCTAAAATTTTCAGAACAATCAGAATCAGGATCAGGGCCCCTAAAACTCATGGGGGGTAAAACCTAGCTAACGATTATCTAAATAATTTGCTGTCAAATTCGAATTTTACAAAATTGTCAACTCAGCAAGGCTACATACGCAAAGGGCTACCCTATGGAGTAGGGAGACCCCTCGCGCTACGCGATGCCCATAGGGGTACCCCTCGCGTCACGCGAGGGGGGCCAAATTTTGTGTATAAATAGAGGGGTTTGGCAATCGAATTTTGGCACTTGAAGGACGTTAAAACTCAAAATAGACGCTGAGATATAGCAGAAACAGTCCTAAACACACACATAGCACGAATCGCTGCCACGAAACAGGGTAATAACTCGATCGCTATTACGATTCAACGTCCAATCGATTGAAACTATCCAACGATTGTTTGAGTGCTGCTCAAATTGGGTTTATACTTTGTTATTCATCGTGATTTCGACTTGAATGTTTGAGTGTTGTCCGAACTCGGGCTATACTCTGTCATTCGTTGTGAATCTGCTGAATATTTAAGTATTGCACTTTGTCAATCGTTGTGAGGGTTTAATCTCGTGAATTGACGTAAATGCTGTATTAGTTACTACCTAGTTCATGTGCACTAGGTTACAAGGCTAATCAATAGGCTAAGCTCTGCCTGTATAAATCTGCAATATATCAAGGCTTATCTGTAGACTAAACTTTGCCCGTATGAATCCGCATGCTTATAATGTGAGTCATTCTCTTTTTATCAACTGTTTTACAAAACTCCAAGTTATTTTTCATGTTATAATTACAGGGATTAAGTCTTTGTAATCACCAAATTACAGCCGGTATGTGGGGTTTTGTATACATTACCTGATAATCTTCACCATTGGGGCAGCCAAGGGGTGATATGACCATAGTCACAGGCACCATTGGACAACAGGAGGGCCAATGGGTCGAGTGACAAATACTGTGGGTAGTTGCTTGATATCAGAAGCAAATGTAAAAACTCTTAATACTGTAAATTATAACAAAGTTGTAATTGCAGTGATTGAGTCTTTGCCAATCTTAAAGAAGCAAATGTAAAAACTCCCAATGCTGTGAATTATAACAAATTGTTTTTGTATAAAACCTGAATGAACTCACTCAGTATTTCCCGCTGACAAAACCTTTTTAAAACGCGTTTCAGGTAATTACAGTAGATTGGAGTAAGGATTGGATCCGGCACTAAAGGACTTCAAGAAGTGGCTTATTTTATTAATTAAACCAACTTAAGAAATATCGTTTTTATAAAAGCTACCATTGTAAAACATGGGTTTATCCCATCTATTTAATTAATAAAATCCGGTGTTTTCTAAACTCTGATATTTTTCCTAACTCACGGTTCTGATTAAATTTCCGCTGCAATGTTTTTCAAAAATAAACCACCGGTACCACTGGGCTGCTCGCGGCTCCCGATTCCGTCCAGGGTGGGTCGGGGGTCGTGACAGAAGGTGGTATCAGAGCCACTACTTTAAGCCTATAAGTGTTGTGATAATAATACTTAAGCTTAAATAAAAGAGTTAGGAGATTGCTATTAACTGGTAGCACATCTGGTAGCATTTAGACTTGAACATAAGAAAAGATGCCTTAGTGTAAGCTAAGCCACTTATTTAAGCAATTAGATATTGTAATAATACCTAAGTTTAAACAGAGAGTTAGGGACTTAATATTATCTGGTAGCACTCAGGATAATATTTAGACTTGAACTTAAGAATTTTGCTTTAATATAAGCTTCAAGATAAATTACTTATAATGTGATGGATATGGGTATGCCATAAGAATAGTGATTAGAACATTACAAAGTATGATAAATAAGCAATAACACTTAATTACTTTTAATCTTTGCTTATTTGATATTACTTGGTCTAGAATAAGATATGTTATGGAAATACAAATTTCCTTGATTCTGGATAAAAGCCCTAATAAAAGAGGCACTTTTAAAATCTTGAAAAGATACTATTTATGGGAAATAGAAAATTTTCTCCGGCAAAATTGGGTATAGAGTAGCAGACTCTCCAGCTTGTCCGGATATACTGAAGTTACCTCTCCGGCGCGAACCGGATAAGATGGGGTAAATAAAATGTCAAATCAGTGACAAGATTTCCCTAAATAATATCATGACCTGATATCTGACTTGTTTTTGGAAATATGAATCTGTTAAATACATTGACCTTATAGAGGGTATGTATATTACATCATGTAAAATATATGATTAAATAGATATGTATATCTATAAGGAATTCCAAAAGCCAAATAGGAATAAAGCACAAGCATATGTGTCTAGATTTCTTTATCAGGAATCTCCTTTCCAATATCAAACATTATTTCGTTTGATCATTTGTCTTGTAGCTCGTATGACAAAATAAACAATGGAAACCCTTTAAGTTGAAACACCATCAAAAGTATAAAAATTTCCAAATGCATTACCATAAACTATTAACGCAAGTAAGAAGCATATAAAGTGGTGTTAATACACAAGAAAACACAAATTGTACACCGACATCGAAGTATATCACACGCGACTTTCAAGGCAAGACCTCTGGAAAATATAATTGGGCATGACAATACTAATACTAATTCCGTCAGTACTACTAATCAAAAAGCAGCACTTTGCCAAATGATCTTACAAACAATCTAAATCTCGCTGAGGTACGTTGGAACAATATTTCACAAACCATCAGTGCACAGTCTAATCAGAGTCATAATGCACTACAAAAGAAGTCATATACCTTTGCAAATTTCCTATTTCATTTTATCTGACATTCCTTGGTAATGTCACTTAACAACAGTTATCACACGAAATTCCAGATAAAGTTCTTATATTCCTTTCATTGCAAATTTTGACTTCTGCCTATAATGAGTTGACCTTCGCGTTTCCACTTCCCCTAAATGGTCATCATACCTTAAGGATTTCTTTCATAGTAACAAATATTGATCCATTTCATTTCTTGATAAATCCACACGCTACACATGCACTGTTTGTTGCGCATGTGGTTCATTTGAGTTATGAAGACCATAGGAGGGCATCATTCCAATTTGTTGTTTTATTAAAAGTTCAAATCTCATTTTGCTATACTTGATCTTTGCATTGTAAACCGCGTTTTTACAAAGCAATGACTCTTTAATATCGAATCAATGAATTTCTTGAAAAACTCGATTTTCTTTTAAAAGGTATACATGGTTTCTGTTATAATCATGTCCGAACTTTCTTATTAAAACTCGTTTTATTCAAACCCAGTTAACTTGCTTACAATACATATTCAATTCAAAGTCCCAAATGATATTTTCAGGCCATCATATTTGAAATAATCCCAACAAGCACTTCGATTCTCTTGAACTATAACATGCTTTCTTGGCCTTCGACTTCACCAAATTATTTCTTTGATCACGATCACCTTGTGGTGACGTTTTCACAAATTTGAAGATTGTGCTAATCTCATTTAAATTTATATTTCATAGTTAATATTAGTTTTATTATTAGTAATATATTAATAGTAATAGTGTTAGTATTATTTTAAAATACTAGAGTTATTGTCAGGGACAGATATTGGATAGCCTAGCCTTAGTTAGGCAGGGACTGATCAGCCATGCTTAAACAAGGCAGCACTAACCAATATCCAACCATGATAATGACTAGTTAATATATATAAAAATATATATACTTTGTACTGTAAGGAAAAGACATATTTTCAGAAAACAATACAAGAATTAGAGGGACGAATAAAATTATCAAAATAACTGTCTAAGTAGTCATGGACATGATGAATCGGATCTGTAAACCCTACTTGGATAAATTTGTAATCGTTTTTATCGACGATATACTTATTTATTCCAAAAGTCAGGAGGAACATTGCGAGCACCCGCATGCACTCTTAACCTTGTTAAGAAAGGAAAAACTTTACGACAAATTCTCAAAGTGTGAATTCTGGCTGCAAGAAGTACAATTCTTAGGACATATGGTGAATCATGAAGGTATTCACGTAGATCCTGCTAAAATAGAAGCAATCACCAAATGGAAGGTCCCGCAAACGGCTATGGAAATTAGAAGTTTTCTAGGCTTAGCTGGATACTACAGACGATTTATCAAGGATTTTTCTAGGATAGCTGTACCCTTGACTAAACTGACCTGTAAAGCAATTAAGTTTAAATGGGGACCTAGACAAGAAGAAGCCTTTAAGATTTTAAAGCAAAGATTGACAAATGCTCCAATTTTAGCCTTGCCAGAAGGAACAGAAGATTTTGAAGTATATTGTGATGCTTCAAAATTAGGATTCGGATGTGTGTTGATGCAACGCAAAAGGGTAATTGCGTATGCCTCCAGGCAATTAAAGAAGCACGAAGAAAATTATACGACTCATGATTTAGAATTAGGAGCCATAATTTTTGCCCTTAAGATTTGGAGACATTATCTTTATGGAAGTAAATTTACTGTTTATACAGATCATAAAAGTCTAAGGTACATATTTGGGCAAAAAGAGTTAAACATGAGGCAAAGAAGATGGATGGAAATCCTAAGCGATTACGACTGTGATATTCAATATCACGAGGGAAAGGCAAACGTAGTTGCAGACGCCTTAAGTCGTAAGTATCATGAGAAGCAACGACGAGTTCGTATGCTTAGATCAAATCTACAATTAGATTTAATGGAACAATTGAAGAAAGTTCAGGAAACAGCAATCAAGGACGATGCTGAAGGAATGAAAGGTTATATAAAAGAACTAGAGCAAGGAAATGATGGAATTTGGAAATTCCACAAGAAACGAATTTGGGTACCTAAGCAGGGAGATTTAAGGAATAAGATTCCAGAGGAAGCCCATAAATCTAGGTATACCATGCACCCAGGAAACAATAATATGTACCAAGATTTAAGAAACAATTTTTGGTGGATAGGAATGAAAAAGGACATAGCTGAGTATGTATCTAAGTGTCTTACTTGTTCACAAGTTAAGGCAGAACATCAGAAACCTTCAGGACTACTACAACAATTAGAAATGCTTGTATGGAAATGGGAACTCATAACAATGGATTTTGTTACTAAGTTACCCAAAACCAGAAAAGGTCATGATGCAATTTGGGTAATTGTGGATCGATTAACCAAATCAGCTCATTTTCTGCCAATGAAGGAAACCTTTAGCATGGAAAGATTAGCCAAGTTGTACGTAGACGAAGTAGTAACCTTACATGGAGTTCCACTCTCCATTGTATCGGATCGAGATAGTCGTTTCAGTTCCCATTTCTGGACTAGTTTCCAGGAAGCAATGGGAACCCGACTAAAGTTAAGTACTGCATATCATCCTCAAACAGACGGACAAAGTGAAAGGACGATACAAACCTTGGAAGACATGCTCCGAGCATGTGTAATTGATTTCGGTGGTAATTGGGATAACCACTTACCCTTAATTGAATTCTCCTATAACAATAGTTATCACTCAAGTATCGAAGCTGCTCTATTCGAAGCACTGTATGGACGCAAGTGCCGAACCCCCAGTTTGTTGGGCAGAAATAGGAGAAAGTCAATTATCAGGTCCTGAAATTGTGCAAGAAACTACTGACAAGATAACTCAAATCAAAGAAAGACTGAAGACTGCTAGAGATCGCCAGAAAAGCTATGCAGACAATCGCCGCAAGCCACTAGAATTTCAAGTCGGAGACAAAGTACTTTTGAAAGTCTCTCCTTGGAAAGGAGTAGTACGATTTGGTAAGAAATGAAAGCTGAGTCCAAGGTACGTAGGACCATTTCCAGTAATGCAACGAATAGGACTAGTTGCTTATCGTTTACAACTACCAGAAGAACTAGCTGGAGTACATGATGTGTTTCATGTATCCAATCTCAAGAAATGTCTATCAGACGAATCCCTGGTAGTACCTCTTCAAGATATAGAGGTAAATGAAAAATTGAAATTTGTGGAGAAACCATTGCAAATAGAAGATAAAAAGATCAAGTTTCTTAAGCATAAACGACTAGTACTAGTCAAAGTCAAGTGGGATTCAAAAAGAGGACAGAATACACTTGGGAGCTGGAATCAGAAATGAAGCGAAAGTATCCTTACCTATTCCAGTAAATCTCGAGGACGAGATTTTTCTTAAGGTGGGGAGGATGTAACAACTCTCACTAAAATCAATACTTATTATGTTAATTATCCCATAAGGAAACCCTAATTGCGAAACCCAAGTAATTCTGCATAAACCCTAAAATTTTTAGAACAATCAGAATCAGGATCAGGGCCCCTAAAACTCATGGGGGGTAAAACCTAGCTAACGATTATCTAAATAATTTGCTGTCAAATTCGAATTTTACAAAACTATCAACTCAGCAAGGCTACACACGCAAAGGGCTACCCTATGGAGTAGGGTGACCCCTCGCGCTACGCGACGCCCATAGGGGTACCCCTCGCGTCATGCGAGGGGGGTCAAATTTTGTGTATAAATAGAGGGGTTTGGCAATCGAATTTTGGCACTTGAACGACGTTAAAACTCAAAATAGACGCTGAGATATAGCAGAAACAGTACTAAACACACATATAGCACGAATCGCTACCACGAAAGAGGGTAATAACTCGATCGCTATTACGATTCAACGTCCGATCGATTGAAACTATCCAACGATTGTTTGAGTGCTGCTCAAATTGGGTTTATACTTTGTTATTCATCGTGATTTCGACTTGAATGTTTGAGTGCTGTCCGAACTCGGGCTATACTCTGTCATTCGTTGTGAATCCGCTGAATATTTAAGTATTGCACTTTGTCAATCGTTGTGAGGGTTTAATCTCGTGAATTGACGTAAATGCTGTATTAGTTACTTACCTAGTTCGTGTGCACCAGGTTACCATTTACTGTATTAGTTACTTACCTAGTTCGTGTGCACTAGGTTACAAGGCTAATCAATAGGCTAAGCTCTGCCTGTATAAATCTGCAATATATCAAGGCTTATCTGTAGACTAAACTTTGCCCGTATGAATCCGCATGCTTATAATGTGAGTCATTCTCTTTTTATCAACTGTTTTACAAAACTCCAAGTTATTTTTAAAGTTATAATTACAGGGATTAAGTCTTTGTAATCACCAAATTACAGCCGGTATGTGGGGTTTTGTATACATTACCTGATAATCTTCACCATTGGGGCAGCCAAGGGGTGATATGACCATAGTCACAGACACCATTGGACAACAGGAGGGCCAATGGGTCGAGTGACAAATACTGTGGGTAGTTGGTTGATATCAGAAGCAAATGTAAAAACTCTTAATACTGTAAATTATAACAAAGTTGTAATTGCAGTGATTGAGTCTTTTCCAATCTTATAGAAGCAAATGTAAAAACTCTCAATGCTGTGAATTATAACAAATATGTTTTTGTATAAAACCTGAATGAACTCACTCAGTATTTCCCCGCTGACAAAACCTTTTTAAAACGCGTTTCAGGTAATTACAGTAGATTGGAGTAAGGATTGGATCCGGCACTAAAGGACTTCAAGAAGTGGCTTATTTTATTAGTTAAATCAACTTAAGAAATATCGTTTTTATAAAAGCTACCATTGTAAAACATGGGTTTATCCCATCTATTTAATAAATAAAATCCGGTGTTTTCTAAACTCTGATATTTTTCCTAACTCACGGTCCTGATTAAATTTCCGCTACAATGTTTTTCAAAAATAAACCACCGGTACCACTGGGCTGCTCGCGGCTCCCGATTCCGTCCATGGTGGGTCGGGGGTCGTGACAGTGTAGGCATACAAGGTTCGACAGGAAAATAAATGAGGATTTTGGGGAAATGTTAAAAGTAGGTGTTATTCAAGATAAGATAAAGGAAGGGAGATTGAGATGGTTTGGGGTTGTGAAGAAGTGGCAGTTGATAGCACCAGTTAGAGTAGTAGAAATCTTAACTGTGGAAGGGAGGTGGAGTCGAGGTAGCTCCAAGTTGACTAGGGATAAGCGAATTATGTGACAACCGGTAGTTTCACCCTTAATTACGTAATTGACAGGTGATTAACACGATAATAAATAGTGTTTAAGACGCAAATTAACTCATTTAGGCCCTTGGAGTGCCCAGGAACGTTTATTCGACTGTGCAGTGTGCGTATGACGATCTGCGGAGAGATTGCGGAACATTAAACGATAATGAGACGGAACCGTACGAAATACTGACAACGCCGACAAATACGATTTTTATATGTGTATTTCATACTCATGAGTTTAGTTTTGCGAATTGATTGTGCTTCCATACGTCACAAACGCGAACATAAATGGAAAACGCGACTGTAGGAAACGTACCGGCAACGAAACAGAAGCACCGGACTTGAATTTCGTCTCGATATTAATATATTTTTATATATTTAGCTTAGTTTTTAATTTTTATTATCCGTAGTTGAAAACAGATTGAAAAACGGATTAAAAACGACGAAACTACGCAGTTTACGCGGTTTTAACAAAACCGACAAACGTACGCGTTTAATAACTAATACTGACACTATTTTATATATTTTTAAATAAAAAATTATGTGTTACGACGCTACAGGGAGTTCGAGTCGCGAAAGCGGGTTCGTAGGAGTGACGGGTCACTTAAAACGCGAGGTGTGGGCTTGTGGGCCTTGGGCCCAAGCCCAAAGCCCATTAACAAGATCCTAATTATAAAAGGGACCATACCCTTATTTTTGTTTCATTGTGCAGACATAACAAAACACACACAAACACACCCGATCTCTCACTCTCTCTCGGTTTCACTTTCCCGGCAGCGACTACCGGTCAGCACGGCGGCGCCACTACTGACGGCGGAGCTCCGGTGAGGTTTTTTTCGGCGCGTGATGGCGCGTAAACCCCCTCTGACACCCGACAAACGCAAACACACACCCTGAGCATCCACCTCACCCCCTCCCCTTCCTCCTCGATGAACTAACCGGCGACCACCACCACCGTCTGGTGGTGGTGCGGCGATGACACGCAGGGGCGAAGAGAGAGAGAGAGAGACAGATAGAAGAGTGAGAGAGAGACAGATAGAAGAAAGAGAGAACCGCCGCTGACGGCGGCGGCGACGGAGTCAGGCAGCGGTGGTCGGAGACTCAGAGCGGTAGTTTGTGTCTCGAACCGGTGGTCCCTGACTCGAACCGGTAGTCCCTGTCTCGGACCGGTGGTCCTTGCTTCGGTCCGTCGGTTTTCATGACGATGCTGTGGTGATGGCGATGATATCTTCGGTAAAGTTAATCTCCAGTCATCCCTTTTCATTTTTACTAATTATGATGATGAACAGTGGATTGGTTGTTGGCTCGTTATGTCAGGATTGGGATTCAGCTTCGGTACAAGTTCGGTGCGGCTTGGGTTTGGTGTTCGGGTTAATGTTTGGCTCAACTCAGTTTGACTCGGTCAAACCGAGTCAACTCAGTCAACAGATAGGTTCGGGTAAACTGGTCAGCTCATTGTTCGGGTCAAGCGACTTGGTCAAACGGTCCGGTTTGGTTGACTCGGTCAAACCTGGTCAACTCAGCCAGTCAACTCGGTCAACTCAGTTAACCACTCGACGCAAGGATTGGTAAAGATTTTACGGCGCGATTTATTTCGTTATTTTTTTATAGTTATGTTACGTAAAACGAGTTCGAGCCAAACGGATTAGTAATTAGATTTCATTTTGTCGCTTTTACAAAAGTTATTTATATTGGTTATTGAAAATTGATTGAAGTTTGATAAAAATAACGACAACTTGCGTTGTCGAGGGCATCCATAAACAGAGGAAACTCTGCCCGTTTTTTTCAAGAAAACCCGAAAACAAAATGTGTTTTTATTATAAAACAAGAACTATCTAAGTTTAACGACTTTTATGAAAGAACCACAAAAGAATATTACTTTCAACGACACTTTGCAACCTTCGAAAGCGACGATTCGGAACATTATATGCGACAATAAATATAGTTCTTATATTTATTCTAAAATTTTGAAATCTCGACAATTCTTTTATAAAAATAAATATAAGTTATGTATTTATTTCAAATATTAAAATACGGATTCGTTTTATATAAATAAATATAGTTATATATTTATTTCCGTTAACAAACAGCACGACTTCTTTTATAAAAATAAATATAGTTTATATATTTATTTCGAATATCAAACGACACGACGATGGTGTTAATAAAATAAATATAGTTTATATATTTGAAACATTAAACGACACGAATTCGTTTTATAAAAATAAATATGGCTTATATATTTATTTTAAAAGATTGTACATCACGAATTCTTTTATAAAATAGATATAGTTTATCTATTTATTTCAGACTTCAAATAACTCAACAATTCTTGTACTAAATAAATATAACTTTTCATATTTATTTTAAACGCCTAAACGGCATCTACATATACTTTGAAGAATATATACAAGACACAATATATGATGCGAATTTGTCATATATTATTTTCATATAAACCTTTGTACATACGCATACGACTTCTCGAAACGACTAACACTATTCTATCGAGATATTTATATTTTTGTATAAATATTTATATATTTGAAATTTCCCAAAAACCAAGTCTTTCAAAGACTAATCAAATTGTTAGTCCTTAACGACGTTAAACGAGACTTAACAAGTATAACTTCCTCGTTTCCTTCAAGATAACAACTTACCGTCGAATCGTTCGGTCAGCGATTCGGTAGAGCTTGGTGACATGTAGTTTAGTTACTGCGTTTATTTAGAAACTTATAAGATATTCCGTGTTAGGAATATTGTTGAATGCACGCTCGCAAGTCAAGTCTTGGAAACGACATCACGAAGTCGTAATTAGCTAGCTTTGCACAAGGCAATTCAGGTGAGTTCATAACCCCACCTTTTTACGGTTTTACATTTTTATAAATGTTTTCGGGGTGGAAAGACAAGCACGTTTTGTAGAAACATACAAAGTTTTCAATGAACAAAGATTACATATTTTAGACAAAGCACATTTTGCAAGAACATGCGAGGTTTTTGAATGAACCAAAACTCATATTTCTAAATCATGTTATGAATGGATTTCAAGGAACTCAAATGGTTTATGAATGATTCATACTAAAGATATCGGTTTTACAAAACAAATGCGTATTTTCGAAATGTGAATGATTTTCATGAGTAAGGACGAGATCGTCCTGGTTATAATACGAGGCTGGGTTGGTCTGCATACGTAAAACGAGACAACCCGGTGAGTTTCATGTTCCCCATTTTCTTTAACTGTTTTCGGTTTTATACCTCCGGGGGTGAAGTACATGTTTCAACTGTTTACAAACGTTATTATTGTCACACCCCAACCAATGGCGGAAACATCAGGGTGCGAGCACTAGGCGTTCAGATTGCTCACGAGATTCCATAACACTACTTGTTTCAATAGAAATTAGTTCAAATTTATCATAACATTTTCTAAAGGCAAACACAACTAACTCGAGTATCAAGTACAAACCATAACGAATATTGTTCAAATCGTTAAAAAATTTCTAAGTTAACTAGGTGACGTTTCTAAGCATCTCCTAGCTTGATTCCATGCAATCCGTAGCGTCCTATCAGCCCGCAACATGTATTAAAATATCAATACAAAGGTATTGGCGAGTATACAAGTTTGATAATAGAATAATAGATTAAAACAACTCATATCCATGGCAAAAGTAACAAAATAGTTTCAGCTGTGCTAGTGTCGCAGTCCACGCAGTGATAGCCCAAGTATTCCGATGCTTTAGTGTTCACCCAAGACTCAAGGAAAACTAGAATCCTCCTAACAATACCCCCCGGGAATAATGGGAGAGGTGCATCTCCTATAGCGCTACTATTGTTAAGGCGGAACTACACACTGTGGATTAAGCGTTACGTAGCACAAAGAATCAAGAATCACAAGTTTCACATATGATAGAGTATAAGTTTCAAAGATTCAAGTTTAAGTTTCATAGAATACATGTTTCACCCCAAAAGTTTTAAAATAAAAGGGGATCGAGTATACTCACAGTGATTGCTTAACAGTCGCAACTGTTATTGGATCAAAGGGAGCTCTTTTGAGATTAGCCTGATTAGATGGTAATAGGGTAAGAGTCGGGCAGCGTAATAAAGGAGTTAACAGGGTCACTAAGTCGGCTGGCTGTCCGATCGGATGGTCAGCCGGTCGGATGACCTTGTATGCGTACGGCTAGTGACTGCCCGATCGAATGGCCATCCGGTCTGGTCGTCACTCGAGTGATGTGTTTATTACCAAAAGAAGAGACCAAGGTGGTTGTCCGATCGGATGGCTATCCGATCGGATTGCTGCTCGGTCCGAGTACATGTAAAGTGGTTGTTTCAATCGGCTGGCTGTCCGATCGGATGACTGTCCGATCGGATGGCCATTCGGTCAAACTTCCAAGATTTTTTGTTTGTCTACCAAGAGCTTGAGAATTTCAACACAAGTGTCATCCGATAGGGTGGCTATCCGATCGGATTTGTTGTCCGGTCGGGTTGCCGCTCGATCGGGCGACCCTTGTTCTTGTTTATCATTTTGTAAAAATTCCTAAGTTTGAAGATTAATGGTGACGTCTCGGTACAGACGGAGGCAACAGTTACACATCATTTCTCAGACATTCTGATCGGTCGGGAATCACCCAAGTCCGACCCGTTTGTCCACCCGTGACAGTTTTACGCCGGAATCCATCTCGTGATCGTCTTAATCAGTGAACAACCCGTTCCTAACCAACTCTAGACCACTGATCAAGTCTACAGTTCGTTCAGTCCCGTCTACCACCGAAGTGAATCGAAATTTGACGAAAAGATGAAGAACAACCCAAGTTTTATATGAAAAGTATAGATTTAACTTAGAGTTAGTGTAAAAACGTATGAAGTGCCTTAGATCCGAGCTATATCATGCTTAGAATGACTTCACATGGCAGTTTGTACAAACCATCATGATGACATCACCCTCAAGAACTCAGACCTGAGAGATTTCACGGTGAAAAGTGTGATTTCAAGTGAGAATCACGTAGAGAATGATGTTTAGAGTAAGAAAGTACAAAGATCTAGCCTGAAACGTACCGGATTTGATGGGAAAATGAGAAAATAGCGTGCGCGTGCGTCTGGTTCGGACAGAGCTGTCACATCACTCAAAATGGTGATGTGACAACCTATTTATAGGTGAAGGTGAAAGGAGGGAAAGGTGGTCTGGCTGGGGTGGTCATCCGATCGGCTGGTCGTCCGATCGGCTGGTCGTTCGATCGGCTGGTCGTTCGATCGGCTGGTCATCCAATCGGCTGGTCATCCGATCGGCTGGTTATCCGATCCGACGGCCACTCTGGCCAATCCACCTTCTCTGCGTTCTCGGTTTGGATCCGTTTTACGCGTTAGGTTCCGCGTTGCTTTATGTGGGGTAATAGAATAACTAGATTAGAGCATATATCTTAAGAGTTTTCAAGATTAATAGATGTCACCAGTGGCAAGGTTCGAGCCCCTCGTTCAACCAAGAATCAAGTTTCACAAGTCTAAGGAGTCAAGCACCAAATAAGTTTTAAGGGTCAAGAGTCATAGTTTCTCAAGAATCAAGAGTCCAGGTATCAATTATCAAGAATCAACAATAAGAATTTAGTTTCCATAGTATCAGGACTCAAGTGTCTAGATTAAGCATCGAGGGTCAAGCATCTAGATTAAGTATCAAGTCTCATAGTTTAAGTGTTAAAATCAAGCATCTGGAATAAAGAGTCAAGCATCATAGTATCAACAAAATTCATACCAAAAGTATCAAAACATCAACTCCATAAAACCACAGGGACTAAAATTGACAACTTATTAGAAGTTCAGGGACTGTTCTTGCCAAGTGTCTAAAGTTCAGGGACGCTGGGCATTACAGTTTCCCCTCCTTTAGGAGATTTCGTCCCCGAAATCTTAGAAGAAGACTGCTCAAAGAGATGCGGATACTTGGCCTTCATATCACTTTTCAGCTCCCAAGTGAATTCGGCACCACAAACTTTCCTTCAGATCGAACCTTAACAATGGGAATTTTGCTGCGCCTCAGACGCTTGACAGTTTTATCCATGATTTTGACCGGTTTCTCCACAAATTGAACAACTTCATTTATCTGCAAGTCTTCAAGAGGAACCTGCAGTCCTTCGTCGGCTAGGCATTTCCATAAGTTAGATACGTGGAACACTGGATGCACGTTGTTTAGCTCTTGTGGCATGTCGAGTTTGTATGCTACCTTGCCAATCCTTTCAAGTATCACGAAAGGACCCACATAGCAAGGTGCAAGCTTTCCCTTCTTCCCAAAACGAACTACTCCCTTCCAGGGAGATACCTTGAGTAGAACTCGGTCACCAACAACAAATTCCAGAGGCTTCCGCCTATTATCAGCATAGCTCTTTTGTCTGCTCCTAGCCTTGATCAAGTTATCACGGATCTGAAGGATCTTATCCGTTGTCTCTTGAACAATCTCGGGGCCGGTGAACTGCTTTTCCCCAACCTCATGCCAGCTGAGAGGAGATCAGCATTTTCGCCCATACAAAGCTTCGAAAGGAGCCATCTGAATACTGGAATGGTAGCTATTGTTGTACGAGAATTCTATCAATAGTAAATGTACATCCCAGTTACCACCAAAGTCGATGACACAAGAATGAAGCATATCCTCGAGGGTCTGGATAGTACGCTCGGTCTGACCGTCCGTCTGAGGATGAAAGGCCGTGCTAAGATTCAAGTGCGTACCCATAGCGGATTGAAATGTTTGCCAAAGACGTGAAGTAAAACGACCATCACGGTCCGAGATTATGTCAAGAGGTACGCCATGACGGCTTATAATCTCATCGGTATAAATTCGAGCAAGTCTCTTCACTCTGTAATCTTCACGAATAGGAAGGAAATGAGCGGATTTGGTCAAACGATCAATAATCACCGAGATGCTAGCATGACCTTTAGAGGTACGGGGTTGTTTGGTAATAAAGTACATAGCAATGCTATCCCATTTCCAGACAGGTATTTTAGGTTGCTCCAAGAGTCCAGAAGGACGCTGGTGTTCAGCCTTTACCTTCGAGCAGGTAAGGCACTTAGACACATAGACAGCAATGTCCCTCTTCATGCCAGGCCACCAATAAGTTGTACGCATATCCTGGTACATCTTGTTGGCACCTGGATGGATAGAGTAACGAGATTTGTGAGCCTCGGTCATAATGAGCTCACGAAGATTATCGCGATCTGGCACCCAGACGCGATTCAGATAATACTGCAGTCCATCAGATTTAGTTTCGAGCTGATTTACATCGGCGCCATGAACTTCGGCAGTTAGACTTCCTTCATTTGCTGATGAAAATTGAGCTTCACGAATACAAGCATGCAGATCACTAGAGATACGAATAGCCTTGAAATGGGTCTTACGACTAAGGGCGTCAGCTACTACGTTCGCCTTGCCAGGATGATAGCGAATTTCGCAGTCATAATCGTTAAGCAATTCCACCCAACGTCTTTGTCGCATGTTCAGCTCTTTTTGGTCAAAGATATGCTGAAGGCTCCTATGGTCGGTGAAGACTACACACTTCGTACCATACAGGTAGTGTCGCCAGATCTTTAACGCAAAGACAACTGCACCAAGCTCCAGATCGTGAGTAGTGTAGTTTTTCTCATGTACCTTGAGCTGACGAGAGGCGTAAGCAATAACCTTGTCCCGTTGCATGAGCACACAGCCCAATCCACGGTTCGAGGCATCACAATATACCACAAAATCGTCGTTGCCATCAGGTAGAGTTAACACAGGAGCATTACACAAAAGATTCTTAAGGGTTTGAAAGGAGTTCTCTTGCTCGGGACCCCAAACAAAAGGTTTCTCCTTTTGGGTTAGCGTAGTAAGAGGAACAACGATTTTTGAAAAATCTGCGATGAACCGGCGGTAATAACCCGCCAATCCTAGGAAGGAACGAATCTCAGACACGGATTTAGGCGTACACCAATTCTTCACTGCCTCAATTTTCGAATGATCAACATGAATACCCTGTCTACTAACAATATGACCAAGAAATTGCAGTTCGTCATTCCAAAACTCACACTTAGAAAACTTAGCGTACAAACGTTCACCACGTAAAAGTTCAAGCATCAGACATAGGTGGCGAGCATGATCAGCTTTAGACTTAGAATAAATGAGAATATCATCGATAAATACTATAACAAAACGATCCAAGTAGGGTTTATAAACACGATTCATAAGGTCCATAAACACTGCAGGTGCGTTAGTCAAGCCAAAAGGCATGATTACGAACTCGTAGTGCCCATATCGAGTACAGAATGCAGTCTTAGGAATATCATCTTCGAGGACACGTAGTTGATGATACCCAGAACGTAGGTCAATTTTCGAGAAACAGGACGCGCCTTTGATGTGTGTAAAATGCAACATATAAATCACATCAATTAAGGCATAAAACTAACCCTTTTTAAGTACTAATGTTGGAAAAAGAGTGTTTTTGTCTTCCTTTTGCATTTTCAGGATTAAATGAGCTCAAAATCACAAAAGAAGCAAAAAGACAACTAATTCTAGCATAAATACAAGAAAAGGAACAAAAGTAGACTGCCCGGACCCTCAACGGCACCTCCCAAGGCAAAGGAGAAGAAAAAGAGTCTGAACACGCCCCGTGTCCAACGAACACGGGGGCGTGCCCAGGGAGCAGCAGAAAAGACAAACCAGTAGAAGCTTCCATTGCCCACCACGGGGCCGTGTCCAGCGGGCACGGGGGCGTGGTGAAAGTACAGCAGGCGCATTAATTGTAATTCGCAATTACAATTAATGAAGAGAGAGAATGTCAGACGGGCACGGGGCCGTGTCCAGCGGACACGGGGCCGTGTCCAGCCTATAAATAGAGGAGCTTGGCTTCATTCTCTCTCATCCCTTGGCACACCACCTCTCTCACACTTCATCCACCACCCACCACCACCATAACACCATCATCCACCACCATCATCCATTGTCCATCGTAGAGTGTGTGAGTCGTCTCGGGATCCAAGATTGATCGTAAGAGTTCTTGACAATCATGGCCATGTTTGCCTAAGTCTCTTACATCACTTGGTGAAGACAAGTGTTTAGTATAATACTTTTTATTTTTAATCTTTTGCACTTTTTATTTGGTTTTGTATTAATGACTTTAATAACTAGTTACTTATGTTGAAGGTGATCTTTCCTTATCGTTTGTCCGTGGTGTCTTGGCATTATTTTACTGTCTATATAAAATAAAAGATTTTCACCATTCATATCTCCACGGTCTATATGGAGGTATGTTGGCTACCTGGTCGGGGGTTAAGGGAACGGTTTGGTAAGGGTCTTGCCCTTGTTCAGCGTTTAGAGGTCCTGCTTGGGACCTGGGTCAAATTTAGTAGGATCTCCTTCAATGCCCATAGGTATTGGATGGCGGGGATCCAAACTCTTTGACCCCCTCATAAGTTAACTACTATTAATACTATAACCCGGCTATTTAGGACTGTATCCCTGCTGACTCAGACTACTTAGCCGAGGGTAACGTCACCGCCAAAAGCGGGGCCTACCACAATTTGCATTAATAACTTAATTCATTATCTTTCAATAATCCGACCCTTTAGGATTGTATCCTTGCTGACTCAAACTACTGGGTTGAGGGTAACGTCGCCTTCAAAAGAGGGGCCTACTACAATAACTAAGATAATCTCTTAAACAAGTGCAAAAGTGCGAAAATAATCAAAGGTTATACTAATACACGTGTTGGATCCAAGTGATTCATCTTGTCTATCTGTTTTTATTTTATTTTTATTTTCAGCATTTAGTTAGTTTTTATTTTTCTTAGTTTAAAACATTTTTCTCACTTTTTGATTTGGTTAGACGTTGAGGATAAACCGGTATTAAAAGCTCTTGTGTCCTTGGACGACCTCGGTATCTTACCAACACTATACTACGTCCACAATGGGTGCACTTGCCCATATGTGTGTTTAGTGTTAGTATATATCGTGTTTTATAAATGTAAAACTTGGCTAAAAGTGTAAAAAGGGGCTTAAATACTCATCAAAAATATAACACACTTCACGCACATCAAGTTTTTGGCGCCGTTGCCGGGGACACAAGGATTTTAAGAAAGTTAGGAATCAACGGCCTAATCATATTTTTATTTTTCGTTAATTTTTTAGGTTTTTTTTCTTAGATTTTCAGCTTCTGCAGAGCTCAACACGGGGCCGTGCCCGCTGAACACGCCCCGTGCTCAATCATTGGAACTGGCAATCCTGTTTTAAGTCAGACAGTAGGCTGAACACGGGGCCGTGTCCACTCAACACGCCCCCGTGCCCAAGATTCAGTTGCTGAAAACAGAACCGTTAGATCCCGGCGGTTGGTAATTTCTGACACAAACATGAGTGATAGTAATTCTTTTTACTTTCGGCACTCTTATGGTTTGTGGTGTCGATTATGTGGAGGCGAACATGAGGAATTAAAATGTTATTTTCTCACTTATAGGCCCCACTATATAGACCCACCGATTCCTTGTAACCTTAAGAGGGGCGAAAGTAAAAATAAGCACTATTTCTCCCTCGAATGCGCCCAGCCAGATATTCTAGGAGAAATGCTCCTTGACGAGCTATTTCAACTAGAAGAACTACTTCTCAATTGGTCAAAAGAACTTAGGAAGGATTTTATAGATCCATCCCAAGATGATGACCATGAGGAAATGTTGGAACCGCATTCCGACAACCTCGTTGCTCCCGAAAATACCTTCATACCTAGAAAAGACGTGGACGATAGTCGTCCCTGTGCCGATTGTGCCGTGAAGGACTCCCCATCGACTTCGTTCGGTGCATACATAGACTTGAGCGATTCGGCATACACCTTCTTTAACGAGAGCCCGGAAAAGGGTTGGACTTGTCCACCTAGAATGAAAATAGGAATCACCCTCACCGATAACCTCTTGCGTTCTCGCCTTAGTATAGGACAATTAAGGTATCTTAGGCACTATGGGGTTGTTCCAACAAGTCAAGAGCCACCCGATATAAATTAACTCCTTAGTAAGAGACAAAACTCCATAAAACAGCCTGCCGACACGGGGCCGTGCCCGGTCAACACGCCCCCGTGTTCACTCAGAAGATTCTCTGCTGATTCTGTCAGAATACGGACAAAATGTGTCAGGATTTTCTCTGCACACGGGGCCGTGTCCAGCGGACACGGGGCCGTGTCCAGTGTGCTGTCGTTTTCTTTAAATACAGCCTGAATCCTGCTCATTTTTGACCACTTCACCAAGCAGAGATTCCTGGGATCTTCACATATACCATCCTAGGTAAGTGCTAAAAGAAGGTTCCTAAGGACCATCTTGTCTTTTCCACTTTTGTTCATTTCTCCTTCTTCCAAAAATTTTTCAAACATTACCTCCATGGAAGCTTGGAAACCCATGATTCCAACCTTCTATGAAAGGTTTGTAGGAGTTTTTGCTACGGATTCTTGTCTAAAGTTAGTTCTATAACTTTGTTTTAAATTATCTGAGCTTAAAACACAATAAAAGTGTATTAAAATAATTTAAAAACCTGGAATCGTTAGACAAAAATCCTGCAGACAGCTGAACACGGGGCCGTGCTCACTGAGCACGGGGCCGTGTTCGAGGTACTGTTTTGCAAAAGTTTAGTTATCTTCGGCTTATTTCGCAGAAAATGGCCAGCAGAAACAGCGGAACATCTTCAAGAAATAACCGAAATGGAAGGAGATCGTCCACGGCGGAGGATTCCCTAGTAAACTACGTTTACGCTTTGAGGGAAGCCATAGACGAAATGACGGGGGTAGAAGAAGCATTGGTGGACCGTATTAATCATCTGACGGTAGGTTTGGAGGGCTGCCTGCGAGAAGTAAACCTCCTGCACCAAAGGTTAAACCTTCTCGCTTCCCCGCCTTTGGTTCCGGTGATAACCCAAAGGGCGTGGAATGTAGTACCCGAGGTCATCATTCCAGCCGAATGGCACGCCATGCACCAAGTACCTCAACCAAGGGTGGTGCAAGGAGTCCCGGTGAGCGTTCCTCCTCGAGACACCGAAGAGAATGAAGCTACCTTCTACCTCCCAAGGGAGATAGAAGAATGGCTTTGAATGACAACCGAGGAGCCATCGGCTAGAGAGTGTTACTACATCGGGAAGCTATTCCCGAAATTTTCCTAAATAAGTAGAACCCTTATGATAACCTCATGTATCCCCTAGTTATTTAGCTAACTTAATGTAATGTCTCTCTATGATTAGCAATGTTATGATGGTTTTTAAGATTGATAGTTGTTTTGAAAATAAAACACTCATGGTGGTAATGGATGAAAAAGGGAACGAGAAAAATGGAACCATGCACAAAGAACAGAGCAACCCGACAAAAATCTCCATCACAGAAGGCTCAACACGGGCCGTGCCCAACCAACACGGCCCCGTGCTGAGCCCCCTGCAGAAAATCACCCAGTTCAGGTAACTGGACACGGGCCGTGTTCGGCGGACACGCCCCCGTGTCCAGGCTTCTGTTTCAATTCTCTAATTTTTGTTACTGGCACTTGACCACGGGGCCGTGCCCGGTCAACACGGGGCCGTGTCCAGGATGCCAGTAACATAAAACTTTGCTTTTAAACCCACTTTTACACATTCTAATCAACCAAAAACATTATTTTTGGACACATTGAGGACAATGTGTAATTTAAGTGTGGGGGGGGGGATGCTAAAACCTTGAATTTTGCAAATCCTAAACACAAGCCTTACACAAAACTCTATTGGAACCGCTAAACACCCCAATTTTTTTTCAAAAAACTTTTTTTTATATTTTTTTTGTTTATTTACTTGTCTTAGTTTAAGTTGGGAATAACAAGTTCTAAAAAGGTTATATTTTTACAAGTTTACAACCGATAGCGTCGTGATAAAAAGAACCAACATAAGAAAATTATGAAACGGCATAACAAGTCTAGTAAAAAAATTCGATTATATATATTTGATCACATTAAAAACCCATTCCCACAAAAGTGAGTTTTGAGCCTTTATTGAGCATAAAAATACATATCTTTAGATTAAATGCTCATTTTTCGTTTCTTGTGTGAATAGCCGCTTGGTTCTTACAAATCTAGAACTTGCCACGACAATACATTCCCAGTCCTTACCGACTTAAACCCAAGTAAGTAAATGATGGAGGCATTAGGACTAACCATTTTTCTTTCAAAACCATTATTTTTCAATTTTTTTTATCACCTACCCAAAATCCCCCTAGATAGCCCCTTTGAGCCTAAACCTTTCATTTCATTACCCCAAAAACCCTTTTTACTCACCAAAAACCTTTTTATTTTTCACCCTTTATTTTAGTAACAAGCTCGGTTTTTCGTAAACTCACCTTTTTATGTGACGATCAAAAAAAAAATGATGAAGTCAAAAACAAACAAAAGCTATATAAAAGCTTGTTTGGAGAAATACTTCAAAATAAAAAGTTACTAAAAACAAGGTATTTTACGAAAACCGACGCTTTTTACGATTTTCGCCCTTTTTACTAACCACTAACCCAACCACCCACCTTTAACCCAAGCCTAACCCTTCACCCCAAAAGTCCTCTTGATATTTACAAAAGGTAAAAAGTTAAAAAGGAGGAGGATTGATTGCTTGGCAAGCCTATGGAAGGCGTAAGTTCCATGCCGCTCTCGAGTGATTCACTAAAAGTATACACCTTCGGCCGAGTGTTGAGTGATCCCCCGTGAGGTATGTGAACTTGTATATAAATGGAATTTTAATAAGGCATGCTATGCCCAAATAAGTAATTTATCTTATGAGACGTTCAAAATAAATCATAACGAATAGGATTGTAAATAAATAAAAATAAAACTTATAAAGACCTTGGATTCCCGACACTCTAGGACAAGCTAAAAACTTCTCTTCTACCTATTCCATTTGGGAGTGTAAGCCACATTTAAAGAGTTTTGCTTGAGGACAAGCAAAAGTTCAAGTGTGGGGGTATTTGATGTGTGTAAAATGCAACATATAAATCACATCAATTAAGGCATAAAACTAACCCTTTTTAAGTACTAATGTTGGAAAAAGAGTGTTTTTGTCTTCCTTTTGCATTTTCAGGATTAAATGAGCTCAAAATCACAAAAGAAGCAAAAAGACAACTAATTCTAGCATAAATACAAGAAAAGGAACAAAAGTAGACTGCCCGGACCCTCAACGGCACCTCCCAAGGCAAAGGAGAAGAAACAGAGTCTGAACACGCCCCGTGTCCAGCGAACACGGGGGCGTGCCCAGGGAGCAGCAGAAAAGACAAACCAGTAGAAGCTTCCATTGCCCACCACGGGGCCGTGTCCAGCGGGCACGGGGGCGTGGTGAAAGTACAGCAGGCGCATTAATTGTAATTCGCAATTACAATTAATGAAGAGAGAGAATGTCAGACGGGCACGGGGCCGTGTCCAGCGGACACGGGGCCGTGTCCAGCCTATAAATAGAGGAGCTTGGCTTCATTCTCTCTCATCCCTTGGCACACCACCTCTCTCACACTTCATCCACCACCCACCACCACCATAACACCATCATCCACCACCATCATCCATTGTCCATCGTAGAGTGTGTGAGTCGTCTCGGGATCCAAGATTGATCGTAAGAGTTCTTGACAATCAAGGCCATGTTTGCCTAAGTCTCTTACATCACTTGGTGAAGACAAGTGTTTAGTATAATACTTTTTATTTTTAATCTTTTGCACTTTTTATTTGGTTTTGTATTAATGACTTTTATAACTAGTTACTTATGTTGAAGGTGATCTTTCCTTATCGTTTGTCCGTGGTGTCTTGGCATTATTTTACTGTCTATATAAAATAAAAGATTTTCACCATTCATATCTCCACGGTCTATATGGAGGTATGTTGGCTACCTGGTCGGGGGTTAAGGGAACGGTTTGGTAAGGGTCTTGCCCTTGTTCAGCGTTTAGAGGTCCTGCTTGGGACCTGGGTCAAATTTAGTAGGATCTCCTTCAATGCCCATAGGTATTGGATGGCGGGGATCCAAACTCTTTGACCCCCTCATAAGTTAACTACTATTAATACTATAACCCGGCTATTTAGGACTGTATCCCTGCTGACTCAGACTACTTTGCCGAGGGTAACGTCACCGCCAAAAGCGGGGCCTACCACAATTTGCATTAATAACTTAATTCATTATCTTTCAATAATCCGACCCTTTAGGATTGTATCCTTGCTGACTCAAACTACTGGGTTGAGGGTAACGTCGCCTTCAAAAGAGGGGCCTACTACAATAACTAAGATAATCTCTTAAACAAGTGCAAAAGTGCGAAAATAATCAAAGGTTATACTAATACACGTGTTGGATCCAAGTGATTCATCTTGTCTATCTGTTTTTATTTTATTTTTATTTTCAGCATTTAGTTAGTTTTTATTTTTCTTAGTTTAAAACATTTTTCTCACTTTTTGATTTGGTTAGACGTTGAGGATAAACCGGTATTAAAAGCTCTTGTGTCCTTGGACGACCTCGGTATCTTACCAACACTATACTACGTCCACGATGGGTGCACTTGCCCATATGTTGTTTAGTGTTAGTAAATATCGTGTTTTATAAATTTAAAACTTGGCTAAAAGTGTAAAAAGGGGCTTAAATACTCATAAAAAATATAACACACTTCACGCACATCACCTTGTAGTTGATCAAACAGGTCATCAATGCGAGGAAGCGGATAACGATTCTTCACGGTAAGCTTATTCAGTTCAAGATAATCGATACACATACGGAAGGAACCATCCTTCTTTTTGACGAATAAAACGGGAGCACCCCACGGGGAGGTACTTGGACGAATGAAACCCTTATCGAGTAGCTCCTGAAGTTGACTAGATAACTCTTGCATCTCCGAAGGTGCAAGACGGTAAGGAGCCCTGGCGACAGGAGTCACACCAGGTACGAGATTAATATGAAAATCAACAGAACTGGGAGGGGGAAGACCAGGAAGATCTTCCAAAAAGACATCGGTGAAGTCACACACCACTAGAACGTCGCTTATGTTCTTCCCTTTGCCTTTTTGTTCCACCACGTGGGCCAAGAAGGCAGGGTTCTGTTTACGTAAGCTCCTGCTCGCTTGTGTGCATGACATTAACCTTAGTCCTTTCGAAGGTCGGTCTCCATAGACGATCAAGGTATCACTAGAGGGAAGAGGAAGACGAACAAGTTTCTCATGACAAACAATCTCGGCATGGTTCTTTCGCAACCAGTCCATGCCAATGATAACATCAAAACTTCCCAGACGCATAGGTATGAGATCAATAGGAAATACGTGATCGTTAAGAGTCAAGGAACAATCACGAATGATAGAATTCACGAGAATCGACTTACCATTGGCGATCTCAACAGAGAATGACTCTAGTAACTTGGAGCGTGTACAATTTATCAAAGACTCAAATTCCACGAACACAAAGCTTCTATCGGCACCAGTATCAAATAGAATCGAAGCATAAAGGTTATTAACAAGGAACATACCATTGACAACGTCATTGTCATTACGAGCCTGATTTGCATTAAGGTTGAACGCTCATCCACGAGCGACTGGCTGCTGGTCCTGGTTCAGCTGAGGACACTGGTTACAGAGGTGAGTAGTATCTCCACACTTGTAGCATGCACGAACAGCATTGACTGGCCTAGGATTCTGTAAGGGAGCTGGAGGTGCTGGTAGAGTTGCCTAAGCTGGGGCTTGCTGAGCTGGCGGTGCAGGGTTAGTGTAACACCTCGAAATTTTTGCGTCCAATAATGTGCCGACACGTGTCCTAAGTTTACACGTGGCATTGAAGGACTAAAATTGACAAACCTTGAATATATGTAAATTCGAGGATTATAAATGTCAATCAAGGGTAATATACTTTATAGTATCCCTAAATGATGCTCGTACCTTCAAACGGATAAATCATGGATCGTACGGAAACGAAACGCGAAAGAAAGTGAGAGATTACAAGCTATAGGGGTTAAACGTGTCAACATGTTTAATTATACCTCTGAGTGACCATTTAACGAACCCGAGACTTCGTAACAGTAAAATACGCTCACTAGAATATAATATATAAATTTCGCGAAGTTCCGTTTTAAAACGAGAAAGTTATGATCAAATCCGTATGCGAGGGGTAAAAAGCGTCAATAATAAAAGTTAAAACCTTTCTAATAATATTGAAAATAACCAAGGGACTGAATAATACATATAAATAACACGAGGCCCTTAGTTGTAAATAACCAAGGGCCAAATCGCAAAGTTGCCCCTTCGGTTCCGAAAGGTCAGGTTATTAATTACAAAGATTCTGATCATGATTATAAAAGATTCAAGTTACCCCTTCAAAACCCGAAAGGTCAAGTTGATGATTACTAAAGATTTCATTAATTATTACTAAAGATTTTATCATTATTATCAAGATTTAGTCATGATTATAAAATATTCAAGTTACCCCTTCAAAACCCGAAAGGTCAGGTTAATGATTACGAAAGATTTCGTTATTAATTACCAGATTCTCGTAATCATTTCAAAAGATTTAAAAGCCTTGAAAAACCACCCTCTCGCGACCCGCGTTGAGATTTGGGGTAAGTGAAGGCGGGCCGCGAGCCCCCTAAGATACGCGCATGATTTTAAAAACCAGGCGACCCACGTATAAGGTGCATGGTTCCCCCATGCGGGCCGCGTCAGGCGCCCAGATGCAGAAACATGCTTAACTTGGCTATTCAGCCTTCTAAAAGCCATGACCTGCATTTAAACCTTCAAAGTGACCCCTAAACAACTCCTAAACACTAGGGACACATGTTGGAAGGTTGGGGTTAGTTGGGGGACTTGTGTGTCAAAATTTGTTGTGAAACCTTACTATAAAAGGGCATGTTTGGTTCATAACCAACACACAACTCAAAACACACTCCTCTGGTCATTCTAAAGGCTCTCAAGCATTTCTCTGTATACTCTAAGCAAGACCCAACTTCTGTAAGTCGTCTAGATCCTTTGTAGTTTGATTTATGCTTAGAGAACTACTAGAAACCAAACCGTCGTAACTACGGTTTGACTTCAAAATAAATCCGTAATGGCTCAGTCTTATTGCGGATCAAAAGTAGTTATGAGTTGGTATTTATGTGGGCAATAAACCCCTAAAAGGGTTTCCCCTGATCACCACTCTAACCATGTCAAATGTCGAGTCAAACGTGCACCTAAAAAAGTCAACAGAATGTCGTTTTGGCGAATCTTGCATAATCTGTAATGTATATGCTACGAAACATGTTTAGACACTCATAAAACATGATATTAAGTATATAAACTTATTTGCGCTCGTTTGAATCGACCATTTGCTATGTTGAACCGGTTCGGAGCCGAATGTCGCAAAAGTTTGACTTTTGCATTGACTTCAGTTCTGACCCGTTTTAGTGGGGTATAGATATGCCTTAGGACTCTCTTAGGACCAGGTTACATGATGGTATAACCCTCTGTGACCGGTTCATTGTTTGTCCGAATCTTTTACGCATTTCCGCTAATCGCCTAAAAGTTGACCGTAACGCCCTTTATAAATTTAAACGAGGTTTTCGGACATGTGAACGGATCATGACCTTGGTTACTGATTTCTAAGCATGTCCCTAAAATTTCATGTCAATCCGAGGTCCAGAATAGGAGTTATGCCAAATGGCGCAAATTTCGGAACTTTGGTAATTAAATAGCGCATTTAGCATAACGCCTACCTAAACCAAGATTTCGTCCCCAAAACTTTTACCTACTGCTGTAAAATAATATTTGGGGATTTTTAAAGATTTTTAATCATTTTTACCCTGCTCATAACCTATGGTTATGGCTACGGTTCGGTAAATACCGAATATACCCTTTTGGGCCGTAACTTGAGTTCTATAAGGTCTTTTGACCCGATTCCAGTTGCTACTGATTTTAAATAATAAATAAAGTATTTTAGACTTTATAAACTGGTCGGGAAACTCAGATTCCCTGTAGAACTCATAAACCCCTTTAAGAATCTTTAAAATGACCGAAAAACCCCTACGGGGCGTATAAAGGACAAAAACTCGTTACGGGCATTACGGAAGGTATCCTACTGATACCACAACCTCTTTAAGGCATATTAACTTAGGAAACAAGCGTAAGACTCTTACGGTTACCCGATGCGCCTTTTGCGCGTACGGTTCGGCGTACGTAACTAGTTTACATGAATTAGCCGATGCGGGTCAAACCATATTGTTTTGACCCCAAAATCCAGAGTGTGAATGTAAGACCCATATAAACAAGTCTTCGAACTAGTTTGGGCGAAATCACCACTTGTTCCCGGTTTTCGCCTTTCACGCGATTAAACCGTATATATTCCTTTGAAACTGACCGGTCTAAGCTACGGCTATTATAAAGACCCGTTAGGATTCTAATAGGTTGATAAAACCTTCGTTCCAGATTAGGAGCCCAGTAAAAGTACTTGCGACTACTGATTAGAATATACGGCTGAGTTATTATTCTTGCTATTTAAGACAGGAGCTAGCTCAGGTAAATACTCTTAACTTATTTCCCTATACGGGCTTGGGATACGGTATAATAATACCGCTTGGTCGGGTATTGAATATTTAATCGGATTGTGATTAAGTTATTGAGGTAACCCGGTTTGATCTGTATTGTTTGAAATAAAAGCCTTTAGGGGTTAATGACCATGTCCCGGATATCCTTGACATCATTGTATTATAAAATGGTCACGTCTTATGCACGGGGTGTAGGCATACACCTGACAGTTGCATAAGGGAAACGGTATCTCACGCTCAGTGGGCCTATACTTGTGATGTGTCTATTAATCATGACTCGGTTTCTACATCGGGCCCTGAACGTACAACGAACATGTAAAACTGTATACAAGATCATAACTATGATTGTCCTAAGTTATAAAAAGATTAATCTTGCCTCTGGGTATTTTAATCAAAAGATATTTTGTGCCATGTGCATTCAAATAAAATTTCAATCATTTTCCAAAATGAGTCAGTTGAGTGTATTTACCAGTGTAAACTGACGTATTTTTCCAAAAAGATTAAGTGCAGGTGCTATACGTAATAGGCTGGCTACTCCAGGCATCATTATTCAAGTCTTGCAAGCTTTAGATGTCAAAGTCTGTTGAACAATACTTTTCGATATTATTATTTGATCCCCTGTGGATACCTTTCGACTATTTGTAATACATTTGATATTACGAACAATAGTTGAATATAATTATCTTTATGCTTCCGCTGTGCATTATTATATTGTGTGATTTGACTATATTGTTGCCAACTACGTCACGGTAATCCCCACCGGGCCCACCGGTGATACACGTGGAAATCGGGGTGTGACAGGTTGGTATCAGAGCCAACATTGAGTGAATTAAACACTATCCTTATGTGTTTAATCTCAATGACACAATTGCACATACTTGAGTCTAGACTTAACATAGGAATATTCTAAATTCTGATCTGGAAATTTTGCTTCCAAATTTTTATACGTCGCCAAGCGAAGGAGCTGTAATAGGAAGTCTCCACATCCGGAGTCTTGAACTGCTGAGCTTCGTACCGCGACCAGGATGAAACGTGCAACCAAGGAGAAAGCATTCAGGAAATGAATGAAGAAGAAACTCCTCTTGCTGAAGATCGTTTCCTTATTAGTCCTTATAAGGACATAATTATCTTTCAGTCCCTGCGAGGACAACATTATTCCTTTCAAGTCCCGCTTAGGGCAACTTTATACTTCCACTTTTATATAATGGAATGATTAAGTTTAGACTTTCATTCTAAATAAGAAATATTAAATAAATCAAAACCATTCCTTTTATTTGATCTGCCTAAATAAAGAATCTTAAGGGGGTGAAACCTAGCCTGGTGTCTTTTAAGATCCGGTCATGATGGTACGACCTAATTAAAAGATTCAGATTCGCTGTTAACCTATGTAAGCATGTTAACAAATCATGGCAGATGTGATTCGTTAAAATCGCACACGTCATTCTTATACAATAATCCTTTAAAGGATTTCAAAACCCAAATAAATGATTCATAAATCATGGGTTAAGTCATCAATAAAGATGATCACTTATTAAAACATCCATTAGTGGTGTAGTGCCTACGGGCCAAACTTATTAAAACATCCATTAGTGATGTAGTGCCTACGGGCCAAACTTATTAAAACACCCATTGGTGATGTAGTGCCTACGGGCCAAACTTATTAAAACCTCCATTAGTGATGTAGTGCCTACGGGCCAAACTTATTAAAGCATCCATTAGTGGTGTAGAGCCTACAGGCCATACAAATTGTCATATAAAACAAAAGGGCAGTGGTAGTCTATAACTCCCTGTCAGAAAAAGGTAATGAACTAGGTTCAAACCTCAAGGCTTTGATTCTCTGAAATCCTAGCTTATAAGGTATAAATGTCCTAGTGACTAGGCCTATTGTGCCAGAATACCTTCATGCTGTGATTCTCTGAAATCATAGCTTATAAATTATATATGTCCTTGTGACTAAGCCTTTTGTGCTATTACTAAATGTCTCGATCCCAGACGATCATGGCTTATAAATTAAACTTGTCTACGCGACTAGGCCAATTGTGCTATTATTAACTTATAAATTAGGATTTATGATAAGATCCTAAATAAAATAAATATCCTTCCTTCCCTGCCAGCAGGCATTTTTAAAAAGAAATCTCAAGGGTAAACCTAGCCTATATGACGAGGCCAAGATGGTAGGACCTATTCAGGAGATTCAAATCCTTGTTAACATCCGTAAAATGTTAACACTCCTGGCAAACGTGGTTCGATAAAATCACGTAAGTCATCCCTAGATTGGGTTATTCCAAACCTTCCTTATTAAAATAATCATCCCTTAAGGAGGAAGTGCCACGGGCTATAATACACTGTCCGATTGCGACATCAACAATTGTGATCTTTTGAAATTCCCCATCCTAAGGGGATGAGCTATGCTCAAAGCCCTCTAGACGATAATCCTGTCGTCATGTCATTATTATGACCACTGAATGACAGTTGATTTAAATTAAAATACTAATCCTGCCGTCATGTCATTATTTTGACCAATGAATGACAGTTGATTAAATTAAAATACTAATCCTGTCGTCATGTCATTATTATGACCACTGAACGACAGTTGATCAAATTAAGTGCTAATCCTGCCGTCATGTCATTATTATGACCAATGAATGACAGTTGATTAAATTAAGTGCTAATCCTGCCGTCATGTCATTATTATGACCACTGAACGTCAGTTGATCAAATTAAGTGCAAATCCTGTCGTCAAGTCATTATTATGACCACTGAACGACAGTTGATCAAATTAAGTGCAAATCCTGTCGTCATGTCATTATTATGACCACTGAACGTCAGTTGATTAAATTAAGTGCTAATCCTGCCGTCATGTCATTATTATGACCACTGAACGACAGTTGATTAAATTAATGGCACTGATCATGTCGTCATGTCATTACTGTGACCGCTGAACGTATCATCAGTGCAATGACTATATGTCTTAACATCTTACGAGATGTTAATTGATAGGCCTCCAGGCCAGAAATTTTAATAAAGACAGTCGTAACTTACAAGTCCCTGTCAAGAAAAGGCAAGAACACGTTCAGGCCTAAATACCTTAATTCTACAAAATCAAGGTTGATAATATAAAGTTGTCCCTGTGACTTGGTCTCTTGTGCCATAATTATATAATATTAAATTAGGATTTATGATAAAAATCCTGAATAAAATAAACATCCCTCTTTTCCCTGCCAGTATGCAGTTTAAAAAGAATCTTAAAGGTGAGACCTAGCCTACACGGCCAAGATGGTGAAACCTACTCAAGGGATTCAGATCCTTGTTAACACCTAAGCACGTGTTAACACTATTGACAAATGTGATTCGGGAAAATCACAACAGTCATCCTTATATTGGATTCTTCCAATTTTCTTATCTGGCCTAGTGATTTAGAAATCACGGCTTGTGTCATCCTATAAGATGATCACATTATAAACATCCGATAGTGATAAAGTGCCTACGGGCTAAACTTGTTGTCCGATAAGACAATGACAGTGGTGGTCTGTGACCTCCTGTCTAAAAATGTTGGACCAGGTCCAAGCAAAATAATCGGTAGGATCCATACGATCTCGACTAATAGCATCTGAGAAGATGATCATATTATAACCATCCCTCAGAAGGGAAATGCCCACGGGCTATACCTATTGTCCTAAAAGACAAAAGACAGTTGAAGTCTACAACTCCCTGTCAAGAGAAGGTACTGAATGCGATTCAAACCTTAATACCTTGATTCTCTGAAATCATGACCCATAAATTAAAACGTCCATGTGACTAGGCCTTTCGTGCCACTAGTAAAACTGTTATTGCTTTTATAATTAGGTTAAGTTATAATACAAATCCTAAACAAATGTGATTAATAAATTAACCAAATATGGTCTCCGTTACCATGGTTAATGAATTGCCATAAAAGACAATTCCATAATAAGCTCCCAAGTAAACTATTGTCCTTGTTTTATGTAACAGTTCAATTAAATGGCTGGCTCAGATAAAATTAATAGCCACCCAATGGAGAACAATGATAACGCCCGAATTAATTTAACGGGTGCTGAACTAAAAGCGTTGGTAGACGACGCCGTTAAGAAGGCCTTAGAGCGGCAGTACGAAGAGTATAGTGGGACTCGTAGTAGGACCCTATCTATACCACATTCGAAGCCTCCTTCCAAGAAGGATGAACCCAAGAAGGAAGATGACGAGCGTCACCCTTCTAATAATCACAGCGATCCGTCTCAACGGATCATACTGAATCAAGGACCCCATGATAAGGGTTGCTCCTACAAGTACTTTGTTTCATGTAAACCCCGGGATTTCACTGGGGAGAATGGAGCTGTAGATTGTATGACATGGTTAGATGAAATGGATACAGTTGTGGACATCAGCGGATGCGCTGAGAGGGATGTGGTCAAGTTCGTGTCGCAATCATTTAAGGGTGAGGCCTTAGCCTGGTGGCGGTCGTTGATTCAAGCCACCGGGAAAATCCCTTTGTAAAACATGACTTGGGATCAGTTCGTTACTCTTATCAAAGAGAATTACTGTCCTCAACATGAAGTTGAGAAAATTGAAGCTGGCTTTATATCCTTGGTTATGACAAATTTAGATTGCCAAGCGTACCTCACCAATTTCAATACACTGTCCAGACTGGTTCCTTACCTAGTAACACCGGAACCAAAGAGGATTGCTCGCTTCATTGGGGGTTTAGCCCCAGAAATCAAGGCCAGTGTTAAGGCCTCAAGGCCTGCTACGTTCAGGTCAGCGGCAGACCTGTCGCTATCTCTTACACTTGATATAGTCAGAGGCATGGCTGCCAAGGCCTCTGAAAATGGAAAGAGAAAAAGGGAGGATGAGAATTCCCGTCGCTCCGATAGGAAGAGTTCCGGGTTAAAAAGAGACAGTCAGCAGTCGGTTGAGAAGACCAAGTGCGAAACCTGTAGGAAATACCACCTCGGGAAATGCAGATTCGAATCTCAGCCCCTACCTTGTGGAATTTGCAAATCACAGGAACATAAAACCCTGGATTGCGAAAAGCTAAAAGATGCAACCTGTTACGGTTGTAACGAGAGGGGGCATGTCAAGACCAACTGCCCTAAGAATCAGAAGAAACCCGAAGAAGCCAAAAGAACAAACGCATGAGTCTTCGGAATGAACGGCCAGAAGATGGTGCAGTATTATAAGGATACAGCGGGTACCTTTCTTATCAAACGGTTATGAAGAAAATAGTTACTACTGGCACATATAATTCCATAAGAGATCATATTTGTTGAGAACTATTGACTCCGCATGTTTAGGATCTCAATCATTTGATATGAGATAGGAATTTGTCATTTGTACCTAAGAAAACGCTCCAACAAATCTTAGATCGATGTTGTATCTATTAAAAATCACTCTGTTCTGATATCCTCGTGGCAGACTTTTGAGCTGTCCAAAAATTCATCAATATAATAAAGACAGAAGTGACGTTTTGATCCCCTGTCAAGAAAATGATGAATTCGGCCGAACCTTAAATGCCGTTTATGGTCTTTCATGACCTAGACTAAACATAATGAATATATATATATATATATATATATTAAATAACGTTCATTGAGAATGTTAGTACTATATTAACCTATATGGTCTATAAATACCATGGTTAGTATATATTAAGGCCATCTAGATAAAGAGTAACAGTTGTTGGTTTGCAACTAATAAATTGTTTTAATGGCATTAGAAATCTGGAGTACTTTCCCTAACCTTTATCATAAATTTAAATGCCAAAAGTTTTATTTTGAATCAGATACCAGTAAATCCTTCATAAACAATAAATATAGCAAGCAAACGTTTCATAAAACCCTATATATTTAGCATAATGTAAAAACCTACGGATGGAAAATTCATAAGAATCCTTCCGAAAAATCTAAAAGTACTCTTTCTTCGCAATAGAGCACGACAACATATGTTATTATTTCTCATTGTTTTTCTATCACCTACGAATGCCAAACTATGTTTGATAAAAGTACCATATGAGGATTGGCGTATACTGGCGTGTCCCATAGATTATTTCCATGCCTGATCAGTATGGAAGTTAATACATGGAACCCCGGAACTACCCCAATAATCATATTATACAAATATCGACTAGTAGTATTCGAAGAAGATATCCATAATATCGTCCAAGTAAAGCGTTCCGAAATAAGGAATTCATGGACTTATAACATAAACATATCACGTATTAACACAAATAATAATGAAGGAACAGGAGCCTGAAATATGGAAAGTCTCTGTAGTCTCCCTGTATCTCGATTATCTCTTTCTAAGATTATCCTGTTTATCTCCCGAAAGGTGAGAAGGGTTAAGATGCATATCCCGTTTAGGACTGCATCATTAATATGAGACCTACCACTAATCGAATTCTCCTACAACAATAACTACCGTACCGGCATAAAGGCTGCGCCTTTCGAGGCATATACGGTAGTAAGTATAGATCGCCTGTTTGTTGGACGGATGTTGTAAAGGTCCAACTATCAGGACCAGAAATAGCCTTCGAAATAACGGACAAGATTGTCCAGACTCGAGGCCAACTCAAGTCTGCCCGAGATAGGCAGAAGAGTACGTAGACCCAGAATCATTAATTGGAGTGATGCGGTTTGGAAGAAAGGCAAGCTAAGCCCGAGATACATAGGACCTTTCAATGTTACCAAATGTGTCGGGTCCGACGCCTATGAGTCGAACTTACCGGAAGAGCTCAATGGAGTTCACAATGTGCTCCGCATCTGCAATCTAAAGAAATGCTTCACCGATGAATCATTGATGATACCTCATACTGATGAATGTATAAATGAGAGCTTGAAGTTTGTGGTAAAGCCTTGTCAATTAAAGACCGACAGGTGAAGAAGCTTAGAAGAAAACATGTGCCTATAGTAAAGGTTAAATGGGATGCCCGGAGAGATCCCGAAAATACGTGGGAAGTTGAATCCACGATAAAAGAAAAATACCCCAAATTATTTGAGTAAATCTCGGGTCGAGATTTATTTTAAGGGGGTGAGGATGTAACACCTCGAAATTTTTGCGTCCAATAATGTGCCGACACGTGTCCTAAGTTTACACGTGGCATTGAAGGACTAAAATTGACAAACCTTGAATATATGTAAATTCGAGGATTATAAATGTCAATCAAGGGTAATATACTTTATAGTATCCCTAAATGATGCTCGTACCTTCAAACGGATAAATCATGGATCGTACGGAAACGAAACGCGAAAGAAAGTGAGAGATTACAAGCTATAGGGGTTAAACGTGTCAACATGTTTAATTATACCTCTGAGTGACCATTTAACGAACCCGAGACTTCGTAACAGTAAAATACGCTCACTAGAATATAATATATAAATTTCGCGAAGTTCCGTTTTAAAACGAGAAAGTTATGATCAAATCCGTATGCGAGGGGTAAAAAGCGTCAATAATAAAAGTTAAAACCTTTCTAATAATATTGAAAATAACCAAGGGACTGAATAATACATATAAATAACACGAGGCCCTTAGTTGTAAATAACCAAGGGCCAAATCGCAAAGTTGCCCCTTCGGTTCCGAAAGGTCAGGTTATTAATTACAAAGATTCTGATCATGATTATAAAAGATTCAAGTTACCCCTTCAAAACCCGAAAGGTCAAGTTGATGATTACTAAAGATTTCATTAATTATTACTAAAGATTTTATCATTATTACCAAGATTTAGTCATGATTATAAAATATTCAAGTTACCCCTTCAAAACCCGAAAGGTCAGGTTAATGATTACGAAAGATTTCGTTATTAATTACCAGATTCTCGTAATCATTTCAAAAGATTTAAAAGCCTTGAAAAACCACCCTCTCGCGACCCGCGTTGAGATTTGGGGTAAGTGAAGGCGGGCCGCGAGCCCCCTAAGATACGCGCATGATTTTAAAAACCAGGCGACCCACGTACAAGGTGCATGGTTCCCCCATGCGGGCCGCGTCAGGCGCCCAGATGCAGAAACATGCTTAACTTGGCTATTCAGCCTTCTAAAAGCCATGACCTGCATTTAAACCTTCAAAGTGACCCCTAAACAACTCCTAAACACTAGGGACACATGTTGGAAGGTTGGGGTTAGTTGGGGGACTTGTGTGTCAAAATTTGTTGTGAAACCTTACTATACAAGGGCATGTTTGGTTCATAACCAACACACAACTCAAAACACACTCCTCTGGTCATTCTAAAGGCTCTCAAGCATTTCTCTGTATACTCTAAGCAAGACCCAACTTCTGTAAGTCGTCTAGATCCTTTGTAGTTTGATTTATGCTTAGAGAACTACTAGAAACCAAACCGTCGTAACTACGGTTTGACTTCAAAATAAATCCGTAATGGCTCAGTCTTATTGCGGATCAAAAGTAGTTATGAGTTGGTATTTATGTGGGCAATAAACCCCTAAAAGGGTTTCCCCTGATCACCACTCTAACCATGTCAAATGTCGAGTCAAACGTGCACCTAAAAAAGTCAACAGAATGTCGTTTTGGCGAATCTTGCATAATCTGTAATGTATATGCTATGAAACATGTTTAGACACTCATAAAACATGATATTAAGTATATAAACTTATTTGCGCTCGTTTGAATCAACCATTTGCTATATTGAACCGGTTCGGAGCCGAATGTCGCAAAAGTTTGACTTTTGCATTGACTTCAGTTCTGACCTGTTTTAGTGGGGTATAGATATGCCTTAGGACTCTCTTAGGACCAGGTTACATGATGGTATAACCCTCTGTGACCGGTTCATTGTTTGTCCGAATCTTTTACGCATTTCCGCTAATCGCCTAAAAGTTGACCGTAACGCCCTTTATAAATTTAAACGAGGTTTTTGGACATGTGAACGGATCATGACCTTGGTTACTGATTTCTAAGCATGTCCCTAAAATTTCATGTCAATCCTAGGTCCAGAATAGGAGTTATGCCAAATGGCGCAAATTTCGGAACTTTGGTAATTAAATAGCGCATTTAGCATAACGCCTACCTAAACCAAGATTTCGTCCCCAAAACTTTTACCTACTGCTGTAAAATAATATTTGGGGATTTTTAAAGATTTTTAATCATTTTTACCCTGCTCATAACCTATGGTTATGGCTACGGTTCGGTAAATACCGAATATACCCTTTTGGGCCGTAACTTGAGTTCTATAAGGTCTTTTGACCCGATTCCAGTTGCTACTGATTTTAAATAATAAATAAAGTATTTTAGACTTTATAAACTGGTCGGGAAACTCAGATTCCCTGTAGAACTCATAAACCCCTTTAAGAATCTTTAAAATGACCGAAAAACCCCTACGGGGCGTATAAAGGACAAAAACTCGTTACGGGCATTACGGAAGGTATCCTACTGATACCACAACCTCTTTAAGGCATATTAACTTAGGAAACAAGCGTAAGACTCTTACGGTTACCCGATGCGCCTTTTGCGCGTACGGTTCGGCGTACGTAACTAGTTTACATGAATTAGCCGATGCGGGTCAAACCATATTGTTTTGACCCCAAAATCCAGAGTGTGAATGTAAGACCCATATAAAACAAGTCTTCGAACTTGTTTGGGCGAAATCACCACTTGTTCCCGGTTTTCGCCTTTCACGCGATTAAACCGTATATATTCCTTTGAAACTGACCGGTCTAAGCTACGGCTATTATAAAGACCCGTTAGGATTCTAATAGGTTGATAAAACCTTCGTTCCAGATTAGGAGCCCAGTAAAAGTACTTGCGACTACTGATTAGAATATACGGCTGAGTTATTATTCTTGCTATTTAAGACAGGAGCTAGCTCAGGTAAATACTCTTAACTTATTTCCCTATACGGGCTTGGGATACGGTATAATAATACCGCTTGGTCGGGTATTGAATATTTAATCGGATTGTGATTAAGTTATTGAGGTAACCCGGTTTGATCTGTATTGTTTGAAATAAAAGCCTTTAGGGGTTAATGACCATGTCCCGGATATCCTTGACATCATTGTATTATAAAATGGTCACGTCTTATGCACGGGGTGTAGGCATACACCTGACAGTTGCATAAGGGAAACGGTATCTCACGCTCAGTGGGCCTATACTTGTGATGTGTCTATTAATCATGACTCGGTTTCTACATCGGGCCCTGAACGTACAACGAACATGTAAAACTGTATACAAGATCATAACTATGATTGTCCTAAGTTATAAAAAGATTAATCTTGCCTCTGGGTATTTTAATCAAAAGATATTTTGTGCCATGTGCATTCAAATAAATTTTCAATCATTTTCCAAAATGAGTCAGTTGAGTGTATTTACCAGTGTAAACTGACGTATTTTTCCAAAAAGATTAAGTGCAGGTGCTATACGTAATAGGCTGGCTACTCCAGGCATCATTATTCAAGTCTTGCAAGCTTTAGATGTCAAAGTCTGTTGAACAATACTTTTCGATATTATTATTTGATCCCCTGTGGATACCTTTCGACTATTTGTAATACATTTGATATTACGAACAATAGTTGAATATAATTATCTTTATGCTTCCACTGTGCATTATTATATTGTGTGATTTGACTATGATGTCTTCAACTACGTCACGGTAATCCCCACCGGGCCCACCGGTGATACACGTGGAAATCGGGGTGTGACAGTTAGCTTGGCGACAGTAAGGAGTAGTGTGACCATAGTGATTACAGTTGGTGCACAGACGACATGCAGAGGTAGCAGGATGATGGTAGTTGCAAGTTGCACACTTGGGATGAGGCCCAGTGTATTGCTTCTTAGCTTCGGGAGCAACAGGGTTAGCAACAGTAGTAGCAGGAGCAGGTTTTGCAGCAGGGTTAGTAGCAGGGACAATAGCATTGCATCCCGAACCCTGAGACTTCCGTTTCTTATTCTTGCTGCCACTAGGCTGCTGGGTCACTTGGTTAGCAGACTTTGAAGGGGCAGGGTTAGCAAACTGCTTATCACGCACACGATTGTTGTTTAAACTTGCTGCCAAACGATAGACTTCTTCGATAGTTTCCAACTGAGCTGCTTCGATAGAATCACGCATTGCAGACGGTAGGCCGTTGATATACTTGGTTATCATCCGTTTAGGAGTCGAAACCAAGTGAGGAACGACAAGACTCAGCTACTTAAAATGAGTAGTATATGCCAGGTTGTCATCACCAACTTGCTTCAGATGCCAAAATTCTTCTTCAAGCTTCAACTGCTCATAAGGGGGGCAGAACTCAAGCATCATTAGTTCTCGCACCTCAGCCCATGGAAGAGCATAGGCTTCTTCATTTGTACGGATGTTTCTCTCATTCGACCACCACTCCAATGCTCTGCCCTGAAACATTCCAGTTGCACTCCTAGTTAAAACATTCCAGTTGCACTCCTAGTTTCAGATGATATGGGCACTCGCTGTTAATGAAGGTAACTTCGATGCTGTCGAACCACTCGAGCATAACAGTCACCCCATCACTGCCCGTGAAAGACTTAGGGTTGCAAGAGATGAAATGTTTGTAGTTGAACTTAGTAGGCTTCTGCTTCTCAGCCTTGGAGTCCACAGAGGATGGAGGAGCGTTTGATCCTTGGAGCTCAGAGACGATCTTTGGCATGACTCGAGCAATCTGGTCGGCCATGAACGACATCATCTTTTTCTGAGAGTTCTCCCTGGACTTCCTGAGAGTGTCGGATAGCTTTCGGGATGACATCTACAGATCCAACACGAGGATCGTATAAGTCTAGATTACGAATCCTCACAAAAAAGGTTCACCCATGATTGATTAAAGGGGGGGGGGGGTAAGATACGAGATAGACTAACAACACCACACAACGCACGACCTCCACATGGCACGTTGTACAAAGTTTGGTCAACATGTCAGAAATGCTTATATATAGGAAGTACCAGCGGCGTATCCACCACACTTCGGGCACATCGCCTCTCCTCGTACTCGGTGTCATGCTACGTGTCGCAACATTTGACTAATAGATTACCGTAGATCACTCATAGATTACTTAATTAATTCGCATAGAATACTCAAACATATCAGCGTAGAATACTCAAGTAGATTAACACAAATCATTTCATAGTTTGGCATAGATTATATCAATAGATTATCGTAGCTTACTCAAGTAGATAGTTTACATAGACTAAGTAGATGATCATAGATTAAACCAATAGACCCGGGTAGTCTAACATAGATTAGCTCAAAATAGTTTAACGTGCTAGATTACCATAGATTAACGCAATGGATCAACCATAGGTCATGCTAGAATTTTCATAGATTACATAGTCTGCTCATAGATGGCATAGGCTTTCCATAGATTGCATAGACATTACGTAGATTATATAGACTTTCCGTACTGGTCTGCAAACACTAAATCTCGCATGGCACTTGGTACGGAAGTTGGTAATATGCCGGAAGCACTTATATATAGGAAGTACCAGCGGCATATCCACCATGCTTCGGACACACCACTTCTGTCCCGTACTTCCGTGTCATCTCAGTGTCTCACACTACAACAACATATCATACCATAGTCGATCAAGTTTTTCCACTTAGATTATAGAATAAAACTTCGTAAATTTAGTTTGATCTGAGATTAGGATTTACGTTTTAGGTTGTGGACAACGTGCAAGCTTGCGTAAAAGCATTTATAAATAAACGAAATATTAAGTTCAAAACCTTATAGATAAAACCACTTTCATAAAATCGAGATAACATAAAAACGAGACAGGCTTTTAAAACATAGGATTGTTCTGGGCAGAGGAACAGCGACTAACCAAAGTGATTCGGACCCCTTTCAAATTGAGGTAACGCGTCTTGACTTACTTAGACAAATACGTCATCGATGTTAGGCCTACGATATTCGTCCTTTTGGTCATTTCGCGTACTAAATTGATCGGAAGACACGAGACTTTGGCGAGACATAAAAATCATCAAAGAGTGGGACTAGTTATCAAGGTCTGAGTTTCACCTCTAACTTGATAACATCGTACCCTAAATGTTATGGGCACTTATCCGCAAACAAGGCCTACTAGAATAATGTGGAGATTTTCCCATCGAGGTTCGGATGTCACTCCTATCCTGTGGGCAAATCTCGTGCAAAATATAAACAATGTATAACAGTGTTTTCATAGTATAAAGTGTACATTGTATCAGCCTTAGGAAAGGCATGTAAGTTCAATAGGAGCATGTGCTGCTAGGAAGCAGATACGGTAGAATGCATAAGTCTTAAACAACAAATAAGAGTCAAGGTTCCTAGAACTATAGACTAGGGTAAGTATTCCTACTTATCCTAATTCCCTATAGTTATGGCTCTGATACCAATCTGTCACACCCCAACCGATGGCGGAAACATCAGGGTGCGAGCACTAGGCGTTCAGATTGCTCATGAGATTCCATAACACTACTTGTTTCAATAGAAATTAGTTCAAATTTATCAAAACATTTTCTAAAGGCAAACACAACCAACACGAGTATCAAGTACAAACCATAACGAATATTGTTCAAATCGTTAAAAAAATTCTAAGTTAACTAGGTGATGTTTCTAAGCATCTCCTAGCTTGATTCCATGCAATCCGTAGGGTCCTATCAGCCTGCAACATGTATTAAAATATCAATACAAAGGTATTGGCGAGTATACAAGTTTGATAATAGAATAATAGATTAAAACAACTCATATCCATGGCAAAAGTAACAAAATAGTTTCAGCCGTGCTAGTGTCGCAGTCCACACAGTGATAGCCCAAGTATTCCGATGCTTTAGTGTTCACCCAAGACTCAAGGCAAACTAAAATCCTCCTAACAATACCCCTCGAGAATAATGGGAGAGGTGTATCTCCTATAGCGCTACTATTGTTAAGGCGGAACTACACACTCCGGATTAAGCGTTACGTAGCACAAAGAATCAAGAATCAAGAATCACAAGTTTCACATAGGATAGAGTATAAGTTTCAAAGATTCAAGTTTAAGTTTCAAAGAATACATGTTACACCCCAAAATTTTAAAATAAAAGGGGATCGAGTATACTCATAGTGATTGCTTAACAGTTGCAACTGTTATTGGATCAAAGGGAGCTCTTTTGAGATTAGCCTGATTAGATGGTAATAGGGTAAGAGTCGGGCAGCGTAATAAAAGAGTTAACATGATCATTGAGTCGGCTGGCTGTCCGATCGGATGGCTGTCCGATCGGATGGTCAGCCGGTCGGATGACCGTGTATGCATACGGCTAGTGACTGCCCGATCGGATGGCCATCCGGTCGGATCGTCACTCGAGTGATGTGTTTATAACCAAAAGAAGAGACCAAGGTGGCTGTCCGATCGGATGGCTATCCGATCAGATTGCTGCTCGGTCCGAGTACATGTAAAGTGGTTGTTTTAATCGGATGGCTGTCCGATCGGATGACTGTCCGATCGGATGGCCATTCGGTTAAACTTCCAAGTTTTTGTTTGTCTACTAAGAGCTTGAGAATTTCAAGACAAGTGTCATCTGATAGTGTGGCTATCCGATCGGATTTGTTGTCCGGTCGGGTTGCCGCTCGATCGGGCGACCCTTGTTCTTGTTTATCATTTTGTAAAAATTCCTAAGTTTGAATATTAATGGTGACGTCTCGGTACAGACGGAGGCAACATTTACACATCATTTCTCAGACATTCTGATCGGTCGGGAATCACCCCAGTCCGACCCGTTTTTCCGCCCGTGACAGTTTTATGCCGGAATCCATCCCGTGATCGTCTTAATCGTTGAACAACCCGTTCCTGTAGGATCGTATTCGGACCCGAACGAGTCGATCAGAAGAGTTTTACTCAGTTTGAACGGCGGAAACAGACAAACTGAGGTCAATTCAGCACACAAATCACTTTAAACTGTCGATTTAATTGATATAATGACATTTTACAGCGTGACGACACTTCGGCAGCACTTCGTTGCAAAACCGGAAAACTGTTCCACTCATTCCGCTCCAAATGTCCTATTTATCGGAGATCAGATTCCGTTTGAACATGTACATGTTCAATTCAAGCGAAATAAGCATAAGAGATTCAAGCGGAATCAGACATGATAATCCAAGCGGAATCAGAACTTTGTGATTTCGCTTGAAATATCCTGATGTCATTTCAAGCGAAATCTCCACTAATTCATACTATCTTGTTTTTCGTGCCCTGATCTAACTGGTTCATACAAGACTCGATACAAGACGAAGTCGACAGACGCATGCACCAACAAACTCCCCCTCGAATGTTGACGAGTCTTCAGTGTCGAGTCTTTGCATCTTCAGTCTTTATCAGTCTTTGGGCTTCTCTTCGAAATATCTTACACTGTAAAGCATCCTTCAAATCTCTCTTTTTTTATCATCACCAACAAACTTCCTTTGAACAAATACACTCCCCCTCAAATGTTGAATCTTTAAATTCATCAGCATCAACAATCTTAGGATCAGAACCTGGCTCTTTGTCATTCAGACTCCCCCTCTCAGTAAGCTGGGATCGTAGTCTGGCTTTCACAGGTTCAAGATTGTTGCCTAGCTTATAGTCTGCTCTGAATCGAAATCCTGGCTTTCTAAACTCAAGCTTCTCAGGATCGATTAACCCAGCTCTTTCTCAACCTGCACAGTCTCTATCACAAACATAAGTTTTATACCATAAAGATTTTGCAAACTTATACACCATTTGCAGATTTCTATCTGATGAACCACTTGAAAGAATATCTTTTTCAAAACTTCTGATGACCACTTGTTGTAGGATCGTTTGTTGACCCGACGAGTCGTTCAGAAGAGTGCTTAGACTAGTTCAGAGGCGGAATTCATTGAAATAGTCTTTGTAAAGCTTGATTTCACTACTTAACGTCTCCTGTATTGATTAAATGTCAAATTACAAGCTTTTGGAGACAAACGGGCAGAGCTTCGCCTTTTCACACACACATATGGACTACTGGAACCGCTTATATGATCTAGTATATATAGGCATGCTGGATCGCTTATATGGACATGTCCATATAAGCGATCCACTCATCATGTCACATAGGCGATCCACCTTAGTGACAGATAAGCGATCCAACCTTTCTACCCTATAAGCGATCCTATACAAAACAAGATTTCTCGTTTCTTATTCACAATACAATCAGCCCTACCCTAAGACTCGAACTAAGATGTAGTCGACAGACAACTGCACCAACAGACTCCCCTTTGAATGTTGACGGAATCTTTAGTGAGAGTCTTCAGTCATTCCCAGCTCTTCAACCTTGTTTGGTCTTCTTCAGGAATTCAGCCTGGAATCAAATCTTCTTCAGAAATTCCTTCCTGAAATCATATGCCTGGATCTTTCTCTGGTTCTAACTTTCGTCAGACTCCCCCTATCATCATGCTAGGATCTCTTGTCTGGAAATCGTTATCACCATTGAAATCAACTCCTGGCTTTCTCTGTTTAAGCTCTTCTCTGGTTCTGATGTGTCTCCTGGCTATCTGTAGCAACAGGATCAGAAACCTGCAAAACTCAAACACTCTATCACAAACCAGAATAATTGTGATTCAACTTAATGAATCAACTAATCATTTGATACTTTTTACAATTAAACACTGATTCACAAATTTGAAACATTTCAATTTTTGATTCAACCTAATGAATCATCTTAAACATTTCAAGCCACTTAACCAACCTGTCTGTCCATCAAGTTTAGCCTTTGAGATTTTGAAAATCAGCTCTTCACCATCAGTTGTCGAAAATCTTTTTGGATTTTTCAAAATATAAAATGTAAAATGCAAAGCCAGAAATTTAAATGCAAAACAAACATATTTTTATGAGTTTGTGCAAGAGGATCATATCAGTTTTTGAAACCCATCACAAGCACCATTAAGCTTCTAATCGTTTTAAGTTCTAAACGATTCACGTAGATTGACGATATATTTGTCCTCTTAAATTTTCATACAATTTTCAATCTATTCAGGATACTATTTAGGTATTTTATGAACTTAGTTCAATTCATGTGTCCCACCTCTTGAATATACTCCCGTATCCAGAATCCCAATATTCAGTCTTACAGGTATGAACACTACAATGATGTCTGTACATAAATTAGGGGAAAGATGCGAGAACTGAGGGATCTCAGGTCAGAACTTCCGTTCAGGAGAGAGATATCAGCTTCGACTTAGCAGTGTGTCCCCTTTAGAGGATCTTTTTAGCTACAACAGATGATTATCAATTTTATTGTCTAATCAACTGAGGGCTTTATGCTATGTTTCAAGCATTTTGCGGAAAGTATTAGCCAAGGACTAGGTCAGAACTACCGTTCAGCAGAAGTCCCGGAATAATACCCCAGACATCATAGAGTATAAACACCTAGTATATCAGAATATGAGACCTTTCAAACGAGATTTCAGGGGTTACCTATATATCCAAGTAGTGTTCCCCACGAATTTTACAAGTTTGAAATTTTAGGTTTATATCCCGAATAAATCTACTAAATGTACAAAAACCTATCGTCACATCATCGGTGAGACCGTTTATCACATTTTGCATTACATTTCTTTAGCGTGCTGTGATAGTCCAACTGATTTACTATCATTTCCTCTCTTTCGCAACAAAAACTCATTTTTACAATTTTCAATGTTTTTGACATTTTCAAATTTTCTAATATATAAAATTTTTCTCCCCCTAAAATCAAAATATGTTTCAATTTCGATTTTCTGGGAAAATTTGAAACAAACTGTACAAAAATGACAACATGATGAGAATCACTTCAATTCTCCATCCACTTGGCGTAAACAATCAGAACTCCCCCTCACAACAAACTATTTTCCCATAATGATTTCAAAACACTTAAGTTTGTTTTAATCAGAATGGTTTTTCCGGAAAATAAGTTTAGTTGTTTTTACCTTTTGTAAAATGGGGTTCAACTCATCACATTGTTTTACCAATTTCTTGAATGATAATTAAATCAAGTCCAATTTAATGACCTTGATTTAACCATTTGTAAGATCTAGCAATCACTATCAAACAACCACTTGTAGGATTAGCAATTAAGCTTTTCAAACCAGTTTTTCAACCAATTACCATCGTTTGGTTGAATTTTCAAAGTGCCGATTCCTACTCCTCGCTTACAAACCTGGGAGTTCCGGCAAGTCCTACAAAACCTCAAACACAGATTAAGAAGGATGCCGATTCATGATCCGCAATACCATCTTGGGATCTCCGGCAAGTCAGGTTTTTCACTTAAAAAGATCCACCCAAGCCTGACTAGCCTTGGGTGATTTCGAATTCTTGTTCAACAATGGTGGAAAGTTTGCATCATCCATTGTTAAACTTGAATTCTCCTTTTTTACCTCAACCAATGGCTCTTCTGGCTTTGACGAACCAGAATCATTTCCTGAATGTGGCTTGTCTGACTTTAATGAGTCAGATTCATCGCCGACATGTTGCTCCTTTGTTTCTGAAGAAACAGATTCATCGCCACAGAATGTTACCTTTTTCTTCTTCTTCTTCTCCTCTTTTGTCCCCAGATTTGTATCTGATGAATTCTTTTTGCTTGTCTTTGCAGATGAGGGAGTAGATTCATCAGAACTTTTATTCTGTGTGTCTCGTGAACCCGAGGACAAAATCTTCTCAAGATATTCTCTTGCCTTCTTTCTCTTTTTCCTCAGTTTGTCTTTCTGCCCCTGTGAAAGTTTAACTTTCTTTTCCTGAATTGACTGTTCTTGAACTTTAGGTTTCAGAACCTTCTGTTCCTGGGGCTTGACTTTGACTGGAATCTTTGCCGATTTCTGAGAATTAGCCCTCAATCTTTCATTCGATCTCCTTGGGCAATCTCTGGCAACGTGACCTTTGATGTTGCAGTTAAAGCACTTCCTAGTCTCATAACTCCAATACCGGCAGTTAACAGCAATATGCCCCTGATATCCGCAGCTGTAACACATTCTGTTATCATACCAATCACCATTTTTAGTCCAAACGCTCAGATCAAAGCATTGTTTGGCTTGGTGATATTCTTTTCTCAAACTTGATGGATTTTGCTTTGAGGCACTGTGGTCCAACCTGCACCACTTATTACCAACAATTTTTGAGTTTTCATTTTTTATTTTTTGTGTTGTTTTCTTTTGATTGGATGAACGATCTGATGAACTTTTAATATCCTTTTGAATGATTTTCTCATTTTTTAATTTTTGTTTCTGTTCTGCTTTCTTCTTCAAAGGTTTTTGCTTCGAGCATTCACCCTTTTCAGTTGATTGCAGAACAGTTTTCTTAAATTTTTCCTTTTTATCATCAGATTTTTCATCACAATCTTTAACTTTGACTTTGTCAAAGTTTGTGACCTTGTCACTCATTGGAACAGAGTTAATTGGTTTTGGACAAGGAATATTTAACTTATCAGATGAAGTCACAAAACCGATCAACTTCTTTTCAAGTTCATCGATTTTGTTCCTCGAATTCTCAGCTTCACTTTCAAGCTGAGATATTCTCCCAAAATGAGACTTGATAGTTTTTTCATTATCAATCTTCAAATTTTCAAGAACAGATTTTTCATTCATCAAAACTTTTATCTGTTCCTGAAATTTTGATTCACTGGCTTTCAGGTTTTTGTTTTCAAGCTTAATCCAGAAATCCTCATCTTCTGACGATTTCTGTTTGTTTTCAAAAACCTTTACACTTTCTTTCAACTTCTTGTTTTCAAATGTCAAACTGTTCAAGTTACTTAACAGTTTGTCATTTTCAACTTTCAACTTCTCACAATTTTCCTGAACCATAAGAATCTGCTTATCATCCGCTTGCTTCACATCTTCTAACTTCTTGACTTCCGATGTCAAACTTTCCGCATCCTTCAAGAGTTTGTCATTTTCAGTCTTGAAGTGGTCACATTTTGCACAAGCTGATACAGAACTTGAAGTTTCATTCTTCACAGATTCTTCAACCTTTGGAGCATCCTTTATTTCCATCTTGTCGATTCCTGCACGAAAGAGTTTAACAAAATCAAAAGGATTCATATTATCATCAATATAACATTTCCTTTTGATATCATATTTCAGAGTACTCTTTGTTGCAAGAAAACCACAAACTCTTCTATCAACTTCAATGAGTACATCCAGCTCCAATCTATTTAAATTCTTTTCCATCTCAGACAAAAATTCCCTCCTTTTCTTTTCTTCCTTATACCACTCTGCTCTAACTTCATTAAAAAACTGATGTTGAAAAAGTTCTGGAAAGAAATCTTTCTGTTTTAATTCAACCATAAACTCATCCCATTTAGCAGGTAAAGCAGTTGTCAGTTTTGATAGATATTCATCATTTGACAACTTAATACCCCTACGCCACATATTGTCCGTTAAAATTTTAAATCGGTTTTCTATTTCGTTCAACGTTTCCTCCTTTTGGCATATGAATAGTTCAAAGCTTTCCGTCCAAATATCCAAGCTCACATTTTTATAATCGGTATCCATACTTCTCATATACCAATTATTAAAATCCTCTAACTTAATGTTTTCTTGTTCAGCAAACACCATCGTCATGTTTTCACAAATCCAACACGTGCTAGTTGACTAATAAGCAAACCAACTATTGATCAGATGAGCGGTCCAGACAAATAACCACACAAGCGAACTAACAACTGTCCTAAAAGCGATCGAGCGGACTAAAGGATGTTCGAACGAGCGGTTCAAGCGATGTTCAAATAAGCGATCTACAATCAATCGTTCGAGCGGACCGAGAGTTGTCCGAATGAGCGATTCAAGCGCTGTTCGATCGAGCGATCCACAACTTATCCGGATGAGCGATTCAAGAACTAACCGTTCGAGCGGTTCTAAAGATGTTGTTCGAGCGATTCACAAAGTAACTTTGGAGCGGTCCAAGGTAATTAGACCGAATAAGCGGTTCCCAAATGAAATTTCGAGCGGTTCAAGACATGTTCATAAAAGCGATCAGCTTTCGGACATCATTTTGACGTACAATTTCTTTGAATTTTGACACCAAACTTTCAAGGATTTGTCTAAGTACTATTGCGCACAGTCTGTGAAAATTTGAGCAAATTCCGGCAGTTAAAACTTCTCGAATTAATAAAAGAAGGTGTAGAAGTGAGAATATCAAGCGAAAATCGAGCTAAACGGCAAGAACTCTTCCTCCTGAGCTCTGATACCACTTGTAGGATCGTTTGTTGACCTAACGAGTCGTTCAGAAGAGTGCTTAGACTAGTTCAGAGGCGGAATTCATTGAAATAGTCTTTGTAAAGCTTGATTTCACTACTTAACGTCTCCTGTATTGATTAAATGTCAAATTACAAGCTTTTGGAGACAAACGGGCAGAGCTTCGCCTTTTCACACACACATATCCTTCCTAACTAACTGGAACCGCTCATATGACCTATTTATAGGCATCATGGGTCGCTTATATGGACAGATCCATATGAGCGATCCTAACAAGTGACAGATGAGCGATCCATCATGAATGTCGCATAAGCGATCCACCTCATCTACCCTATAAGCGGCCCTATACAATACAAGATTTCTCGTTTACTGTTCATAGTACAATCAGCCCTGCCCTAAGACTCGAACTAAGATGTAGTCGACAGACAACTGCACCAACACTTGTAAGATAGATTTTTAAAACCTAATAAACACAATCTTCCCAAACCTGTTCATCATGTTTAGCACTTGAGATTTTGAAAATCAGCTCGTCAACACCAGTTGTCGAAAATATTTTTGACCTTTTCAAAAATTTATGCTAAAACTCACAAAAAACTTTTTGGAATTTTTGATAAAGAAATACAGTAAAGAAATATTTACAGACGATCTTTTTGTGAGTTTGTGTAAGAGGATCATATCAGTTTATGAGACAAATCACCAACACCGTTAAGCTTGATTTCATTTTAAGTTCTAAACAATTCCCCTAGATTGTCAGTATACTGGTCCACTTAAATTTTCACACAAAGTTCAACTGTTTCGAGATACGATATTAATGTCTTAAGGACTTAAACTTATTTGCGTGTCCCATCACTTGAATATACTCCCGTATCCAGATCCCAATATTCAGTCTTACAGGTGAGTATACCACAGATGATATCTGTAAAGGGGTTAGATGCGAAACCGTGAGAGCACAGGTCAGAACTTCCGTTCAGCAGAGAGATGACGGTTCGACTTTTGGTGTGTCCCCTTTAGAGGATCTTTTGTTTCAACAGCACATGATTAGGATTTTTCAATGTTTCATCATTTTTATGCTGAGGGCGAGCTATATTTCAAGCAATGCAGAAAGTATTATTCGGGGACTAGGTCAGAACTTCCATTCAGCAGAAGTCCCGGAATAATACCCCAGATATCACTGAGTATAAAGACCTAGTATCTCAGAAAGAGGGACCTTTCAAACAAGATTTCGGGAGTTACCCATATATCCAAGAAATGTTCCCCACGATATAAGCAAGTTTGAATTTAGGTTTATATCTCGAAAACAATTTACTGAATGTGCAAAAACCTACTGGCATATCCGCAGTGAGATTGTTTATTACATTTATGACTTTACATTTCTTTAGCGTGTTGTGATAGTCCACTGATGTACTATCATTTCCTCTTTTGACAACAAACTCGTTTTTGAATTTTATCATGTTTTTGGCTTTTTCAATTTTTCTAATGTTTTTGGATTTTCTAAAATTTCTTACTCCCCCTAAAATTCAGAAACATTTAAGGAAATCTGAAAATAAACTGTACAGAAATATGACAACTGTTGTTTCAAGCCTCAGTTCGCCATCCACTTGGCATAAACAATCAGAACTCCTCCTTACAACAAACTATTTTCCCATTAAGATTTCAAGACACTTAAGTTTGTTTTAATCAAAATGGTTTTTCCGGAAAATAAGTTTAGTTGATTCTACCATTTGTAGGTTCGGGGTAAACTCATCACATTGTTCATTTTTAACTATTTGTAGGAAATCAAGTACAAGTTAATGTCCCTGATTTACCACTTTCAAGTATGCACAATCAAACCTCTGTACCACTTGTAAGACGAAATCACTTTTCGTGAATTTCTCAAGAAAGATGCCAATTCCTGCTCCTCGCTTACCTACCTGGGAGCTCCGGCAAGTCAGGTGTTTCTATTCAAAGAAAATATCCACCCAAGCCTGACCAGCCTTGGGTGTTACCGAGCTACTAACACTCGGTTTCTTACCTCCCATTTTCTTCTCATAGAACTCTTTAACCCCTTTGACTTTTCGGTCAATCATTTTTCCAAAGATGTGTTTTACTTTGGGGTTAAAGGCCTTTTCAACATCAAAAACCTTTTTGTCAGAATAAAATTGATTTGAAATCTCAATTTTACCAATTTTCTTCTTAAAATTTTCAGCCCGAAGTGGTGGAAAATTCTCATCATCCACAGTCGGAACTAATTTTTTACCATTTTCCTCAACCTGTGGCTCCTCTGATTTTGTGGAATCAGATTCATCGCCAGAAGATAGCTCCTCTGCTTTTGACCTATCAGAATCATCGCTAGAACTATCAACAGACTTCTTAACAACCCATTTCTGGTTGTCAATTTAGCTCTCTTCTTGTAAAACCTGTTTGAACATTCACCAATTTCAAATTTTGAATTTTTGAACAGTTTGGTTCTATCAATTGGCGGTTCAAACTCAACCACTTTCTCTTTCAGTTTAGAAACTCCCTGTTTGTTTTGAATTGCCTGTGAACAATTCATGGCAATGTGACCACTTTTTCCACACTTGAAACAGGTCCGAGTTTTCTTCTTCTGATCAATAGTCTTCATCTCATCTTGCTTCTTAGCAAGGAAATCCCTATTTGACTGCTTTCTGAATATCTTTTCTTTCTCTTCTTCAGAAGATGTACCTGAAACAAATGTCATCTTTGATTTAAAATCTCGAACATATTTTTCATTTTTCTGTTTTTCTGTTGGAGTAAAACCTAACCCTTTCTTTTTTAAATTACCGTTATGGTTTGGTTTCTTTTGAAAACCAGAACCAGAACTGTAACCTTTTTCCTTGTTTAATCTTTGCTGAACTCTTGAGGTGTATTTTTTAGGTTTATCAGTAAGATTTAAATCTTTTATTTCATAAATATTAATTTCTGTTAGTTTGAAAACCTTTTTTATCATTTCTTGTTTAACACCTCTTATTGGAAATTCCTCATCAGAATATAATTTGTCAGAATCATTCAAAGTATAAGCTACTTTAAATGTTTCATCATTCAAATTAGATTTTGATAACAGGAATTCTTTATCATAAACTCTTTTGCCTTGTTTTTCATTTTGACCCCGAGTGCTGGACTCAGACTTTGACTCCGACATAGACTCAGACTTTGACTCCTCAGTTTCATTGTTATCTAACACATGATCCACCACTTTCTTCATCAATTGAGATTGTTGATCAGTGTCAGACGATGTAAACGTGACATCAATACTTTCTGGTAAATTAACTGAGGACTCCGACTCCCACTGTAAGTTTGTTGCTTTTTGAACTCTTTCAGAATTTGGATTTCTGGGCAAATATCCATTTTCCAGCGGGGGTGGACACTTGTTATAACTGACACCTTGTTTCTTACCAGAATTCTTTTTGTCAGTCTTTTTCTTTGTGTCATTCTTCTTTTCAGTCTTCTTCTCAGAAATCTTCTCTTCTTCAGTTACTTCATCATCTTCAAACGCCTTCATGCCTTCAACAGTTGGATAAATCCTGTCAATAACATAAGAAGTACATGAGTAACTTTTCAACAAACGATTAACTCTTTCAGTTTCAATTCTTTGAGCCTCCAGTTTCTGTTCTAAAACAGCACACTTCTCGATGTAGTTGTTCACAACTTTCTGCTTGATCATGAACGCTCCCTGAAGTGTTTTCATTGTTGTTGCCTGCTCTTCACTTGTATCATTGTACATATTCATGGATTTGTTTAGAACATCATAAGACTCCTTCAATCTGTTCATGTTGTGAATCAATGAACTGTTTTGTTTCTTCATTGCTTCACAATTATCACAAATCACTGGATTCTTCTTTGCAACAGCTTCTTCATCAATCTTGAAAGCTGGAACTTCTTTTACTTTTCTTCTTACCACTAGAACCTCCTCATCATCACTGCTGACTGGTGTTTTTACCTTTTTCTTTTTCTTCTTAGCTTTCTCATCTTCACTGTCACTTTCTGCCATCATTTTCAAGTGTTATGCCATTCTTTTTGCATAATACTCAGTACCATCATCATCACTATCTTTTTCAATACGAACAACAAATGCTTTGTGACTTGAAGTTTTGTTAGGATCATAATCATCCCAACTAAAACCTTCCCAGTTAAAGCCTTCAGGTAACTTTTCATCATCTTGATCTATCAAACATGCTTTACCATCAGCTGGAATATATTTGTCCCAACTGAAATCTGTTGATGGCTTCTTTTCATCTTGATTCACCATACAAGCTCTCTTTGACGATACTTCAATGACTTTTCTCCCATGTGCCACATGTGGTTCTTGTTGATGTGATTGTTGAGCAACTTGATGGTATATTGCCTTCCGGTATTAATCATTGTTGTTGAATGCATTTTGAGCTCCACTTGCTTCGCGATTAGTGCACTCCCTCTTGAAGTGTCCTTTTTCCCTGCAACGAAAACAAGTGACTTTAGATTTATCAAAACCCAAAGTAGAAACATTTGCCTCACAGAGATCATCTCTTCCTGTGATCTACTTGAATTTCTCAGCTCGTCTCAATACACTAGCCAAACACCATTTTATATCCATTAATTCCATCTCTTCAGCATCAATCTGATCGTAATCCTCCTTAGTCAGCATTGGATTCCCGATCCGACCTGTAACAAAACTTCCATATGATTCCAACACAGTTCCCAATAAAGACATATGGCTCTTTGCAATTTCTTCTGTATAAAATTGATCATCCTCAAGATTCAAAACAATGTTACATTGAAGCTTCTTTCCATTTTTCTTTGTTGAAATGTTTGGATCAAAAGACTGATATGATGAGAAACTTGTCTTGCTGCTTGATCCTTTTAAAGAACTTTCAGATGAATTCTTGGCATTGAAAGCAGTTTTCACTTTTGGAGAAAAATTTATGGTTTTGTCATTCAACCCTGCTTTGTAGTAAAGCCCAATGTCTTGTTCACCATCGAAGTCTTTCATCCTGGAGATCTTTCTCTGTTCCATCTCCTGAGCCTCAATTTTTTCAATAAACTTGCTAAGGGTCAGATTGTTAAAACCTTTCTTGTTCCTTAGCATCATAAGGTATGTGCCCCAAGTCTCATGTGGCAACGCATCAGCTAGCTTCTCTATCAGCTCTTCATTGTCTTTGTTGATGCTCACTCTTCTCAAATTTACCAACAGATTACAGTATCTTTCAAACCACGAAACAAATCAAACTCTTTCTTCAGAAGCGATTTTGTTGGACCCAGTATGGCCTTAACAGCTTCTTTTTACGTAATATGGCAAGTGATTTCAGTATATGTGAAAAAGATGTGCGGAAATGGAAATCAGACTTTCAAGAAACAGGACCTACAGAATTATCAAGTTTATATCACTTTGAAACAAATTAGTTTAACAAGGTGATTGTAAGATTATTATCTAATACAAATGAATCTTGATTTCTGTGGGTGAGAAGAGCAGTTGGAGTTTGAGTGTATGTATGTGAATGCTAAGCTTCAAACTCAAGTATCTTCTGCCTCTCGAGCCTTCTATTTATAGACAGCTGTGGACATGAATAAACAATTGTTTATTCATGCAACAAGTCCTGCATAAAGTAGCAATTTGACATATTCATTGAATCCATCGTTCAAGTTGTATTTGTAATCATGAAAACCAATAATGTCATGCTTCGGTCATGGGTGGCAGGATAGAGTTGTGATTTTAGACAAGTGGGTCTGTCATCAGAATTTCTGATAAGCCACTTCATCAGAAAGTTTGATGATCAGAATTTGTCAGAAACTGATGATATTTCATCAGAAATATCATCAGATCCATCAGAAACGACCTTCTCTGATAATCCAAATCAACTTTTTATCAACTTGAGATTCTTTGTAGTATATACTTTGCTTTTTAGTGGTCCCAACTATTTTTCTTCATCTTGCTGTGTTCTTCAGGACTGTTATCTTCTTCAGAGATCCAGTTGATTGAGATTTTCTTCAATACTTACAAATAAAGTTTCCTAACAGTTTCCCCCTAAGTATTGTAAGAAAATGAACTATCTCTATGTCCAAATGTAAACAACTTTTAACTAATTCTTGAAAAGGAAAGATCAAGTGACTATGTCCCACAGACGTAAAGCATAAAACATAAAAGTTAAAGCATAGACCATCCAACCATTGTAAAAGAAACAGAAAAACAAATTCTAAATTTTGTACAAAAAAAACTTTCTATTTCATCAATTCATTCAATTGATCTTCACTCCACCTCTGTGTTTGTCTCCTGGTTTCAGCTTCTTCTTGTGATCAATTATCTTTTGAGTTGCCTTGTACATTGATTTGTACCATTCTCTTGCTTCCATCCAATCTTTAATGCAATCTTCAATTTTCTTTCTCAGCTGCTCATTGTTCTTTCCTTTCATCTTGAGTTGCTCTTGTTTCTCATTTATGCAGTTTCTTATATACTTTAAAGTTTGGTTTGAGTACCTGCAAATTTCACTGATTCTGAATAGAGCTTTCTCATTATGAGCATCTTTGAAGACTGCACAGATTTCTGGTGTGTCAAAGATTGCACCAGTTCTTGCTAATTTTGAAGGGATTTCAGCTGGAATAATTGTGTTGGGTGGAGGTATTAACACTTTAGTGCTATACTCGAAATTGATACACAGATCAAAGTCTACTAATGCTGCTCTTTTGTATAACGCTCCTGCATTTTTAACACTGTCAAGGGCTCTCCTGATCACTACTGAACCACCTTTCCATTCATCAATGATGTTCTTCATCTTGACTATGTCCATTGGATGAATTTCATCAGCCAGGTCTGCATCAGTAACTTTTTGAACATCTTTGTCTTTTCTGACTAGGGTGTACTTGTTTTGACTTTCATTTCCTAGTAAGCCTCCTCCAGTAGTCAAAGTATCAACTCTTTCAATTGATACTGTTGGATTGTTCAATTTTTGTGCAATATCACCCAGCTGCCATTTTTTCTTTGTTCATACATACATTTGCTCATTGGTGAGAGTGGCCTTGTTAGGTTGTCTTCTGGACCTTTCCAATAGTAGTGCTTCAGATGTTCTTATGGATACATGATTGTGTGTAGATCACCTTCCAGCACTTCTGATTCTTTGATGTTGCCTTCTGAGTCTTCTCTCATTATTTTTCTTGGCCTTTTTGAAGAGGTCACTTCATGTTCCATTCTTCGCTTCTCTTTTGTGTCCATCCTTATGCTAAATTCTGTTTCTCTAGTGATGGTTGTAGTTGATGGTTGAGCTGAAGTGTATTCTTTATGTTGGAAACTTGAAGTGTCTGGCTTTGATATGCTTGGTGGAGGACCCATGGGCAACCTTTGTTTAACTGGTGGTGGACCCATGGTCTCCTTTTCTTTTTGAACTGTTACAGCTTCTGTTTGCTTCATTTGTTCTTGTTGGATGGTTTCTGGTTGATGTTGGGGACTTTCTGATTCTTTTGCTTGTCTTTCATGTGGAATTGGAGTCTTTAGTTTATGAAGATCAACTTTTGCCAGTGTGGCAACATTGTATTGCAATATTTTTACTAGCAAGTGAATGTTAGTAAGAGCTTGACTGTTTGTTTCTTCTTGCTTCTTTATGTTAGGATCTAAGGCTGTCTGTGATTGTGTTTGTTTGCATAAAACGAATAAGTGCAGCGGAAATGAGTAGCAAACTTTGTAAACACAAACAAAGGAAAGTGTAGATTGATAAACAATTGCTTTTCATTGAGTTAAAAGATTTACATATAAGCAAAAGATTACAGTGCAGGCTTACAATCTAAACTCCCCCTCAGCCTGATACACCAGAGTTGGTTGCACAAGATGAAAGGATGAATTGAGGAGAAAAACTCACTCAAAACGTTCAAGTGTAACAGTACAGAGTACTGTCATACTTATAGGCAAACCAAACTACTGATATGCTTCAGTTGACGTCACCACGATAGTGACATCTAACGACCTAACAAACTATAAATACTGTTCTATACAAACTACTGTTATGTAACATCTGATAATCACTAAAGTACAAAACATAAGGAAACTACTGCTTCACGTTCCACTGTTGTAGCCTTAGCACAGATGTTGAGTCTTCAGTGCTTTCTTCAAAGGTGATCAGTCTTTGAGAGGGCAGTGCTTGAGTCTTCAGCAGTACTTAGGATACAGCAGTAGATAGAGCAACAGAGTTTATCTTCAGCAGTTGTTAGATAATCATCAGAGTTTGGTTTATCAGTTGTTGTAATTGAGCAGCACTTAACATCCATCAACTGTTAGATGACCACTGTCAAGGGGAGAGATTAGAGTAAACTGCTGCTTATTAAGTGTCCACAGATGGGATCCGGTTTTGGCTTTACATTATCTGTTCCTCTGTTAGGGTTCAATCCCAACAATCTCCCCCTGGAACAGATAATGCCAAAACCATTCCTTATTCAGGACCTTTATTACTCATCAAGAGTGCCCTAGCTTGTTCCTTAAATTCAGCTTCAAATTCTTTGGCACTCTGGTCATCTACATCCCTGCACAGTGAAAGCTCAAGGAGATCCTGCAAATCTTGAACACTAAGGCCTAGTGCTTCTTTCCTTGATATATGCTTCACCTCACCATTGGATCTGAGCAAAGTCAATACGTGGGTCTTTTGATCAGACTTCCACTTTAGTATTTTTGAATCCAATGGGTTTCTTGGGAGAGATTTATTATCAGATGAGTTGAGGGATGATGGCCTTGAAAACACATGCAAACTCTCAGACATTCTTTTGAAAGCTTCTTCTATGACTTTGTTTGCTGCAGCTATGTCTTCTGCAGTTTCTTGTCCAGTAAGCTCTTGTTTTTCATTTTCTATCATGCCTGTTGCAGTGTTTGGGGATGCAGGGCTGTTTAATACCTTCACAAAAAGGCTTTGAAGCTTTGATGAGCTATCTTCTTTCAGACCCATTTTCATGATGGTGTCTTTGAAGAACTCTGCTTCTTTTTCCTTGACCTCTTCTTCAGACATCTGTGTACCTTCTTCTTGATTTGACACAAGAATAGGTTTGTATGCTGATTTTAGCATTGTTCTGAGGTTTTCAATTTGTTGTTCCATTTTCACCATTTGTTCTTTCTTCTTCCTTTTCTTCAGCCTCTCATAGGCTTCATCAGTTGCTGCCTAGACCATTTTGATATGGCTTCAGCAGTGTCTACTTTAGCATCCACTAACTCCTTCTTCTTTCCTTTATATTCAGCAGTGAGATCAGCAATGAGCCTTTTGTACTTACTCCAGTTTGGAGCAGTTTTCTTCTTTGCAGGATCATTCTTTATTTTGTGGATCCTTTCAGCCTCATGCTTTAAAGCTACTAAAGGCCATTCCTTAAACTGAGATTCTTCAGCAGGGTAGAACTTTTCTTTCATGATGAAGGCTAGAAGTTGTTCTCTCAATCTCTTCTTTTGATCAGCCTTTTCTGTGTCTAGCTCTTGTGCATATTCTTCCATCTGCTTAACCTTTGCAAGGTAGAACTTCAGTCTATTAGCAATGCCTTCTTCGCTTAGCCTTTCATTCTCACTGTCAACCTTAGCTTTAACTTTAGCTTGCCTTGCTTTTATCCTGAGATAATCATTTATATCTTCTGGAGCTATGTAGCCAATGAGTGAGGAGAATTTTCTTTTTGAGGGATCTGTTTCTGTATAAAACTGCCTCATCTCATTTTTGATGGCTTCAAGCTCTAGTGGATATTTTTCAGCATTTGGATCATGTATCCCTTCATCGGCAGTAATAGGCTTTCTTTTTCTGCTAAAGAACCTTGGTTGAGATATAGGAAAGGATAGAGCAGTGGTGGATGGTTGACAAACAATTGATGAAACAACTGGTCTCAACTGTTGCTGTCATTACAACTGCTGATGTGTTAGCAGATGTCTTCTGCTTTTGAGCAGGGGTTATTGTGGCAGTTGTTTGGGAGATGATCAGTGGTTGACTAGCAGTAGTTGAAACAACTTGTGTTTCAACCACTGTTGCCATTACAACAGATGTTGTAACATCTGTTGTCTTCTGCCTTTTAGCAGGGGGTGATGATGGTTTGGCTGTTTGTGATGGTAGGGGTGGTTTTTGTGTTGTAGACACATGTGGTGGTGGTGGAACAGTAGTTGTGGTGGTGTGTGATGAAGTGGTGTGTGTTGGAGGTGTGTGTGTTAATGAGATAGCAGCTGTTTGGCTACTGACAGCAGTTTTTGTAACTACTGTTGTATCAGCTGTTGAAGTTTTTGTGGTTTTGGGTTTTTCTGGTTCAAAGTATATCCCATCTTCTATACCTTTCCTTTTCAGCTTGGTTTTCTCCCCCTTTTTGGCATTATCTGCCAGGGGTGTATCCATGAAGAAAATGGTAGATGGACCTTTCTCACTTTGAGCATTCTGTTGTATGCTGGCCTTTATAGCCTTGATGTCTGCTTGAGTGTCTTTGAACCGAGATTCCACCATGTTGGTAAGCATTTGTACTTGATTTGCGTGCTGTTTAGCAGCCATTTGTTGCTGGTGTTCAAGCAATGGTTGGAGGATATTCCAAAGCTCATTTGCAGTAAATGCTTGTGGAGCAGGTGCTTGAGAAGGAGGAGCAGAAGATTGGGCTTTTTGAGCTTCTAACAGCTGCTGCACCATATCTTTTATTTCGGCAACAGAAGATTCTAGATTTTCAACTCTGGCCGTCAATTCGTTGTATCTTGAATCATCACCTGATTTAACAGGATCATCTAAATCCCCACCAGTGGTGGTTGTATCAATGTGTGACTTAGGAGCTGTAGCCCAAAAGTCATCCATTGATGCCCCTTTTTCTTGGTACTGGGGACTTCTTTCTTCGGCACTCGATAATCCTTTGATGTTACCAGCAGTTAAAGATAACTCACTGGTGGTTACCGATGTTGCCATGGAAGAAATTACCTTCAAGGGAGTCTTAGTTATGTAACAACTGTCCAACTGAAGATCTGTTGATCCATCAGTTGTAGTTGCTGCTCCACTTGAACTACCACCGAGAGTTACTTGTAACTCAGGGGGTGTAACCTCCTCAGCTGTTGCTGGGATAGCAGAGGTAAGTGCATCAGACCCAGTCACTTGTGGAGGTATACTCTCAGTAATGGGTGATAGAGAGGAACTGGCTTTTGTCTGTGCCATATCAACTGCATGCAACAGGGGTATTATTGATTGTGGCAATATTATTGGTGAGGTATGGGTGTAGAAAGAGACATGTCCTTGGGATCAGGACTGTGGAAGATAGATCCGAGTGGACCTAGAGCTTCATAATTTGGTGTCCATGTGCTTACAACCTGATCCTTTTGTGAGGATGCAAGAGGAGTTTGAGGCTGGGGTTGAGATCTTTCTACCAACTGCTGTGAGGAAGTAGCAGCAGTGGTTTCTGGTGACTTTTGTGTTGTCACTGGCAGTTGCTCTGGGATCTCATCTTCCAGAGTTGCCTTTGTTTTGGGTTTGGTGGGTTTTCTGGATGTTTTTCTTTTGGTCTTTTTGATGGTGGCAGGTGTGGGTTTCAGAGCAGTGGGTGTGCTACTCTGATCACCTGGAGCAGTGGGCTCAGTAGTGGTTGTTCGAGGATCAGTAGCAGTTTCTAAAACCTGCTCAGCCTCTTTTGTTTTTAATTTTATTGGTGCCATCATTCTTGAAAATGTTTCAATTGTTAAACAATTTATTTTGAAACAGACACCTTGTTTGGGCAGATCTACATCTTTCTCTACGAATTTTTGTTCAAAATAATAGCTTAAAAATCTTGGAAAGAGCAGAAATGCTTTATTATCAACATTCTTTACCAAATTATCAAAAATTTCCTGGGAGTAGTTAAAGTTTTTATCGTTCAAAATTGCATACCCCAGACATTGAATTTTTGTTGGTATTTCATTAAAAGACGTTGATTTATTTGAGACACACATTAGTAATGTGTGAAATAAAAATCTGGGTGCAGGAGGGAAGTAGCCTTTTTGTAAGGTATCCTTTTTAGGTTCCTCTGCATAGCCCCTGTTTGTGAAATCCTTTTTCAACTCGCCTTTTGAAAATGATGTTTTTCCATTTAAATCATCGAGTTTAAAGATTTCAGAGATGGATTTTGGTGAGATTTGTACCTTCTTACCCTGTATCGAGGAGTTGATGGCGGCGATGATATCTCCTTGTTTTTCAAGGGTGGCATTTTTCCAGAACTCTCTCTGGGTATCAAGGTAAATGGGAGCATCTGCTGTTATCAAAGTTTTGTACTTTGAAGCAGATAGAAGGTCAAGGATGGAGTCGAAGGTGTGATTATCGGTAGGTTTTGTGAGTATACCTACATAGTTGGGTGGAGATTTGTAGCGAATCTCCGGTGTTTCAGCGGCCATTTGAGTGGCTTCTGCTGTTTCGGAGGAAGATGATGGTTTTGATTTTGTTTTCGATTTTGGTTTCGTCATTTTTGATGAAGAAGATCGAAAAAGATTTTTGGAGTTATGAGAGGGAAACTGTTATGAGAAAAGAACTTTTGGAATTCAATTCGACAGTAAAACCCTGTTTTGGTGTTAGGGCAGAGTTTTATTAAGGAAAAAGGTGAATGCTGATGTGTGTGAGCGGTTATAATGATCTGACGGCTAAAAACTGACCACGTGTCAAACATCTGATGAGATGGTAAATGATGGAAGACAGTTGTTTTAACAACTACTGATGGATCAAGTATCAGTAGTTACAACGGTAATAAAATGAAACAATGGATGTATCAGTGGATGGAACAATGATTTTAAACATCAGTGTTTTTGAAGAGCAGAGGTTGACACTTTAGCAGTGGACAAACTTTTAGAGAGCAGATGTTAAAGCACAATAGCATTTTAGATACAACAGTGGTAGAGTAATGAAGATTTTTGTCTCAACAACTGATAGTGCAGCAGTGTTTCAACTCTTGACAAAAATGTTAGCATCTGCTTGTTCAGATGTAGAACTTGATTTTGCTTTGTGAAGGCACAGTATCTTATCTAACATCTGTTTGAGCATTTGAAATGCTATTCTTAACAAAATACATTTTAAATGTAAATTATCAAGATTAAATTTCCAGCAGTTTTTTACAGGAATTTTTGTTCTAGGTTTTGCCAAGTGTCTATTATTTAGACAATGGTTTAGCATCCTAGATGATGAAGACATTTCTACATGAGCTGCTCATTTTGTGTCTAATTACCTGAACTAGAGCATGAGTATCTCAGTAGTCTAAATCAATTTGCAATCAATTTATGATTTGTGAAAACCAAACTTGAGCTTAACATGACCTTGATATGTGTGTCATTTCCTTTTGACCAGATTTAAGGATAGTAATTTCACACAAAAATAAGGAAATTACATCCTGACCAGAGATGAACTTTTACTATTAAAAAAAAGAGTAAAAGAACAAAATATATTTCATAAAGGAATGAATTATATCTGGTTTTTATTAAAGAGGAAAACACCTTAAAAAATAAAGAATGTTTTGAAGATAATCAAAAGGATCTGACAGTTTTAAATAAGTTTAAGATCATATCATTCTCAAGTACTATTGACCATTGTTTGAGGTCATTTTCTTGACAATTGATTGTAAATTTCTTTTAAGCACCATCACTGAAGATGCTATTGTTACCAGAACACTTCCTGGATTGATGAATGCACATAGTTGTATAATGACCACTAATGACCTGATTCTAATCCCAAGAGTGTTTTTTGCTTATACTCTTTTCTTTTGATTTCAAAAGTTTTTGAGATAGCTACACTTTGAGATTTATTCACTTTCCTTTTCCCTTTTTACCCTGTTTATTCATATGTTCAGAAATACTCACTAGGAGATTATATTTTGAACATACTTTGTCCATAATCGTTTTGAAGCAATGTTTTGAGAGATCTGACCATGTTTGAGCATGTTTTATTATAGATCTCACATTACTTATGATTAGGACTGTTTTGACACCTTATTTTCTCAATGTGTTTAGACAAAGTCGATTTGGTCCTTTTGAAGGTACTCAACTTGCCTTTGAGCACATGAGAGATTTTGACTAAAGTATTATTCCCTCTTTTCTATGTCAGCAATATTCTAGTGTTTTAGATAAACATAAATTTTGCTGAATTGAGGTATATACTTTAGTGTTTATTGAAAACATCACAAATATCAAAACAACAATTGAAATCAATTTTGAAAACATCGAACGATCCCATAATTCATCAGATATTTTATAGATCTGAAAACTAGGAGTGACATATGCATGATAACACTTGTTGTGTGAGATTTGTGTGTCATATGACATCTTGGTTGATTTACAGAGTATCTGAATAACCATTTTGACCATGATTCACTCGTTACTCTGTTTTCCAACTAAATACAACCAACCTTAGTATCAATAAATTTTGAGCTGAACTGTTATGTCAAATTGATTGTAAGATCGAATTTGACTGTCCAAGCTCTGATACCAATTGTTAGGATCTAAGGCTGTCTGCGATTGTGTTTGTTTGCATAAAACGAATAAGTGCAGCGGAAATGAGTAGCAAACTTTGTAAACACAAACAAAGGAAAGTGTAGATTGATAAACAATTGCTTTTCATTGAGTCAAAAGATTTACATATAAGCAAAAGATTACAGTGCAGGCTTACAATCTAAACTCCCCCTCAGCCTGATACACCAGAGTTGGTTGCACAAGATGAAAGGATGAATTGAGGAGAAAAACTCACTCAAAACGATCAAGTGTAACAATACAGAGTACTGTCATACTTATAGGCAAACCAAACTACTGATATGCTTCAGCTGACGTCACCATGATAGTGACATCTAACGACCTAACAAACTATAAATACTGTTCTATACAAACTACTGTTATGTAACATCTGATAATCACTAAAGTACAAAACATAAGGAAACTACTGCTTCACGTTCCACTGTTGTAGCCTTAGCACAGATGTTGAGTCTTCAGTGCTTTCTTCAAAGGTGATCAGTCTTTGAGAGGGCAGTGCTTGAGTCTTCAGCAGTATTTAGGATACAGCAGTAGATAGAGCAACAGAGTTTGTCTTCAGCAGTTGTTAGATAATCATCAGAGTTTGGTTTATCAGTTGTTGTAGTTGAGCAGCACTTAACATCCATCAGCTGTTAGATAACCACTGTCAAGGGGAGAGATTAGAGTAAACTGCTGCTTATTAAGTGTCCACAGATGGGATCCGGTTTTGGCTTTACATTATCTGTTCCTCTGTTAGGGTTCAATCCCAACACTTTATCTTCTGAAACTCCTGATTTTCTTTATTTCTTTGTTCACTTAATTCCAGTACCAACTTTTCAAAAGCCTCAGTTAGACTGCTGTTGTTGGCTCTGAGAAGTTGTATTTCTTCAGGAAGCCTTCCTGAACTTGAACTTTCTCCTGCAGTTGCAATTTCTGTCATCTTTTTCTTGATATCATGCGGTTCTTTAAGAGCCTTCTCTATTTCTGAGAACTTCCTTTGTTTTCTGATGACTTTTGTATTTCTTTGAGAGCTGCACTATTTTCTTCAGTTTGTTTCTTCACAGCTTTTACAGTCTCTGATAGAGCTTTGACTTCTGATTTTTGATTTCTGATTTCTGATTTCTTCCAGTATCAGATCAAGTTTTTCATTCATGACTGTTTTCTCTGTAGCAGCTTCATCTTCAAGTTCTTTATGAAGTTGTTTTGGAGACATAGATGGTTGTTCTTGGAAAATAGGAGAAACAACAGATGTTCCCCTTCTAACTCCACCAGAAAACACATTTTCTGATGTTCTGAGGTTAAGAGGATTGGAAGTATCCAAATTCTCTGTTTCCTCACCAGAAATTTGAAACAAATTCAAGTCCTAGTTTTCCTCACATCCTTGAACCTTTTCAGGTTCTCCATGAGTTGTTGAGAAACTTTTGTTTTTCTCATCCAGGTTTCCTTGATCAGTGAACTAATCTCCACCTGTTGTTACCACATTTTCCTCCTCAGAGTCTGACTTAGAAAATAGGTCTTTTGTTTCACTCACATTTTGTTTTGTAAAAACAGTGCTTCTTTGTAATACTTCATATCTTGGTTGAATTGATTCATCAGAATCACTTTCAGAAGTATAAAATATATTGAGTTTAGATTTTGTTGCACCTGTTTCTCCAATGTGTGAGCTTTCAGCATGATGTTCTTGTGTTGCATGAGTCATATGCACCTCTTTATCAGCTGGATGTGGATCAGATTCATCCTGCTGCTCTATTCTTGGTGTGCTTGATTCTTCTGCATCATGCTCCATGGGCGACACCTTTTCAAATCCTTCTTTTGTTTCTGCTTGCCTACTTAACATTCTCATATATTCTGCTCTGTATGATGAATTTTCTGGTACAAGATCCATCATATTTTCTGGTAGAATAGGTACATCAAACTCTGACTTCCATGACCCTGCAGCACTCCAAGGTCTCATAATTTATGATCTCCACATATATTTTGATTTTGGAGTTTGCAGATTTCTTTCAGAAAAAACATCAGAAATTATGATGGATAAAAATCTGGGAAATGGTAGATGTGAATCTATCTTTCCAGTTTTGGTCAGAATTGATCTTTTGATCAGATTAAATATTTCTGTTCCAAAATCAATATTCAACCCAGTTATAAGGCTGAACATGATTGTTAGAATATTCATATTTATCTGATCCGTACCTCCGATCTTGGATGATAAACATTTATTCAATATTTCCATCAATACTTGCCAGAAGGCAGGTAGCTTGTTCCTCTTGAACTCGTTGATTTTTGAAATCTTCGCCTTGCATCCCATTACAGCATCAAGTTGTTCAAACATGTCTTCTTTTGGTGGTGCATCTTCATACTCTTGATTTAAGGGTAGTTCCAAACATTCCCTTATTTTCTCTGGTGTGATTACGATGAAGATATCTTCCCATACATGTGCTGTTAGCTCCATATTTGTACCATGAGCTTCGAGAGTGTTTACAACCTGTTGTAGCAATCTTTCTGGTACCTCTCTGGTTTTTGTAAGAGCATGAGCTATTGGGCTTCTGATCAGAAACTCAATGAGAATTTGACACTTCACATCATATTGTTCGATATTGGTGTTCATTGCTTCATTGTTGTTCTTCAAAGGAAGATATTCAGCTTCAGTGATTAGGGGAACAGAGTGTTCAGCTGGAGGTGGACTGTTGTTTGAGGCAGCCATTTAGGATTTGGGTTTTTGCTTTTGAAAAAGGGATTTTAGGGTTTTGAGAATTGAGATTGAAGATGGACGTCTCTGTTGTTGGAGGGGATATTTATAGTGAGTTGAGACAGAGATTTTTTTGAGTGTTTTTCGTGGGTTGTTTGTATTCAAGGTGTTTTATGACACCTTAATGATGTTTTAATCTCTTAAAGACGCAACCGTTTTTGAAAAACCCTTGGTTTATCTCTAATTTAATGTATATCTCATTCAAGACAATTAGAGATTCCAACGATTTTTAAAAGATAAACACTAGTATCCAACTTGCACCTTTTTATGTGGGACCCTTTTTGATTTCAGAATTGGTCCAATCAAAAGCCTTTTCTTCAATTGAGTGCTTTCCCATGTTGTTCTTTTAATGATATATATTGAAAGATCTCTAAATGTTTCATAAAGAGTTGAATTTTCATATATATATCATCAGAAGATATTTGATTCATTTATAGGAGTCTGGAAAAAAAATTATTTATTTTATTTTATTTTATTTATTATTTTTTTAAGATGAGAGGGAATGAATGGAGTTTGATAAAATCTCTTACCTTGATCTTGTGAACTCCACACTTTTGTTCTGATGTATCAGGAAGTCTCTTTCATATAGCTTGTTCCAGTCCTCAAAAAAAAATTGAAAGAAACATATCTAAAAATAATCTAGATTTTTTTTTGTTTCTTTGTATCTGATTTCTGATGTTTTAATGAAATTTCTGATAAATTTTACCAGATTCTGATGATTTATCACATCCTATCAGATTTTATTTGATTCTTACCAGATCTTCCTTGTTATCATCAGACATGATTTCTTAGTTCCCCCTGGACCTATTGACATATATAACTAATATTTAATTAAGAAAAACTGAATATATTACTGAACAAAAGTGGGTTAGAACACAAAAAAAAAATTAACAAACTAAAACAAACACAGATAGACCTAACTACTCATCATCTTCATCCAACACATTATACATGCACTTCACATATAACCAGAGACTGGTTATTCTTCCTGTATGAAAGGTTGATGGAACCAGGGAAGCAACTCTTAAGTTTTCTTGAAGTGCCAGTTCAGCTCTTGTATAACAACTTCTCACACCACCAAAGTCAAGTTGACTTGTGATTACTTTGGTTACGAAACGAGGGTAGATCAGAAAAGGATTACGGTCATGGACGTTTCCTTCTAAGTCTCTCATGAGAAACTTAGCATAATTGTAAGGTTTTTCCTGTACAATAGCATGCGCCACTTCCATCATCCTGTAAGACAGCTCATTAAAGTGTCCTGTCTTTTTCGAAAAGCAGACACTCAGCTGCGTTACCAAATATTAAAAAGGTGGTATGAACCTAGATTTGCAAATTTGCCTTGACACATTGCTTGAATTGTAGCCCATTTCAGTCAAGGTCCTTTGCACTTCTGCCTTTTCCAATATGCTGATCCTTCGATATTCACCCAATTTGAGGACATCTCTGAGTGTTTCCTCTTTTAGGGTGATCTCTACCCCCATAACCTCACTTCTTATCCACATAGAAGTGCCACTCATAACAACTTGAGCATTCCACCAGAACTCCTGAAGAAGTTCTGGATATATGGTGACATGTGTAGATATGGCAAAGCCCAAAGGACTTCTCATGATCATATTGTACACAAACCTGCAGTCCTCCCATGCAGGTCCTTCTAAGTTGGATCTTAATCTGAGATTATGATGTTCGTAAAGTTTGAGAGGGAATTGGTTGGATTCCATTGATTTTGGGTGATTCATTTGAAATAAGAGGTTTTCTGACAGTAGGCTTTTGAAGAGAAGATTTTGTTTGTGAAGAATGTCTTTCTCAGATTGTTAATATTTATAGGTGAAAGTGATAGTTCCATATTAGCAAAAAAAATTTCTTCTCTTTATTTAAGACGATATCTAATGCAGTGAATATGACAGTCTACTAAGCCTTTTGTGTGAGTAAGCATTCAAATAGGTGGGCGGCTACTTTCATAGCTCCTAATGATATCAGTGCTTACGTGTTTCTGTTAAACTTCTTATAACCGAATGACGATGCATGTTAAAAAAAATTTCCCTTTTTTTTAAATCATTTGTGACGATTGAATTCTTTGGATTTAATTTTATCTTCATGCATGTCATCAATGTTTTCCCCTTTGGTTTTTTTTAACAACAAACAAAAAAAAAATTTATACAAATGGAATATGTATGAAGATATGGACTTTTGATGATTACTGATTATTATGCACAATTAAACAAAAGTTCCTGATGTAAATCAGAATTTCTGGTAAATCATCACATTTTATTGATGATTTATTAAATCTTCTGATTTTTCATCAGATAGATGCATTTCTACATCAGAATTTTGTTTAATTGTCCTTTCATTCTCAGTAACTTGATGATTATCAACTTGGTTTTCATTTTGTTTTGCTTTGCTTTTATTTCTGAAACATTTTCATCTCTTATGTTGACCATGCCAAGTTTGCTAATCAAAAAATTATGTCTCTTTTCATCAAGAGGTTTTGTAAATATATCAGCAATTTGGTTTTCAGTTGGAACAAAATACATTTCAATGTTACCTTTCTCCACATGATCTTTTATGAAGTGATATCTGACATCTATGTGTTTGGTTCTTGAGTGATGAACTGGATTTTCTGTTATTGCAATCACGGGGGGGACTATAACGAATCCGGGTATTTGGAGTTACGAAGGTGTGGCTGGAGCACTCTTTGAATCACACAAAATTGGTATTTTTGTCAGATTTACTCCATAGTCCTTCAGTTGAGTTTGCATCCACAGCACTTGTGAACAACAGCTTGCTGCTGCAACATGTTCTGACTCTACTGTTGATGTGGCAACACAGTTTTGCTTCTTGCTTGCCCAACATACCAATTTTTCCCCCAAGATTTGACAAGCACCAGATGTGCTTTTTCTGTCGATCTTACACCCTACATAATCTGCATCTGTGTATGCAATTAATTCAAGGTTTGTATCCTTTGGATACCAGAGACCAAGTTCTGAAGTGCCTTTTAGATATTTGAAAACCCTTTTTACAGCTTTTAAATGAGATTCCTTAGGGTTACATTGATATCTTGCCAGAAAGCATGTAGCAAACATGATGTCTGGTCTACTTGCAGTTAAGTATAACAATGACCCTATCATCCCTCTATAGGTTTTAATATCTACACTTATTCCATCTTTATCAGAATCCAATTTGTTCCCTGTTGCCATGGGAGTTTTTGAAACTGAGCAGTTTTCAAGTGAATATTTTTGTAGAATTGTTTTGACATATTTTGATTGACTCAAAAATATTCCATCAATTCTTTGTTTGACTTGTAACCCTAAGAAAAAGGTTAATTCACCCATCATGCTCATTTCAAAATGGTTGGTCATTAATTTTTGAAACTTTTTGCAAAATTTTTCATTTGTTGATCCAAATGTAATGTCATCAACATATATCTAAACCAACAAGGTATGGTTTTTGTGTGTTTTGAGAAACAGTGTGGTGTCAATAGTACCTTTGGTAAATCCAGAATTGAGTAAGAAGTTTGATAATGTTTCATACCAGGCTCTTGGAGCTTGCTTCAATCCATACAAGGCTTTGTTTAATCTATAAACATGATTTTGAAATTTTGGATCAACAAAGCCTTCAGGTTGTTGCACATAAACTTCTTCTTCAATGTTACCATTTAGGAAAGCTGATTTTACATCCATTTGATAAACTTTGAAATCCTTGGATGCAGCATAAGCAAGAAAAATTCTTACAGCTTCTAATCTAGCTACTGGTGCAAAGGTTTCATCATAATCAATACCTTCTTGTTGACAGTAACCTTTGACTACTAACCTTGCTTTGTTCCTTGTGATTATGCCATTTTCATCAGATTTATTCCTGTATACCCATTTTGAGCCTATGATAGATTTGTCTTTGGGCTTGGGTACCGGATCCCATACCTTGCTCTTTTCGAATTGATCCAGCTCTTCTTGCATAACTTGTATCCAATCTGGATCATTCAGAGCTTCTTTGGCAGATTTAGGTTCTATTGTGCTTAAGAACCCAGCATATGCACATTCATGTGCAGTTGCAGATCTTGTTCTCACACCATCAGCTGGATTGCCAATGATATCAGAATGAACATGCCCTTTGATCCATCTTAACCTGTTTTGAACAATTGTTGGTTCTGATGGATTTGAAGTTTCCCCCTGTTCAGTTACCTCTGTTTCATGTAAAGCACCATAATTTTGATTTTCTGTTGTGCTATTTACCTGTTCTTCAGGGTTAGTACATGATATTTCTGATGATTTAAATGTACAAGCTTTATCATGTTCTAGAAGATCTTCTGATATCATTTCAAAGAGATGCTCATAATTTTCTTGTTTGTCAGAAAAGTTTATTTCTTTCATGTATTCATCAGAAACTTCAGTCTCTGATGAGTCATCAAATGAGACATATAAACTTTCTCTGATTGTCCTTGTATTAAGAATAAAAATTCTATAAGCTTTTGAGGACAATGAATATCCAAGAAAAATACCTTTTTCTGCTTTTCTGTCAAATTTTTCAAGGCTTTCAAAATCATTGAAAACAAAACATCTACAACCAAATGTGTGTAAAAATTTTACACTTGGAATTCTATTATTTATTATGTTGTAGGGTGTTTTGTTTAGCCTTTTGTTGATGAGAGTTCTGTTTTGAGTAAAACATGCATTTGCAATTGCTTCTGCCCAAAAGTGAGAGGGCATTTTGGCATATGCAAGCATTGTTCTGGCAGCTTCTACTAAGGTTCTATTTTTTCTTTCAACAACCCCATTTTGTTGAGGGGTTCTGGGAGCAGAAAAGTCATGAGAGATTCCTTTGTTTACAAGAAAGCTTTCAATTTTAGAATTTTTGAATTTTGTCCCATTGTCTGATCTGATCCTTCTTACTGTTAGTTTTAACAAATTTTCAATTTTCTTTATAAAATTAATGATCAAATCAGGTGTTTCACTTTTCTTTCTTAAAAATTCAACCCATGTATATCTGGAAAAATCATCAACTATTACTAGTATATATTTCTTTCCAGAAAAACTTTCTGTACCTATGGGTCCACACAAATCCATGTGTAAAAGTTCCAAATTTTGTGTAATGGAAGATTCAGTCTTTTTGACTTTCCCATCTCACAAGCATCACAAATTTTATCCTTTTTAGAGGATATGATAGGTAACCCTTTTACCAGACCTTTACTTGCTAATTTGTTTAGGTTTTTGAAATTTAAGTGAGCCAATCTTTTATGCCACAACCAACTACTTCCTTTGTTAATTTTTGAAAATAAACATAGTTTAGGATGTTCATTTTCTTCTTTGAAGTCAAAGTAATAAATTGATTGTCTTATCCTTTTCCCACTCAAATATATTTTATTATCATCCATACCTATTAGCAATCATTTTTCTGGTAAAAATGTTACCTGAAAACCTTTGTCACAGAATTGACCACAGCTCAGCAAATTATACTTTAAGCCTTCAACATAAGCTACTCTTTCAATGGTCAAACATCCATACCTGATACATCCGCATCCCATTATCCTTCCTTTCACTCCGTTTCCAAAGTTCACCATTTTACCCAGCTTTGAGACAAAGTTGCTGAGTAAGCTCCTATCTCCAGTCATGTGCTTGGAGCTTCCTGAGTCGCAGTACCAAATCTGCTGCACATGATGGTTCTGAAATGAAATGATTAGAGGGTTTTAGGTACCCAGGCATGCTTGGGTACACTTTCTAATGATATTCTAGTTCTATTAATTCTTCTAGCTGACCTTTCATCAGAATTTCTGTTGGATGCTGAGCCCTTAACAGAATTTTTGTTTTTCTTTTGGAGATGGTGTTGAACAAGCTTCAGTATTTCAACACACATACAGGAATCATCAGGAATTTCTGATTTTCCTTCTTGTGATGGAATGAGGGGATAGTTTTGAAAAGATGAGTGAGCTGCTTCTGGAGTTTTTACAAACTCTTGACTGCATTCACTTCTTTTTGATTCAAAATTTGGCTTGTCAAAGGAGTATTCAGAACATGTTGATTTGCAAGTTTCAGAATTTGATTCTGATAAGTTTTTATCAGAAGTCTGTTGAGTAGCTTTTACAAAGACAGTAGGTTTGTTATTGTTTGTTCTTATATAACCCAACCCTTCTCCTTTGTTCTTTGGAGTGGACTCTATGAAATTTATGAATTCTTTTGCTTCTTGAAAACCTCTTACATTAATTTCTTTATCATTGATTTTCTTGTAAAGATCTCTTCTTTCATTTTCATAGAACTCAATTTTAGCTCTTTGATCTAAACTTTATTCTATCAGTAATTGGTTTTCAAGAATGATTTATTTAAGGTCCTCTGCAACTCATCAGATTTTTTACCATCTGATTGGTGTTTAACTTGCAGGTTTAAAAAATCTGACATGAGCTCATTTAGCTTGTGTTCAAGATCAAGATTGTCTAAACTTACCTGTTGTCCTGAAGTCTCTGGTATGTCATCAGAAAGTGCCATGAGACAGAAGTTGGCCATTTCTTCTTCTTCTTCTTCATCAGAAGAGTCATCAGATAGCCATGTATTTTTTTTAGGATCGCTGTATCATTCCACACGAAAATGACAATTACAAAGCAATGGTAGGTAGTCGGGCAACAAGTTGCGCCGCCACCCCCTTTTGAATAGAAAAACCAATTCTACTAAATACAAAGTTTGAGACCTTTAGCGACGAAGAATTACTATTAACGACTTTTTGAACCCGATTCAAAAGTCGCACAGCGTCAAGAGCGAGACCACCAAAGGTATCAAACGCAAACAGGACAAACACATGTTGATTCTCCAGGCAGGCTTTCTCATGTTTTGCCACTTTGCTCGCCTCTGCCTTGAGCACCGCTTGCCCTACGACAAAGCCCTTGTCCTTAAGCCCGACAAGGGGGAGACTCCAGTTAGATCTACACAAGCGTGTTTCCCCCTTCCCATCCAAATACAAGGATGTCCGCCATGTATCTGTTCCAGCAATTAAGCTGACTTGTTGTTGTTGCTTCTTAGCTTCCTCAAGCTTCTTTTCATAGTAAGCAACATCTTTCAGCTTCTTGGTCTTGCACTCAGATGCATAATGACCTTTTTGCTTGCACTTGAAACACACCACCTCAGCCTTTCCTTTATCCTTAGATCTAACATCTTCTTTAGATCTATCATCCATCCTCCTTCTATCACTCCTCTGGTACCTCTGGCCTCCTCCCCTCAACCTTTGCTCAAATGTTTTGGTGAGCAGTGTTATTGCATCAGCAAAGGCTGAAAAATCTGATGATGAATCAGAAGTTTCAAAGGCCTGGCTGTTTGATGGTTGTGGATCATTGGAAGTTGTTTGTCTTTGTGAGTTAGAGATAAGAGCTAAAGATCCCCCTCTTTGAATGGTTTCTTCAAATATTTCTTCCTATCTGGGGATCAAGATGCTATATAAGTTGTGAAGACTCATGTTTCCTAGTTCTAAGGTTGAGGACGAAGTCATTGTGAGACTTCTCCATTCTCTAGGCAAAGCATCAAGAAATTTAATGTTTCTTTCATCATTTGATTTAGTTATTCCAAATTTCTTTAGCTCGTTTAAAAGTTTTGTGAACCTTTGATATGTGTCATTTAACTTTTCATTAGGTAAACTTTTAAACCTTTCATAGGATGAGACATTATTTGTTCTCTTGTTTCTCTTCATCCTTTCTCCTCCTTCACAAAGATTTTCCAACTGATCCCATATTTCCTTGGCTGATGCACAAGCATCGACTTGTGAAAATATGTCATTAGGGATGGCCATTATTAAGAGTGATTTTGCTCTTTCATCCCCAACCACCAGATCCTTGTCTTCCGCGCTCCAGTTTATTTCACTTTTGGGAGCACGGGAGGCAGGGATTTCTGGTGTTTGGTCAGTTGCTGGAATTGCTGGTATTTATGTCATTGGTATATGTGGACCCCTTTCAATGGATTGAAACAGAGCTCGGTCATGACCATTAAGGAAATTGACCATCCTGATTTTCCATTGGGGGTATTCCTCTCTGACCAGAGTCAGAGGTTTGGACATAGAACCAATGTTAAAAGCATTATTCCAGGTTTGAAAGCTGGCCATATTTAGAAAAAAGAAGAAGAGCGATTGATCGTTTGAAAATAATTTATTCAATCTGCTCTGATACCAATTGTTGGACCCAATATGGCCTTAACAACTTCTTTTTACGTAATATGGCAAGTGATTTCAGTATATGTGAAAAAGATGTGCGGAAATGGAAATCAGACTTTCAAGAAACAAGACCTATAGAATTATCAAGTTTATATCACTTTGAAACAAATTAGTTTAACAAGGTGATTGTAAGATTATTATCTAATACAAATGAATCTTGATTTCTGTAGGTGAGAAGAGCAGTTGGAGTTTGAGTGTATGTATGTGAATGCTAAGCTTCAAACTCAAGTATCTTCTGCCTCTCGAGCCTTCTATTTATAGACGGCTATGGACATGAATAAACAATTGTTTATTCATGCAATAAGTCCTGCATAAAGTAGCAATTTGACATATTCATTGAATCCATCGTTCAAGTTGTATTTGTAATCCTGAAAACCAATAATGTCATGCTTCGGTCATGGGTGGCAGGATAGAGTTGTGATTTTAGACAAGTGGGTCTGTCATCAGAATTTCTGATAAGCCACTTCATCAGAAATTCTGGTGAACAAATCATCAGAAAGTTTGATGATCAGAATTTGTCAGAAACTGATGATATTTCATCAGAAATATCATCAGATCCATCAGAAACGACCTTCTCTGATAATCCAAATCAACTCTTTATCAACTTGAGATTCTTTGTAGTTTTGCTTTTTAGTTGTCCCAACTATTTTTCTTCATCTTGCTGTGTTCTTCAGGACTGTTATCTTCTTCAGAGATCCAGTTGATTGAGATTTTCTTCAATACTTACAAATAAAGTTTCCTAACAGATTTCTTGTTCTTGATCATTTCTTGACTACCAACAAACTTTGATCTTAAAGCTTTCCAAATTGAATAAGAACTTCCATTATGTTGCAATATGACCATGATGTCTTCTTTCACAACTTGTTGTAGCAGACTTAGCATCATTTTCTCATTTTTATATTTCTTTTTATCATCCGCACTCATGTCCTTGATAGGAATTTCCTCTTCATCGTCATTTGTCTGTGTAATGTATTTTGTTTCAACACATTCCCAAGCATCTAAATAGTTCGCTTGTACCCAGTTCTCAAAACGTCCTTCCCAACCTTTATACTCCTCAATGTTCATGAGCTTAGGCGGTTTTTGCATAGTCCCCGTTTCATTTTCCAACATTATCTGCTGAGTCATAGTCATCGGGGTAGCAAAGGTGTTGTAGAATTCCTCGTCCATGTTTCGGTTTTCAAGAAAAATTTCTAAAAACTTGTCTTTCAAGCGAAATAACTTGTTCAAGCGGAATAACAAGTTCAAGCGAAAACACTTTCAAGCGAAATCTCTGATTCAAGCGAAATCAACCACTCCTTTCAAGCGGAATACGGTTTCGAGCGGAATCAACAAGATTTTCAAGCGGAACCTGGTTTTCAAGCGGAATCAACAGAATTTTCAAGCGGAATCAACCAGAATTTTCAAGCGGAATCTGGTTTTCAAGTGGAATCAAGCCTGAAATGCTGCTGATGTCATCATTCACTCGCTGATTTTGAAGCGGAATAACAGATTTTACTTGTTTTAGAACGAATTAAAGTCCAATTTTCACAAAGATTAGTTAAAACATTATTCCGAGCAAGATGTGTAAAAATCAGAACTTTTTGACCGTGAAAACAGTTTCAAATTGAAAAAGAAAGTGTAGAAATCAGAATAAGCAGCTGAATTGGTATGAACTCTTCTTCCTGAGCTCTGATACCACTTGTAGGATCGTATTTGGACCCGAACGAGTCGATCAGAAGAGTTTTACTCAGTTTGAACGGCGGAAACAGACAAACTGAGGTCAATTCAGCACACAAATCTCTTTAAACTGTCGATTTGATTGATATAATGACGTTTTACAGCGTGACGACACTTCGGCAGCACTTCGTTGCAAAACCGGAAAACTGTTCCACTGATTCCGCTCCAAATGTCCTATTTATAGGAGATCAGATTCCGCTTGAACATGTACATGTTCAATTCAAGCGAAATAAGCATAAGAGATTCAAGCGGAATCAGACATGATAATCCAAGCGGAATCAGAACTTTGTGATTTCGCTTGAAATATCCTGATGTCATTTCAAGCGAAATCTCCACTAATTCATACTATCTTGTTTTTCGTGCCCTGATCTAACTGGTTCTATACAAGACTCGATACAAGACGAAGTCGACAGACGCATGCACCAACAAACTCCCCCTCGAATGTTGACGAGTCTTTAGTGTCGAGTCTTCGCATCTTCAGTCTTTATCAGTCTTTGGGCTTCTCTTCGAAATATCTTACACTGTAAAGCATCCTTCAAATCTCTCTTTTTTTTATCATCGCCAACAAACTTCCTTTGAACAAATACACTCCCCCTCAAATGTTGAATCTTTAAATTCATCAGCATCAGCAATCTTAGGATCAGATCCTGGCTCTTTGTCATTCAGACTCCCCCTCTCAGTAAGCTTGGGGATCGTAGTCTGGCTTTCACATGGCAGTTTGTACAAACCATCATGATGACATCACCCTCAAGAACTCAGATCTGAGAGATTTCACGGTGAAAAGTGTGATTTCAAGTGAGAATCACGTAGAGAATGACGTGTAGAGTAAGAAAGTACAAAGATCTAGCCTGAAACGTACCGGATTTGATGGGAAAATGAGAAAATAGCATGCATGTGTCTGGTTCGGACAGAGTTGTCACATCACTCAAAATGGTGATGTGACAGCCTATTTATAGGTGAAGGTGAAATGAGGGAAAGGTGGTCCGGCTGGGGTGGTCATCCGATCGGCTGGTAATCCGATCGGACGGCCACTCTGGCCAATCCACCTTCTCCGCGTTCCCGGTTTGGATCCGTTTTACGCGTTAGGTTCGGCGTTGCGTTATGTAGGGTAATAGAATAACTAGATTAGAGCATATATCTTAAGAGTTTTCAAGATTAATAGATGTCACCAGTGGCAAGGCTCCAGTCCCTCGTTCAACCAAGAATCAAGCTTCACGAGTCTAAGGAGTCAAACACCAAATAAGTTTTAAGGGTCAAGAGTCATAGTTTCTCAAGAATCAAAAGTCCAAGTATCAATTATCAAGAATCAACAATAAGAATTTAGTTTCCATAGTATCAGGACTCAAGTGTCTAGATTAAGCATCGAGGGTCAAGCATCTAGATTAAGTATCAAGTCTCATAGTTTAAGTGTTAAAATCAAGCATCTGGAATAAAGAGTCAAGCATCATAGTATCAACAAAATTCATACCAACAGTATCAAAACATCAACTCCATAAAACCACAGGGACTAAAATTGACAACTTATTAGAAGTTCAGGGACTGTTCTTGCCAAGTGTCTAAAGTTCAGGGATGCTAGGCGTTACAATTATTTGGTATGGTTAGCTAAGGAAGGGTACTTTTAGATCATGTGAGTGGTGGGTACGACGCTTAAGGCCATCAATCCTCGTTGTAGGACCGAGGGGTATGAGTGATAGATCTATTTGGGTGTAGCGAGCCCCACCCATGAGTCCATCAAGTGGACCATGTGGTGACTATACAGCCGGAAGCCCGGTGCGAAGTCTGCTAGGTTTGAGCTTTCCTGCATCATGTCACACATATCAATGGCCTTGCAAACCATTGGTGGTCTGTTTTTCCTTGTTGCTTTCATACCGGGGTTTTACAAATTACATACCATGTTTTATACAAATTCAAAGCATAGGATTATGCATGCATGAAGTCAAAGTCAGGGTAGGCATTGACGGTTATACAAACTTTACAAATACATGGTTTTACGAATATAATGCGTTACAAATACAAAGTTTCCATATAACTTGACAAGAAAATGATTTTTAAATTCGTTTTCTCAATAATATTTCACAAACCGGTTATTCAAAAAGATTTATTTCAAATCTTTTCCCAAACAAACTATGAACTCGCTCAACTTTATGTTGATTTTTCGCATCTTTCTTTCTCAGGTTACTTTTTCAAATCATGGCGCGGTTGGAATAGGAGAACCATTGGAGATTCGAGTACTTAGTGGGCGTTCATTTTCTAGAAGTCTTAGCTTACTTGCTTCCGCTGTGCAATGAAGATACCGGTCCAGTCACGCCAGCTCTGATATTTCGGGGTGTGACAAATTAGACAAGATTTGCTAGAATTACACCTCTTTGAGGACGTGGTTTGGGATATGGGTTTATGAAGATGTAGGATTAAGGTTATGGACTTTTAGGAGTAGGTTCATTAGGTCTGAACATTGGGGCAAAGACTTAGTTTTCCTTATGGTCTATGTGGATTTTGCATTGATTGTGTTTTTCATATATGCTTACACGTGGTCTTTTGATTCGAAATACCTGTTCTGTTTCACTATGTTAACTCTCCACCACCTCTTTTGTTATTTAGTAGCTCTTTGTTTATAGATTTTTTAGTTTCTTGTTTGTCTACTATCTGTCTTTGGTGTCGGGGGTCTCTCTGTAAACAGCCTCTCTATCCCTGTCACACCCCAACCAATGATGGAAACATCAGAGTGAGAAGAACGAGATTGTTCAAAACTTCATAATGATCTAAGAGTGACAATAATCAAATAAACAACTTCCATTTCATTCATAACATCAAAGTACATTGTTTTGGAAAGGAAATACAACATTGAATATAACCTAACCAAACAAGCAAAAGATTACATAAGCAAAATTTGGGTGCGTTTCTAGTCCACCCTAAGTAGATTTCTCGAGATTTCATCATCAATTTCCTGCAACATGTATTAAAGTATATGTCAACACAAAAAGGTCGGTGAGCATACAAGTTTGATTTACATAGCATACGTATAAAAGTCTCAAATCAGACATGGCCATTTGTACACTAATTTATGTATTCATACTATCATGCAAAAACTATATGTCAAACCAAAGTGTCCACTACCGTAATCTCATTGCCATAGTGAACAAGACCGTTATGATAGAATACTTAACAATAATACCAAAACGGACGGTGTGCTACTTCTATAGCGCTATACATTTTAAGGTAGGTTTGCAAAGTTAATGGCAAATAGGTTGCATGAAGTGTAGTTTAGCATGTATAAACATCAAGTATAACAAGTAGCATGTTTTAAAAAGTTATTTCAAAAAGGTTAGCAAACATGCCTTTAGAAGAATATAAATAATAAAATACACCATTTAATGGTAAAATAAAATCAATTATTATGTCTAGATGTTAGTAAAAAACAATCAATAATACAAAAAAGGGTATGGACCAATTGGGGAGTTTGTAAGTTAAAAATCTGATCCGAGAAAGCGACTACTCTATTTCCTTATGATCCTGTGTTTTTCTGTTTGTCATTTCGTCCAACAAATGACGCGCATGTCTCCTTCCACAAAAATACATCTCCATTCGTCAAACATTTACCCCATGTGACTTTTCCTGGCGATCGAAATTCGAAGATGAGTGGTGAAGCTGAAAGAATGCTCGGTTGGTCGCTGCTGCAGCGACGCTGTTCATGAGGTGTTGACAGATCGTCAAGGCGTGTGACAGTTTGCATGGTGACCTTCAATACAATGCCAAAACCAAGCTTCTCTTTTTATTAGTAACGGGGAGGGAGGCGCAAACCGATTTGCGAGCGGTTGCATTAGTAACGGTAGGGGTTGGGAGGGTCTAATACCATGTAAGGTTGTGAAAATTTCCCTAAAGTGAATAACTTATGGATTAGTGATTGTTCTTTATAAGCTTACGATACTTAAAAAAATACATGAAAACAAAATTATATACAATCTATTTATGAAAAAAAAAATTAGCAAATAATTTAAATAACACATCCTTCGTATCGGTGCTAAATGTTTTTATCTCAAAAGCTAAAAAAGTTGATATGTATCAAGAAGTATTGCACAAAGGAATGTTAATGTCGTGTTAATATTTGGATAATCCAATGACTTGAGTTTACAATACAAATGAACAAACGTGCCTAGTATAAACTTATTTTATAACAGTGAGATTTTATTCGTAACAGTGTGGGTTCAATTTAAATCTTTGCAAATGTAAGGTTAGATGGTATTTTAGATGTAATAAGATAGTTGTTAAAAAATATTGGGCTACTGGTAGGGTCTACAAAAGGTGGGATGAAGATAAACAAGCTCTTTGGTAACATCCGAATGGTTAAGTGCTGAACTAGTAAGAGGTCTGAACTATTAAGATATTGTATAATACTTAACCGTTCAGAGACAAATATCTAACAGATTAGAGGTCTTAACCATTCAGACTTTGTATAATGCTTAATCATTCAGAGACAAATGTCTGAACCATTCAGCCATCTACTCGTGAAACAAACAGTTTGAACCATTAAGTGTTAAACCAGTAAGAGGTCCGAACCATTAAGAGGCTCATTAAGAGGTAAACAAACAACCTCGTAATAGAGACACTCTTCGGCTAAGATGACTCAGGTTTATAAAAAAATGAATATATTTATATTGCAAATTTAAAATGTAGTTCCGTTATTATTGGTTTTACACACAACATACAAGTAGCACAATATTTTTATGATCGATCTTAAAAGTCAAAATCATCATGATTTGGCTTGGGTGAAGTCAACAAAGCCGCATAGAGTCTTAGCCGATCTTCTCCAAGCGAAGAACACCTAGATAACGGTCTTCTTGGTCTAATGAACGACAATGATGTCAAAGTGAGCCGATGTCGATACCTCCTCCACGCCAGTTGGATCGCAACCGCTGCCCAAGTCCTCCATCCTGGGGAATAATATCGTGCACTTCTCTTCACTTTTTCATTCACAAATGTATACCTAAAATGTTGTGTCACATATTTTACATCATCGGCTTCTAGCCCGAAAGCCTCGGTTGTCTCAAGGGTTACGAGTGTTGATGATGATGGCGGTAGTCTCTCAATAAAGGGTTTTCGAAGGCACCAGGATAAGAGCTCATCGCCACTAAAGTTTCCTGGGCCTAACATGCAACAACTGTTTACACCGTCTCGAAGTACTTGACTGCTTTGGAGATGGCCTCTTACTATGAATAACATTCTTTGTACAGGATCTCCTTCTCTTGCGATCTACTCCGACAATCACAAGAAAGGAAATCAAGCCATTAGTACAACACGGCGAATATATAATTAAACATAGTTTTCGCGGGAAATTTATAGGAAACTTTTGATCATTTTCACGTTAAAATGGCTTTTGTTGGCATTTGGTTGCAAATTCATGTTTTTCGGCGGTGCTGGTATTTGTTTGGAAATGAGTCGCAATTTCCGACCATTTTTACTAGGAAATATTCGTAGGAAAAGTCATGTTCAGGTTAACCTATTTAAATCTATTTGATTAAACATGTCAATCCTCCAATCGGTTTCATACAATTTATTACGGCCCACCAACCGTTTTATCATGTTTACAATTTTTTTTTTTACAAACCATCAAATCGTTTACTACCTGTATGACTCGTTTAGATAAAATAGGTTAAACGGGTCATGTTAGGTTTACACGAATTTACGTTTGTCTAGGTTTGGGTTAAAGCCTTTTACCCAAATAAATATACGAGTCATGGTTGGATTGAACAAATCAATCGATCAACCCTAAATTCATCAACTGCCAACCTAACACCCCCTGATTACATGGATTTAGTTTGCTTCAAACGAGTTAAATGGATCAAAATAAGCAAGAAGAATTAAAGATAGAGGTTGGGTTTATATGGACTTACAGTTTCTCCCTTGGTAAAAATGAGGGACTTGACACGGTCACATATATTCTCGAGGACCAGATTGTCCATATGTTGAAACAAAGGTACCTGAGTTGAACATTTATTAAGATGGTAAGATTTTTCAAGGTAATAAAACAAAGAACACAAATTCCATATCACCCCTCCTAGGTCGGTCCTGCCTTTTAATTTCAACCCAATAGTTTGTATTCTTGTCATTTAAGTCCAAATACTTCAAGAACTAGTAACAGGTTAGTTATAATACTTTGTATTTACAAGGATTTTAACAACATCCAAAACCGGCACAAAACAGTTGCAAAAGAACATTTGCGACTGTTTTGATGATCACAAAATGGTCATTTTTGTAGTAGTGATGTTTCATACCTGCCTGACCAATTCCAAGCAAAGGTGATACTTAATGTCTCTCCGAAGGCCCTCAGGGAGATTGCGTATCATCTCACATTCATCCACACCACGCATTGCTGCCCATCGTTGTCGCTCGTAGTTTCTTACTCTTTGTTTGAACTCTTGAGGTAGGTGCCTCCTCCTCATCCACCACTCTATATTCCTCATTTTCAGTTGCATAGCTTGTTTCTTTGATGTTGTTGCATGCAAGAACACCTAATAACATCCATACCCAAGTTTTAAATCACTTAAACTTTGACTCCTTAGCTCAAATCATTGTATATATACGCGTACGTACATACCTTAATATTTCCAATCAACATAGTGACTAGAAGAAGACCGGTTGTGAGAACTATGATGATAAATACAACTTCTAGCCAGTCCGTTGTGCTCTCCAAGTTGCCAAATGTACTATATCATACAAACGATTAAATTCATGTAAACTAATTCTAGAATGATAAAAGGGGGATTTATTTGTGTGAAATTAAAGTGGTGTATTTTATAAATACTTTTGGTACTTCTCATGTACTTAGTAAGTATATTTATCCCAAAGATTCACAAAAAAAAATTATTATCAAAATTGGTTACCTAAGAGTCATAAGTCCCCAAAAGATAGGAAACAATATCTTTTCCAAACGGCTATCATTAGCGACGAGTTGAAGCGTCCATTTATACGCTCCATAGCTAGAATTATCGTCATTCTGAAGGCAAGTTGTTCTTGCATCTTTGTCCGCCACCCACATGAGCCTCCCCGGATCTCTAACAATGTTGCGTGTACCGTAATAAATAGGTTCTTGACATGACAAAAATCTCCACAGACACCGTCCGTTAGTTTCCATGCATTTTTCTCTCAAACATTTCGCAGCCCTTTGCGTACCAAGCAAGTACCAACAAGCTCCTACAGCCTACACTCGATAACAACCATCATTTAACAAACTGCATAAATATCTCCCGCTTTTTTTGTACAAGTATTTCTAATTTACGATGGAATTTCTAAAGATTCAGCCTCGACTTTTTATTCTGTGTAACGGAATCCTGTCTAATTTACTAAGTTGTGTGAAAATACTGAACTTTTGTATTTGAAAAATGTTTAAGAAGGAACGTTTTTTGTTTTGTTTTTAAGATGGAATCAAGATATAAGAGCTTACATGAGAGGCAACAAAGTAAGCAATCAAATTGAGAGCGATTCCCCACCAAACGGTACCAAAAATGTAGCCGGAGAGTTTTTGCATTCGTCGCAAAAGACATATCGAGTGATAGATCTTTGGAAGGTATTGGAATAAGAACATAACTAAAGCAACCGTCATGATTTCTGTTGTCTTCCCCTTTTTTAACATTGCGGGGATTACCACCCATAACACTATCTGCATTCCAAAACATATATATTTTAGATAAAACACATATACATGCAATTTTATAAACCATTTTTTTTAAATATTTAAAAATACAAAGTATTCCTACACGACATTATAATATGACGCAGGGAGAACCGCATAAATCACTTATACGAACCATATAGTCTGATATAGATATAGTGGACAATTGAAAATGTAACAGTTAATTATCAATTATACGACTTATTTTTTACAAAAATCCAAATAACGAAACAATAATTAATTATTTTCAAAATATATAAAACTCATATGTATAAAATTCAAAATATACGATATAAATCTATAATATAGTGGAAGAGTGAAAATGTAAAAGTTAATTATTAATTATACAACTCATTTTTGACAAAAATCCAAAAAATGAAATAATAGTTAATGATTTTCATATTGTATGAAATTAACTTTCGTTTGAATTTATATAACTCGCGTATATTCTTTTAATAAAAGTACTAAAAATACAACATAAATCACTTATATATACATGTTGAATACAGTGGCGAAACTTTATATTTCCGACCCGGGGGCGGAAGTTACCATACCTAAAAATTTCTATAAAACCGTAGATTCGAAAATGTATATACCAAAAAATTTCTATACAAAAACTACATACTCTACATTATTGAGCGGAAAGTTCGGGGGGGGGGGCGCCCCCTCCCGCCTCTTAAAAGCTTTGTTTGAATATATATAACTCGTATATTCTATTAATAAAAGTATTAAAAATACAACATAAATCACTTATATATACTCATGTTGAATAACATGAATACTACTAAATACGACACACGTAAATGTAACGATAATTAACATTTCTCATAAGTTTATGAAATTAGTTTGTGTTAAATAATTAATTAATATTAATATATGATAATATAATAAACCTGAGGAATGGGAAGGATGACAAAGAAATCAAACAGAACCCTTCTCCAAGCCACCGTTACAAGCCGGTTCGCCACGTTGCATGAACTCTTGTCGTCACGTCGTAATCTCACATCATGACGCGACCACTTGTTCAACTTGAACTGCAGCCACAGGTTAGCCACGTACAATACGTCGGTCATGCACCGGACCACCGTCACAGTAACCGCAAACCACCCATCGATGAACACACACAGATACGAGTCACTTATAGAGAGTGCGTAAAAAAAGAGCGGGTCAATGAACAAACCGGTGGTGCATACTAGCACGTAAACCGGCTCCCAAGCTTGTAGAATTCCGAAATTACCCCGCGTGTTCTTGTTGCACCCGGTTGACACCTCGTCCAGCGGTTCATCAGAACCGCTGGAATAGTTATCGGTGTTGTTGGAATCTGTATCGGAAAATTCATGCCTGCTACCCATTTGGAATTATTTTTATTTTCTAGCAACGCTTGAGATCTTAACCTTTGAATATTTAGTGGATATGTCAAGTGAATTAGTGGATATATACACACATATATATATAGTGTGTGTGTATACAGGAAGGAGGGGTACGCGTGGAAATGACATTAGTACAAGTGTGATGTTTTGTGTGCGTGACCCAGGTTTATTTCAGTAATAAGATAAATATGTGGTAGGAATGTACCAAATTGCCCTTCTACATACATGTGGATCTGATCATGAATGGTTCGATTTTACCGGTTTTGCTGTTTTGGCCCATAAAATATGGGTCAAACCCGTAGGTGTTCATTATTCGGGTTAATACGAACCGAAACCGAAACTGAAACCGAATACTAATTCGATTTTCGGTTTCACAAATTTTCAATTCAGTTGAGTTGACCTGAATAATGTGGAGTTGCAAAAGAATATTATTATGGTTTTTTAACAATATTTTTTTTACACGTAAATACCACATAAGGATCAGAACCCACACCACTAATGTAATTATCTGATTTCTCCTAATTAATCATGTGAATAATACAAGCCACAAGGTTATCCTTGCAAGATTTTGAGAAAATGATATCAGAAATGTATCTAGATGACATTGCAGTAAGAAGAGGGATTCACATGTATGTCATGTAACATCATTGTAGCTCATGCACCATGGCAAGTCTGAGGTTGTATACCTTTGTTTTTCATTTTATTTTCACTTAAATTAGTTGTATAATTCTAAGCATGTTTTGTCACTCACTCAAACCTTGGACTGCCTGATTTATTTCATGGTAGATGGTTATCTCTTGGTTTGCTAAGTGACTAAAAAATAGAAACCAAACTAAATTGTCATTCGCTTTTCGGTTCGACTTGAACCTTAATGAACTTGGTTTGGTTTGGTTCGGTTTTCAGTTTCACCCACATAAAATATCAGCCCGAATAACCTGAATAAATCATAAACTAACTGAACAGAAGAAACACCGCACTCAAAACATCTATTGATATATTTATACTCTATATTAATTTTATCAACATTAGTGGCGGACCCAGTAATTATTTTCTGAACGAAGGGTTTAACCAAATTTTCAAGGAGTGCAATCGGGATTTTTACTTTGAAATACACTAAGTTTTTTTTTTCAAAGGGGGCGCCCACCCACCCAAGCCAAGGCTTGGGTCCGCCAATGATCAACATAATATGCGTTTAAATATGAAATATATATCATTAACACCACCGAACTATTCAGTTACAAACTGAATTGTTACAATGTTTTGGTTTAGCCGGTTCAGTCGATGTTAGACAAGAAGTACACACTACCTTAACCCTTATTACTAAGTTACATAATTTTTTATGATTATTATATTATCTTCTTTATTGTTTATTACATTTTGATTATTAAAATAAGATATAATAATTAATCATCAGATTGTATGAAGTTGATATTTGATTCTTATATATTTACTTAGTGATATCAACTATTATACAGTAACACTTATGTTTGTGGATAATAAAATTCAGAGTTTCAGAAATAACCTTTTATACTATAAAAATCATTTAAAAATATGATATTATATATAGCAATGTAACCGACCAGCCAAAAAACATCAAGGACACTGTCATTCGTATAATTGGTTATGTTACCGGTACCAAGTAAACTCAAATAATAAAACGTATTTTACATTATTACATTTATACCTCCTTCAATCATTATGAAGATCGATCGTGTCTTATAATATTCTTGGTTTATATATGCTGTTTTTTGTTCCTGTCGTCTAATTAATACTTCTATTTTAGAAAATATAAAAATGAAATTATCTTAAACGATTGAAACCTGTCAATTAGAGTTACTGCATAAGAAAATTTTCAGAATAAATCCGGTTTCTCTTCGTGATGCTTGTGATTGAATCCTGGTTATTCTGAAACTTCAATCTTTTAAATCAACTCGACTACATGCGTATGCGTAAATATGTTATTAAAGGAGCTAAGAAAGTATGATATAGCCACAAAGGACCGGGTAGAACACTATGGGTCATGATAATCAAATCTACTTAAATTGATCACTGACCATAAACAATTCCACCTATAGCGAAGCTATTGATAGAGTCTGGGGAGGATAGGATGTAGGCAAGTCTTACCTCTATCTTAGGGGATAGAGAGACTGCTTCCAATGAGACCCGCGGCTCCAAAAACCATAACCAAGACATAAGCTTATGGAATATATAAGCACACAACTACTAAAAAAAGGTGGAAAGAAAAATATAATAAACACATAAATAAATGTAAGTATTTGTAAGTAAAACTACGACACCGGGAATAGCTGAAAACTTATAAAAAGCTATATCACACCTCATAGAAACTGAAAAATCGATCACTATCCATGGTACCATTTAAATAGACTTGAAAGATGATATAAGTCATTGACAACCTCTTTAGGAACCCTATTGTTAATGTATGTATGTATATAGTTAACAATATATATCAAGATACATAAATATAAGATTATTAAATACTGCATCTATACTCTATATATAATACAAAACTTTTGACACAATACTAAAAAAAGCAAGGAAACCCTAAATCATTTAATTACTAGCTAGCTAGTTTATGATATAATAACATGTTTTGCTCAATAATTATATTCACAAGTCCTACAATTCAATATTAACGAAAATAACATCCTACACCCTACATTAAGTAATTTCACAAAAAAATCAAACTAAAAAAAATAGTTAAAATATCAAATTAACCTGGGGTATAGGAAGGATAACAAAGAGATCAAAAAAGAAGCCTTTCTTGGCGTTGGTTATGACTCGAGCCGCAACGCTACGTGCAACGCCACCATGATGATGGTGGCGTGATCGCCACCACCAGCTCATCTTGAACTGCAACCACATGTTCCACACGTGCAAGGAGTCCGTAACACACCGTAGAACCGTGATGGTGACCGCGAACCACCCGTCTACGAACACACACATGCACGAGTCACTTATGGAGAGTGTGTAGAAGAAAAGCGGGTCAATGAACAAGCCAGTGGCGCAGACTAGAAGGAACACACGGTTCCAGTCTTGAACCCGTTGGGATCTAGGGTCTAAAAACACCCTCCCACGTGGTGGGCACGTGCTAAGGATAGTGTCTTTGCAGTCTTTAGAGGCTTCTTCAACTTCTTCTTGTTCTTGTTCTTGATCTTCTTCGGAACTGGTTGAAGTGTAAGCATCTGCAATGTCATGGGTACTAGCCATGTATAAGTGCTGATTATGTGTGTGTGTGTTTTCACACTCAGTGGGTGTGAGAGAGAGGGGGGAGAGAGAGAGGGGAGAGAGAGAGGGGTGAGGGAGGGATGGAGTTGAGTCAGAGGGAATATATGCAAAGATTTTATTTTGGCGGGTAGGAGTGATATATTGATATGTCGAAGAAGAAGAAAAAGAGAATTAAAACATATAAAGAAGACGATACTTAGATTTTGTACACATTGTAATTAATCAATACCCGCCTACCGTTCACAAAAAAAAAATAATAAACCGCAGCTATATATGTGCCTTCATTTATAGTAAATAATATTCTATTTGTAATTTACATGTAAGATTATTATTTTGATATATATGTGCCTACATTTATAGTAAAAATCCCGTTTATTACACGGGTTGAATAAATATATTTTATATACTAAATAATAAAACAATATATCTTTAAAAACCTCCTTTATTGCACAGGTTGAATAAATATAATTTTATATATTAAATAATAAAAAGTTATATCTATAAAAACCATATTGTACGAGTTGAATAAATGTAATTTTATATATCAAATAATAAAAAAGTTATATCTTTAAAACTACGTGTATTACATGGGCTAAATAAATGTAATATTGTTTACCAAATAATAAAAAAAAGTTATATCCTTAAAACCCTCGTGTATTACACGACTTGAATAAAGATGATTTTATATACCAAAAAATAAGAAAATTATATTTAAAAAAATTAATGGGTATACTCGGTACACGATAGATATGATGATTGCGGAGATAATTATTGAAAAGAAAATACAGTGGTCAAACATGTTATTCAAGAAGCAAATAAGCAGCTATTTGAGTGATAAAATATAAATTATATTTAAAAAGCCCATCATAAATATAATTATATATATAAAGTAATATTGAAATTATATATAATTTGTTTAAAATTATGTAATAAAATAGATGTAATAATTTTTTGAATAATGAAAATAAAAATAGATAATATATTAATACAAAATTTGATTTTAATGATAAATAATTTGGTTAGTTAAAAATATCTTAAATTAAGAATTTAAATATAAGAATAATATTTTATTAGAAAAATAGAAGTATTCTATTCGACATTTAAAGTAGAATAAGATTTAATATTAATTTTTGTTTATTTGGTAATCGAAAAGAATAAGAGTAAATTTGTATATTACAAATAAAAAGTATGTGTTTGTCATATGATATAGAAAATCAAATAAATAATATTATAAATGAGAAGTATATATTAAATTTAAATTAAATAATAATTATCTATAGTTAAGTAGAAGAGATTAAACAATGTCAAATGACAATCTCTCCTTCAACCTTACAATTTTACTTTTAATCTATTTAAAAAAAACTCATTTATATATTGTACGGGTTGAATAAACGCGTGTATTAAACTGGTTGAATAAATATAATGTAATCGATTAATTCATACAATCGTCAAGATATGTTTTTTTTTTTTTTTTAAAATATGATCTTTAATGTGTAGTTTACTTATGTTTTCGAAAAATGATCTTTAATGTATTATTAGCTTATGCGCAAATGATATAAAAAACCAGCATACTTTCTATTTTTTTCACATAAAAGACCCTCCAAAATGTTAAATTTGAACAAAATTGTGAATATTTTTTACTTATTAATACCACGTGAGAAAATAACCTAGATGAATTAATATTTTAAATTGAATATATGGCAAACCAAGGTTTGTTCAATGTTTGTTTTTTTTTCCGTTTAAATTCAAGATTTATTTTTTAGTTATTATTAGCTTAGAAGCTTGTGTATTACACATGTTATAACATTTTACTTTACTTTGTTTTATTTTATTTATTAATAAATTAGACACTTATGTATACACGTGGTTGGATCAATGAAACATTAAATAATTATTAATAAACAGAAAAAAATAGTTAGGAAAAGAAATAATAAATAAATAAGTGATAAGCGAGAAATTAAGATTTAATAATATTACTTAATAGAATACAGAAGTGAGATCATTATGATTTGATATTATTATTTAGTAAGAGATTCAAGAGAAAAAATAAGCGTGAAAAAAAACACCAAAAAGTGACATGTGTTTACAAAAAATTTCACATCATCATTTTTTTTCCGTCAAAATCATTCCATAATTCTAAATGAGGAAATGTTTTTAAAAATAGGAAACATTGATTTAATCTTATTTATTGACTTTTTTTTTGTGATCTAATAAATTTATCATTAGTTCCAAAATTATTTTATTCGTCTTATATTAATAATTATTAGTATTTTTTAGGGGAATGTTAAAATCAAATAAATTGAATTAGTTGATGAAGAAATAAAGGATGACGAAGAGATTTATGATTAAAAATTGAGAGAATTTAACCCTATATTTAAATAAATTAACCAAACTCGTGTGATAAGATTATAACTAAAATAAATTATATTTTTGTGCTTATTATATATAATAAGATATTAAGGACTAATATTTAATAGAAGTGTTATCAATAATTATTTAGAAGAGATTAAATTAAATAATAATTATCCATAAAATATTAAACTAAATAATATTTCGTAGGAGGTTTATCTATAATTAATAAGAAGATATTAAACTTAAATAATAATTATCTATAAGACATAGCCTAATATGATAACAAGTGTCCCAAAGTTAGTTTCTTTTATTATATAGTATAGATATTCTATTTGTAATTTACATGTAAGATTATTATTTTAATAATTAAACTATATTATTAAGATTTTAAATTAAAAAATAATTTGTGCTTTATATATTAACAATAACAAGAGAAAATACCTTTTATTTATTAGAACCTATATAAAAACATGTCATACAAGTAGCTGCTTAATTTCTTAATATTTATCATGTTGGGGTTGCATTTGATTAAGATATATCAAAAGTGATAATTTTTAGTTACATGCTTTTATTCATATAATTATGTTCGTGTATTTTATTCTATGTGAATTTAAATGAATATCATGTAAAAATAATTTTAATACAAACATTTATTTTTAAGAGTGTTTGTTATTTACGTTATTTATGTCTTATGAAGCGAAATAGTTAATTGTATAATGTATGTATCATTTTTCATCTCTATATTACAAATAAGACAAAACAAGTATCATTAGCAGTGAAGGGCAAAAAATGCGATCACTTAAGAGTATAGCCTATGATGATCACGAATTTGGTCGTTCCCAACGAAGAATGATCACATGCTCATATTTTCCATCCATATTTCTTTTAGTGGCTCAACTTTTACATCCATATTAGGAAGAACCTTTGGATCAATGGTCATATGTCATACTGGCAAGTTAATTCAAGTTTCTATGCAGGTGACATTACACTTACCAACTCCTTATATAACTCATCATGTAGTTCATGTCTCTTTTAGCCTTGTGTTAATTTGTCATTACCACAATTATATTTTAGGCATTGGAAGCCTCTTTCTTAGTAAAAAGAAAATGCCCACGAAATCATTGAACATGTCAACAAGTTCAATTGTAAGTCGTATACAACGAGGGTGATACCAACTCTAACGCTAGTGTTGACAACCCTTTAATTAGTTGTAGACCCCTCCCTTTCGCAACTTTGTTGACACTTTCTAGTATCTTAGTTTCACATGCCCGTTTATATTTCTACAGATTTTCTATAATGCATAGCATTTTCTTTGGTTTTGATTATGATCCTAGACTTTTTTCGAGCTCAGGGAGAGATTCATTTTTACCAACTAGATGGTGGTTTAACATAACGCCCACGTAGACAATGGGTTTCAACTAACCCACTATTTTACTAGTCAAGGTGGTTTAACTAAAGACTACAAAAAACTAAAAAGAAATGTGATTGGTTGATTTTTGGTGGCCCCCAGCTTTCTCCCTTTCTAGCGCTTGTTAAGGGGATGACGAGACCAGAGCTTGCGTCCCTGAGGTGGTGTACCAGGCGCTGACATCGAAGGGGGCGTGTGCCCACTCGTTTAGTATGTGTATTATGTAAAAAAAATCAAGAGATGGGTTTGGAATATATTTTTTTTGTTGATGCTATTACAAATTTCTAAGTGGGTTTTATGGAGAAGTTATGATAGGGCAAACTGGAGTAACTGAAATTAAAATATTCTCATATTATCAGGTAATATTAACTTAAATTAAAACTTAATTAACCAATTAAGATAGTTTATATTATTATTTTTAAAAATGATAATATCTTTTATTTTATATACTATATACACAAAAATATAAAGATTATATACTACTATCACAGAAGAGATGTAAAAATATCTCAAGTAACTATCATCTTCAACTATATATCTATAGTCCTAATCAAATTGACAAAATTGTTGCAATCACCTCTACATGACCATGGATTTGTGTTAAACTCAAATCAAGTTTCGTACAAAACTTGAACTATATTCGTACAATACCAATGTCAAAGGAATTTGCCTTATTACGTGCTTACACAGGAGGGGGGGGGAGGGGGGGGGGGGGGGGTTGGATACGAAAATAATTTACAAATGTAAACCTTGTGCACGTCTCAATCCAAATTATATATGTTACTGATTCTAAGGGTACTCGGGGTACCCACCAATTTCCCATCGGTGACCCCTTTTGCCGAGCTAGGTGAGCACCGCCAACATAGCGGTAAGGTAGAGAGAGGGAGTGAAACCGGTGAGGCTTCACCGAAGAGAGGGGGAGGAGAGGGATGAGGGGACCAATCAAAAGTTTCCTTTTTTTTAAAAAAAAAAAAAAAAAAAAAAAACCAATTCACTTAAGAGGGGAGTGCCGCCATCAATTTAGGGTGTTAGGGGAGTTTAAGAGGGGAGTTGACGTGGCACACGAGAATTGGTTTGGCGTAAGAGAGGGGACTCACCTCTTAGGTGAGCACCCCTTACACCCTAATAACTAACAAATATCATTAACATAAGGCCGGAGGGTGTGGGGGCGCCACGCAGGCCACATCACCATCTATAGTGCCCCTAGGCGCTATATATCCACACCGTGAGATTTAAGAGGGGACGCTATACAAGGGGCTCCATCATGTTAAGCTGTTAACGCCAAAAATGAAAGGTTCAGGTGGGGCCCACTAGATTTAATCCAATGAAATCTTTTTTTTTTATTTTGTTTAATAGGGGCTTCATCCACATCATGCAAATTAAAGGGGGCTCCATCCACACCATGGATCCTACGTGTCGCTTACGTGGCCTAATAAAGCCCCTGGGGGGCTCCAACCACACCCTCCAGCGTAAACGTAATGAAGTTAATTATGTACGGTAATGATATTGGTGGATGAAGAGAGAAAACGGGCCACATATATATATATGATTTGGGTTGAGGACGAAACAAACATCATAACATAATAATAAGAGCAAAGGAAGTTTCCTCATATTCAAATAAGTCTGAACAACCGCTGGTTCTTCGTAGCTTCGTTTGTTTTGGACTTTTGTCCTTCAAACATCCAATCATCCATGTCCTTGTTACGTTTGTTCACGTCTCGCTTCATCACGGCTTTGATTTTTCGTTATCAACAAAACCAAATATATGATTCATTTCAACATTACTTACTTTTATATGTATTTACAATTACAATGTTGGTATTTAATCACTTATTAACACCACATAGGGGTGTTCTTCGGGGTTTTTTTTTTTTTTTTTTTTTTTTTTTGGTTTTTCGGGTCGGGTTTTGGTTGGAAAAAGTGACACGATAACCGACCAATTTAAGGTTTGGGTTATTCGGGTATTCTCTATTTCGAGTTCGGGTAGCTTCAGCTTCGGGTTGGGTTTCGAGTAAAAATGACAGTCTTGGCACGACATGACTCAATATGAAGTTAAACATGTTCAGCCCACTTAAAAAACGTGTTTAAACAAGTTCAGCGCGCTTAACATGTTTATGACACGCATAACACGTTTGTTTATCTAATCGTGATAAATAGGTAATATGTATGTGTAGAATAAAGGATGCATTTGTCTAAGGGTATTCATGTTTTATGGATTGTTATTTCAATGATGTTATGTGTTGTTTGTTAAGGATTTTATGGAAATTTCTTTCAAGGGTGTTACTTAAATGATATATGTTACCGATTTGTTCATTGATTATATAAAACTAGTTATTTAGACCGCACTTTGCGTGGGACCCGGCAAGAGTTTTGTCGGTTTCAGTTCGTGTTACAATATTGATACGGTAGTGACGCATGATATGGCAACTAAAAGATAAAATGTAAAAAAAATAAAGTCGCAATATGACGAAAACGCTAACGGAACCACCGCAAAGCGTAAACATAATCCATTAATACCACTCGCATAGTATTTAGTTAAATAAATAAATAAACAAATTATAAAAAATGAACTTTACATTTTTTTTCGTTATTTAATCAGATATGTATTATATTATTTATATTTAACACTTAATTGAAGCCAAGGTGTTACATTTAATTTAACAACCCTACACGTGTCCACAAAGACACCTCTTCTTTCTTCAACTAGTAGTAAAACATGTGTAAAAACACAGGTGATTTTTAGAAAACCATACATACCACATTTTATTAGGCGATGAATGATTATACATTTTTTAAAGTTTAATTAAAAAATGGATTATAAAGAAAGGAAACATCATTTAAATAACAAAATAACAAACACGGACAGTCTTTAGAAAACGGCGAGTTTTCTTTCCTGTAATACGCAGCCTATGCGGCTTCCATTAGTTCCCACGGCAAATTCTTTAGAAAATTTACATACCATAATTTATTAAACAACGAATCACTATACTTATTCAAATTCCAACATCACCAATTAAAAAAATATGAAATGCACATCTTAAGGTAGCTTTTGGCACTACTCGAGCACTAGAGCCCGGCTTTCCCATGGTCGAGCAGCAATCCATCGCTCCATCCAACTCCAGCCCCAGTTATATGTTGCAAGATTGGAACCATTTGCATCTAAATTGGAATTAGAATGCGCCCTCCACTGCAAATATTTGGAAAGTCAACCGAATTCCTACTACCGAAGAAAGTCAACTGAGAGTGGATAAGAGAATGTGATTTGACATTTGAGTGTACCTGATGAGAGAAGGCGTATGCCATTGCGCGTTCACGCTTTATAGTTGCTTATTTTCTTTGTTTTGTTGTGCGCAAGAGCCTCGGCCATCTTAAGATGGCCGCCTTTCCATTCCACTTGCAAACAGTTTTGACCAAATTATTGGTCAAACTCTTGCAAAGACCCTACTAATGACATCTAATGACCTAAATGTATAATCTTTTCCTTATATTTTCTGAACAGTTACTTGAAAATGTAAAAATATCAAATCGTTACTTTATTAACATCATAAAATCAATTACGTTTTTCCTATACTTCATCAAAAATCAAATAATCTTTGATTTATTAGGTCAAAGAGAACTTTTCCAGATTCAGAGTTACAAATAACATGCAAATTCATAATCTTGTTTTATTTAGTTTTGTATATCCCATGATGCCAACAGATTGAATCTTCTTTCTTTTTTTCAAAGCTTTTGCTCACTCACTAAAATTATTGAAAAAGTCAAAACCTTTTATTTCTTTTAGATCAAATAGATTTTTTAAAGCTTTTCTACTCACTCACTGCAGTCATCGAAAAAAGTCAAAACCTTTGACTTTTCTAAGTCAAATAAATTTTTTGACCCTTTTATGCTCACTCGCCAAAATTATTGAGAAAGTCAAACCCTTTGACACTTTTTGGTCAATTGGATTTTTTTTCGAACTCAAATTTTGCATTACCTCGAGATCACGGCCCTTAGCATTTTGCCTCAACTGATTTTCAATCTTCTTTTGTTTGATCCTGCTATCTTCCACCATAGCAAGCTTGCTAGTTCTTATATGTGCTTGTATCATGTTCCACGATTGAAGATTTCTTAACGTATTCGACGTTTGCTTTATGCCATAATCGCTTTCTATAAGCATCTGCAATCTTAATATTCGTTTCGAATTGCAGTAAAACTTTCTTGCCTGAACCAAAAAATCAAACATCAGTGTAATTAATTAAATATCCAAATATACATGCAAAAATGAAAAAAAGTTGACTCTTAGTGACAAATTGACCAGCTTTTCCATGAAGGGTGATTTATACTTTTACCAAATATTTGGTGAGCCATGATAATATTTTGCAATCATAATAACCAAGTGTTACATACCTTAAAACCCCTAAATGCAGTTTGAATCTGTGTTGCTGTTGTATCTTCAGTAAGCAGATCGACAGCCTCACGATGCCGATTAATACTAACAATATTTGTTAGTTTCTATGTGAAATTGGGTTTTGATATAAATTCATTTGTTTCATTTAGTGAAAAATTCTGTGAAAGATTACAAGTGTTAGAACAACACATATAGATATATACATATATAGATACATACATATATGAAGTCATGAAAGATTACAATAAGTTTACTTTTCTAAGATATTTAATAATAAAAATACACATGAGCAAATTATAAAAAAATGAAGGATGTACGTTTTGAGGAGCCGAGGTGGAACCAGAAACAACTATTGCAGGCGGGATTGGGGTGCCGGTCTTGAAGGTGCTACCTTTTTAGAAACAACTGCTTTCGTCCTCTACTACTCAAGTTCAGAATTATTCCTATCAGAACCGGAACTCCCTTCGGTGTAAAAGTTGATAGAAAATCAATTATGGAAAGAAAATCAATTATGGAAAGAAAATCAAAGACGTAAATCAATATCGATACTTAACTGTGTGGATTAGGAGAATAGCCGAAGTCAGGCACCTAAAAAACATAATTTCAAATCTCAAAAATCTTATAAATATTTGAAAACTAAAATCCAACATCATTTATCATAGACGGAACTTTTCAAACGATTTACATTCACTCTTACCTGGTGATGACCATTTTGGGTATTCCCCGACACATATATATTACTGCTTGCAATCGATTTATACAGTATAAAACGAATAATAATTTGAAACAATAAATCTTTAAACTCATAAAAATAACTACAACTAAACTGTGATAAGAAAGATGGTAATTGTTTAAAATTTAAAGTACTAAAACAGTAACAATTACATATGAAAATGAAAACTAATCAAAAATTTAAAATCTAACAGCAAGAAATAAGAAATTTTAGCTTCAACTCCATCGAGTACTGAACTTCTCAGTTTATATCCATGAGCTTCGTCGTGAACTCCAGGTTTCTATCACCACACTTTATATTACTGGCAACACACAGGTCATGAACGAAAGTCGTTGGCATCGCCATCAAGTTTCTGGAAACTTGGTCTCTTGTGAGCAGACCATGTTGCAACCCATTAAAACACCTCTTCAACTCTTGAATTAATAGCCCTATCTGTGTAGACTTGCACTTCAATTTGTTTAATAAAGCGCTGCTTTAAATCATCAGATTGTACATAAGTGTATGATGCCATTTTATGTTATTACTGAACTGATAAACTAAATGAATCGGTGTATGATGGAAAACATTTGAATTAGCAATGGTATTATATAGTGAAATATCTATTAAATATCTAACAGCCCAAAGGTTAGATTTAAATGCAACTATTAAATAAAGTTTTATATTTAAAATCCATGTACATTTAATAATTTAGGAAGGAAAAAGGTATACATTAATATAAACATGTACATTTATATTTAAAAAAGGTGTGCATTTAATGCAAAACCTTTCAAAAAATGAGTTTTCATAGGAAAGCTAATAAAATTAAATATCCAGAAACCCAAAGGACAAAATTTAAACCTTCAAAAACAGGTTATCATAATTAGGAATAATCTCTTCGTTTACCATATCACCTATTTTTAAAAAAAGTATTTCATCCAAAAATAAACCATCCAAAAACATCAACAATAGTCTAAATGGCAAATAGAAGTTTCTACCACTGGGCAGACACTAACGTTATTAAAACACAATTTTCAAGATGGTCACTGGAAGAACAGAGAGCAGATGAAGCACTCAACAGAAAAGTCGGTATCGTCAGTGAAAATTATTATAAGCAAACCTGGAGTAGCATCGGATTGCTTGATGAAGTTGTCCATTCTCCTCCATCAGAGTTCAAGGATAACGCAGAAGAATTTATCACACAAGTCTTGAAACAGGATTAGAAGATCTGCAATATGCTAGCTGATCTACAAATAAAAAGAAAAAATGAAATTGCATGGAAGAAGGCGAGAGTCTTAGAAATCTTAGGAAGTGTTCAATGTAGCGTGTAATATTTTAAATCTCTCAAAATCTAAGTTTTGTAATACTGTTTAATATTGAATGAACAAAATTCAGACTTTATTATTGATGACTAATAATCATTTTTTGGATAATAGTTTTTCAGGGTAAGCTCAACCTACTTTGTCATATTTAGTCCACCCAATGGACCATATGTCAACTTTAAAATACATATATAAGACTAATGTACCTCAAATACTCTTTTTTTAATGGTTGCTCGATACATTGGATCACTCTTTGCCTCTGGGCCTTCGATTTCACAAACGACCCATCTACATGTCTAATACAATATTCCTGTAAGCACAAATAATACATGTTTATCATCCAAAGGTAAAAACAAAAAAATCCACAAACTGCTAACAAACCACACGGGCTTTCGGTCATTCGGTGTCAAAATGCCAGTGAAAAAACTCCGTATATCAATTCAGTTAAGGTGCGAAGGGTGTCAACAAAAGTTTAGGTCTATCTTTGAATCTAATAGTGACAACTGAACAATCTTTATCATACTAACTGGCTACATTCAGATCCAACCTCCGCGGTTTAGGTTCACTTAAACCAAAATCCTTGCCATTTCGTTCATAGTAATGATCCTTGAGCATCTGGTGTAACCGTCGTTCACTGTGAATAGTCATGATCCTCGAGCATCTGCATTATATTATAATTACCGATATCCCACTGATATCTCACCAAGATAACATATATCTCAAATATTGCTCGTTGACCGATATCTGATATTTTACCGCATTATCTGCATACGCAAATAGCACCATGGGAGACCGTGTTCTTTACTTCCTAAGCTTTGTTGAGGCCTTTAAGCAAACTGCGAGACAAAATCTTTCCCTTTTAAATGTTTACAAAGATTATTTCATTTGTGATTTTCGTTCCCTTATGATCCAGTAACATAGAAGACTGTCCAGACATAACAACAACATCAATTAAAAATTTAACATTACTCAAAATCAAAATCAACTAATTAAAAAGAAATGGGATATTCTTATTACCAGATATGAACCAACCTCCATTAGATGTATGCTTTTGTAATGATGAATTTTAGGTTAGGTGACAGAACCCCTGCTCAACAATCCTATTCAATTGATTTCGGTCGCACCGATGGTTACTGTCCTGAACGGAACCGTCACACTCCACCTTGGCGGTTCCATCTCAGGAGATATTATGTGTTTACATAACCGAATGGAGAGCTCGAATTTCTGGCTTGGCGTGGTCGGGTTCGTAATTATCATGTATTGTTTGATCAAATATAAAAGGCGCAATGATATACGACATTGTGTTTGTTACAGCCGTATCTGGACTTTTTTTCGAACCATAAGAGCAAATAATGAAAAAATAATCAAAAATACGCCAACAATCACCAAGTGACCAAGATACATACTACTCGTGTCTTTGGATGCACACTTTAAAAGTTATTATTGCTATTGAATAATGATAAATCTGATAATCAAATGTAATAAAATCAGTCATATAAAAGTTGCTTTTAGATGTGCTTTAAGTGTTTAGAAAAGTATGACAAATTTTAAAAATTACCAGAGGGAAAAATAGAATAGTATTATTCTTGGTAGCTTTAACGACTCCATTCGCGAATCTTTCCGGCATAAAACAATGAACATCCTTGCCCCAAAACTCTTAATTGTGATGAAGTGCAAGAACTGGGATGAAAATATTCAACCTCTCCACTTTTCTTGTCACTGTAACAGTGGGTATAGCCTGAGTGACTCATGGATCACCATGTTCATCTGCATTCGACAACCAACATAATCATATTAACTGGATTCTATACATTAAATTAAAACAAATTGTTTCTTACTGTTTTAAGCCTTAAGGTATAAACAATACACTCGTATAATTAATCACATGATTTCTGTTTAAAAAGTCTAGAAAATCAGCTAATAAAATTAAATACATCTTAGAGATTTCTCATTTCTTTTCAGAATCTATATTTCTAATATCCAATGTAAATCCATACAACATTGAACAACACAAATCATAAGTTATAATCCACACTATACATAACTATAGTCCCCAAATTCAAAAGACGAATCAATAACAAATTAACAACTTCAATATCTTCAATTAATTAAAATAATTAGAATCACGAATACGTACATATCTGCTATTCTGTCATCAACAATGGAAAGTATGTATGATGAAGACTCCAGCTGCTACTTCTTAATGTTCAACAGCACTGTCTTCCCTTTGTCGAGATTGAAGGGTAGATCTTCAGCATAAAGAAAGAGATGAGATTATCAAACATGAAACAATCAATATATTTTCTCTACTATTTCACTACTTTAACCTTTAACTTCAAGCATGAAACAATCAATATATTTCACTGGATTAGTCTGTCAAACACCTGAAGCATTAATTAACTTCACAGAAACTAATTCACACTCTCAGATACAAAAATGCAGATCCAAAACACAAAAGCTGAAACATAATATTTCACTGGATCAAATTATTAAACACTCGAAACCTAAATTAACTTCACGGAAACCAATTCACACTCTCAAATAAAACGAAATAAGCATGCTGATCTAAAACGATATATACCTTTAAAACACATATACAGAAGCTAAAACATAATATCTGACCGAATTATAGTATTAAACACTTCTAAACTTACAATAACTTCATAGAAGCCAATTCACACGCTCAAACACAGAAATACTCAATCAAAACGATTAACATCACAATACACAAACAAAAACAGTTCAACCAACTTAAACTAACCAAATCAATCAACATAATCACAAACATTACCAGATCGGAGCATTTCATAAGTCCTTTGAGTCTCAAATCGTTCTTAATATTAATCCAGTGGAACTGAATCACAAATACATACATATCTGCTATTCTGTCATCAACGATGGAAAGTATGTATGATGAAGACTCCAGCTGCTACTTCTTAATGTTCAACAACATTGTCTTCCCTTTTGTCGAGATTGAAGGGCAGATCTCCAGCATAAAGAAAGAGATGAGAAAAAAGGAGAGAGAAGTGTCAAATTCGTGTGGTGGTGGAACCCTAGCCGCCACCCTGTAGTCCTTGCCTTAACCCACAACCATCACAAGACCACTGTTGGACAAAACCCTCAATTTGACCAGAGAGGAATGAGGAAGAGGATTACCTGACAGAGGATTACCACTGCTTGGAACAATGGTGTATGTATGTGTGTGTGTAGACTTCTGGTTCTCTATGCAGTGGAGAAGATTAAGGCGAGGGTTTAGGGATTTTTATGGTTGTCTCTCTGCATATGGAAGGAATTAACGAGGGTGTAAAGGGAATTGGGATGAGTGGTGGGAATTCAAAATTTGGATTCAAAATTGGCTGCCCAACTCAGCTTAATTATTTATAGAAAATTATTAAATATATTAAATATAAAATTGAAATTATAGGATCAATGATGCAATAATGACATAAGACAGGCATTGTTGGATAGCGTGGATGGCTGCCACGTCAGTATTGTGATCCAATGCTCATTTATCTTTTTATAGAAAGTATAGATTAAAAAACAACAAATCAAGGTTTTGCCAAGTAATTTCCAAGCTTTTGCAGCGGGTAAAAAAGAAATACATAATTAAAGAAACCGTGGTTTGGATGACCGGAATCAATCAGACTAGGGGTTTAGTCTCTGCATAAAAAGGTTAATCCTCTCGCTTGATTCGGGGGTTTGACTGAGCTCCTTCTCCGGTGATCACTGCAAAACAGAAAGTCGTTAGACTCGCCACGGGGAGAATGGGGGTTCTCTCCGTGACCACCCTCTGGCGTGAGAATAAGTATAGTGATCTCGACGAAGAAGAAGTAGTAAAAGTGAAGTGAGTGTAACTTGTCAGATCATACCTGCAATAGCTTATTTATAACCGGTTTTTGGCAGGAAATTGGTGTGACGGAGGAATTAACGGAAAGCATTTTCTGTAAGCGGTTATTCTCTTTTCCGTCGATCAATAACGTCACATTCAATCACACGGATCATGAGTGCGATCGACGGCTAGGGAATTGCCACGTGGAAAGTAGGTTTGGGTATACCCTTCTCCAAGTTGATGCCATCATTGTGATTTAGATGAGTGTCCAGGATCATGCCATGTCATCTTTTAGTTGTAACTGAATGGCTGTGCACGATGAGCATTAACAACCTTCTAGAAGATCTACAACAATAAACCTTTATGCCCTTGCCATGTGTCTTATTCTGTTGTATCAGAAGAAACACTTTTATTCAAGTCTTGGTTCCAGGCGCCCGAAGATGTTTAGGATCCTGTCTTCAAGTCTAACTGTACTCTTGCGCGAGCCCGCGCAAGGGTGTTAGTTGAATGTTAGTTTTACCCTTTCTCCGGCGCATGGTTATCGAAGATTGTTTTCTTCTATATATTTGTTCAGAACCGCTGCGCAGCCGCGCAGGGTTCTGTTAAAGGCGTACTTTGAAATAGGACTATGGTATGGTCTCGTGATCTTGCGCGGGGTTTCCTAGCCCATATTCCTTTGTTTTTGAACTGTTTATTCCCAAATCCTGTTTAGGACTGATGCGTAGCCGCGCAGGGTCTTTATTCAAGATGTTTTGGGATAAGGTTGTGGTATGGTCTAATGCGCCTGCGCAAGGTTTTTGGGACCATACCCCTTCAAGTCCCCCAGTCCAGTGTTGCTTCTATGCAAGTAGGTGGAGCACTGGACTATATAAAATGAAGTGTGCGCTTTTTGCTTTGAGAAGTAACAGGCTTATTTTGGCGCGAAATATGAAAAATTTTCTGGATTGTTGACAAGGATGTACAATCCTGTCCGCCTACCGTTGTGGTGATTTTATCGTATGATTTGTACTGTGATTGTGATATCTTGTAAAAGCTATATTTTATTGGGATGTGTGTAAGCACTTGATGTTGTCAGGGATCATTAATGAAATCCATGATTACTGTAGCGCAGCCGCTTGAAGGTTGGCGATTTGACGTTAATCATTATGACTTCTTACATCTCCCTTAATTATGCTTTCGTCATATCTGTCAGCTCGTTTTAGCCTTTATATACTCATCACTCCTATTTACCAAATTTGGTATGTGCAACATGAGCTGCAAATACCGTCTACGGAAGGTTTTCGACATCTTGAAAACCCTTGATGCTGCTAACACCATGGTCCGTCTTCGAGATAAAGTGCCGGATAAAGCCGCAGGAAGTGAGGAATTTCCCGACACTATGCCTTGTCTGAATTTGTCAGGTAAGGGTAGCAAGGATGATGTCCCTTCTGTTACCGGGTCTGATGCCGATGCAGGTGCTGTGTTATTGACAGCAGATGCCCTGATGCAAGCTTTTCCACTTTACCGGAGACGTCGATGTAGGATGGTGTACGAACGACGCCAAAGTGATCGTTGATGTGTGAACCCGGTCGGTGCTCGGAGGGTGACGGTTGCTCTGACTGGTGAGTGGAACGACGATGACTTGATCGTTAATCCTCACCCTTTGGAATGGTATGGTGAAGCATTGCACACCCCTGCAGAAGTTTTGGCAATGTTTCCCGACTTGTAGTTTATTAGAATATTTTAGTTGTTAGGTTTGGGATGTACATCCCGTTTGTAAGTATCGCTGATGCACTGTTGTGTATGTAAATTTTGTTAATGCGCTCGCTGCGCAAGTAACTTGTTTGAATATATGGTATGTTTGAATTACAATGTTTTGCATGACTACAATTACTTTGTTTAGGTAAGGCGAAAAAAGATGGTACGAAGCTCATGTGTGAACGTAGGGTTGGACCTTGCGCGGTACCTGTGACCGCGGACCGTTCATGAGACTTGTAATAGGTTACCATAGTGTTTTTGCGCTTACATAAAGAAATTGCATGGATTTTGTAATAAACACATGAGCATAATGGAAGTAAAACTTTGTATTGATTTGGATAGGGTGCGGGGGCCAGTAGATACAAAGTAAATAAATATGATAATTATGATGCATACGCAAGCAATGATTGTTGTATTGTGTTAGCGTTGTATGCTGTTTAAGTACGAATTGTTCAGTTACATATAGCACCTGCGCAGCTGTTGCGCGTTCCAAATGCGTGGAACGTCTGTTCCGTCGAGTCGTCGTAGGGTGTATGCGCCCTTTCCTAGGACTTCATTAATGACGTATGGCCCTTCCCATTTGGGCGCGGGTTTCCCCGATTTCTCAGCGTTCGAGGCTTCGTTGTCTCGTAGGACGAAATCTCCTAGTACGAAAGTGCATATGCGTACTCGAGCATTGTAATATTTTTCTAGCTTTGATTTGTACCTGGCTTTGTCGATGGCTGCGTTTTCGCGACTCTCCTCAAGGAGATCCAGGTCGAGTCTGCGCTCATGCTCATTATTTTGTTTCTCCATGGCTAACATTCGAGGTGACGGGAGGCCAATTTCCGTCGGAATTACTGCTTCGGAGCCGTAGACGAGGCTAAATGGCATTTCTCCCATGCTAGTTTTGGCATGGTGCGGTGAGCCCATAAAATGCTCGGGAGTTCATCGACCCATCCCCTCCTTGCGGTTCCCAACCTTGCTTTAATGCCATCTAAGATCTGCTTGTTAACGCTTTCGACTTGACCGTTTGCCTGTAGGTGCGCCACGGAGGTGAAACTATGTTCGATGCGCATTTCCTTCATCCATTTCTGTAGATCTTCTGACGCAAATTTAGTACCGTTGTCTGTGATAATGCGCAAGGGTAGTCCGAACCGGCATATGATGTATTCCCAGATGAATTTTCTGATTACCATTGCGGTGGTTGACACTAGGGCTTTAGCTTCCACCCACTTGGTAAAGTAATCCACAGTGACTACTATAAATTTTACTGCGCCGGGCGCGTCGGGAAAAGGACCTACTAAGTCGATGCCCCATTGCTGGAAGGGCCACGCTGCGGTTACTGGAACCAAAGGGTTCTTTGGATGGAGTGTCTTTGGAGCATGACGTTGGCATGACGTACACTTGCGCAGTATCTCTACGGCGTCTAAATGCATGTCGGGCCAGTAATAGCCCGTACTCATGATTTTTGCTACTACCATGCGTGGGCCTGCATGGATTCCACATAGTCCTTCATGAATTTCCTGGACCAGATATTGCGCATCGTGTTTGTCTACACATCTTAGGAGAGGGCCTATGTAAGACTTGCGATACAAAATTCCATCCGCCATCTCGTAATTAATGCCTTGTGTTGAATTTTTCTTGCTTCTGTTTTCCCTTCTGGGAGAATTCCATGTTGTAAGTACATAATGATTGGGGACATCCAAGATGGATTCCCGACTTCTATTACGTTTATGTGTCTCAGGGGAACGGATGGATTTGAGAGAACTTCAATGCGGACCTCCTTCGCTAGGTGCTTGAAGCTTGTAGCGGCTAACTTACTTAGCGCATCCGCGTGCTTGTTCTCGCTTCTATTGATGTGGATTATTTTGAAGGTCTATAACTGGTTGACCAGAGTTCTTGCCTGCTCGAGATATAGGGCCATTGCTTCGCCTTTTGCATCGTAGCGACCATTACTTTGCTCCGCCACTAACTTGGAATCGACCTACGAGGAATGCCTCGTATTCCGCTTCGTTGTTGGTACTCTTGAAATCTAGCCGAATGGCGTAGGTAAGTTCGTGGTTATCGGGGCTAACTATGCGGAGACCAGCTCCTGAGCCGTCATCGTTAGAAGCACCATTTGTATGTAAAGTCCAGACCCTATCGTCGAAAACTGGGGTAGGATTTTGTATGGCTTCGGATTCTTGGATCTTATCGACGGGTACTTCAGTAACAAAATCCGCTAGGGCTTGGCCCTTGATAGCTGGGCGCGGTTTATACAAAATGTTATATCCGCCCGGTTCAATGGCCCATTTTGCTAATCTGCCCGCGACATCTGGTTTGGACAAGATCTATCCCAGATGATAGTTGGTAAGGACAGTTATAACATGGCCTGAAAAGTACCTTCATAATCTGCGTGATGCATGGACAAGAGCGAGAACAAGTTTTTCCATGATGGAATAGCGCGTCTCCGGACCGGTCAACATTTTGCTAATGTAATAAAATGGAGTTTGGACTCCTTCCCTTTCGACCATCAATACTGCGCCAGCTGCTACTTCTGATGCGGCAAGATACAAGATTAATGGTTCCTCACTTCTCGGGGTTGTGAAAGTAGGTAGTTGGATTAAGCATTCTTTCATTTGTTGGAAAGCTTTCTCTGCCTCTGGGGTCCATTGAAATTGGCTTTTCTTTACGCGGTTGCGTAGTGTGCTGATAAATGGATATGATTTAGCGGCATGATTTGCTAAGAATCGGTTGAGCGCAGCTAGCCGACCCGCTAGGCGTTGCATTTCTTAATGGTTGCCGGTGATGGCATGAGTTGAATAGCTTCTACCTTTTCTGGATTGACTTTGAAACCATCTTTGGTTACGATAAATCCTAAGAGCTTGCCTTCTTCCATTCCAAACGAACACTTTACAGGATTCAGTTTTAGGTTAACTCTGCGCGGAGAGTCGAAAGTGCGCTGGATGTTTGTGAGCATGGATTCTTCTTCATGACTCATAATGACATGGTCGTCCATGATGACTTCTACTATTACGCCAATATCCTTTCCGAAAACTCTATCCATTAGATGTTGGTAAGTAGCTCCTGCGTTACGGAGGCTGAAAGGCATTTTTGTGTAACAATATGTGCCTTTGTCCGTGCGGAAAGCTGTTTTGTCTTCGTCTTCTTCCTTCATTTGTACTTGCTGATATCCTTTATAGCAATCTAGGAAGCATTTCCAGCGGAAGGATGCTAAGGAATCTACCTTCTTGTCTATTTCTGGGATGGCGTAACAGTCTTTTGGACAGGCTTTGTTGAGATCTTTGAAATTAATGCACATGCGCCACCCGCTGTTGTGCTTCTACACCATTACTGGGTTTGCTACCCAGGTTTGATATCATACTTCGCTCAGGATTCCAGCCTGAAGTAATTCGGCTACTTGCTCATTCATTGCGCGAGCCTTTTCTGTACTAAGACTGCGCTTCCCTTGTGCTACTCGTTCTGCGGAAGGTCGAACGTTTAGGCAATGTTCTGTTATTTCTCTTGGCACGCCGGTCATGTCTGCTGGGGACCACGCGAAAATATCCATATTCTCAGATAGGAGCTCTTTTAGGTTTGCGCGGAATGTTGGTGAGATGGCATACCCTAGTAAGATTGTTTGCTCAGGGTATTCATTGTTGAGTACCCATTTCTCTGGTTCATTGGATGGAGATGGCTTTGCGGCCTTTACTGGTGGTTCATCGTCGACACACAGCGGCGTGCGGTATGGAGGTAATCATGCTAAATTCCCTTTGTGAACGTCTTCCCAGTAGTACATCATGGCGTGATGTAGCTGCCATAACCATGAAATTGACTGTAACGATGCGCAAGTGCTCTCCATCCGAAAGTGTTACAGGAAAGGCGATTTGACCCAGCGGAAAGACGACTTCATTGTAGAAACCAGTTAGAGGGAAATCGACTGATTTCAAGCGCGCCTTGTCCTCTGGGTCTAGTTGTTTAAAACATTGTTCGTAAATAATATCCATAGAACTACCTGGATCAATGAACATGTAATCAGTACGATAATGACCGAAGATACTAGTTATGATGATCGGCCGCTCTTCCCGAGGACCTCTTGGAACAACGGGGAAGACTACTTGTTGTTCAAGCCAGTGTTGACTGTGGCTTCGTTTGTTCTGTTTGCGCGAGGGTCCACCTTGCACCATGTATATTTGTTCTGTACTGGTTTTTAGGCTGTTGTGGTCGTCTTCCACATTTTGTCTCGTATAACTGAATGTTTTCAGATATCCTCCGTCACTGAGCTGGGTGTCCCACTGTTGTGATGAACGTGGGCTCAACGCTGTACTATCGGATTTTTTGTGAGACTCGTATTCTGCCTGAGACTCCTGGTAACCAGATCTAGGATGGAGAAATTGAGATCAGGTGTTTGTCTGAGAATGCACCTCTATGACTAGGGAAGGCAATTCTTGACACGACACGTTAACCCGACCCGAACCCGACACGAAAAACACAGGTTTAGGTCGACTAACACGACCCGTTTAAAAAACGGGTCGGGTTCGGGTTTACCCGTATTAAAAACGGGTCGGGTTCGGGTTGACCCGTATAAAAACGGGTTGACCCATTAACCCGTTTAACTATTTAGATAAAAATCTTTTATATTTTTGTTTTTGTTTTTTTGGTTTCTATTTTACATGATTAGTTATAATAACGTTAATTTTGATACATTATATTATTTATTTATCACACTCATACTCATCATTAAACATGTTATCGATAACCCGCTTAAAACCGAACAACTCGTTTATAAATCGTCAACTTCTATCACTCATTTAAAAATATGGGTTAAACGGGTCGGGTTCGGGTTGACCCGAATTAATATGGGTCGGGTTAGGGTTGAAATCTTTAACCCGAATAATAATATGGGTCGGGTTCGGGTTGAACATTTCAACCCACCAACCCGCCAAAACCTGCCAACCCATCAACCCGACACGATTGCCACCCCTATCTGTGACTTTAATCGGCATGATTGAGGAGTTACAATGAGACCCTCTGGGTGTCTCTATAATCGGTACCTGAGTAACAGAGTGTTGAGCAAAAATTTCGTTTATGGTACTCTGGAATCTGGTAAACCAACAACCCGGAGTTTCTTTCGAAAGTAGATCTGGACAAATCTGAATTCCAGATTGAGTTCCTGAGGCAACAGGACATTGTACCTCATAACGAATCTCACTGTTACCGAATACTTTTCCCATGATTCCGTCGATCTAAAAAACACAAGTCGGATCATCGTTGTTTCCAGATCTAGGATTTGGCGGGTAAATTGATGAAACTTCTGTCATAGAAACAGAAGAGAAGATGAATCGAACGAGAATATGAGAATGGAAATTGAAAAATCGGTGGACGTCAATGAAGAAACAGTGGTTTGGATGACCGGAATCAATCACACCAGGGGTTTAGTCTCTGCATAAAAAGGTTAATCCTCTCGCTTGATTCGGGGGTTTGACTGAGCTCCTTCTCCGGTGATCACTACAAAACAGAAAGCTGTTAGACTCGCCATGGGGAGAATGGGGGTTCTCTCCATGACCACCCTCCGGTGTGAGAATAAATATAGTGATCTCGACGAAGAAGAAGTAGTAAAAGTGAAGTGAGTGTAACTTGTCAGATCATACCTGCAATAGCTTATTTATAACCGTTTTTTGGCGGGAAATTGGTGTGACAGAGGAATTAACGGAAAGCATTTTCCATAGGCAGTTATTCTCTTTTCCGTCGATCATTAACGTCACATTCAATCACACGGATCATGAGTGCGATCGACGGCAAGGCAATTGCCATGTGGAAAGTAGGTTTGGGTAGACCCATCTCCAAGTTGATGCCATCATTGTGATTTAGATGAGTGTCCAGGATCATGCCACGTCATTGTCACACCCTGACTTTTGCGGAAGCGTGGTTATTTGGTGTGACTTCTTAATACCATAGCATTCAATCATAACAACGCTATATGATAAAACATGAGATGTTCATCCATTAATTAAGTTTAGAAAATACCACAACATACTTGTCTTGAAAACATCGACACCCAATTACGTGACAACCATGACATGTTTAAATGAGTTCACAAAGACTCAACAAAAGATGTTAACTAGAACCAAGTTTAGAAACATGTATCCCGTCCAGGAATAGGATACATCTCCTAAACTCTACGACCATGGATGACATCCTTTATTTATGCGCAGCTTGAAACACATGCAACACTTGCCATATCCACTAGTTCCTTGAAATACATGTAGTTTAAAAACGTCAACAAAATTTGAGCGAGTTCATGTGTATGTGTATGAGTAAACCTTTAAAGTATGTTTGTATGAATGTATGTCCCTGGTATGTAGCACTAAGGAAAAACAGATCACCAATGGGTTGCAAAGCCAATGGTATGTGTGAAATGGTGCAGGAAGACTCAAACCTAGCAGATTTGTTCCGGGCCTCCGGCTGGAAGACATAGTCACCCTATGTCACACCCCAACCAATGGCGGAATCATCGGGATGAGACGAAGTGTGAAGATTGCTCGAGACATCATAACGCTATTTGTGACAATAATTTAATAATCCAAATTTCATTTCCAAAATAAATTGTCAAAACATTACAAGAAAAGCAAATAACAACATTGTTCAACATAACATAAACAAAATTGATACAACACTTTAAACCTAAACGTCTAAGTGAGTATCTAGGCATCTTTGCTACCCGTTTTCATTTCATCATCATCAACCTGTAACATGTTTAAAAATACAATTCAATGCAAAAGCAAAGGCGAGTATACAAGTTTGGTACATACATAGCATAAGATAAAAGTGTGAACAATTCCTCATAGCAAGCATGCGATTCAAGATAAACATTAAATATGGCATGTGTCTAACATATCAAACCAAGAAAACGCAACTTGCTCATGACATAACCAAAGTTTCAGTAGAGGCGGGTCGTTAATCCTATAGCGCTACATATGTCACGGTTAGGCTCGTACGAAGTTAATGATAAGTTCAACACATAAGAATCACCCAAGTTTAAAGTATCAAGCCATCACGTATACAAGCATGTTATAGGAATGTTCATGTGTTTAAGCAAAATGTTCATGTGTAAGTTTGTTGATAGGTAAACATGTTACACCCCAAAAGTGGTAAAAGTAAAAAGGGGAAATACGAGTATACTCACGGTTTACAAGTCGTGACTTGGAGTTCCGAGAGCAAGTTGGTGGATGGATTAGTTTGGAGCACCTTGTCCTTCTACACAAGGAAACGTAGGTGTGTGAGTTTGGCGTATAACGGAAGATCATAGATTCGGAGTTTTTAAAATATATAGAAAGTAACATAGGTGAAAATAATCATCTTGTACACATAACTCTTGTTCTTGACACTATTGAAACTCAAAAGAGTTGGTATGATTTCATGGATTCTAAGATCCATTAGAGTCGTAACAAGGGCATGGTCATAGATGATGTAACGTCCACTTAACAAATAACTATTTAGTCATCATCAAGTCTTAGTTACTTAGATGTATACATATAGAGTAACTTAGATATTATATAGTTTACAAGTCTTATGATTCAAGCATGAGGTAGGAGATTAATGTCTCCATTTAGGTACCTCTTTGTGTCATAGAATACATACATGAGGTAGGAAGAACAAGCTTCCATTTAGGCACCTCTATTGTTCACCACTACACTTGTTGTTATAAACAACAAGGAGGGTCATGAACATACAAGTACTAAGGTAATAACAACAACTAATCTATAGAAAAACATCAAGTAGTGAGTGGATTCTTATGAAGGATAGCCTAGGCTAAACCAACCATCACACATACATCAAGTTTCACACTTGAACACTACTTGTGGGTAAAACCCTAATCAAAACAGAAAGTTTGTGAGGTTTTAACCTCTGATTTAAGTGTCTCAACCATGTTTTTAAGCTTAACCAACCATAAGAGAGGTTGTAAGCATTAGGACATTGGTGTGAGATGTGTTTCACACAAGTTAGATGAAGTTTGCATAAGTTTGAAACAAAACAGAAAGTTTTAGTCCATTTTAGGGCAAATCCAAGCTTGATTCTTCCAAGGAAAAACCAAGGATTCAAACCCAAGGACATAACAAAGCAATAGGAAGAAGAACCAAGTGATTTGGTTAAGAAATAAGCAAGTTACACTCACTTTAGTGAAGTTACAAGAATCTGTCCAAAAACTCAGATTTACTGCAGATTAAGAGTGAATTTGTGAAGATTAGAGAGTTGTGAAAGTGTCAAATGGGTTGGAGAAGGTGGGTATTTATAGTGAATGAGTTAGAAGGTGATTGGAGGTGATTAGAGGTGGATTAAAGGTGATTGGGTGAGTTGGATTATTGGGATTTCGTGCAAAAATTGAAAGGAAACACAAGTCTGCCGAAAAGGGACCCTCGCGTGACGTCTAGGACCCTCGCGTCACGTGGCGGCCTTGTCTCCGAAACTTTTATTTTTTTACACTTTGGCCCCTGAAGTTTATATTTGGTTCCTTTAGGTGCAAAGTTGAGAGTTTAGGGACTTGTTTTGATATAAAAGCATAGTATAAGGTGTAGTTAAGCATGATAATCAAAACCAAGGTATAATTAAGCGCATAAATGTCATAACCAAGTATCGTTCTCGTTCAAAACACGTTCAATGCATAAGTTTAGATTAATTACAAGTTTCGCACATAGTTTCCAAGAATAACGATTAAACATCGATTGATTCACCAAATCGAACATACGAGTATACATAGAGTGTGTATAACATAAATGTAACAAGATACAAGCTTCATTAATGACCCAAGTCTCGGTTTGATAATGATTACAATGAAAGGATCGATTACAAGAACCCAAAGTTTCCAAAAATAGAAATACGAACAAAACTTTCTATAAATGGAAAGTACCAAAGAGCAGGGCGTTACAGTCTCCCCTCCTTTAGGAAATTTCGTCCCGAAATTTAGGAAGACATAGGGAAAAGATGAGGTCTCGTCATGGATAATCGGATATAATGCGTTTGTGAGTTGTCTAAGGTTATAGCAGGTCTAAATGGTCTGTAAAACACTGAATTTCTCATAGCACGTTTTATGAAATTTTGGTAACATGGTGAAAACACTTATATATAGGAAGTACCAGCGGCGTATCCACCATGTTTTGACCACGTTGCATCTGTTTCATATTTCGTGCAATGTTACGTTCTGTGCCTTACCATACACAGTAGTACACTCTATGGTTCTCATACGGCCATTACTATAACCCCGTGTGCACCCGCGATTATACCAATCGTCGTATGATCCGCATATCTTGTACTAGTTGCGTATGAATCAAGGTATGCATAAATTTCGAAAATAGTATTGCGTGTATAGAGATATAGCATATAAGCACGCTTGTGTTCCAAATAGCATGAGCATAGTATAAGTTTAAATATGAGTACGCATGTGAGCATAAATATCAAAACGTATGACAAGAGTATGAGCACAAGCACAACGTGTGTAAAAAGCGGGTAACCATGTGAGTAAAAAAAAATGAGTGAACGAGAGCCCAAATATAAATCGTATAAATGAGAGTACATATATGAGTACAAGTATAACATAAATTGTATAAATGCAAGTATCATTATGAATATAAGTGTATTCATAATTAATTTAGTATGAATAAAATATATATGAGTGTGAATATAGGTTTAAGCATAGTTGTATAGGTACAAGTACCAGTAGGATACATGAGTATAAACATGAATATGAATACTAGCGTAAACGTAATAGTATAAATGTGAGTGTAAGTATAATCGTATTAATATGAATATAAACTTGGACATAAGCATAATGTAAATGTATAATTTGGGGACACGAGTATAATATAAAATGTATGGATATAGATTTGATTATGAAAATTAACATAAATGTGTAAATATAAATATAGGTGTAGACATAAGATGTAGAAATACGAATATGGATATGAGTGTAATACGTAATGATTTTGTTTATGATATGAATCGTAATATACGTATTTAAACATGAAAAGAAAGGCCAAGAAGTTTTGAGTATAAAGGTAAAAATGAGGGTATAAGTGTAATTGTCACGAGATATAAACCTAAGCACATAAAATGATATACATATATAGTTGTTTTGAGCAAAGCGTGACGTTTAATTAAAATCAAAAAGATTGTGTTGACATGAAATATAGAATCTAGTTCATAGATGTAAAGAGAGTATAAAATATCTATTGGTTATGTGTGTTATACTTTGTGAACGAAAATGAAATGCTACTCTTGTTTTTTTTTTTTAAAAAAAAAAGGTTACATATGTTGAAGATGGTTGGTCCTTATGAAGTTTCCTTGCCCACACATTTTAAATTAAACTGACGTATTGCATAATGGTTGAAAAGGTTCTAGAAGTAAATAAGTTTGCATCGTTTTAAATTGTCTTGCACTAGAGGAGAAATTCGAAGTTTAGAGATTTTTGTGACAACGTCGATTCTTAAGAAAAGGATTTTGGTATACGATCTTAATGATTGTTGGAAAAAAAACGTCTTTAATAAAACATTTTACTGATTTTGAAAGAAATTTTAGTAAATGTTTGAATAACATTGGTATATTTTTCGTAGGTGTACGCGAAAAAGTTGGTTTGGTTCCCAATTGAAAATAGAAAACCTCTAGTTTAAGGACATGAGATGAGCCCTTTTTTTTTAATAGTTATGTTGGATACAAAATTTCGTGGGCAATGGATTTATTAAACCAACTAGGTTGATAAGTAGTATTTCGTAATTTTTGAAAATCGAGGCATAAGCGTTTATGGTAAAGGTTAAGAATTTCGTGTGTGTGAGCTATAAAAAAAATATATATATATTGTAGGATAATGAATTCGTTCATATAAACAATGCATGCTGAAATAAATAGAGATTTGCCTAATGATAAACGATTTAGATATAAACGTGATCATGTTTACGTAATATAGTCTATTAAGAAAAATATTGGTAACGATCACCTAAGTAAGGGAATCACCCCTAATACGTTGGCGAGGCCGTTGTAAGATGAGAAAAGAAACGGAGTTAGTCGTCAAGGTAAGGAAATCACTCCCATCTTGATGATATGTCTCCATTTATTGTTACAATGGGTATAAATAAGATTATGTGAAATCAAGCATGTAAATAATGTATAAATGTATGATAAAGTATTTATACGATATATGCGTGGAAAATGAAATTTCAAAAAAAAAAATAGTTCGAATTCGAAAAGAGGGAGTAGATGAGACTTGGTCATAATGTTTGTTTAAGAAAATGAAATTGATCACATAGCATAAAGGGTCACATAGCGTAAAGATTCAAGTTGATTTGCATAGTATAAAAGTTTAAACGTCTCATATAGCATAATCATGAATTCCACATAACATAACATGAGTAAATGAAAGCATTTTAAATTTAGTTTGTTCACGAGGGATTATTATTGTTTGTGATTGCGATAACGTGCGAAATGATTAAAACGACATTTCGAAATGAAAGAACGTTCAAGTATAAAATCACATATAAATTGAGTTACATAAAAGAGAGGCTCAATAAAACATAGGATTGTTTCGGGTAGAGAAACGTCGACAATTCCAAAGTGGGTCGAAAGTCCTTTCGATTTAGGGATATTGTGCTTTGGCCTATAAGTAAGATACTCTCGTCGAGAAGCGATTAACGGTATCTTACCCTTCCGGTTACTACACATCTCTAAATGATTGGAACATTCGGGACTTTAGCGAGAATAAAAATCAAGGAATGGGACTTAATCGACAAGATGCGGGTTTCACCCCTAACTTGACGATTTCGTACCCTAAATGTGGTTGGTACTTGTCGGCCAAAACAAAATTTTGACACTTTGACAAGGGTCCACTAGAGTTGAAATGGAAATTACCATTAAGTTGTGGATGTCACTCCTAGCTTAATGGTGAAATTTCGTGCAAAATAGATTAAAGGTAGAGTGAGAGTCGTTTACCAAATTGTGGGTTTCACGCCTATTTTGGTAAAGTTGTCTCGTTGATGTTACAAGAGTATAAAATAGCATAAGTGTATTCGTGTTAGCCTTAGGAAAGGCGCATAAGTTTAATAACAAGAAGTGTAGCTAGGAAGCATGCATGGTAGAGTGCAAAAGTTTTAAACAACAAATAAGAGACAAAATTCCTAGGACTATAGATTAGGGCAAAAGCATGGCAATTTTTCCTAATTCCCTATAGTTATGGCTCTGATACCAATCTGTCACACCCCAACCAATGGCGGAAACATCGGGATGAGACGAAGTGTGAAGATTGCTCGAGACATCATAACGCTATTTGTGACAATAATTTAATAATCCAAATTTCATTTCCAAAATAAATTGTCAAAACATTACAAGAAAAGCAAATAACAACATTGTTCAACATAACATAAACAAAATTGATACAACACTTTAAACCTAAACGTCTAAGTGAGTATCTAGGCATCTTTGCTACCCGTTTTCATTTCATCATCATCAACCTGTAACATGTTTAAAAATACAATTCAATGCAAAAGCAAAGGCGAGTATACAAGTTTGGTACATACATAGCATAAGATAAAAGTGTGAACAATTCCTCATAGCAAGCATGCGATTCAAGATAAACATTAAATATGGCATGTGTCTAACATATCAAACCAAGAAAACGCAACTTGCTCATGACATAACCAAAGTTTCAGTAGAGGCGGGTCGTTAATCCTATAGCGCTACATATGTCACGGTTAGGCTCGTACGAAGTTAATGATAAGTTCAACACATAAGAATCACCCAAGTTTAAAGTATCAAGCCATCACGTATACAAGCATGTTATAGGAATGTTCATGTGTTTAAGCAAAATGTTCATGTGTAAGTTTGTTGATAGGTAAACATGTTACACCCCAAAAGTGGTAAAAGTAAAAAGGGGAAATACGAGTATACTCACGGTTTACAAGTCGTGACTTGGAGTTCCGAGAGCAAGTTGGTGGATGGATTAGTTTGGAGCACCTTGTCCTTCTACACAAGGAAACGTAGGTGTGTGAGTTTGGCGTATAACGGAAGATCATAGATTCGGAGTTTTTAAAATATATAGAAAGTAACATAGGTGAAAATAATCATCTTGTACACATAACTCTTGTTCTTGACACTATTGAAACTCAAAAGAGTTGGTATGATTTCATGGATTCTAAGATCCATTAGAGTCGTAACAAGGGCATGGTCATAGATGATGTAACGTCCACTTAACAAATAACTATTTAGTCATCATCAAGTCTTATTTACTTAGATGTATACATATAGAGTAACTTAGATATTATATAGTTTACAAGTCTTATGATTCAAGCATGAGGTAGGAGATTAATGTCTCCATTTAGGTACCTCTTTGTGTCATAGAATACATACATGAGGTAGGAAGAACAAGCTTCCATTTAGGCACCTCTATTGTTCACCACTACACTTGTTGTTATAAACAACAAGGAGGGTCATGAACATACAAGTACTAAGGTAATAACAACAACTAATCTATAGAAAAACATCAAGTAGTGAGTGGATTCTTATGAAGGATGGCCTAGGCTAAACCAACCATCACACATACATCAAGTTTCACACTTGAACACTACTTGTGGGTAAAACCCTAATCAAAACAGAAAGTTTGTGAGGTTTTAACCTCTGATTTAAGTGTCTCAACCATGTTTTTAAGCTTAACCAACCATAAGAGAGGTTGTAAGCATTAGGACATTGGTGTGAGATGTGTTTCACACAAGTTAGATGAAGTTTGCATAAGTTTGAAACAAAACAGAAAGTTTTAGTCCATTTTAGGGCAAATCCAAGCTTGATTCTTCCAAGGAAAAACCAAGGATTCAAACCCAAGGACATAACAAAGCAATAGGAAGAAGAACCAAGTGATTTGGTTAAGAAATAAGCAAGTTACACTCACTTTAGTGAAGTTACAAGAATCTGTCCAAAAACTCAGATTTACTGCAGATTGAGAGTGAATTTGTGAAGATTAGAGAGTTGTGAAAGTGTCAAATGGGTTGGAGAAGGTGGGTATTTATAGTGAACGAGTTAGAAGGTGATTGGAGGTGATTAGAGGTGGATTAAAGGTGATTGGGTGAGTTGGATTATTGGGATTTCGTGCAAAAATTGAAAGGAAACACAAGTCTGCCGAAAAGGGACCCTCGCGTGACGTCTAGGACCCTCGCGTCACGTGGCGGCCTTGTCTCCGAAACTTTTATTTTTTTACACTTTGGCCCCTGAAGTTTATATTTGGTTCCTTTAGGTGCAAAGTTGAGAGTTTAGGGACTTGTTTTGATATAAAAGCATAGTATAAGGTGTAGTTAAGCATGATAATCAAAACCAAGGTATAATTAAGCGCATAAATGTCATAACCAAGTATCGTTCTCGTTCAAAACACGTTCAATGCATAAGTTTAGATTAATTACAAGTTTCGCACATAGTTTCCAAGAATAACGATTAAACATCGATTGATTCACCAAATCGAACATACGAGTATACATAGAGTGTGTATAACATAAATGTAACAAGATACAAGCTTCATTAATGACCCAAGTCTCGGTTTGATAATGATTACAATGAAAGGATCGATTACAAGAACCCAAAGTTTCCAAAAATAGAAATACGAACAAAACTTTCTATAAATGGAAAGTACCAAAGAGCAGGGCGTTACACCCTATGTACCACCCTGGTCCCCATGGGTGTGGGCTCGCTACACCCAAATAGATCTATCACTCATGTCCCTCGGTTCTATGGCGAGGATTAATGGCCTTAAGTGTTATACCCACCTTTCAGATGATCAAGCAGTAAACCTCCTTAAGCTAATCATACCATGTACAAAACGTTTGTAATAACTGTAACATGTATTTCACCCCCGAAGTATAAAACTGAAAACAATTAAAAGAAAAGGGGAACATGAACTCACAGTATTGCGTCTTCAGTACTGGCACTCAAAACTCCTCAGCAAACACGACTACCTACAGTGTACTAACGTCTATTAGACGAACGGGTCGTGCCTTTGCTTAGTATTTACGTTTTTGAGTTACGTTTCTGATATTATTCCAAGTTATAATTATTTGTCAAAATAATAATTATTTTAACCTGAAATTATATTTTAGTTTTGGAATAATTGTTTAAACTACATTTTTGTAACAATACTTCTCAAGTATTTTATTTTCGTGATTCCTTCCCAAGGATGGGGGTATCTTATACATGTATTTTCGTATATTTGTAGTTCCATGTTAATATACTTTCAAGTCTCACCTTTAGAAAATATATAATAACTTATTTTGTCCCAAAATAATGTATTGTCCAGAAAATATATATTTTTCCCAAAAATCATATATCTTCTAAATATACTAAGAAAATATATTTTAACTTCCCCAAAAATAATATATTTTCACCTTGTCTAAAAATATGATACAACTTTGTAAAAATCATATTTTCATTTCTTGTATCTAAAATAATATTTACCAAAAATATATAAGTAACGGTATTTTTCCGGAATAGTTTATAAGTCACGTTCTTGTGTTCGATTTCACAATATTAAGTGTGTAACTTATATTTTTATTCCTTGTGATTTTTGGTATTATTTGGATAGTAAACTTCATGGTATTTGTTAAGTTATATTATTTTACCCTAAAATAATATAACTATTTCACCAAGTATACAAATAATCACACAAGTGTCTTAATATATATATATATATATATATATTCAAAATATATATATTCAAAATATATATATTTACCCATTTTTATTTATAAAAACAACCTCCAATATTTGCATTTTTTGTTACAAATTCTATGGCAAAGTTTATATTGAAAACCATAGTTAAATACTCACTTATAAATACTTGTTTAGAAAATATTTTTCTAAGTGTTTGTATTTTTAGAAAAATTTTGCCATAGTTTCCCCTAAAAATGGAGGTGTCCATGCTATCAAAGCATATCATTTTTTTTTCAAAAAGCATCACACAATAATCAACAATCAAACCCTAAACAATATTATTCTTCCCAAGTGCAAAAACTATACACTTTACATAACAACATGAACTTGATCTTTTATTAAAAACTTGTAGTGACTTGGTAATAAGTTTAATAGACTTAGTTACCCTCCAAAATGTGTTTATTTCTTTAATAATCGCATTCTTAAAGAGCTTAGATGTTTACAACTTGTAAGCACATTTCACAAAAATGTTTATTTATTAGATCTTCTTGTTTCATAAGTGTTTATACACTTGTTTTTCCACTAAAAATAGTGTAGGTTTAAGTAAAAACCATGATCTTCCAAAAATCCTATTTTAAACTTGGTTCTCTTGGAAAATCAGTCATAAGTCTTGGATCCATAAGGTTACTAACTCACTTTGTTTATTATTTTACAAGAAATCTCTTTATTCATCAAGTTCATGTTCATACAAGAAGGTGATCATCTTATGTTGTCACATAATCATCCTCTCACTTGCTAGATCATGTGTTTAATCACAATCTAGCAAGCTCTATGTGATGATCAACATCACAATCTCAAGTAATCAATCAAACATCATATATATACTAAACAACATCATTTCATCCATATTTCATCATATGTTAAGCTTTTGTTCAAGATTCAAGATTATGTCTTTAGTGTTCTTGTGATTTATAACATAATATATCTTTTAACCAACTAAAATTAGAAGTATCAAAGGGTTGTGAGAGTCTTACTACTAGCTCTAAGCTAGGGAAGAACACTTGATGAAGAAGATGATGAAAATGGTGGATAAAAGTAAGTAAGAAAGCTCCTTGATGATCCACAAGCTTCAAGCTTCCTCAATCACCTTCTAACACTTGAAATGAGCTTGGATTGGATGAATGAAGTTGGATGATGATGGTGGTGCTTGTGGGGGTGTTCGGCCGAGATGAGAGGGAGAGAGATGAAGTGAGTTAGTGAGTGAAAATGTGATGATCTTTAGATATCTCATGTCATACTTATAATCTTTTCTTCCAATATTTTGCCCACAAGATCAAGCAAGATCAAATATAAAATAGAAATCAAATCTTTGAGGTATGGTATAGTGGTATGGCTGATGACAAGCATAGGGGGGGTCTAAGTGTAACTTTGAACCAACTAGTTAGTTTACAATCCAAAACCAAGTATATAGTTAATTAAGTTAGTTACTAGATATTTTAGTGGGTGTTAAGGTGTTCGGGGATCATGACTAGCTCAAAAATAATTAAACAATGTTTCTAGTATAATTTTGGTGTTTCAGGTAGTGTCCGGTTGTTCGGTTAGATACCGGTTCGTTAAAGTGCTAAGTTATACCGTATAGTGTCCTTTATGTAACTTTTTGTGACACTTTTAATTCCCGACACTTAGGAAAGCATACATGACCATTTTGCCATATTTTTGCACATTACTAGCTTATTTAAAAAAGCTGAATTTTGCTGAAAATGCATAATTCTGCACTCTGTGTGGGTTTTAGGCACTTTCCGGCACTTAAACTATCACCTAGTGACGCAGTTTTATGGTCCTTACCTCCCTACACACCATACTAGTGTAGTACCTTATCCGTGGCCCATAATGGGTTTCAAAACAATGTCTGTCTATGTACTGAACTCCATCAGCATATTCCCGTTCTATCCGTTAACTGTGCTGACCGTGCTTTGTGCATCATGTATGTCAATAAAGTTTGTATGTGATAATGATGTGACATTATGTAATATGTGATGCACATGTAAGTATGATGCAGTAATCAGAAAGCAGTTAAGTAACCTAGCACAGTCATTAAGCACTTAATTAATATTAATTAATTGTACGAACACCTGGATTTATGAGGATTGTCACAGTCATCTTTCAGTTGTAACTGAATGGCTATGCACGATGAGCATTAACAACCTTCTAGAAGATCTACAGCTGTAAACCTTTATGCCCTTGCCACGTGTCTTATTATGTTGTATCAGAAGAAACACTTTTGTTCAAGTCTTGGTTCCAGGGGCACAGAGATGTTTAGGATCCTGTCTTCAAGTCTAACTGTACGCTTGCGCGAGCCCGCACAAGGGTGTTAGTTGAATGTTAGTTTTACCTTTTCTCCGGCTCACGGTTATCGAAGATTGTTTTCTTCTATATCTTTGTTCAGAACCGCTGCGCAGCCGCGCAGGGTTCTGTTAAAGGCGTACTTTGAAATAGGACTACGGTATGGTCTCGTGATCTTGCGCGGGGTTTCCTAGACCATATTCCTTTGTTTTTGAACTGTTTCTTCCCAAATCCTGTTTAGGACTGCTGCGCAGCCGCGCAGGGTCTTTATTCAAGATGTTTTGGGATAAGGTTGTGGTATGGTCAAATGCGCCTGCACAAGGTTTTTGGGACCATACCCCTTCAATAATTAATGGGCCGATCAAAACCTAGCAGCGCAAGATAGTAGCAGCACACTATTCTTAAGATGCTGCGCAAATTGTTATTATAGAAGAATGTATCGTTTGGTAAGTTATATTTAGCCATACTAAACATGTAAAACGTGTCAGTGTCATTGTTGGATTGATAGTTTCTAATAGTTAGACGGATCGTGTTCGGGTTCAATAGTCGTGTTAAATATGTCGTATTTAGGGATGACAATGGGTTGGGTTCAGGTCATGTATTGGTAATCTCAGTCTTATCCCCGATTGTAAAATCGTGTCTCATACCCAGCCCAATACTCGTCAGGTAATTATCTGTCAGTTTTCGGGTATCGGACATACCTGTGAGTATCGGGTATACTTGTTCGTTTGTTAAAAAAATACCCATTGAGCTTTCCAAGTACATTTCTATTACTATTATAATTATTGTGTAATTTTTATTTATAAAACAACTATTACAAACTAGCATATGATACGCTAGATACATGTAAGTTGTATCATTAATAAAAAACATTATTACAATTTTTTTATAACTTTACGCATATACTTCATAACATACAAAATATAAATAACATTCTCAAATACATATTGCAAAAGAAAATTTAATTTTCCACATAATAAACCTACTAAAATAAAGCAATAATTGACAAGGACTAAAGGAAAATAAAAAATAAAAATTTTCGCCTATGTGATTCCGATATATAGTTCGGGTAAACGGGTATGAGAATTCTGATTATTAGGCCGGGTATCCACTACTACAAAAATAGGCATTTGCTATGAAATTTTGCTACGGAAAAAAATGGTGGCAAATTTTGCTACGAGTTAGCTACGGATTAGCTACGAACATATTTTGCTACGAATTAGCTACGGATTAGCTACGAACTTTCGTCGCAAATGAATTTCGTAGGAAAACTCATAGCAAATCCGTAGCAAAATTAACAAAATTAATATAAAACATATAATGTAGCAAAACCGGTAGCAAAATCTCTAGCAAAACCATGAAAATAAGTTTTTAGAAATAAACTAAAAAAAGTTAAATAAAAATTGTAGCAAAATCGATAGCAAAATTGTGAAAATAAATATAATAAAAAAAACTTAGTAAAATTGGTAGCAAAGTCCTTAGCTAAATCATAAAAATAAATATTTAAAAACTAACTAACTGAGATTTAAAGAAACGGTAGCAAAATCGGTTTGTAAATAGAGTCCGTAGAAAAATTGGTAGCAAAATCTAGAAAAATTCTTAAAAACTAACGTAGTGAGAGAAATAATTGTAAAATGAGAAGTGTATCATCTTTCATTTATCAACCACATATATATATACAAGTGTTGTAGTCAAAGTGTAACTGAAACTTAATAACTTAGTAGGTAAATTAGGAGGGAATATATCTGTATTTATAACACTCCCCCTCAGATATATATTATTTTATTATACACAGTTAATAACATACTTCGGGATGATATTAAATAGATACTTCAGGACCTATATAATAAACTGATACTACTGGATCAGTTGTACTGCCTCATTAAAAACCTTACTAAGAAAACCCAATGGGACAAAACTTAGTTAAGGGAAAAAGAGTACAGTGTGTATAATTCTCCCCCTGAATTCAACAAACATCTTTCAATCTACGGAGACCGATCTTGTGTGATAGTTGCTCGAAACTGTTTCTTGGTAAAGATTTTGTAAATAGGTCAGCTAAATTTTCACTTGACTTGATTTGGCAAACATCAATTTCCCCTTCTTTCTGCAAGTCATATGTTGAGAAGAATTTTGGTGAAATGTGCTTTGTTCGATCACCCTTGATGTAACCTTCTTTGATCTGAGCTATGCAAGCAGCATTGTCTTCATAAATAATTGTCGGCTCCTTCTTGATCTGTTCTAATCCACATGCTTCTTGTATGTGAGTAATCATTGATCTCAACCACACGCATTCTCGACCAGCTTCATATAGTGCAATTAGTTCGGCATGATTTGATGACGTTGCTGTAAGTGTTTGCTTAGTTGACTTCCAAGAAATTGCTGTGCCACCATATGTGAATACATAACCTGTTTGAGATTTTGCTTTGTGTGGATCTGATAGATATCCAGCATCAGCATACCCAACAAGCTGGGACATTTGATCTTTCTGGTAGAAAAGACCTAAGTCTTGTGTCCCGCAAATATATCGGAATATGTGTTTTATTCCATTCCAGTGTCTACGTGTTGGGTTTGAACTATATCTTGCTAGTACATGTACCGAGAATGCAATATCGGGTCTCGTGTTATTTGCAAGATACATAAGAGCACCGATCGCGCTTAAGTATGGTACTTCTGGACCAAGTACTTCTTCGCCTTCTTCTTGAGGGCGGAAAGGATCCTTTTGAGGATCTAGCGGTCGGACAACCATGGGTATGCTAAACGGATGAGCTTTGTCCATATTAAAACGTACTAACATCTTCTGGATGTAGTTTGACTGATGTATGAATGTACCGTTGCGCAGATGCTCGAACTGCAGGCCGAGACATAATTTTGTTGTGCCAAGGTCTTTCATCTCGAATTCTCTCTTTAATATATTAGCAGTTTTTTCTATCTCTTCTGGAGCTCCAATGATGTTTATATCATCCACGTAGACTGCTATTATAGTGAATTTTGAGAGTGATCTTTTTATAAAAACACATGGACTGTATCCTTCTTTTTCAAGATATTCACTGAGCCGATTGTACCACATACGACCAGATTGTTTAAGACCATACAAAGATCTTTTTAGCTTTATAGCACACATGTCTCGAGGTATCGATTTTAATGCTTCGGGCATTTTTAATCCTTTAGGGATTTTCATGTAGATGTCATTTTCTAGTGTCCCGTACAAGTATGCAGTGACGACATCCATAAGTCTCATTTGAAGTCCTTCTGAGATTGCAAGGCCAATTAGAAATCTAAGGGTTATCGCATCCACTACAGGGGAATACGTTTCCTCATAATCAACTCCCGGGATTTGGGAAAACCCTTGTGCTACAAGACGTGCCTTGTATCGTACAATCTCATTTTTTTCATTTCTTTTTATAGCAAACACCCATTTATAACCTACTGGTTTGACGTCTATGGGTGTTCGGACTACAGGTCCGAAAACATTTCGCTTTTCAAGCGAACCCAACTCAGCCTTTATGGCTTCTTGCCATTTTGGCCAATCAACTCTGTGCATGCACTCTTCTAGAGTTTTAGGTATGTAATCATTTTCATTTATTACATCCGTTGCTATAGCATATGCAAATATATCATTAACACGTGTTTCATTTCGGTTCCATATTGTACTATTCTGTACATAATTGATAGAGATCTCGTTTTCGTTTGGTACCAGTGTGTCTTCTGGATTTTCATTTTCCTCTGGAGTTATATTTGTCTCTTCTGGGACATTTACCTCTTCTATGGTTTCATTTACTAAATTTTCACCAACTGATTTATTCTGCTCTTTTCGCTTACGTGGGTTTTTATCTTTGGAACCTATTGGTCTCCCACGTTTTCTTTGTATGTTAATCGCTTCTGGGATTACTTCAATTCGAGCAGGTGCATTTGATGCTGGTATATGTGACTTTGTCACCCTATTTGTGTCTGTGAATGCATCTGGTAATTCATTTGCGATTCTTTGCAAATGTATAATCTTTTGGACTTCAGATTCACATTGACCACTTCGGGGGTCAAGATTTGATAATGATGATGCATTCCATGTTAACTCTTGTGTTACCAGTCTTTCTTTAGTCTTATCTCCCCCTAAGACTGGGAATACTGTCTCATTAAACTGACAGTCAGCAAAGCGTGCTGTAAACATGTCACACGTTAATGGTTCTAAATATTTAATAATAGACGGGGAGTTAAAACCGATGTAAATGCCCAGTCTTCTTTGTGGTCCCATAATGGTACGTTGTGGTGGCGATATTGGTACATATACCGCACAACCAAATATTTTGAGGTGGGACAAATTTGGTTCTCTTCCGGAGACCAATTGTAATGGGGAGTATTCATGATCGGCAGTTGGTCTTAATCGGATTAGTGCAGCAGCGTGTAAAATAGCATGTCCCCATGCAGAAGATGGCAATTTGCATCTCATCAGGAGAGGTCTAGCGATTATTTGTAATCGTTTAATTAATGATTCAGCTAAACCATTTTGTGTATGAACATGAGCTACTGGATGTTCAACCTTTATCCCAATCGACATACAGTAATCGTTAAAAGCTTGGGATGTGAATTCTCCTGCATTATCCACTCGTATGGTTTTAATTGGATTTTCAGGGAAATGAGCTCTCAACTGTATGATTTGTGCTAATAGTCGGGAAAACGCTACATTTCGGGTAGCTAAAAGACTCACGTGTGACCATCGCGATGAGGCGTCAATTAAGACTAAGAAATAGCGGAATGGACCACAAGGAGGATGTATTGGCCCACAGATGTCCCCTTGGATTCTTTCCAAAAATGAGGGGTTCTCTTGTGTCAACTTAGTTTGTGAGGGTCGAGTAATGAGTTTACCGAGGGAGCATGCTGCACATGATAATTCTTGTGATAACAAGACTTTTAAATTCTTAAGAGGGTGCCCATTTGCACTTTTAATTATTCGCCTCATCATTATGTTACCAGGGTGACCTAGTCGGTCATGCCATATTGTGAATGTGTCTTTATCTAGTACCTTATGGTTACTCACCACCATGTAAGATTCAATAGGAGTAATATTAGTACAATATAATCCAGAGGATAAAGCTTTTAGCTTTTCTACAATGGTATCTTTGCCATTTTCATTTGAAGTAATTTGTAAGTATTCAATATTATTTTCGGATGTTGTTTTGAGGTGGTAACCATTTTGTCGAATACTTTTAAAACTAAGTAAATTTCGTCTTGATTTACTAGAATATAATGCATCATTTATAATTAGTTTAGTACCCGATGGTAATATGATGCTTGCTCTTCCAGAGCCTTCTATAAGATCACATACACCAGAAATAGTACCAACAAGTGTCTCTGCAGGAGACAACTCAGAGAAAAATTTCTTATGTTTGAGAATAGTGTTTGTAGTACCACTATCTACAAGACATTCATCACCAATAATAGCTTTATTCGAGCTTGTAAACATATTTCCTCTGGAAATAATAAAATAAATTAATATGACGAACTACTTGTTTGAGTATGAAAAAAAAAAAAATCACATCACACAAATATGAATCAAACATCACAAAGATTTTAAGTGAAATCATAACAATAGTTCAGAACATAAAATACCACCAGAGTTGAAATAAAAACCAAACAAAGAAGAAAAAAAACATAGTCTAAAAAAAATCATCACATAACACGCATTTAATGATTTTGTAGTATGAGTTTGTTGTTTTGTTCCGCGACCAACAAACATGATATTAGCTCAGAATATTTTATAAAATTACGTTCCCTGTACTGCTGCGCCAGGAGCATGTTTGATAAATGGAACGTTGAGATCGTTTGCTCAATCATGTCTTTGTCGGTGATTTGTTCACCACATAATTTAAGCTCAGAGGTGATGCGAAGAAAGGCAGAGTTGTACTCACTAACAGTCTTATGATCTCGTAGCCTTAAATGAACCCACTTGTAGCGGGTTTTAGAGAGTAAGACCAACTTCAGGTGGTCAAATCTTTCTTGAATGTTTTTCCATAACTCGAGAGGGTCCTCGACAGTACTGTTTTCCCTCTTTAGGTCTTCATGAAGATGAAAGCGAAGGAATGTCATAGCTTTAGCTTTTTCTTGAAGGGACGTTTTATTCCCATCAATGATTGTCTCCCCCAAACTCATTGCTTCCAGATGAGTTTTAGCATCAAAAGCCCAAGAGGGGTAGTTGTTTCCCGAGATTTCAAGTGCAGTGAATTTAAGGTTTGATAAGTTCGACATTTTATCTACAAGTGAAAGGATCATGGATTTAAAAGCGAGCCGCAATATAAATTATATATTATAGGAGAACTTCGGGTTCTCTAGAGGTAGAACTACAGGTTCTATATTTTACGCTATTTTAATAATAGGGTAGGAATTTAGAAACTTTTGTATGATTTCGTATTATAAATATAAATTTTGTTTTGACAATTTAATTAAATATTTAATTTACATATAATAATATATATATGAAACTTTGTGAAATCGAAATTATTAAAATATATTAAAGCGTTTTGCTTTGGGATGTGAATTCCAATTTCGCATGTACGTCCATTTAAATATAAGTTTATTAGATTTGATATGTGAATATATTGAATTATATTAAACTTGTGTTAACAGCTGTATTCCATTCCATTTCATCATATTACATATAAATTAAATTTATGTTAACATAATATATTAGAATATTACAGTTGTCAAAGTTTGCAATTAAGAGAGAAGGTTACTCCAACCGTTCAAGATCATTCAAAGTTTGCAATTAAGAGAGAGAGGTTACACCAACCGTTCAAGATCAACGAAGGTTACATCAATCGCTGGTAAACCGTTATCGGTTACAAAACGAAGTAATTATGTTGAAATAAAATACCAAACAGTTACACCAACCGCCGGTAAACTGTTCGACCCACCGGATTCCCTTCCGGCGAACATGCCGCCGTTAAACCGTTCAGAACCACGCCGCCGGTAAACACGTTCACTTCCGCACTGTCGTCTTTGATTTTATTTTAACGGTTGGCGGTTGAGGACAATCGCCGGAGAAAAGTTTTCAGGTCAGTTAATAGTGTCTTATCGCTCGTTTCGTTGGTTTTTTTTTTTTCAGTTTGTTGTTCTTAGCGGCAGTTTGATATGGAAAAACATTTAATCGATTTTGTGATTGTTATTTTTTTTTTTGTAAGTATAGAATGAAAAACCCTATGTTGATTTCTAAAAAAAAATTCTTAGAGAAAAATCCTAATTTAGACATTCTAAAGCGGATACAAATATCAATGGCATCTTTACTATGTGGAAATTAGGCAACGTAGAAAAAAAAAACTTTATTTTATTTTATTTTTTTTTTTACTAAAAAAAATAGATCACTTGAAAAAAAAAATGAAATTTTTGGGTATCCACGATTTGTATATATGCAGATGTTCCAAAAATAAAACTTGAAAATTGTGTATCTACTTTTTGAGATGCAGATATATACGAGGTACTATATCAAGAGGATAACATATAATCAACATATGTGAAACTAAAGATTGTGATGATGTGTACCAGGATTATGTGCGGATTATGACACTGCTACCCGTTGCAAGTTACAACAACGATTTGATATGTTGACCGGTAATCTCAGCGGAGAGTCTGGTGCTGATAACGTGAGAGAAATAATTGTAAAATGAGAAGTGTATCATCTTTCATTTATCAACCACATATATATATACAAGTGTTGTAGTCAAAGTGTAACTGAAACTTAATAACTTAGTAGGTAAATTAGGAGGGAATATATCTGTATTTATAACACGTAGCAAAATCTGTAGCAAATACAAAATTCATTGCAATATAAGAAAAAGAAAGTATTCAAAAAATAATTTACTAATATCCATCGCAACATACGATGCGAAAACAAAAAAAAAAGTTAAAATTAATTAATAATAGTGGTAGCAAAACTAACAAAATAAATATTCAAAAAAATAAAAAAGACGCGTAAGAAAATCCATAAGCAAAAATGAACAAAAAAAATATTAAAAAATAATTAATTATATATACAATAGAAAAATCAAAAGCAAAAATATTAATTACTTAAAAATAGTTAAAAGATGTAAACATAAATACATTTAATATAGTTATCTCATACGAATAATACAAATAATAAGTACTAAATTAAGCATAGGGATGAGCAAATGGTGCTGGGTACATGTACCGGATATATTTGGTACCGATTTTTTACGTTTTTGGTACCGGTTTGGTACAGTACCGGTATTTATCGGTTTTACCACCCAAATACCAGTACTGTACCAGGTATATTCAGTACCGGTGCCCATTCTTGGGATTTTCAGTACCAGTTGACACCGAACTCATCCCTAGTTAAACATATTAGATCATTCTGGTAATTGATTTCTATAACGTTTTCATATTATTTGCACTCATTTTATAAATATACAAAATCCATGGAGGGGAATAGTGCCAGTTAATATACAAAATCCATGGAGGGGAATAGTCAGGCAGCTAGCTGCCTGGCACTTCCCCATTGGCCCGAAAGCTTAGAATTACGATTTGCCCCCCAGTTCGAAATTTCAGTCTTACCATCGTTGAAGAATTCGACAAATTACGATTTTACCCCAGTCAAATTTACGATTTTCTCCCAGTTCAAAATTACAATGTTGCTAACGTTGTAGCTTTTGACAAATTATGATTATTCCAATGTTTTAAAATCTGGTTTTTATACCGTACCGGATTTGGCTCAAAAACGGTTTAACCGAGTGTATCGAGCGGTTCAACCGGGTGTACCGGGTGGTTTAATCGATTTGACTAGATGGTTCAATCGGTACAATGGGCCGGTTTGAACCGATTTTTAAAACATTTTATTATACCCCAGTTGAACTTATGATTTATCCTCAGTTCAGAATTACAGTCTTTTCATCGGTTTTGTTTTTTTTTCTAGCAAAACTTTGATAGTGTTTTGTTTTAATTGATAGAGAAATATTTGCTCGAGTGCCCCGCAATGCGGGCAGGGCATAAACTAGTATACTACAAAGACCATGAAGGGGAACAATGCCAATCAACTACCTGTCACTCCCACATTGGCCCGGACAAGTTACGATTTTACCCACAGTTTAAAATTACGATTTCCCCTTTTTCAAAATTATGATTTGCCCCTAATTCTAATTTACATTCTTGCCACTCTTTTAACTTTTGACAAATTACGATTTTACCCCAGTTAAAAATTATGATTTTGCCCCCAGTTCGAAATTACGGTCTTCCTATCGTTTTAGTTTTTTTTAGCAAAACTATGGTTGTGTTTTAGAGAAAAATGCCCGGATAGTCCCTATGGTTTGCCCATTTTTCACCTTTAGTCCATAACTTTCTAAAATTACAGCTACAGTCCCCAACTTTTGCAATTTCGTTCCCGGATAGTCCCTGGCGCGGATGAGGGTTAGTTTTTGATGTTAAGTGAATGTGAAATTACTAAAATGCCCTTTTATTAAAAAAATATCTAATTAATCCATCTAAAATTAAGTAGGACACACCAGTTTAATTAAAATAAAGCCTTGTGGGCCCCACTCCACCCTCACCTCTTCTTCCACCACCTTAACCACCATATCACCACCCATCTCCACCATAACCACCACCTGCAACCACCTTCACTAAATCCCACCATCAAAACTCTAATCACCGTAGTCTCCTAAATCATATTCATAGGAGTGCCAAGATAAGCTGCGTGATATACAGAAGCTAATTATACTTTTAGATAGATATATAACAATTATAAGGAACAGAAGCCAACAACTACCTGAAGATGAATTACATTCATATCCTTCATATTCACTCTAAAATACCAATGGAAATGAGTCAATGTGGGTTAGCACCTTAAAGAAACGGGACAGGTTTCGGATCAGAATGGGTTTCGGGCCGGCACAAGTATCCGCACAAGACGGGTTATGTCACGAAACAGGTTTTTGATCGGAACGCTTTCAGTTCGAATTTAGTTTTGGACCGAGACGGGTCTTGTCACGGGGCGGGTTTTGGATCGAAACGGGTCGGTTCGGATCGGGTTCGGGCCGACACGGGTTTCCGCACGGGACGGGTTTTGGATCGCAACGAGTTTTAGGCCGACACGGGTTTTGGATCGCAACGGGTTTTAGGCCGACACGGGTTTTGGATCGCAACGGGTTTTAGGCTGACACAAGTTATATTCTCATAAACTTATAGGCTGTTTAGAGCTGACTCTGGCCGAAATATTGCCAGAATCCAGCAGAAAACTTGCTGGAATTTTAAAATTTTGCCAAAACTGCGCATGGACTGCTATGATGTGCTTTTCGGGTGACTCGCCTCACCTTAGTGCAAAATGCGAGCGCTTTAAATAGAAATACTTTCTTATATAATTATATAAAGCTAATTTATTGATTGTTTTATGCGCCCGACACAGGAAACTTACAATAAATAAGTTGTCGACAAATATGGAGAGGATACCAGCTTGCATCCGGAAATTGACATGGAATTGTTGTTGCAAACTGTTAGAGGCAAAAAAGGGTAAAATCTATGGGATCGACACTATCGCTGACTCGCGTGTCGTGATGATGGGTGCACAAGAGAGAAGTGACAAGATAGGTATGTATTAACACTTTTAGTAGAAAAAGTCTATTTTCATGTGATAAAGATTATTAATGGGTAGTTTAAATGAATTAGTTTATACCGAGTTAGTTTATTTGTAATGCTCTATAACTATGGGTGTAATAGCTTTTATTAGGTTATATTTAGTTATAAGATGTTATAATGTGTCATAACTTATTAGATATCATAATGGATATTAATGAGTTATTTTTGCTTTTGATGTTATAGGTGGAACGGTTGAAGGAAAAAATAGCGGAGTTGGAACAAGATAAGATATTCAGTTCTATGTATTTTTTTTCTTTCGAATCGGATCCAATTAGGGATTAAATTTAGTCTTGACTGTTTGTTATACAAAGAATTAGGGATTGATTTTCAGTCTCTAATTATTTGGCACAAACTCTATCATTTTAAGGAAAGTACCGGCGGCTAAAAAGCAGTCTCGAATATCTTGTAAGGGACCTTACTGAGAGCCAATATTTAGTCCCAAAGTGTTTTGTATACAACGGGATTAAGGACTAATCTTCACTCTCTAATGATCGATGCATATTCTACATTTTGAGGTTAGATTCTAGAGACTGAAATTTAGTGTATGTTTGGTATGGGGTAATGGAATGGACGAGTGAATGGAATCGATGAGGTAATGGAATGGACGAGGTAATGGAATGGATGACGACATAGGAATGGATCATTACCATTCCATGTTTTGTTTGGTTACCATGTGGGAATAGAATGATTTATTGTTGTGTATTGTTTGGTAGGTAAGAAAAACGAAGGAATAAAATATGTCGTGAGTGGTGGTGGTCGGTGGTAGTGATTATGGGTGGCGGTAGTGGGTGGTGGTGATGAGTGGCGGTGGAGGTGGCGACGACGGGTGCTGCGACGGGGGTGGTGGCAGTGGTGGCCGTCGGTGGTGGTTGGTGGCGACGGGGGTGGTAGTGGGTGGCAACGACAGTGGTGGTGGTTGGTGGCGGCGGTGGGTGGCAGCGGTGGCGGGTGGTGGTGGCGGCGGCGGTTGTCGGGGTGGCAGTGACATGTTGCGGGTGGAGGCGTCGGTGGTGGCAAAGGTGGTGGGTTGTGGTGTTGTTGATGAATGGTGTAAGAGTCGATGGAATGAAAAAAACATGGGGTGAATGAAATGATTTTGAGGGGAATGGAATACCTTATGTAATGGGTGATTCCATTCCATTGGCCAACTAAACACATTTTTCTTCATTCCCTCGTAATTATCCATTCCATTCCGCCTCTCATTCTTGCATATCAAACACTACCTTAGTCTTCGTAGCTGTATGACTGTGGGGAGTGGAGGGGCTTGGGTTGGGAGCATTGCTCGACACGTGGCGAGGGTGAGATCCACAAGGTTATGGTGAAAAATGAGGGGTATGGTGTGGCGTGGCCAGCCATGTAATTTTTTTTAATTAAAGTAGCCAACCAAAGCCAGCTATATTAAACCAACCAAAGCCAACTAAGTCACCATGTCCCCCGCCCCACGCCAGGCTGAATACCCACGTCACAGGGGCACCGCCCTAACCAACGCCAACCCGAAGTGGAGCAGCTGGCGTTCAAGGGCATCCCCGCCCATCCAACGTCCCCACCCCCCGCAGTCTAAAGAGACTGCATCTAGAAAGCACTTTAAAATTTAGCGATCAAATTATAAGGATTTTAAACTTTTTGAGAATGTGAAATTTAAAATTTAGCGATCAAATTATAAGGATTTTAAATATTTTGAGAATGTGAAATTTTATGTTAAAATAACTCCCTCCCAATTTAATTCCCGCTCCTTCCTATTCCTCCTAAATTTAAATTAACTTCCCCCCAAATCTGCTCAGTTATCACAAACCCTATCAATCTTCATTATTTGCCCTCCATGCCTTCAGCGATTGCAGGATGATGATTTCTTTGAAGCCAACACTACGAGAGTGGCAGGTTTTAAACAGTGCTTCAATTTGAAGCAACTAGTGATTTTAATTTAGGCTAACAGGTTGCGCACTGTGAATGTAGGAACATCAAACAAACCTTATCAGCATACTACCCCGTCGCATTGCCCTTCACAACCATCATCAATGCCGGAAAACCGATCCAACTTCGTGTTCAGCATCTCTGCCGGTTACCGTGGAGCAACATATCGAGTTGAATCTGAGCACTGAGTCAGGTATCATGCGTTTTAGGGCTTTTTTAAGGTCTGTTCATCTTATTGGATAATCTATATATGTATATATCTAGGGCTAATTGTTGTGTTTTTATTCCAGATTTGTTTTATTGTTTTGAATTTTACATAATATGTTATTTGATTTTGTTTGATCTAATATCATATTTATGTTTGGAATTTGGAAGAGAATCATGTAAATGGAACACTAGAGGTACACACAAGAAAGTACTTATTTGTAAAAGATGCAGGTTGGGTTGGATGTAAGGCAATAAACCATCATCATGGGTCAAATGTGCTCAATTTATCATGTATTGGTTGATTTTGCAACCTCTATGTATGTATTAGAAGTTGTTTTTTTTCTTTCATATTATGAAACTGAGAAAACTGCATTATTCTTCCAATCCGGTGGTTAATGTTGTTTACTATGTCCAACTATAAAAAAACAAAGAAAAAGGAAGCTCCATTTATAGTAACTAATTGTAAAAGTTGATTGCATTTTGATTGTGCTTTAGACTGTGGGGTATGGTGGGGCGGGGGTTTGGGGCATGGGTTGACATGTGTACTTCAAGGGGCACTGCTAGTCAGTTGCATGTTGGGTCGGTATGGCGGGGCGTGCCTAGCCCGCGTGGGTTGGCCACGTGTTATAATTTTTTTTTCCAATTATTATAAAAATACACACAAAGTTAAAAAAAAAGCCTAAAATTATTATTAAAATTTCCTAAAAATTACAAAATCCTACAACCACCTATAGCGTAGCCAACCCAGCCAATGAGAGCCGGCCACGGAAGACCGCTAGCCCGCCCAACGCCCGGGCTTAAACCCCGGCCCAAGGGGCCACACCGAAACCTAAGCCCATCCGGGGTGATGACTTGGGCGTTTGTACCCAAACCACGCCCCATACCCCATAGTCTTTAACTTGCGTTAGCTATTGACCAGTCCACTTGTATTTGCCTCTCTATACGATTAAATTCAGGTACTAGCTGTATCCACATTTCACAAGTTATTTTATGTGGATAACTGATTGACTTCATGTTATATAACCTTTTTTTTTTACTTTTTATTCAAATATGTTTACATTTTAGTATATTTACACGAACTGATCTGATTGCCAAATTACGAATAGATTGATTTACGGAATTCAAAATTTCTAATCGGATGGTGGAGACGATCACGGTGGTACACGGGAGATCTTTGGTGGCAAGGAAAAGAGGCGGCGCAGGTTAGCCGATTTATTAATCAAATTTTGGATGATATATAATTTTCTAGTTAAAAATCTTTCATTTCATAATATAAGTTTATTATAATTCATATATGTATTTATTAGATTGAAGAGTTGTAGTAAAAGAAAATGCAGACAAAGCAGAGAAATAGTGTGCATCTTTTGGAGTGTGAGTAGCATTACTATTGTTGTGATTCACTTTTAGGCTCAACGTTTACTTGACATTCATCTTTATCAGGAGTGCAGACGAGCCAAGCCAAGCCTGAGCTTGATTAGGCTTGAGCTCGGCTGTTGGATAGCTTTTCAAGCTTCAGCGTGGCTCGGACCTGCCAATATTATTATTACTAAAGAGTTTATAATAATTATTATTGTTTTCTATTATTTTTTTCTTTTTTGACTCAATAAACGCAATTATTCTGACCCGTTTTAATTGACTTGTTTTTGCCAAACCCACCCCCCCCCAATGACAAATATCGGATCTGCCTGTTGGATATGAATTTGGGATCCTTCACTTGTTTAGTTTGAAACTGGGATCCCTCACAGGTGATTTTTGCAGCTTTTTCATTATATACGCTTTTGTGTATTAGGTTTTTTTAGGGTAAATGGGAAGGTGCACTAGCAAACCTGAGTCTTTTTGGCTTGTAATGTATTGATGAGACATGATATTAGGAGTCTTGACTTGTTTTTTTTGATATTCTAGAATTCTTGTTGCTTGAGAAGGAAAAGATTGAAATGATAGATACATGGGTGAGTTAGATTTTGATTATTATAGAGGACTTTTCCTTGGACACTGACCAATGTAAGTTTTATTTAGAAATGTTTTTTCATTGTCTTTAAGTAATTACTTGTGGATAAAATGCAGTGCAACCAGCAACCAGGTTCATGAGAATGCGGTTATATGGTGATCAAACATATACGGGAGTTTGTTGAGAGAATTCAACATTACTTTATTAATATCGTAGGTCTTTTCCATATGTTTAAAATATCAAAATTTTAATTTATTTGTATACATTTAGATACTTTGTTTGTTTTCAGTTATGGAATGCAAAAGAGAAGACCACGCATGAGAAAATTGAAATTATGATCGTCCACTTAATGGAGCATTGGATTAAGGTGTTCGGTGTTTGAGGGCCAGATATGAACTTCGTAAATGCGTTTCAAGGTTAGCTTAAATTTTACTATTTAATGATCATTTACGTCTAATAGGTCAACTAAAAACTTGCTTATATATGAGTATGTAGTATAAAGATATGTATATATGTGTATGTAGCATAATATATATACGGTTCAACCGGACCAAGACATTTGTAACTCATTAACTTTGATTATCACATGAGACATGTATATCTTTGTATGTGATAAATGTTTTTTTTTTTTTGCATGGTTTGATACATACTTTTTGTATAGTTAGTTATTAATGATTTGGTAGATATATTGGTCGATTGTAGTATTCTCGGACTTCTAGGTCATGGATTTGGATCTTCATGTTTTATGTGCATATGTAGGGTAGATTTGGAACATGTCCTATGACCTATGTGTATGCACGTATGATAGTATTTTAACATTTGAATTTAACGATTGGATTTTATACATATGTACACTTATGTATGCATTTTAAGCTTCATTTTATTAATGTAATGCTATGTTTTGTTAGGCAATTTCTAAGGTTTTCCATTGCAAGTATGAATTAAAGACGTTGGGGTTGGGTTGCAAGTATGAAGACATCAGTTCAGGGAGTCATTGTATATCGTATTCATCTTTAGAGATATATGTATTTGTGTTACTTTAAAACTTTTTTAATTTTGTGTTACTTTGAAACCTTTGTAATTTATATTGGTTTTAATTTAGTTTTGTTTTTTGTATATATTTTTTTTTTCAATTTTGGATAATTTGATTATAATGAGAATTTATTGGGAATTTTTAATAAATTTCTTAGGATGATCTATAAAATTACTTTTTTTTAGTTTAAACACCAAGAGATGCGGTTTTAGAACGGCAAATCTCTTGTATATATTGAGAAAACAATAGTTTTTGCTTGAATTATCAAAAGATGCGGGTCTAAAACCGCATCTTATAGCCAATTTACTCGCATTATTTGAACATTTTTGTACTAGTGGTAGCTAAACGATAGCGACTTCGTAGTTAAATTTTGTAGCAAAAACAATGCAAATTATCATAGCCAACCCATTCGTAGCTAAAAATAACCATAGCTAAAAGTATTCGTAGCTAAAATTTTCCGTAGCTACAAGTATCCGTAGCTAAAAACAACCGTAGCTAAAAACAAACGTAGCTAAAAACATACGTAGCTAAAAACATCCATAGCTAAAAACCCATAGCGAAATTTCGTAGCAACCTTCTTCATAGCAAATTCGTGGCTAAAATAGCGACGCCATTTTTTGTAGCTTCATTCGTCGCAAACATAATTTCCGTAGCTAAACTTTGTAGCAAATAAATTCGCGACGGGACTTGTAGCTACGAACCAATTCCGTAGCAAATTCGTAGCAAAAAGGGTGTTTGCTACAGATTTGCTACGGATTTGGCCGTAGCAAATGCATATTTATGTAGTAGTGATCACCTAATCCTATACCCTTCCCATGCCCACAAATTATTTTTAAAACTAATCTCATACCCATCAGGCTTCAAGTGTGCCCATTACGGATGTTTCGAATATACCCGCTAGGCTCGTGTGCTTTTTTTTTTTTTGCTATCTCTAGTTGTATATACCTTGTTTAAAAGAAGATGACACATTTTATCAGCTCTATGTACACTTAGCCAAAAGAAAACACGCAAGTCTATTCATGTTGAAAATGTTATAACGGGTGGAGGTGATTCATGATCTGTTTGAAAGAATCAAGGTTGCTTAAATCGAAGCATTAAAACACGAAACTTAAAGCGTGAGAGAATCATGGGTTAAATAAAGAACTAATTACATGGTTAGTACCTATGGTTTGTTTATTTTCGTCATTTTCATACCGATTTTTTAAAAATTACACCATTAGCACCAGCTATTACAAAATGATTGTAATTAATTCTACAATCACATATACTAATGATGAAACAATTTATAAAAGTTGGTACCAATTGTATAATTTTTAAAAAATAGGTATGAAAATGGCAAATAAATAAACCGCATATACTAACCATGTAATTAATTCGTTAAATAAATAATCTTGATGAAAATGAATATGGAGTAAAGACCCAGTTCGATCGAATTTTATTTTTAAATACATGTGAAGTGAAATAGTTGAATCTTAATGAGGCTCATAATCCGAAGTATTCAATCCATCCCGATGAAACCAATGTGTAGCATGACATAAGAGTTAACTATTGGTGGCTTGTAATGAAACATCATATTGTGAATATTATACATGCAACATTACATAAGATTAAACTCACATTTATGTTCATTCAAAACATAACATAACACAGAGGATGGCAAGAACAAACCCTTCAATAACCTCCGGCTGTCATCGGTCGTGAAATGGCAAGAACGACGGCCACTTGCAGGTGCAGGTTTGTGCAAATTTGGGGTATCGAGGAGACAATTGTTGAAACATGGGTTTATGGAGAGGATGATTATTACAACTGGGGGTATAAGACTTAAAATGACACAACTGCCCTTCGAATCTGACGTAAAAAATGAATTATGCCACTGTCAACTAATGGTTGACTAACTTATTCTGTTAGCAGAGACTCAAATGTTATAATCGAGCAATGTTGCAGACTTTATTGTTTAAATTAGAAACATAGGGGCTCAATGTGTAATCCGGTGTCAACTTTGGGAACTCAAATTGTAGTTTACTCTTTTATAAAAGTGGCATATTTTAACCTTTGTATTACTTGAACATACTCAAAATTAAACGAATTTACACAAAAATCACGCAGTAGACTCATTTCTTGAAACAACGAGTCATGATTGTCAGGTGTAGTCACAAGTTAAAATATAATCATTACGAGAGGTGCTATCAGTATATTCCTGCAAAATCAACAATCAAATCTTGAAAAAGAAAAATAATAATTGCCTAGACATAAGAGTTACTTGATACATCAATACACATATTTATGTAGTTTAGTCAAGAAAATAACCATGAATAAAATAAAATAAAATAAAACAAAATACATTTACATATAAACAAAAATGAAAAGGACAGGCTTAGCTACAATATATGTTGGACTATATTCTCTTCACATGAATAAGGATAATCAATTTTGGTTGCACAGGAAATGGACCACAAAAGAGTTGGCCTCATCCTTTTGGTGGTTTTCTACATCAAAAGCTTAATATACATCTTACCCTTTTGGGGGTATTATGCTTCTTGTCCAAACTGTAAAAATTATGGTCCTACAACATCACAAGCAATACTCTAATTTGGATTCTTTTGACACAACCTAAGATGCCATTATAGTCAAACAATTATGGTCTTGAAAGACTTAACCATAAATAAAATAAATAAATCCAGTTAAAAGTGTTACGAGGTCTAAAGGTCTAATCTATATTTGAATGGTGTACGATTATTGATCCGTATCAACAAAATAACCTTTTAACTCGAACATACTATCAAAGTTTTAAAAGCGAGTCATCAATTTGTATAATTTTATTTTAAGTGAGACATAAATGTTTTTTGTTTTTTGAATTACAATTTTTACTCACTCCTAATTTACACCAAAATTAATCCTAATCTACTTTTTGTTTAGAACTGAATCTAATACATCTCACTTAGAGACAAGAATCTCTACCAATTAAGCTAGTCCCACACTAGCAAACATAAATCTTTAACCTCGCATAACTAAAACTAAATACTTTAAATACAATAATAATTACAACCAACATTATACACCTTTTAGTTTAAGTAATACTTCATTATTATATTGTGAATGTTTAAAATATCATTTTACACGACATAACAGCTTGATATAAAGTTATAGTGGTTATAGCAAGATATATACACGATTAAATTTACTTTTGTTAAAATAAAATTATATGGTTAAAACTTTTGTAACTCGTAAAAAAATAAGAAATAAAAAGGTTACCAAGACAATGATTGTGCAAATGTTATCTTCATGTATATGGAACAAAAAAACATTTTGTGCATATTATGCAGTGTCATTCTGTCAAAGCCACAAGGCAAACCAGGATGGCCCAGATGTCAATAATGGGTAGGGGGGCTTTGTTTCTTGGGGGCATATTTATGTGTATAATTTAAAACTTTCCTTTATATTTCTTGGGGGCATATTTATGTGTATAATTCAAAACTTTCCTTTATATTATTCTATATTTGTAAATTCTGTTATAGTAATACCAGTTAAACAATTTAGAAGTTTGGCCTCGTTTATTATTAGCTTCGTCAGGTGATCGAAAAGCCATATTATATATATTTTTTTATTTTATACCAGAAAATAATAGAAAATAGTATATTTTGAGATGTGATATTACATAAGGAGAAAATCGTCAGTTACGGTACGAATGTGTGTTGTGTGCATCTCATTAAATCTTTTGAAATTGTGAGCCTGGTCGACTCTTTCTTCGCATATCACATTTCTTTCGTGTATCAAGAATTAAGTCGGTTTAATGCATGTTCTATGCAATAAGCTTTTTGTTGTCTCGTGTATGAGCCTTCTTATCGCGTAAGGTATTAGACAAAACTTTGGTATGAAGATGTGAATTTATTAAATCTTTTTCAATTAAAAGTGCTAATTATTAAAAAACTTATATAGTTGATAATGGTTAATTTGTAATGTTTGGATCAACTACTTATGTGGCTGATAGCTAATAGGTCTCATTTTATGAATTATTGTATCTTCAATAGATGTTTTGCACTTGTAAATGAACATCTGTTAAGGGTTTCTAGCATGCATGGGAGAAGTAAAACAACTTTGTTTCACATGCTAGACTATAGTTTGGAGAAATGCCATTTTACAGGGGCGGACCCAATAGTTTAGCAGCCGTAGCACGGACTACGGTTTAAGTGCGTATTCGTAGTGTATTTTTTTTTATTTTTTTCGGTTTTATACCAAGAATATCCCTAAAATAATAAAAGGATACCCTTAATCAACTAAACTTGTAGAATAAGGGAGTCTGATTGAAACAGTGGCCCAATTGCCCAAATTTATAATAATATGATTGAAATTGTGGCCCAGTTAGTTAGGTATTTGTTTTACTTTATTTATTTATTGTCATTTTTTATATTGTATGATTGCACAATAACTTTTTTTAGTATACCTCTGATTTAATGGACTAGTTCCGCCAGATAACCGACCCGTAAAAAGTTTGGGTTGGTCAGGTCTTGGTGTTCTCACTTTTGATAAAATTGATAGCGTTTACTGTCACCTCGCCCTTTTACTGTCAGGTGCCGTAAATTTATAACTACGGCGTAACACCAGTTGTGATCTCACTTTTGATAAAATTGATAGCGTTTAGGTACATCTTCGAGCGATTTAACTCAAGGAATGAATCATGGAACACTGTCCATGAGCATGAGGAGTTGAGACACAATGCTTATTCGCTTATGATTTTAAACTAGGAAGACGTAGGTTTTATTAGTGATAAGTGATACGAGATAGGCATTTTGTATGTGATGGAAAACTTAATCACTGTAGAGTGTGATATGTGAATTAAAGTTGGCAAACACATTTGTCAGGCTACTCTCATTTACAAAGGTGATTTATCTATAACGTAAATTATAAGGATTATCAAATCTAAAAAAACTGTAATTAAATAATATATATATATATATATATGTGTGTGTAAGGAGAAGATCATGCGAGAACCACCTCTTATTGCGAGAACCGCGAGAACCAATGTGAACACAACCAAAAATGCTTAAAAATAGCTAAAAATCACACAAAATTTTTTTTTTAATATTTTTTATATAAAAATCGCTACTTTTCGAAGCCAAAAAAAAAAAAAAAAAAAATTGGCCACTAAAAGTAGCGATTTGAGCATAAAAAATATTAAAAAAAATTTAGATTTTTTTTAGATTTTTTTAGGTTTTTTGGGGGTTTAGTTTTTAGCATTTTAGCTTGGGGGTGGGGGTGGGGGGGTTAGGTTTTTGGGGGGTGGGGGAGGGAGGTTTAGATTTTTTTTTTAGGGGGGGGGGTTAGGTTTTTTTTAGGTTTTTTGGGGTTTTTAGTTTTTAGCATTTAGCTTAGGGGGGGGGGGAGGGGGGTTAGGTTTTTTTGGTGGGGGGGGGGTGGGGGTTAGGTTTTTTTTTAAGTTTTTTTAGCTATTTTAGGTTGTGTTCACATTGGTTCTCGCGGTTCTCAAAATAAGGGTGGTTCTCGCATGAGCCCCTCCCTATATATATATATATATATATGATAATGCTCTATAAGAAACCCCATTATTTTAGAAAACTTAGCAAACTATACTTGTGGCTTACATTTAGCCACGTTGCCCATATTCCCTTAATCTTACTTTCTGCAACAAGGTTATATTAGTAATTTAAGTTAACCACCAAGATATTTCCCCAATTGACATGTTCATTTATTGCCATCAAATCGTATGTACCATTCACCCACCCCCATATTTCTTTTTCAATATTTCCTTTATATCTTCTTCAACATTCAACAGAAGAACCCCATTTCATATTATACTCTAAATTATCATTTCTCCATTAATATCCATGGAGACAAATCCACCAACCTCCGAGTTAATGTCGCCGGTCCATAGTTTCCCCAACAGGTTCTTTAGCAGCGACTTCCATAATGATGAGGAATTAAATGCTCAAGGTTTGTCTATTTGTGTAACTTAACTCTTCTCGAATATCTGTTTTTTTTTGTCTTTTACAACTTTTTAATCAAATAATCCAACTATACTGCATGGCAATGTTCACCTGTTCCATTCGAAGCTTCTGTATACACTTATATGCCTGTTGATGGTTCTCGATCATCTGAAGTCCCTGTTAGATCACCGGATGTTCTGATCTCCAACAAGTTCATGAACAGCGCTTTTCATGATGACGAGGTTATGGATAATGAACAAGGTTTGTTTTTCTATACACTGGTTTTGACTTTTCTTCCCCAGATATGGCATAGTTCAAACATATTCCATAATGTTCACATGTAGCATCCCAAGATTCTGGCTTGCAGTTCATGCCAGGTGCTGGTTCTGGATCATCTCATGGCCCTTCTGTGTTTGCTGAATCATCACGCGACCCTTTAGACGGTTGTTTATATTACATGGGAGCCCACTTTATTCTCATATCACAGATTTCTAACCTTTTGTCATGCCATATACCAGATTCCTAACCTTTTTCGTTTTCTGATGCAGGGCCATCCAATCCATACTTCGTTTTTGATACCCCTCAGGGAACCCGTTACTGGATTCCTAACGTCGCTGATAAGTTCATACCAGTGTGTGGGAAATCTTATCCAACTTTTGAGGATGTTCTTTCCATGTATGAACTTTATGCGTTTGAAGCAGGTTTTTCTGTTAAAAAAGGGCAAACTAAAGTCTGGAATGGAATTCCCACACACAAGTATCTTCGATGCTCAAAATATGGAAAACCACAACCCAAGAGGACTTTTGACACCCTAGATGAATCTTCTCTAAAGCCTTGGAGGACCAACTTCACATGGTGTGACTGTAAGGCAAGCATTCTAGTCTCAATCTCGAATGATTCATACACAGTTCTAAGTTTCAATGATATTCATAATCATGAACTTGTTGAGAGTTACAACCGTGATCTTAGCAAGATATCACGGAAGCTGTCATTCTCCACCAAACAATTCATTCACAATATGAGTCTAAACCGTATCGGACCCATGAGAGCTTATAGATGTCTTGTAGCTTTAAAAGGAGGGCATCACAATGTCAATGGGACTCCGGTGGATTTTAAAAACTTTAGCCACCAGTTGCGAATTTTATTGGTGAACGCGACGCACAAGTTTTCCTCGAACGCCTGCGTGAGCGCTTTGACAACCTACCCAACTTCTATTTTGATTACACTGTATCAAATGGAAAGTTGTCTTCTGTATTCTGGGCTGATGAGATTTCAAAGCTAAACTACAAAGCTTTTGGCGATGTCCTCGCCTTTGACGCGACTTACAGCACTAACAGGTAGTCCCCCCCCCCTTAACATGTGTTAGGCCTGATCCCCAAGTATACAACCCTAACCCAAAAAGTTTTACATTTTGTTAACCTCATATCAATTTTTTATTAATAGGTACAAGATGGTTTTTGTGCCATTCACGGGTGTGGATCATCATTTCCAATGTGTTGCATTTGGAGCGGGTTTGATATCAACCGAGTCCATTGAATCTTATGTGTGGTTGCTTAAGGCTTTCTTGAAGTCACACGGTACTCAACCAACTCTCGTGCTGAGTGATCAAGACCCATCCATGCTTCAAGCTGTTCCTATGGTCTTTACCGAATCACACCACCGTCTATGCATGTGGCATATAATGAAAAAACTACCCTCCAAGGTTAGGTTAATTTGTTAGCCTTTAACATGTGTTATTCAACATAACAGAATTTTATATGTCTTTTCAAACTGTTTTAATCTAACACGTGTGAGTAACTCTTAAATTTTTCAGATCTCTGCGGATGTTCTTGATAACACTGATCTTCGGTCCTGCATTCACCGGTTGGTTTGGAATGTTTATATCAAACCTGAAACGTTTGAGTCCCGCTGGAATGACCTCCTACAAACATTTGGACTTCAATCCCACACTTGGTTGAACGACATGTACAACATCAAACATCTTTGGGTACCAGCCTGCTTCAGGGAACTGCCCATGTGTTGCTTAATGAAGACCACTTCACGCTGCGAAAGCTCTAACGCTGCCTTCAAGGTCAACTCAACAAGCGCAAACACCCTTGTACAATTTATGATGTGCTTTGAAAATAGGGTAGACAGCCAACGATATCGGCAACGTGTATCGGAGTACAAAACCTCATCCACGGTGTTCACTACTGATTTAGCGATAGAACAGCACGCGTTCGCCATTTACACAAACGCTGTTTTCGCGCAAGTTCAAAAGGAGATAATTAAAGGGAAGTTTTTATGCTACATCACAAACCAAACCGAGTCCAGCGATTCCAGTCTTTTGATAGATGTCACTCATTTGGATAAAAGGAACAACATCACAAACGTGTATCAGGTAACACATGTTAGGCAATTTCATTGTTACCCATCCTCTAACATACGTTAGATCTAAAGGCCTCTTTTTTTTGCTGTCTATGTTCCCAACAGGTTACGTATAACACTGTAGACCACTCCGCCAGTTGCTCATGCAGGAATTTCACACGTATCGGATATCTGTGTCGCCATGTCTTCTGCGTCTATCGATTGAAAAATGTTGCAAAGATACCACCCCAATACATAAACGATAGGTGGCGCCGAGATGCCCTCCCCAAACAGGTTTTTTCACTTTCCAGCCGATACGGAGTCAACCCACACGCACCGTCCGTTATGCGGAATGAAATCCTCGACCTCGTTACTGAATGCGTTGATGTGGCCAGAACCGATGAGGATTCGTTGTCAAAATTGGTTGACCAACTCCGGGATTTCAAGATCAATGTGCTTTCCAAGCAACCATTGGGTACAATTCAAAATGAAACAAACGAGTGTGAAATGGAAGAAATAGTTGGGCAACCAATCAACATTCCAGTCGAAGTTGCTAATCCAGAAGTTGTACGCAATAAAGGATGTGGTACTCATACTCGCATTTCCGGGCCCGGTGAGAAGGCAAAGGCAAAACCACCAAAACGTCCAAAGCAGCTTCGTTTATGCAAACGTTGTGGTCTGTATGTCGACGACCACGACTCACGCAACTGCGTTAAGGTGGCCGCAATGAAAGCAGCAAAGGCAGCTGCTGAACAACAAAGGCAGACCGCCCCTGGTGCCTCACCCTCTGATTAAAATCTTTATTTTCGTTTTCTAGTAGTATGTAATGGGACACTCTCTTCATTTTGGCCTTTTTACACACATGTAACAGTCTTTTAACATCCTCCTGCTCTTTTCTGTTACGTGTGTAAGAAGGTGGAACTATTTTGATCCCATTTATCATAAATAGTCTTGTAAGAAACTCTATGGCCTTGGCCACTTTTGTGCTTGTAGCCTACTTTTTTGTGGACCTCCGTTTGCTATTAATGGGCTTATCTTAATATTATATGCATTGATAATTGTGTTTTTGGTTTATATTTTTTACCATAGCATAAAAACAGATGCTTAACACATGTTAGCCCCCATAAATGGGGTTTTTTTTAACTGGAAAGGATCAAAACAAACTGTGTTAACCACACCAATAGCTTATATAGTAAGAAACTCTATGGCCTTGGCCACTTTTGTGCTTGTAGCCCTACTTTTTTTGTGGACCTCTGTTTGCTATTAATGGGCTTATCTTAATATTATACTAATTGATAATTGTGTTTTTGGTTTATATTTTTTACCATAGCATAAAAACAGATGCTTAACACATGTTAGCCCCCATAAATGGGGTTTTTTTAACTAGAAAGGATCAAAACAAACTGTGTTAACCACACCAATAGCTTATATATTAAGACACATTAGGTTATAGAATTAAACTTCTCATCTAGCCAACTTAACCACACATTCTACTACTAGGTTACACCCCGCGTCTAAAACAATGGATCGACTACCGAGCCATGACATCAACCCTTTCCCAAAAAAAAAAAAATTCATAATAAAATACCAACAAAACGACGTTAGTATGTCGCCTACAAACATAGGGTCATCAGGTTAACACATCTTTAACCACTTTCAACATCCTAACTACCCCTTATTATCCTCCATCTCTAAGAAGCTTTTCATCATGGTGTGGCAACTTCCTCATCATGAAAGTACAGAGGAGAGGGGCTGCGCTCACTCTCCCATGGGTCATGGTAACACCAGGACTGGATTGTTTCGGGTGAGTATGGACACAATAGGCAACCACATAATTCATGGTCTGGATCCGTCAGCAACCTAACCAACTCATCTGGTAGCCCCTTCAACTTTTCAGCTTCTTGTAAAAGTGTTCCCTACGGCGTGACGTTTCTTGCAACACACCAGCTACATCAGCTACATTTTTGGTTCTGCTATTTGAAGCATCGTCACCAGAAGCTACTCCAGTTTTCACGTCTTCTGGCTTCTCGTGAAACACTTTTCTTTTGTAGCACACCCCGTACCGACCCTCACATGCTTCCTTCCCCTTTTGCTTCCGCTTCTCCATGCCTGGGGGTGTAGCCGTGACCTTACGTTTATAAGGGTCCATCACATTAGCACACTTTTGAACCGCTAAAAGTTTATGGTTCGCTGAACTAGTGAGGTATTACAGAATATGACTTTGGTTCTTCATTACACTACTTATAGAGGTTTTTCCTTGATACATTTAATATAGGTGTTGTGACTTGACTTTGATGTGACCATAAGGGGCAAAAAAGCAATGGTTCCTTTTCCAATAAAGTTGTTTTATAGCCACCAACCCCTATGTTTGTAGGCTTTTGCCACCTACTTTCCCCAATTTCCAATAATCCTACTGCATTTTTAGAAACAGTGGTCCCCTTGGAAACAGGAAACAACATTTTCTCATTTTCTTAAATGTTACACGTACCAATATATAATTCAAAACAACCTCATTTAAAACATTATCAACTACATCCATCAACTACATTAATAACATTCTAACACATCCAACAACACATCAATATTCTTTAGAGTATACAATTACCAAGTTAATAAACATCAGATTTCATATAGATAGTCTATCCCCAAAAGACCTGGTACATGCTATACCCAAAAAACACCTACCCCGCAATAAGTTTAAAGCAACATCCCCAAATCAAAGTACATTACATATCCAAAACAAAGCTGGCACAGTTAACGCCCACTGGTCCTATAGTAAGGAGCATTCACCCCCTAACACGTGTTACTCTATTCGGCAATCCTCCTTGATTTTAGGCAGCAGCACATTCACCTCCGAACATAAGATGTGCGTAGCATACCTCTTTCTCAACTTTCGCACCTCCGCCATCTTCCTCGCCCCACTCATGCTGAACCCACAGTTAAAACTTTTGTTTTTCCCCATGTAGCACTCCATGTGTCGCATCAAGAAGACCCCACAATCAGTTGTGTTTGCTGTGGTCGCCCAAGTAACCGGCATACGCTGGATGTTGCAGTAGTCTATGTCATCGGCTTGCGGATTCCCAACCTCCCGAAGGTATTGCACAAACATATCTTTCTGCATATACATATACAAGCCATGCTCATTAAAAAAACAGATCTTCAATATTATCACACTTATTGTTCAACAATGGTCATTTTAATAACTTACAATCTTATACGGTGTGTCCTTGTGGAGGTAGTAGACACTATCTTCTATCACCTGACCTTGGCGGGCTTTGTCATTATCAACGACATAAATTCCGGGGTCGCGTAACTCAAACACTAGCAAGTAAAAATGTTTGTGCTCCAATATCGGGAAGAAAACAATGTCGTGATTTCTAAAGTCAGGAACCTTTTCAGCGCTGTTAACCGCACCTTTTATTCCAAGCCGAAACTTGTGCATCCGCGCCTCGACTCCACCTTCCTCAGTTGTTAGCATCCACGGAAACTTTGAGCACAACAGAGAAATTAATAAGGACAAAAACTCGCCACACCCTAATTTCTATATACAAAACACTCACCACAACTTTAGTACCAAAGAATTGCCTACTGTAAGCCTCCGTGATTTCCGTTTCTCTTGGAAGTTTAGCACCTCCGCCCAACAGTCGATAATACCATCCGACACCTCATTGCCAACGTTTAAACTCTTGAACATAACCCGAGACGCTTCTACATGGGCAGGGCTTCTAAACAGCAACTCCCTGGTTTCATATGTACAGATTATAAATTAAATTGCATATTTTAACACATGTTACTGTTATTTAACTAATTTTTTTACGGTGCCCCCTACTTACACAGCCATGTGTATCGGGCTATCTACATCAACAACTGACGACGAACCATGTTCCCTCCTGCGGCAAAAATCAAAAAATAACCAATTAACTAGATCCATTTGGTTCATGGTTTACACTATTATTATACAACAATAAACCACGTTGCAGTTCTACTTACATGTTTGCCTCCATTGCCCGCTTCCTACGAGAATGCCCATTTAGCCAGTGCATTGGGCTTTCATCAGCGTATATGTAATCCCACAGATTTGCCTCCTTCTTAGTTATTGGCTGACCCATGTCAACAGACCTTATATAGTAAGGTGATCTATTTGGTTCCGCAGCCACTTTCTCTCTAAAAGGGAGCTTCCTTTTTTGGGCCCCCAACTCAGCTAACATTCGTACACGGTGTGCAAGCGACATATTGTCCTCCACCTCATTCACATCACCACCATATAATTCCAGCCCAGTTTGCCCCTTGTGGATTGCAATTGCGGGGTCATAGGAGCTAAGTGGTTCTACCATTATAACCATACTCAAGTTTGTGGTAGCCTCCATATCGCCTAAACACGTATAAAACAAATAATTCACGTAACTCGGTAACGAATATAACACTTTCACAGTAACTGAATATAGTTCAGCTCACCGGAACGCTCCAGCATTGTTTCTGTCCCAGCCATCTCATCCACATTCCCACTTGTGCAACCTGCACGTTTGATGCAAATAAGTATACTTTAAATGACTCCTACTAACCCAACAATCCTATTTATTTTAATGCTCTTACGTACCGATTTTCTGTGACACGTCCAATTCACCCCCAATTTGTGTCATTCCAAGACTCCAATTAGGGCCATCGAAACTACGTTCATCAATAAACGTATCGCCTTCGCCCACTGTTCATATGACTAACACATGTTAACTCACTAAATGATACAGTTAGGGAAGCAGTTAACACATGTTATAGCATGAAAATCTTTACCGTTATTATCCGGCTGCCACTCCTCTTCAGCCGCTTTCCCTTTACCATCGACATCCTCAGCCTTATCGAAAGCATCTCCTGCGAGAGAGTCAACCACCACGCCAACACACTCTTCCTTATTTACAACAGTTGAATGCAGCCCATCATGCTCAATCTTACTTTTTTCAGCTGCATAAAACATTCTTATCATATCTCATGCACAAGTTAGTATCAGAAGCTGCATAAATAATTACCGTTAAAATCACGGTCACACCTCTCAACAGCCCCCTTGCCTTTGCCATCCAAAACCACATGTTCGTCCTTATCAATAACATCACCTTCCACAGATGCAAACACGACGCCACCACTTTCTTCTTTACTTGCATCAGTTGCATCCCCAACTTCATGCTCAATCTTACTATCTGAAGTTGCATAAACATTCTCCAATAAATTAGACATGGCTAAACATGGCTAAACAAATAAAATGGTCTCTGAAGATTACCTTCATTGTCATTCCCTTCAACCTGTTCGCTAACCTTAACCTCCATCTCGCCCATTTTGGCTACCTCTTGATCACAGATAAACCATGCTTCGTAAATCTCATCCTTTTTGGCGTCATTCGCTTCTAAATCGGTGTTCTGCTGATCATCGTCATTCGCAGCCACTTTATTGTCTGTATCCTCTCTATATTCATCTTTACTAACAAACTGCATGTCTGACCCACCGTCATCTGTCAAAGCAATATGGCACATGTTAAAACGGAATAAAGTAATAAAGCACACTTTTAAAATCACATAATCTGAAATGGTACGGGAACTACCACGTGCACCATGCCCTTCTGCTGCTTTAATACGCAGTATCGCACGCATTAAACCCAACGGCTTATGGACTTCTTCAACATCACTTTTATCCCCGCTTCCTGGTCCTTTATTATCTTCGGCCCCACCCATACTACAGTCACCTCCACTTGAATTACCAGCATCATGAACAATCTTATCACCTTGGACGCCTTCATTTGTTTCTTCCCCAACTTCACTACACCCCAGTTTTCTCTCTTCCCGTTGCTTCTCAGTCTTGTTGAACCCTATAACATCTCATTAATAATAAATGGGTTTCAGACACGTATGCATATTATAGGGTAAAAAATTTTAACGAGCAACAAACTACGCGTCACCATCAATGTGTACTTTTAAATGTAAATGTACAATGAAACTGGTAACACATGTTACAATTTACCTGTTTCGTTGCCATCATCCGTTTTTTGCCCATCAAACTTTATATTTGTCTTCCGGCTATTTGGGGTCACAAAGCCTACTTCTATTTCAGGAGCATCCTTTAACTTCTTCAGTCGAGGAGATCTCCTTACACGCAACGACATACCACCATCTTCCAGCGCTCCGGTACACTCAGTTCCATCATCAGGTACGCTTGATTCCCCCGCAACATCAGCTGAAACCACAATAAATGTTAAACCATACGATCGTTATCACATTAACATGTGTTACACTACACATTTCAGTCCAATACCTATATTACAGGGACATAAACTCTTTTCGCAATAAACGTACTCTTAAAATGGTAATACATGTAACAATTTACCTGTTTCTTTACCACCATCCGTGTCTGGTCCACCAAACTTTATATTTGTCTTACGTCTTTTTGGGGTCACAAAGCCTTCTTCTATCTCACTAACATGCTTTAACTTCCCCAGTCGAGCAGATCTCCTCACTTGTACCGACTTTCCACCATCTTCCATCTTTTCAGCATACTCTTTTCCACCATCATCTACGCTTGATTGGCCCGCAACATCAGCTGCAACCACAACATATGTCAATCAATACAGTTTGCAACACAGTAAAATGTGTTACAGTGATCATTTAAGAATGATAACCAACACAACAGGTATCACATTAACATGTGGTTGCGTGTACATTTCAGAAACATTATCACCGCACCTTCCGGGGCATCAAAGTCTATGGCTGAAGATCCTACTTCTTTCAATCTACTTTTACTGATTTTTTTTTTGTTTTGCCGATTAAGTGACTTCCTGTACAAGCTAGCTATTGGCGACCCATCCGAAAAATCGTCATCCACGCCATTCCCTACGAAATCGTTGCACATCGGTAAATGCATTCCACATTAATAAACTAAATAACACAAAGAATAACAGTTACTAACCAGCGTTCTCTCCCTCGTTAATGTGAATTCTTTCATCATTTTTCAAATCGTCCAACACTGTATTGATCCTGTGCGACACTAAATCTACCGCTTTATCGTGATCTTCACTTTCACACCCTTTCTGTTCAAACATACTTTCATACATTGCCTTCAACGTTTGTACTTCCTCGTCGTCAGGGCTCTCCACCCACAGAGATTCTAACATACCCTCTATTTTGATTTTGTTCTTCTTTTTCACATTAATTAACTGTCGTACCATCGTCAACCTCTCCTGTTGAAAAAACCTTTTCAACATTTTGATACCAAGATTATATACTAATTGTAAAAAACACATGTTAGTGCATATAACTATACCTCCTTACTTGCCTAGTGTTCCACGTTATAGTTTCTTGGAAGTGTTAATCCTTTAAACCGTCCCAGACCAAACCCACCAGCAAGTATTTCAAGCCTTTCTCTCTCTCGCAATCTTTTCAAGTTCCAAAAAGCTAAAGGACACACCGCCTTGTCTACCTCCATCCCTGTGCACTCAATGCTATCAACGTACAACAACTACAACAAACAACGATCGGTTCAGCCCGAAAAACAAGCCAATATATTAACACATGTTAATTATCCCAAATAAGTAAATTTCACTTACCATCAGAATCGTGAAAGGACCAACGAAGAAACTTTGTGGGTCAAGCCGATCCCAGGTATCTTTGCAAGTTTTCAACTTATCTACAACCAGGTCACACCAGTCTACTGTTGCAAAGTCCATTTCGTCATCTAGATACTCTAAGATTTCTTCCCGTAAACAACTTTGTTTATGACAATCAACCAGCACTGCCACAAAACACATTACAAAATCCATACGGAAATCAAAACTGTCTTCGCCATCGGACTTATCTATCATTTTCACCATCTTTGTTGGAGGCACCATTACACCCGGGTATCTCGCCCTCCAATCCGCAATGGCATCAATCAGCATCGGCAGCTTATCAATCGAACTAATCTTTTGTCCACCAGTCGGAATCCCTAATAACTTATGTATCACTTTCCTGTTCACCTTGATATCACCAGCAGGCGTACATATCACCATCTTATCGGGACTAAAATTGTCCACAACAAAATAACCTAACTTAGCCGGCAACCCATCAACGCTGAAAGTAAGCAAACGACCAAAGCCCATTTCCCTGACCGCCTCACGTTGTTGTTCTGTCAATGCCCGTACACACTTATAAAACTGCAGTGGTGCGGATCTTGTCCTTATTCCCGGAAATTCATCCTTCTTTGCTCGCTTACGGGCTTTCGGAACCTTTTCCTGTTTGTTACCAACTACTTTTGGCTTCCCTGCTTCACCTTTCACATTGTCCTCCGAATCCTTCTTCTTTTTTGTCCTTAACGTTCCACCCTTCGATGTAGCCGTCACATCTGCCCTACTTACTGAAATAACGTTTTATAGGAAACCACAACAACCCAAAAAATTAGTCTACTTTACAACCACTTATGCCAAAATCCTTCTAACACAAACGGTAACATTTCAGTTATACGATAAAACATGTAACAATTTTTCATTTTTAACATCAAACAATTTGAAGGGCTTAAAAATTAACTAACCATGGTTTCTTCGCATTCCATTCCCAGAATTATCATCCGCGCTGTTTTTTTCCCCTGCCAATTAACACATGTTAGGGAATTTTCAAGGTCAGCCCAATTAACACATGTTAATCAAAGCCAATAATATTTAACTAACCACGTTTTCTTTTATTTCCACACCCAGAACTATCCCCGGCAATGCTTTTCTTCCCTACAGTTTAAAACATGTTACTCAGGTTTAACTGGATACGCAAATAGCCACTATTGTAACAAAAGGCACTTACCATTGTGATTTTTGGTATGTCCCCGTTTGCTTTCCACACAACCTTCATTACGCCCTGATAAATTAGTAACGAAAACGATTACTCCAACAAGAAATTATACAAATTATACACAAAATTACTGGTTAACCGTTACCCGTTTTCCGTCGTTTGCCAGGGCTTGGTGACACACTATCGGTATCATCATACACTGCAACGCAGCCAACAAAATTCTGTTATGCACAATTTCGAATCCAACACACTATACATATATACATCACCTTCAACTATGTTCAACGCTAATAGACATATCAATTCTAACCTAACTCCCTTTGGGTCGGACCAAAGACAGATTGTTGATTGGAAGGTCCTGGCTTGGGTTCGTCGGAGATAATCACAACACTACGGCTTTCAGACCTTTTTTGCCCTAATATGGGTCTCGAAGTCCTATATATATAAAACAAAACAAACTCAGTTGCCATTTTTCGATAAATGAATTGAACAAAACCTCCTTTTACATGAGCGATTACAACAACTAACCTTTTAATTGAACTCTTAATCTTCCTTAATCGTTTCAGCTTAACCAACGATGACAAGATTATGAACGACTTCCTCATTCTCCAAGATCGACACTATCGGCTCCTGTGTTAGGGTTCGAGAAGTACGTTTCAATGTTTGTTTTGATGAGAGAGAAACATGAACAGTGGAGTAATGAGTATACTGTGTTGAAGATAAAGAAGAAAAAAATTTGAATTTGGTTTGCAGCTCTTGATTAGATGGCTACTGCATGGCAGTGATTTTTGTTTTCCAATGTGTTTGTTCACTTCCGAAAATGCCCTTCACTTGTACTAATGACAGTTAACTCATTTCTTTTTAATTTTATTCATACCAAAATTATCATAGCCATTGATCAAGGTTGATGTAAGCTAATCAATGGTTGACAATGGGTTTGCATAGTTTTCTTAAAAAGATAGAGTTTCTTATATAGCCAAGCCATATATATATATATATATATATATATATATATATATATATATATATATATATATATATATATATATATATATATATATATTTTAAGTCAGTATCAATGAGAACTCTTTTGAAAAAAACTTATAATTCATAAACTGTTCTGGTTCTATTAATATTTTATTTCCAGTAAGGTATATCAGCTTATTAGATTAGAAAAAAACGTGTTATCTAAAATTACCAATAGTTACTTCAAAACGTTACATAAAGTAATTATGCCGAAGTACATTTTTAACATATAGTTTCTATAAACTAGATTAAGGGCATGTTTGGCTAAGTTTTTTGAAACAACTTATTGACTTATTAGTTTTTTTGGAAAAATCAGTATAAAGTAACTTATTGACTTATTGGCTTTTTCCCTTCATATACACCCTCATTGCCAAACATCATTTTGGAGCCTATGACTTTTTAAAAAGCCAATAAGTCAATAAGTTATTTCAAAAAGCTTAGCCAAACATGCCCTAAAAGTATTGAGTTTTAATTCCACATACCACAACATATCTCACTTCGGAATATGTACATATATGACTCTTAAACTAACTTCTAAAATTGTAATCCGCTTATAATTTACTTGATAGAGCTTTCTCGTAATTTAAGTCATGCTGATATTGACTTTAATTAAATTAAAAGGGTCGTACAAACATTCAAGGCAAAGGTAAATTGGATAAACATTTGCTTTTGATTTTTCTGATGTATTAATAGTTATCTGGGACTTGTATAATTTAAATTTGTTATTGACTAGTTATCTGAGACGTATAATTCTTTTTTAAATCACCAAATTCGAAAGAGTGAGCCAACTTATCGAGCCACAAGTTAGATTGAGCTGAATATAAACCAAGTACTAATTCAACTTAAACTGAAGATTAAGTTAGGACGTCTCAAACTTTTTGAAGACTTAATTCACAGTGTAAAAGTAGAACCGTCTTTTTTTTTTTTTAATTATTATGTACGTATACTATGTATTAGTTTATGATATCCAAATGAAAAGACTCAACTTTATGATGTTTAAAATGTACATCTGTATATATATTATGTATTACCACCATAAAAGAGAAAATGTATAGTTATTATTTGTTGCTGTAAATTATTATATACACATATTTTTCTTTTAATTTGACTAGTAACAACCTTTATCATGTCAAAACACCATGTTTAATTGGAGAGCTAGCTTAAGAGAAAACAATTAACTTTCCAAATCCATATGTTTATAAACTTCCATGGACGTTGCAATATCAACATATTTATAAACATCAAGATATTTCTAATGTTGGTTGATGTTTGCATCGCAGCCTCAATCATGAATATTGAAAAATCACATGATAACAGAAAATAAGACAGGGCGGTAGGTACAGAGCAAATTGTTTTATATAATTTTGGGGTGTTTTAAGTGATCGATTAAACAACAAGAAGTTCTTCCTTTAAATTAAGTCCGTACATATTAAATCCAGATAATCTATAGTTGTGTCACGTGTCATAAATCATAATTATGTGAGTTAATTTTTTTTTCGTTCATTTTATTTCGGCTCTTTGTATTTTATTACTTTATTTAAAAATTAAACAAAAAAACAATAGCAATAAAATATAATACATTAATTACTTGTTTTTAATCATATCTTACTCAATGTATCGTTTTAAAATTTCTAAATTATCATTACTTAACCTTGTAATATTTTCTTGTTCAATTCACATAACAAGTTCCTACACAGCTAACAATTAGGGATGTAAACAAACCGAACGTCTAGCGAACAGTTCGTAAACCATTCAGTGGAAAGTTCTATAATAAATAAACGGACATAAAAAAGAAATTCCGTTTGATTAGTTAAATGAACGAACACGCAAAGAGGTCTCGTTCATTCAATTATATTCGTGAATTTTCGATAAGGTATTCATGCTCGTTTGTTTATATTGTTCGTGAAAGAATTTTGTACATTTATTTGTTGTATCTAAACATTTTATTTTCTTTAATTTACTACTCTAACAATTAAAATAGGAAAACATATTCCCACTTTGTTTTTGTACCGTTTCCATTTCCTTCCTCATTATTCACATCAATGAATTCATCGACCTTCGTTTCACTATTAGGACTTTAAATTCCGACACTACCCCCTCCATCATCCATTTTTAGCATTCGCTGCCTTCGCCGATTTTATTTGTGTTCGTGAACACGTTCATTTCCTTAGTGAACGAACACGAACGAAAAAAAAATTTCGTTCAACAAGTGTTCATGAATCGTTCATTAACACATTATTTTTTAACAAACGAACATGAACAAGACGTCATTCATATTCATTCGGTTCGTTTACATCCCTACTAAGAATGATAACAAAAGATAATTGTAGTTTGTAAATTGAACTCCTCAAAAATGTCCAACATGAGTTGGGCCTAACTTTCATGAACGCTAATGGACCTTTTCGACTTTCAGCCCAAAAAGAAACAAAACATTTTGCCCGTGTGATTTCGAGTTTCGACGTAGAAGACTCGATCTGCCCTTCAAATTCCCGCCACTGTTCCGCCGGTGTTACCGGAACTCCACGGTACCTGAATTCATCTGGCGACCGATTTATCCTGCCGGTAAGTCAACTTCTTTCATCTTCATCATCACTATTTCTTTTGTTAAGTTTTACTTCATCTTCTTACAATTTTATATGGATTTTCACGGAAGATTTTCGGCCAAGGTGAATCCGTGTAGCTTTCGATTTTATGTTACTATCTTGTTCTTAATCGAGAGTTGACTAGAAGTATAGAGCAAGTCTACTTACTCGTATGTCATTGCTTGATTTTAGGTTTAATAACAATATAGCTGATTTAGGGTTTTAGCTCTTATGACTGATTATTAATTGTATAGAAATATGTGTTTTCTAATCTGTATGGACAAATTAGAGTTATGATTGCTTTTGTTTCGATTAACAGTTGGTTGTTTTTCTAATTGTAGGGTTTAACAAGGTCAAACTCTAGTGACATGGGTGATTCGTCAAGGTTAAGTTTGTTCTTTTAAGTTTTCTCATCTCTATATACTATTGTATAGGGTTGTAAACGAACTGAACATTCAGCGAACCGTTTGTGAGCAAGTTCAATTCCTTAATGAACGAAAACGAACAGAAATTTTCGTTTGATATGTGTTTATAAACAGTGAGCAAGTTTAATGCTAAACGAACGAACATGAACAAGGCTTTGTTTGGTTTGGTTAGGTTCGTTTACAGCTATTGTAAGAAGCTTTAGCTTGCAGTGTAGTATTTATTGTTGAACTTATTTCATAGTTCACTTTACAAGTAACTAATTAGAGAAAGTTTTAACTGTTTTAATTTTAAACCACCTAAAGTCTCACATATGTTTCTCATAAGCTTCCTTCCTATGTTGCGAAATTTTGTACCAATTATACAAATGTTCATACTATGCCGAACATGGATTATTGTGTATTAAATAGGGAGGATAATAGCAACACGGTTCGCATTCTTGTTGCCACTGATTGTCATTTGGGATATATGGAAAAAGACGAGATTCGTCGGCACGACTCATTTAAAGCATTTGAAGAAATTTGCTCCATTGCAGAGCAGAAAAATGTAAGAAGCAAGAAACTACAGTTGTTTCTATGTTACACCATATATTAGGTGATTTAACTGAACAAGAACTAATATTTAATCTGAATATATTAGGTGGACTTCGTACTACTTGGTGGTGATCTTTTTCATGAAAACAAGCCATCGAGGACGACATTAGTGAAAACGATAGAGATCCTACGTCGATATTGTCTTAACGATAAGCCAGTGCAATTCCAAGTTGTCAGTGATCAGACTATAAACTTTGCAAATGTGTAATGATCTATAATCTATTCCTACTAGCATTCTTTGTACTACAAAGCTATCTCTCCCCATGTGGTTGACTTGAGTTGACTATGGCATAGTCCTAGTTATATTGTTTATTTCTAAACGTCTCGATCGGAACAGGTTTGGTCATGTAAACTATGAAGATCCTCATTTCAACGTTGGTTTGCCAGTGTTCAGTATTCACGGAAATCATGATGACCCTGCTGGAGTGGTAATCCTTATAGTACATGACGCATCATTTTTTATGATAATATTACTTTTTAATGATAAAGTATTGGTGGGGCCATCCTTTTAAACTATTGTTTTGATTACAGGATAACCTTTCTGCAGTCGATATCCTTTCAGCATGCAATCTTGTAAACTATTTTGGAAAAATGGTTCTTGGAGGTTCTGGAGTCGGGCAGATCACTCTCTACCCGATTCTTGTAAAAAAGGTATTCAATAAATTCTTTTGTTAAGTTTATGGGAGTAAATTCACGTTACGTAATAATATTGTATGACTTACAGGGTTCAACTTCGGTTGCTCTGTACGGCCTTGGAAATATCAGAGATGAACGTCTGAATAGAATGTTTCAGGTTCCTATATCAGAACTACGCGTACTTTAATTTTACAACTGACTTCAACCATATTTGGTTTTTACTTTTTGTTTTTAAGTTTTATTTCTTTGAGAATGTAGACTCCACATGCTGTACAGTGGATGCGTCCTGAACCTCAAGAAGATTGTCAAGTGTCCGACTGGTTCAACATTCTAGTACTTCATCAGAACAGGTTATGAATGATATAACTAAGTGTACCATCGCTAAAACATGATGGATAAGTCAAACTGGAGATGCTTAAACACTTAAGTATAAAGTAATGGGTCCGTCAAACTGGTTGAAAATCATTTAAAATGTATTCAGACGCATAATTGAAAAACGGAAAACCCTTTTTAACTTGGTAAGATTAGATTATCATTTCAATAGTACAGTTTTTATATTTAATAAAATAATTATTTTAAGCTTTTAAAAAGTGTTTCAAGAAGCGTTTGTGGGTCGGCACAATCCAATGAAACTCACTTTGACCCGCACTAGAAAGTTACACGTTACCCAATTCGACTGACCCGCACTATGTATACGGAACATTGTTTGAGACACCATATCATAGTGTAACCATAGTTATTAAAGGCGTTAGGCGCACCCAAGGCGCATAGGCTTCGCCTGGGGCTTAGGCGCAAGGCGCAAAAAAGCGTGGGCCTGAGGAAAAAAAGCGCACAACAAAAAAAAATTAAAATATTTTTGTATAATGGAAAATTAATACTATTCTTCAAATAAAATATACTAAAGCCATTATATAACATTTAATATCGTCTATTTAATACCAAAAGTTATAAAATGCTAGTTTAATAGTGTATAAAAGTAGTTTTGTTAGATAAAAGTAGAAATCTAGCTGTAATCTTGCCGGAATTTTGAAAATTTGGCCGGAGTTTGCGCATGAACCATCACATGGAGAATTAAAGCGCAATTGCCTTGACTTAAGGCGCAATTGCCTCGCCTCGCTAGGAAATTGGGCCTAGGCGCAAGAGGCGATGGCTTTTAACAACTATGAGTGTAACAATACTGAAGTGTTTTTTATATGCAGAGTGAAGACAAATCCTAAGAATGCGATAAATGAGCATTTTCTACCTCGGTTTCTGGACTTTATAGTTTGGGGGCATGAACATGAATGTCTTGTTGATCCTCAGGTGAAATTAAAGTCATAACCTTTGTCGATTTAATGTATCCTATGCAAGTGTGACTTAGTTAACATGATTCATTCATTTTAATATTAATTCTTAATAGGAAGTTCCAGGTATGGGTTTCCACATCACTCAACCGGGCTCTTCTGTCGCAACATCACTTATCGATGGAGAATCAAAACCAAAGCATGTGCTTCTCGTAGAAATTAAGGTTGTTCCAACAAAACCAACTTAAAAAAGCTTTCATTTTTTTTTATTTTATTTGGATTCCAGTTGTTCAAAATCTTTGTATACAGGGAAATCAATATCGGCCAACCAAGATACCGCTACATTCTGTAAGGCCTTTTGAATATAAAGAGGTAGGTTAACATGATTCATTAATTAATCTAGAGTAAAATACCATTTTCCTCCCTGAGGTTTGAATAGTTTTGCGACTTTCGTCCAAAGGTTTTTTTATCCACATTTGGATCCAAAAGGTTTGAAATCTTGCCATTTTCATTCGGGTCGTTAACTCCATCCATGTTTCTCCGTTAAGTCAAGGGTAATTTCGTCTTTTTAGACATTTTTTTTGTAAAAATAAAAAAACACTATTAAGAAATAAAAATCCACCCCTGTGGACTTTCTAGTTATGACTTTCCTTATTAACATTAACTAATAGGTAAAAGGACGAAAATACCCCTGCTTTAACGTTAAAAAATGGATGGAGTTAACGAGTCGGATGAAAATGGCAAGATTTCAAACCTTTTGGATCCAGATGTGGAAAAGCAAACCTTTTGACAAAAGTCACAATACAGGTCAAACCTCAGGGACGAAAATTGCATTTTACTCGCACATATAGTATTAATCCTCTTCAACTGCTTAATGTTTGTGATGCAGGTGGTGTTAAAGGACGAACCTGACATTGACCCAAATGATCAAAACTCGATTCTTGAGCATTTGGACAATGAGGTGAGTAATTCTTGTTCATAAAGATTCTGCAATTTGTAATTTTGAATGGTGTTATGATGTATGAATTATGTTTCTGACTCTTAATTAATTTAGGTAAACAGTTTAATAGAAAAGTGTAGCCGAAGGGATGCTAGAAAGTCAGAGCCAATGCTTCCACTTATCCGTTTAAAGGTACTCCATTTTACTGGAAAAACTATAATAATAATGGGAATTAAGCATTTAATGAGCAAATTGTCAGGTTGATTATTCTGGATTCATGACCATTAATCCTCAAAGATTTGGTCAAAAATATGTGGGCAAGGTACTTTTTTATCATTCAGTGTAAAGTAAATTTGCACGCGGTTCAAGAAAAATGATGTTCTATAGAAATTGTAGGTTGCTAATCCCCAGGATATTCTTATCTTTTCAAAAGCTTCAAAGAGAGCTCAGGGTGACGGTTAGTAAAGTTACATACTATAGCTTCCTGCATTTTAATCTATATAATTATGGTTTAATTTTTGAGTTTGATTGATGACTTATAATTCTTACATGTTAATGGTCAAACTTCCTGTTGACTTTAGCAAAACTTAAGGACACGGAACGACTTCGACCAGAAGAACTGAATCAACAAAACATTGAAGCTTTAGTTGCTGAGAGTGAATTGGTATGCAGTCAAATCTCTGACTTCTTGTATATGTTATATATTTTTATTTTTATTATCATGTTGTCCTGATATGAACAATGCTTACAGAAAATGGAGATTCTTCCTGTGAACGATTTAGATGAAGCATTACAGAATTTTATCAACAAAGATGACAGGATGGCTTTTTATACTTGTTTGCAATACAACATTGAAGAAACCCGTGTAACGTTCCAACTTATTTTCCTAAACTTCTGGTTCATGCTACCAAAATTTATCTAAATGACTAAATAAACATATTTCTTTACTGTTTAAATGCAGAAAAGTATTTCTCGGGATCCAGAAAACATAAAAAGTGAAGTTGACGATATAATTGTCAAAGTCGAAAACTGCTTAGAGGCAAGAAGCCGAACTCTTACGGTCTTACTTTAAGTTGGTATTTAATAATTATGTTGACATCTTTTTTAATACAAAAATATAATATACGCAGGAGCGTGTGAAGGGAAGATCCAGATCCAAAGACGATCAACTATTTACATCTAGTTCTCAATCCATAGAGGTACTATATCCTAACTTCTTGATGTGTTTGTGCCTGTTTAGTTTCATTTTCAATTTTTTTATATAACTGCAAACCTTTTTTCGGCTATAAACTGATGCAGAATATGATAAATAAAGCTCCTGGGGGAATTGGGAGTGCGGTTTCTTTTAGTGATGATGAGGATACCACACAACTTTACGGGTCAAAGTCAACTGGCAGAGGTAAAAAAGGGTCATTACAACCGTTTAAATCTGCTCGCGATGTTTCTGCTCCTACAAGAAGAGGGGGGAGGGGGAGAGGTAGGGGATCTAATAGTTTAAAGCAGACAACTCTTGATGCAACTTTCATGTCCCGTCGCTCTGAGAGGTAATACTATATTATCATTATATTAACCGTGCTCTGCAGTGGGCAGTGGGTTCGAAATGTAGATTAAATAAGCAAATCACGAGAGTTAAAGTTGTTTGATGCTTTAGTTAAGGGGCTAACATGTCATTATTAAAGTTACGGGGCTAAACATGTCATTTTAAAGTTGAGGGGCTAAAATTGTTTTAGTTAAGTGGCTAAACATGTATGTAATTATTAAAGTTGAGGGGCTAAATATGTCATTATTAAAGTTAAGGGGCTAAATTTGTTTATTATTAAAGTTGAGGGGCTAAAGTGTTTTGATGTAGTTAAGGGACTAAACATGTAATTATTAAAGTTGAGGGGCTAAAGTTGTTTGATGTAGTTAAGGGGCTAAACATGTAATTATTAAAGTTGAGGGGCTAAAGTTGTTTGATGTAGTTAAGGGGCTAAACATGTAATTATTAAAGTTGAGGGGCTAAAGTTGTTTGATGTTATAGCAGATTTATCGTATCTATGATGGAACATGAATACACGATCCTTTTTTGCATACAACATAATTATTATTTATTTTTTGCTTTGTTATATCATAGAATTAAGTAAGATAGCAAATTATGCATATAACATGCTCAACTTTTTTCACTGCCAGATCAGCATCAGTTGCTGCATCAGCTTCAGTTCAAAGCATGGCAGCCGATGAAGAGAACTTAGATTCTGATTCAGATGATGAACCGGTTCAATATGGAATAAATGAGCTTCGTGACAGTTCGGTATGAATACTAACATTATTTTTGTATATCATAATTATTATGACGTTTTTGTTAATGTGAAATTATGATGCTTTGTTTGTTTTGAAGGATGATAATGAGAGCATGCAGCAAGGTAAGGGTAGAAAACGAGGTGCTACGAGGGGAAGAGGTAGGGGGTCCACTGCTGCTAAGAGGGGAAGAAAATCCGACAACACGTCATCCTCAATTCATCAAATGATGATGAGTAAAGATGACGATGACGACGACGATGATGATATGCCAAAGAGAACGAACAAGACTCAACCAAGGGTAAGTGATGTCTTTTTTAGCAGGTCTTTTTTTTTTTTTTCAGTTCTGGGTCGAAGAAATTGCTCATTTGCCACATTGTAATACTTCTCATGTTTCTTGTCATATAGTTGAAATAGTTCATGATTTAAATAGTTATTTGACTTATATTCTTAAATCTAACTGGTGTCTATGCAGGTGACAAGGAACTATGGTGCCTTAAGGAGGTAGCAAGCATAAGCAAGGGTTTGTCTTTTTGTATGTTTTCGATGTACAATCTAGTTCAGGTATTTCCATTTTGATATGTAGTGAACATGTCTAGCCAGTGTGTGTGAATTTGTAGCGGAAAAAGACGTGAACAATGTAAAGCTAAAGTTTGAGTTTGTTTTTGAAAGCTGTCTGCATTTAGACATGAAATGCTAATTTGCAGTGGATGCTTTGAATAAATGCTAAAATCATAGCATCCAAGGCTGCAAATTGACCATAATTTTTGACTAGCAACCATTTAAAAGAACTGGATTCAGTGAACTATGTAGATGCATGCGTCAAATTATAAAGGAATATTGGATTTTAATAATCCCCAACTATTTGTCGTTGGCCGCCAATAGTCCCAACTTTAAAAATAACTGCCAGTCCCAATTATTAACATATTGGCCTTCAATGGATCCTGACTAACAGAACTCTAACGCCGTTAGTCTCCGGTCGCGGGAAAAACGTTTTTTGCCGGAAAACTCATTTTGGCCAGAAAACTCAACATTTTTGTCCCAAACCTCTTTCTAACCTTATTACAGACCTTTAGTAACCTTTTTCTAGTAAAAACTCCAATTATTATAGTTGCCGGAAAACTCTTTTTTCGCCGGAAAACTCAACATTTTGGTCGGAAAACTCAACATTTTCATCCCAAATCTCTTTGTAACCTTAGATCGGACTTTTAGAAACCTTTTTCTGGCCAAAAACGGTTTTCCGGCGCCGGAGACTAACGGTTTTAGGATTCTGTTAGCCAGGGTCTATTGGTGGCCAATATGTCAATAGTTGGGACTGCCAGTGCTTATTTTTGAAGTTGGGACTGTTGGCGACCAATGGCGAACAGTTGAGATTATTAAAATCTAATATTCCAAATATTAAGGCAACCGTATTTTATCGCTCAAATAATTATTAAAATCCAATATTCCAAAGGTTAACCTTTTATGTTGAAACATAAAAATTCTCTACTTTTGATTGAGTGACATGGTTAGTGAAGATTATCGGAGTGAGTGATAAGGGATATGAGTAGTATCCGTTGTGCATAAATATTTCTCTTATGCTTTTAAATACTAATCCGGTAAAAATAAAGAGAACCAAGACGTAAAATGATGTCGAATTCAAGGTTTTTTAAAGTTTCATGGTCACCAAGTAGGCAAGATATACTAAATTGGCATATGTAAAATGTGAGTGAACAATAAATGGGATTAAGAATACTACCAAGTGAGAACAAAATTGTATCCCTCCCAACTACTATACTTTGGCACACATGTCAATTCAAGATCAAAATGTGAACATCACATCACCAAGAAACTCTTAACCCTGATATCAACCAAAAAAGACGTTGCACTATACACTTTTAACAAATTCTGCTACCGAAAGTAGACCTTTCTTGCCGGTTTGGCTGTATCCTTATCTCTGCTTATGTTGGCTGTCTTTTCCTGCAGCCAAAACACTCACTAAATTAACATAACACTATGTCTAACTTAGGATTGTTGTAAACTGATAATATGAATACCTTTAGACCAATCGGCTTTTTAGCTCCATTCTTCTGTGTCATACGTTCCTTAGAAGCTTTATGTACACGCCCAATGGGCTGAGCTTTGTTAACACTAGATTTGTCTTTCGGAGATGTAGCCATTGTTGCTGATGTTGTTTCTTTAATAATAGCCAGAGAAGCAGCACGCCTTCCAATACCTACTCTTTCGTTTTCTTTACCAATACTTCGATTTTGTTTATTAATGTTTCGTGGCATCAAAACCTTACCAACTGATGCGGTCTGTTGAACCTGCAAGATTGAAGTACTAGTTTACACCGCATTTACACACAACATAATCCCTATCTACCATACCAAAATATTTAAAGTTGATCATAAAACAAGTGTAGTACCTTTCCTTTGGTTGTTACTTTGGAAGCGAGCATATTACTTCCTCGTATATTAGATGAACGTCCGGCAGTTAAAGCAGGGGCCTTTAGAATTTTGAGTTTGTTTTGTGCATCTCCAAGACTGCATTTCTTAATTGAAGGGGGGCCCACACTTGAGTTACTTGAACCGCCTTCTGAGCACCTCTCACCATCAGCTATCACCACCCTCGCAGCTGGTCTTGTTGCACAACTTTTTCTAAGATTGATCTTCAGCGATGACAAAAGTTGACTACTTTGGCTTGACGTGTGGAAAGATACCTCAAAACACTTCTTTTCTTGGTGTCTACTGTGATCAGATGTCAGAGTGCTACTTGAACTGTTATCATCTTCTCGTTTTCCAATAGAAACCGAGCTTGATTTTGACGTAGCGTTGTCAGCAAGTTCGCTCGTATTATTTCCACCACTTGAACATGCTTTCACTCCCTGATTTTCTTTTGTTTTTCCAGTTTTGGAAATGGGCTTCATCTTGTTTTTCGATCCCATGCTTATAGAAGACCCTTTAGTTAACGTTTTGACCGGATGTTGCTTGTTGGGGATGGCTTTACCCTTTCTTTGTTCCCACTGTTTAATTTTGTAGTTTTTGCCTCTTGATTTTGAGACCGAGGCTGGGAGCTTTGGAGACGTTGGTTCTTGTATGTTTATCGAGTTTGCAGGACCGAAAACAGTAGAGATTAACTGGCGCGAAGAGCACTGATGGAACCTATAGATACAACACAAATATATAAATATTAACTCAAGATAACTGCACAGAAAACCAAAACTCAAAGCAAGAAGCAAGGAGTTCTTAGATGCTTACTCATGGCTTATGTTGAACCATGAGTCATCACTGCAACCAAAATAAAACGAATAACATTAAATTTAGCAAACAGAATATAATCAACGAAATTCTGCAGGCAATCTATATATCCTAGCGTAACAGGAAGATACAATAACTAAAGAAAAAGGAGATACGTCTCGTCATTGGTCGAATCACAAACGCTGAGATCCGCCCACATCGGCGCTTCAATTTCTTCCTGCACAACACCGGTTAAACAATGTTGAAACAGTTGTATGAACACATAATACCATTTACATAGCAGTTTAGAAGCAAGCAATTACTTCCACTGAACAAAAATCACTTTAACCTTTGTTTGACAGAACTAATAGTAGCAAGCAATTTCTTGTAAACATATAATGAATGATTCAACACAGTAGTCCAAGGAGTAACAAGTCATTTGATGCAATACTTTTAGATACAAATATCATAAACATAATCAGCTGAAAGATATACATAATCAAGATTAAGAAAAAAAAAAAAAAAACTAAAAAATCCGTAAAACTAAACTAAACTAAACCCTAGGAGGTGGATTTGTACAAATACTTGATTAAATTGAAGAAAAAAAATGATGAAATGAGGAACAGTAATGATAGGATGTGTTACCAGAAAGTTCCAATGATCTGAGTCATTGATGGCCGGAGAAGATGCCGCCGATTTACGTTTGGATTCCATAAACATCATCGATTACAAGTAAAACTGAATGATCAAGTTCTGAGAAAAATATTGATTCATGGTTGCGAGTTACTCTTTGGGGATCGGGATTCTGACTGCAACCGTCGATTACAATGCCGTTGTCATTTTGAATTCTGACTGATAAAGATGCATCACAACCCCTCAAACTATGGCTTAATTTCCTTTAAATCCCTCTATTATCTTTTATGCTTAACTAGAATTGATTCCCCGCGTTGTGGGGTCAGTTTTTTTAACGTGATTTGAATGTACTTATTTTTTTTTATTTTTTATTTTTTTGTAATTGCTTATTGATCAATATGTAGACAAATTGAAAACATTCATAAAATTAGCACAAAAATGTATTATATTTGACATGAATCATTTCTCAAAATATTTACGTCAAAAGTCAAAACATAGATTAACTAAAAACGTGCATAAAAATAAACACGAATACGTATGTTTAAAACCTTCCTTTTGCCTCTACAACATGCCATAAAAATAAACCCGAATACGTATGTTTAATAAAATTAATACAGTTATTATAAAACTATTCATAAATTCACCAGCATAAGACGGTGGGGTGTAGCGTCGAGGAAGGCATCGGGGAGGTGAGGTGGCAACCGATCTCTCCGATTATTTTTTCTTGTTGATGCTGCTGTTGTTGTTTGTTGATTGGAGGAAAATCAAAAGGGGATGAAGGGGAACTGTTTCCCTTGATGGAGATAAGGAGGGAGGTGGTGATATGGAGGTGAAGATGGTGATGTGGAGGTGAAAATCAAAAGGGGGTGAAGGGGAACCATTTCCCTTTAGAGTTGTGTTAGCTTTTGAGATGCAAAAGATGTTAGAAATAACCCGTAATGTGGCCTACAGATCATTTAAGTTAACCTTATCAATATGACGTAACCGGTCCCTAACAATTACGTGATGGAAGTAATTGTTAATATTTATAAGTTAGGGGCCATTATGATTTCCCTTTAGATGCCTTTAATATAGAGAATGAGAGGAGTCTTGAGTAACTAATAAAATGGATGGTCATCATCTTGTTCATTCATAATGAAACACTCCTAAAACACTAATCAAGAATTCTCTCTAAAAATCTCATCACTAAATGGCATCATAATGGGAATCATGGCTTCATCATCAGCAAAGATAACAATTCCCACATGTAAGTGCCTCTAATTTTATGTTCATGTTCATGATTTGACTTGATAAACGTGATTAGGGTTTTATGTTTTAGACCCATGTTTAAAGATATAATCAACATGTGGTATCAGAGCGATGTTGATTATATCAGTTCGATCATGTAAATAGACCAGATATTAATGCATATTATTTTTTTCTAGTTGAACAATTCTTATGTTGCCTATATGAAACCATTTTGATGATCGAATGCAAATTTATCCAACATTAAAGTTAATAATGAAAAACTGATTTGTAATAACTCTTATGCAAATCGCATATCAGGTTGATTTGAATGTATATGTTTTTTGGATATGAATAGTTTAAGTATCTCACAATATGTGCGATTTCCTAAATTGAAATTGACACCTAAATTCTTTCAAGAAATTAATAGATGCATGATTACATAATGGATTTCATTCTGATAGTTTGTGTCGTATAATATTGAATTTGATGCCATACTATTTAAAGGATATAAAACCCTTTTGTATGCATATCATATGGACATCATGTTAAAACGATGTGTTTTGGATGGCCATATAGTATCTTTATTCTTTAAATTGTAGTTTCTTATTGATAATCATCTCATATAGAGTAAAAGGAATAATGCTTTAGTATTGTTTTGTTTTTTTTAACAAATAATTGTTGTTTCCTTTTATTTTCATATAAATCAAATGATGCACATAATATCAGTTGATTATTTATTTTGATTTTAGTCATAAGGAAAATAAAATCAGTTAGAATGTTTTTCCTTAATTCAATTAAAAAATGATTTAATCATTTAATCATATGTCTTAAGATTGATTGTAAGAGTTCTTACCAATCATAGGCCATGTTTGGTTAAGCCTCTTATATCACTTGGTGAAGACAAGTCTTTTATGTATTACTTTTGATTTTTAATCTTTCGGCAACTTTTATTTGGTTTTGTATTATTGACTTTAATAACTAGTTTCTTATGTTGAAGGTGAATTTTCTTTATCATTTGTCCCTGTTGTCTTGGCATTACTTTACTGTCTATATAAAGTAAAATGTTGGTGCAGTTACGTCTATCGTCTCCGTCAAGACAGTTTGTAGCAGAAACAGATTAATTCTAGGCTTTATATTGTAATAACTAGGGAAAAGGCAAGGTGTCAATATTGTAATTAATTAGTTTTCTCATTAAAGCCTTGACCTATAAATAGGAGGCTTATGCCTTAGTTTAGAGACTTTTTGCACATTTGGAGACTTGGAGCTTAGGATCTAGAGAGAGAAAGTCTAGAGAGAGAAAGTGCTCAAGGTGATTCGTGGTGCTTTGTACGTTTTCAGATTATCAATAGAATCACGTTTATAGTACGGTCTTGTGTTCGGTCACGTTCGTGTACGGATTCCGCACGTTACACGAGTCGGTTCGCAATCGTTACGGAGTCAAAACCAGTCCTACAAGTGGTATCAGAGCAGGAGCTCGATTGCACAGATCTATCACACAGATTCGTACAGGATTTCATCATATTCAGATCCAAATGTCATCCAGATTTGTCAAATTTGATCATTTTTCTATCTTCTACACTTTCTGTCCGAAAATTGCAAAATTAACAGGGTTCTAACGGTTCAAATTGGCTGATTTTTTAGTATTATATGCGAAAATCATAATCGAACAACCCTACAAAATTTCAGATCAATACTCCAAACAAATTGTGAGAAATCTTGATTTTTCTGGTTTGAAAAAGTTGAAAATGTTCGCTGTTACTATTGCTGTTCTTGGTGATGTTCTCCGATCGGATGGCAATCCGATCGGATGACCACCCGATTCATTGTACATTGATTTGTTAAAACACATTAGTGTCAAGCCTCTGATTGTGACCCGTTCGGATCACCATCCGATCCGTTGCAATTCATTAAAAAGTTTGACTTTGTTGACCCACCCGATCGGATTACAATCCGCTTTAAGGGACTTTATTTGTTTCAAAGGTTTAAAGTGCAAAGAATCGAGTGGCAATCCGAACGGATTACCACCCGATCCTAATCATTTCATTTGTTTGAGCTCTAGGTGACTGTCAAAGTATCGGATACCCGCCCGATCGGATCCCCACCCGATCCAAGACACAGTGTCACCCGATCGGATCCCCACCCGATCCAAGACACACTGTCACCCGATCGGATCCCCATCCGATCCAAGACACACTGTCACCTGATCGGATCCCCACCCGATCCAAGACACACTGTCACCCGATCGGATCCCCACCCGATCCGTTGTCATACGTTCATCATTATTGTGTTGACTTTTGTTGACTCACTCGATCGGATACCCGTCCGATCCAGTTGATCGTTAGTATTTGAACTGAGTTTGTCTGTTTTCAGGTGACTCGAGGAGATAACATCATGGCTGAAGAATTCTACAACATGTTCTACAAAGCGTTCACATCAGAATCTTCCGAAACATCAACTGTCACACAAAAATCAATAACAAAAACAATCAATGATAACATTAAACATGATAATTTCTATGGGACTTATTCGAAACCACCAAAGCTTGAAAATATTGAGGATTATACATGGTGGAAAGAACGGTTTATCAACTGGACTAAAGCTTACGCACATAAAAGCTGGTTTTGTTTAGAGTTTGGTTACGATAGACCTGTTAATGATAAAGGAGAAGAAATCGCACTCAAAAGCTTATCCGTTGAAGATGAAAATAATTTTTCATATGAACAACGAATGATTGCTTTAATCCAGCAATCGATTAAAGATGACATATTCTCATTACTTGTTCATGATGGTTCTTCAAAATCGGTTTGGGAAGCGTTAAGGGTCAAAGCTGAGGGTGGTAAACAGATTAAAAAGAATAAAATTGCATTACTAAAAAAAGAGTTTGATTTGTTTGATAGCTTAAAAGGAGAATCAGTGAGGCAAATGATTGAACGATTTTGTCATTTAAAAACTGAACTCAAAAGGTTTGAAATTGTCAAAACACGTGAGGAAATAATTGATAAAATCATTGAAGCGTTACCACGAACTGATCAGTGGCAAACGTTTGTCTTTATTTTGAAAAATGATGTATTGTATGAAACAATTACTCTTGATGCTTTGTTAGAAAAGCTAGAAAGTCATGAGCTTGAATTGCAGAAACAAAGCAAGATGAGCAGTTCATCACATCAACAGAATGTAGGTCTTTATTATAAAGGTAGCACACCTTCGGTGACTATAAGTGAATCACTAAAGACTGGATTCAGTGCTGAAAAGTCAAAAGAACCACAGAAAAGCTCATCAAGCTATAATCCAGGATATCACTTATCTTCTTCAAAAGCAAACCCTGAAGAATTTGAAGAAGTTCTCTGCAACATAGCGTTTAAACTGAAGAATTCTCCGGCTATGAGCATCAATGCAGCAAAACAACAAATGAGTTTTCTGACATCTGTCCTGGAATCATATGAAGGTCTAGTATCTGGAAAAATTGGAAACTCAGAACTGACAAAGGAAGATTACGGCCAGATCGATCCAGTAGAAATGGAACTTATTGACATACGCTGGTGTTTAGCAAGTTGCATTCGAAGAGCTCAGAGGTATATGGAGATTATTGGGAAGCAGTTAATAGGTGGTCCGTCAACAAAGCTGGGATTTGATAAATCCAAAGTAACCTGCTTCAAATGCAAGCAAAAAGGTCATTTCAAAAGAGAATGCAAAAATTCTGAAGTTGACGAAACTGAGAAACCTTTCAATGATGATTATTACCGAAAGGCGATTTACCACCGTAGCAAAGAAGAGCCGAAATTGATTGAAAATACTCCCAAAGAGAAATCAAGAGCATGTGCAGTAATCCATGATGATGAAGGGTTTGACTGGAGCGAATTTCTTCCAGTAGATGATGTTGTTGATGAACGATTCAAAGCAAAAGCCAAATGGGAAGCATTGAACAAACATAATGCTTTTGTTGCTGAAATAAAGGAGAAAACAAGAGAAGAGATTCTGAAAGAGAAAACTTACAGAGAAAGATGTATCGTTGGATACATAATTGAGGATATGGAAAAAGAGTATGAAGAAGCAAGAAGCAATAAAAGATGGGACAAGAAGCGAGAGTGTTATGTAAACAGGGATGGTGAACCAGTCGTTCATCCAAAGGAAGTGGTTTTTGATGAAGTTCTTGCAGTAATTCCTCTATCCGGCGAATACTACTCAAATGTTGAAAAAGATAAACACTATAAGAAAAGGCTGCATAAAATCATCAGAGATGCCATGACATCAAGTTTGAGAAAGAGTGATGAAGAGAGGATGAAGAAGAATGTTGAATGCATGGTAGATGAACTAAAGAAAGTTGCTGGTGAATCTAAAGATGAAGTAAAAGAAGAAGAAAAGATGAAGGAAGATGTGAAGATAGAAGAGGAAGAAAAGGTAGAAGAAAAAGTTGTTGAAAAAGAAGCTATTTCTGAAGAACAGCAGGTTAAAGAAGAGATGAAGAAGAAAGAAGAAAAAGAAGAAGTGAAGATAGAGAGGTTGGATGCTGATGTTGCTGGTGATGCTGGTACTGGTGAAGAAGAACAGAAGAAAGATGCTGATGTTGGTGGTGATGCTGGTATTGGTGAAGAAGAACAGAAGAAAGATGCTGATGAGACAGAGACAACAGAAAAAGTCAAAGTTCCAATCACTGAGGTAAAATCTGATTCTGAAATCTTAAACAAAATTGATGAACAGTGCAAGAAATGCATGGAAACGTGCAGTGCTTGTACTGAAAAAGACGAAAATTTCAGAACAAGAGATCTAGAATTTACTAAAATTGAAAATGTTTTCAAAGAAAAATGCAAAGAGATGTTAGAAAACGAAAAAGTTTTGAAAGATAATGACGAAAAACTCACACAAAAATGCAAGATTTTAGAAAAAGAAAATGAAAGTTTGAAAGAAAAGGTTTCAAAAATAACAGAAGAATGTTTACAAAAAGAAAATGCATGTCAGGAAATGAAAAAGGAGTATGATTCAATAAAATTAGCTTACCACATTACAAAACAATCATATGAAGATGTGAAGAGTCAAATGAAACTTGTTCAATCTAGATTGAAATACTGTTCTGAAACAACTTATACGCTTAAGCGACAATATTCAATAAAGCAACAAGTTGTTAATTCTTATATTGAGGATGTTGCTAAGTTGAAGCGTCAAATAGCCAATTTAGAACAGGATAACAACAAGTTAAAAAGTTATCATGCATCATCATATGTGCTTGAAAGAATTTTCAACATAAATCCGGGTGATGATGATTCTGAGAAAAACAAAAAGGGTATTGGTTCTGAGTATCATCAAGTTCCTCCACCGGAAAAGTTTGCATTTTGTGATGATGGGAAAGTCAAAAAAGCTTTCAACATGGTCGATCAATTGCCAGATAACATTGACGTAACCAATTCCAAATCTGATGATTCAAGTGATTCAGAGGTGGTAGGTAAGGTCGTTGAAAGTGTGTTGAAAGAAGAGTCGGTTGAAACAGGTAAATTTGAATCACTGGATGAAATGAAGGTAGTTTTCATGAAGAATATCTGAAAAATTCAAAATCTGAGAAAAATTTGAATGATGATTCAAAAGGATTGGTTTATACCATGATTGGATCGGACAAATTATTCTTAGATATTGTATTCCCGATTCAGAATGTGATTTCAGAAAAGATTGACAAAGTTTTCAAAATGGTTGAAATTGAAAAATCTGAAATTTCAAAGTTTGCTGGAAAAGATCACAAAACTTTTTATAACAAACCTGGTTTCAAAAAGAAAAATATGAAGGCTGGGTTGGGTTATAAAAAGAAACAAAATTGGAAAAGAAATGAAACGCCAAATTATCAAACAAAAATGAATTTTGTTCGCGGAACAAGTTCCGAAGAAGAGAAAGAACTCCAATTTAGACGACAGTCTAATGAAGAGTTCTATGCTCAGAAAAAGCAACAACAACAGGTCAAGGATGTGTCCAAGAGAACATGTTTCAAATGTGATCAAACTGGACATCTTGCTCGCAAGTGTCCAAATCTGAAACCTGTTGATGTTGAGAAGAAAAAGAAGTCTAATGATGTTGAGAAACAGAAATCTAAGGATGTGAAACAAAGGTCAACCAGATTTGATTCAAACCAAACTTGGAGGTACAACACAAACAAGTTTTCTTCGAATCAAACTTGGAAATCAAATCCAAGTAGGTTTGATTCAAGACAAACCCGGAATTCTCACACACCCAGATTTAGAACAACACAAAGTTGGAGAACAAATGTCGATGCAACAAAACCACAACAATTTTGGAAACCAACTGTTGTTCAGAATCAAAATGTTCAAAAAGATTCACATTTTTACAAAAGAGGTACTCCAAAAGGTCAAACATGGTCTGTTAAGAAACAAATCGTTTCGGTAAATGATGAAAAAGTTGAAGTCAAAATTGACAAAGTCTTTGAACAAAATGACAAAGATTTTCTGAAGTTAAATGACGCATTTTGTGTTGAAATGCCTAAGGTCAAACAGACCTGGGCAAAATTGTTCAAATAATCTAATAGTTAAATGTGCAGGTGCTAAAGAAAATTGAAGACTGTGAGAATGGAAATCGGAGCAGCCTGGCACAAGGAGAGGAGAAGGCTGCTGGTCCTTGCGACTGATGAACAGGGAGTTTGTTTGATTTTTGTATATAAATAAACAATATTTCATAAACCCTAAAAATTGAAAAATAAAAAAAACCAAAAATATGTTTTTATTTTGTCAAAAATTTGAAAAATCAAAAATATGTTTGTTTTTAAATCTGTCAAAAATTCAAAATTTCAAAAATATGTTACTTAAATAAGCCGAAACTCTCACGGCTGAACAAACATGATTAATTTCACAAGATTGAAAAAACGGTTTTCAAACTGTAAAATATCAATGTGTTGTAAATCATGGGGGTACATTATATTTTCTGCAAATCAGTGCATGAGAAGCAGAAAATGGATGGCGAGACGAAGCTATCAGTATCAGGTTGTCAAATTTTCTTTAAATGGTTTTGCATTTTAGGGGGAGTAAGAAATTGTCAGAAAATCCAAAAACATTAGAAAATTTGAAAAAGCCAAAAACATGATAAAATTTAAAAATGAGTTTTTGTGTAAAAAAAAGGAAATGATAGTACATCAGTAGACAATCACAGTACGCTAAAGAAATGGAATGATTAATGTGATAAACGGTCTCACTGATGATATGCCAGTAGGTTTTTACACGCTTAGTAGATTGTTTTAGAGATATAAACCTAAGTATCAAATACTTGCTTATCTCGCGGAGAACATCTCTCGGATATATGGGTAACCCCCGAAATCTTGTATGAGAGATTGCCTGATTCTGAGATACTAGGTTTTGTACTGTTTGATATCTGGGGTATTATACCTGGTCTTCTGATATTGTGAAAGCAATGGCCTAGACCTCGTATAATACTTTATGCACTTTTAAAAGCTTACCCTCTGCACAAAAAATGAGTAAATATCGAAAGATATGAATCGATTGCAGTTGAAGAAAAGATTCCCTAAAGGGAACACACCTAAAGTCGAGCCTTCATCTCTTTGACTGAACGGAAGTTCATACCTAAGCTCTCAAGGTCTCGCATTAACCCAGAGTACAGATATCAAATTGGTATATTCACCTGTAAGACTGAATCTAGGGAATTTTGATACGGGAGTATATTCTGAGATGGGACACGCGAATAAGTTTAAGTCCTTAAAACACTAATCCATATCTCGAATCAGTTGAACTTTGTGTGAAAATTTAAGTGGATCAGTATACTGACAATCTAAGTGAATCATTTAGAACTTAAAGTGTTTGAAGCTCAACGGTGCTAGTGATTTGTCATAAACTGATATGATCCTCTGACGCAAACTCAAACAAAAAATATTGTCTGTAAATATTTCTTTACTGCTTTATGAAAAATTCAAAAAGATTTTGATTTCACTTTATTTTCGACAACTGATGTCTGAGAGCTGAGTTTCAAAATCTAAGTATGCTGAATGTGTTTCTGAAAATAAAACAAGTTTATTAATTTGAAACTTGAAGTTTTAAATTCAAAAAATCAAAAACAGTTTGTGAAGTCTCCAAGGTCATTAATTTGGTCTTGGATGATTAACGGTGAGGGATTTGGATGCTTAAATTGTTAAAATCTGTTTTAAAGAGCTAGTTTTCGTTGTTGGATACTTAATACTGCCAAATATATGAAGCTTATTGATAGGGGGAGTGAAGTCAAGTATTCCTGGATATATTAATATTATTACATTTAGAGCCAGGATCTTGATTAAAAGTTTTTAAGAGCAAGGTCACGATTCCTGGACAATCGAAAAAGCTTTCGCTGTTGTATATTTGAAATGTTTTAGTTTATGCTGAGAGAGCAGGTTTTTAATCCTGGATGATCACAATGTTGTTACTTATAAATGTTTGAGAATTTGCAGATGATTGTACCAGATTACGATCCCAATAGCCGAGTCTAAGGGGGGAGTCTGAAGACCAGCTCAACGCAAGGGGGAGCGTGCATTCAAGGAGCCAGGTAACTATCTTGAAGGAGCTTGTATCCGAAAAGCCAGGTGTCGATCCCAAAAGCACGGAAGCTTGACGAAAGGGGGAGCCTAAAGAGTCTACTGAAAAGGGGAGCTAAAGCTGAAGACAGATCCATGGAAGCTTCAAGAAGACTCAGAGAGAGAGAGAGAGAGAGAGAGAAAGACAAGACTCTATGAGATTGACTGCGGCAATATCCAAGGGGGAGTCTGTTGGTGCAGTTATGTCTATCGCCTCCGTCAAGACAGTTCGTAGCAGAAACAGTTTAATTCTAGGCTTTATATTGTAATAAGTAGGGAAAAGGCAAGGTGGCAATATTGTAATTAATGAGTTTTCTCATTAAAGCCTTGGCCTATAAATAGGAGGCTTATGCCTTAGTTTAGAGACTTTTTGCACATTTGGAGACTTGGAGCTTAGGATCTAGAGAGAGAAAGTCTAGAGAGAGAAAGTGCTCAAGGTGATTCGTGGTGCTTTGTACGTTTTCAGATTATCAATAGAATCACGTTTATAGTACGGTCTTGTGTTCGGTCACGTTCGTGTATGGATTCCGCATGTTACACGAGTCAGTTCGCAATCGTTACGGAGTCAAAACCGGTCCTACATAAAAGATTTACACCATTCATATCTCTACGGTCTATATAGAGATATGTTGGCTACCTGGTTAGGGTTTAAGGGAATGGTTTAGTAAGGTTCTTGCCTTGTTCAATGTATAGATCCTGCAAGGACCAGGGTCAAGCTTACTAGGACCTCCTTTAATACCCACTGGTATTGGATGGCGGGGGTGCGAATGGCTTGATCCCCTCACATGTAAACTACTATTAATATATTAAACCGGCTACTTGGGATTGTATCCCTGCTAACTCAAACCACTTAGCCGAGGGTAACGTCACCTTCAAAAGAGGGGCCTACCACTTTTCGCATTAATAACTTAATTAATTATCTTTCAATATTCCTACCCTTTGGGATTGTATCCTTGCTGACTCAAACCACTGGTTTGAGGGTAATGTCACCTTCAAAAGAAGGGCCTACTACTATAACTAAGATAATCTCTTAAAAAGTCCGAAAGTGCAAAAATCATCAAAGGATACATTAAAGGCGAGTCGGATCCAAGTGATTCATCTTGTCTATCTGTTTTTATTTTATTTTTATTTCTACATTTTAATTTTTTTTCATGTTTAAAACCTTTTCTCAAAAATTTAGATTGATTAGACGTTGAGGATAAACCGGTACTAAAAGCTCTTGTGTCCTTGGATGACCTCGGTATCTTACCAACGCTATACTACGTTCACGATGGGTGCACTTGTCCACGTGTGTGTTTAGTGTTAGTAGAATATCATGTTTTACAAATTTAAAACTTGACTAATGTGTAAAATGGGCTTAGAATATCAATAAAAACATATTACGCTTTGCACACACCAATATAAATAATAATTATAATCCTAATTACATAGATATATCATTTCTTGCCCAAAGGTGCTATGATATATTTATGTGCTTTATTGTTACGTTCATCGTATATGAATTTTGGTCACAACTAAAGTGAAGCCAAAATTCATATAGGACATTAAGACAGTCCATGTATAATATATGTTCATAATATGTGAATTTTGGTCAAAGCCAAAGCGAAGCCAAATTTCACATAGAACATTAAGATAGTCTCTATCATTTATGTACATTCACAATACATGAATTTTGGTCAAAGCCAAAGCGAAGCCAAAATTCATGTAAAACAATAAGTCAGTCTATTATGGTATGTTTATAACGCATAAATTTTGGTCAAATCCAAAGCGAAACCAAAGTTTATGTAAAAAATCAAGACAATATTTTGTTTATGTATGTTCATAATGTCTGAAATTTGGTCAAAGCCAAAGCGAAGCCAAAATTCAGATAGAATCTTAATTAATCTATTATTTTGGTGTTATAATAGATTTTATCTTTAATGTACTTATCTTTGTCTGCCTTGTTTGATTACCCCTAAATAGATTATTCCAACTCTTCTGTTTGTATTGATCTAGCATCCACTTTTAGCCCTAGCCTTGGAATTGAATTATTGACTGGGGCAAACTTTGCTACATGGAGGGATACGATTAAACTTACTCTTAGTATGGCGGATCTTGATTATGCCCTGAGGCATGACCCTCATGCTACTCTGACTGCTGAAAGCACTGCAGATCAGAAAATATAGCATGAAAAGTGGGAAAGGTCTAACAGAATGTTTCTTATGGTGTTATCAAGAATTCCATCTCAAGTGCCATTACAGGAATTATACCTAATTCAGAGAATGCCAAAGAATATCTGAACTCAATTGAGGAGCAATTCAAGTGTAACACCTTGGAAATTTATGTCCAATAATGTATGAACACGTGGCATAAGCTCTGAACGTGTGAAAGAATACTTTGGAGGGACTAAAGTTGACAAACGGGGAAACTATGTGAATATAAGGGTCCAAAGTGTCAACAATGGATAAATATATTCAAGAATAGCCCCACACAATGTTTATACCTTCAAACGAATAAATCATGGATCATACGAAGCTAAATATGAAAGAAAGTGAGGAGTTACAAACTACAGGGGCTAAATGTGTCAACATGTGCAAAGTATACCTCTGAGTGACCTTTTGGCAGACCCGAAGCTTTGTAACGATAAAATATACTCACTAGAATATGTGGTTAAAATTTCATAAAGTTTCGTTATCGTATGAGAAAGTTATGATCAAATTCGTATACGAGGGGTTAAAAGCGTCAACGTTGAATTCTAAGGCCTTATGAGTGGTTACAAGGTTAGTCAAGGACTTAAACAAGTTAGTAAAAGTCCCAAGGCCCTTAAAAGTCAAGTTAGAAGGCTGGAAATGCAATTTAAGGGCTTAAAACCACGTTACAAAGGACCAGGGACCGAAAATGCAAATTGTGAAACTTGTTTGGCAGGTTTTGCAGGTCCAGGCGACCCGCGTAAAGGTCCCCTATGACCTTACACGGCCCGCGTCAGAGTGCCAGTAACAGAAAAACGTGCACAGTTGCCAGTCAGGTCTGTTAACCGACTCAAAATGCTTGTTTTACATACCAAGGGCTGCCCCAATGGTATTTCATGCATAGGGGGCACCTGTAATGATCTTGTATCACCTGTAGACCATGTTGGCAACATCTTGTGAGATCAAAGATTGTATATAAGGAGCATAAGGTTGTGACCAAAGATTGTTCATTCATTGCAAAGTTCACAAGTTCACTCCTGGAGCCTTCTGGACAGCAAGCAACATTCCTAGTGATCCCTAAGCCTAATTAGGACTCTTGTAAGTGTCCTTAACCCTTCTAAATTCGTTTTAGCTTAGTTAATTAGCTAAAAGTCAAACTGTCGTAATTAAGGTTTGACTTCGAGATTAGTCATTAATTACTCACTAATATATCGAATTAAAAATACCTTTAAGTAGGTAATTATGTGGGTAACAAACCCTTAAAAGGGTATTTCCAGATTCCCACTCTAACTATATTAATTGTCGAGTCAAAGCACATCTTAAAAAGTCAACAGAATGATTATTTCAAATTAATACGTAATTGGCAATGTAGGAAACATGCAACCTGTTTGATCATTAAAATAACTTGGTAATTAATGTAAGAACATATTTCAACATGTTTAACTCGACAATTTCTAGTTTAGGCTCGGTTTGGAACCGAAAGTCGCAAACTTTAACTATTGCTTTGACTATTAGTTCTGACCCGTTTAAGCCAAGTTTAGGATTGCCTTAGAGCTTTTTTTGGACCTATTTGCATGTTAGTATAACTCTCTGAGATTATACAACTTGGTTCATTAGACATCCTATGCACATGCATGTTTCCGTTAATCGCTTATATGTTGACCATTATGCCCAAATGACCTTAAAAAGTGATTCTTGAAAATGTGAAAGGATAGACACCTTGGCTACTGATTTATAAACTTGCACCCAAAATTTGAGATCAGTTTGAGGTGTAGATTAAGAGTTATGCTCATTAGCGTAAATTAAAGCTTCTTTAGTAATTAAATGGCGTAAATCGCATATAGCCTATCTAAACCCGAGTTTTTATACAAAACCTTATACCTACTGTTATAAAATAATATTTTTGGATTTTTGGAGATTTTTATTTATTTTTAGGCTGAGCATAACTTAGTGTTCTAAGCTTAATTCGGTTTATGCCGGTTTTGCCCTTTTGGGCTATAAAATGAGTTTTATAAAACCTTTTGACCCCAAACCTTTTTCTACTGATTTGTTATGATAAATAAATTATTTTGAGCCTACTGGAATATTAAAAATATCAGCTTTTTACAGAAAACCCGGAAATGGCTCCAAATCGCCTTTTTTAAGCGTTTTTAGCACATAAGTATGCACTAGAACCTTGCTAAGAATATGGGGTTAAAACCTACTGATGTACTCAGTAAGATTTTTGTATTTTAACAGTAAGCTAATGTTTTCAACTCAGAATAGCAGTTTTGACCCTTTAAGCATATGTGAAATTACCAAAATGCCCCTATGGAGCATAGCATAGCATGGTTATAAGTTATAAATTTCATATATATTGGATACCCTACTGTTATGACTTAGTAAATTAAGCATATTTACTAATTTAATCAGACCTGTAACTCAGAATACTAATTAAACTCTTTTACACCCTTTAAAATGACCAAAATGCCCTTATGAGGCATAGTTTGGGTTTAAAACCATTTAGAAACATGCATATGACTCTTATGGTTACTCGTTACGCACTATACGCGTTCGGATCGGCTTATGTGACTAGTTTGGCCATTTTAGCCGAAACGGGTCAAACTATATCATTTTGGTCTCAAAATTCAGAATGTGATTATGTTACCCATATGCAAGCTTGTTGGGTCAAAACCGCATTCTAAAGCGGTCTTCGCCTTATCGTGCGTTTAAAACCGTAATCTTTATACAAAACTAACCGGTCTAAGCTTAAGACCCGTTAGAATTCTAATAGGTTATTAAAACCTTAATTCCAGATATAGGAGCCCAGTAAAAGCTACGTGCACTCGCTGTATTTGATTTATACTTTGCTCAGGTAAATACGTTTAACTTATTTTCCCTATACGGGCTTGGGGTACGGTATATAAAATACCGCTTGGTCGGGGAATTGATCTTAACCGGTCGGTGGTTAAGTGTTGTCAAATTAACCCGTTTAAAAATGCTGTTTTGTTTGTTTAACGCCTTTGGGGGTTTAATGACCATGTCCCGGATATCCTTGGCATCATTCAAAGAATGGCCACGACCTTCGCACGGTGTAGGCGTACACCCGTAGTGCATTTCAATAAAGTATAATCGTCGGTCGAGAGAAGTCTCGCGGCGGAATTATATTAAGTGGTGTGTCTATTAATCTTTAACCCGATACGACCCGGGCAACTGAACGCATAACAGACATGTAATTCTTTTACAAGATTATTAAGCAAATAATTATTCCAAGTTATAAAAAGTTTTGTGCCTCAGGCATTTAAATCAATTTTCAAACATTTTCAAAATGAGTCATTTAAATTGTATTTACCAGTGTAAACTAACGTATTTTCCAAAAAGGCTAAGTGCAGGTACTACGCGTAATAGGCTGGCCACTCCTTGGCATCCATAGAAGTCTCGTAAGCTTAGGATGCATGAAGTCTGTTGAAATAAAGTTTCCTCTTTGTTTGATCCGCCTGTGGATCTATTTCGACTATTTTGTGATACTTGGATATTACAATATTATTAAGTTGAAATAAATCTTTCTTTTGCTTCCGCTGTGCATTTATATATTGTATGTTTGACTATGACGATATCAACTACGTCACGGAACCCCCACCGGTGATACGTGGAAATTAGGGTTGTGACAGGTTGGTATCAGAGACAACGCTGAGTGAATTAAACACTAGCCTTCTGTGTTTAATCTCAGTTAAATAAATGCACATTCCTCGAGTTCCGAGTCTAGACAAAGAACATAGGACAAACTCTGTTTTGTTTTATTTCATTTTGTCTTTATATATATATATATATATGTATATATATATATATGTTGTTGTATTATTGATGTTGACAGGTCTAACCATGCCGCCAAGAATGAGACGCGGACAGGGAAAGACTCCTTTCACAAGCCACGATCATTAAGCCGGGCCCTCATACCAGCGAACACCTTCCATCACGATGAGTACGAGCCCACAAGAGCCGTGGAGGCTCTACGTTGAACCCGGGAGGCGGTCAGTCTCCCTCAGTTCCTCACCTTCGTACCAGCATTCTTTTGGGCCCCAATCAGAGAACGAGCCCAACAACCAACCACCTTCTTTCATACCCTTACAGAGGTCTAACTCTCACCATTCCTTTGATGACCCTACCCCTATCTTCCAAAGCCGGTTCAACCCGGCTAATTTCATTCAAGAACCCGTGGGTTTTAACCCACTAGGACCCGAGGATCACTTCTCGGGTGAAAATGACATGGACGAAGAAACGGATCCCGTGGAACCTGCGACTGGGACTCCGAACCACCCCATCGAGATCTCAGATGGGTCTTCATTTCACGGATCGCCTTATCGCGGTCCGGACAGCTACGAGGAGAGTTTCCAGAATATTGACTGGTATTTTACCCCCTCTCACCACTCGTCCCCTTATCAGCAGCAGCAATAGCAACAGGATCCTTCCCAGGATTCTCGTTTTGTGGCAGTCACTCCGCCACCACCACCACCACCAGTGGAACAGCAGCCGCCTCCGGAGCCACCGAGGCGGAGGAGGTCAAACGCACGGATGTCCGTGCAAGGGGGAGTCCGCATCAGCACTCCCCAGCCCTCGAGTGGCAGCCATTATCCGCCACTCCAGGAAGAAGAATAAGAACCGCAAATGGGGGGTCCATCAAACCCCATTCCAGAGGTCAACTCAGTGCCTATGGCACCTCCGTTGGGTTTTGACAACCCAATACCTGCTTACGCCGGCTCAGCGGCGTACAACCCTTTTGAGCAGCCGGCTCATACCCAGTTCGACTATGCCAACGTAGACCCATATCAGGAAGCGTGGGACTACAACGCACGTCACCCAGAGGGACCCTATGGTGGTCTTTGGACCACTGGTTACCCAACTTATGGGTACCAGCATCCGCCACCTCCTCAACCTCTGTACCAGCCGCCGCAGCCGCAGCTAATCCCGCCGGAGCGCCAGCAGGAGGTTCTCGATAGGTTAAACCAAGTCGAACAAGAAGTTCGAGAAGACCGTAGGGAACGACAAGGCTTCTTCAAAGGTCTGTCAGACCTACTCAAGGGGAAGTCCAAAAGGAGGGGTCATTGAAGACCCTGTTGTTTATTTTATTTAGTTGTAATCAAGTCCCTGCGTGGACTTTTTATTTCTGTACTCAGCCCCTGCGTGGGCTTGTCTTTCAGTATTCTGCCCCTGCGTGGGCATGTCTTTTAGTTAACCCCTGCGTGGGTTTGTTGTTTATTTTTCGCCCCTGCGTGGGCATGTTATTTTGTAGAAGTCCCGTTTAGGGCAAATGTTGTACTGTTTAATCTTTATTAATGGAATGGTTGAATTTAAATTTTCATGATTGTTTATTATTAATAAGTACATGCAAAAACTTAAAATAAAAAGGTAAAATGAAAATAACATTCCTAATAAAGAAGATCTACCATTTCTATTAAATGGCAAAATCTAAAAAGGGACAAGACCTAGCCATGTGTCATTTTAAGACAAGGCCAAGATGGTACCTCCATATTTAGATTCAGATCTATAATTAACGTCTCAACTTAGGATTGATCTGCGTTATAAAAAGAATCCTAGGGGTAAAACCTAGCCACCTGTCATCGCAGGCATGGCCAAAATGGTAGAACCTGTTTTAAAGATTCCAAATTTATGTTAACATCTGTAGGTATGTTAGCAAGTTGGGCAAACTGTGATACAGTATAAACCACACTTGCCATCTTTAATTGGGTTAATTTAAAATTTCCTGTAATTATATAACCATCCCTTGGGGATGAAGTGCCTACGGGTAATAAATTAATGTCCTCTGGGACTAAGAGACAGTAGAAGTCGTAGGTAATAAATTAATGTCCTCTGGGACTAAGAGACAGTAGAAGTCTGTAACTCACTGTCTAGAATAGGGTAATGAACTGTGATTCAGACCCTAATACCTTGATTCTGTAAGAATCCGGGTTATAGAATAACGCTGTCTTTGTGACTAAGTTATATGTTAATTCTTAATTGTAATATAGGATTATAATAAAGGTCCTGAATAAATACTCGATTAATAAATTAACCAGCAATGGCTATTTAAAACCATGGTTAATAAAAATATAAAATGCTATATTAGCTTCTAAATAAAACCTTGCCTATTATCTCTTTATGTAGCAATTGAAGCTACATGGCTAGGTCGGACGAGGTGAACAGTCGTCCGGTGGAGAACCACGAGAACGCTAAGATACAGTTAACTGGCACAGAGCTGAAAGCGCTTGTTGATGATGCGGTTACAAAGGCTTTAGAGCGACAGTACAGTGAGTACAGTGGGACCCATAGTAGGACCCTGTCTACACCGCATAATAAGTCTAAGACTCATTCGGAGTCTCACAGCAAGCCACCCTTTGTCCAACCCAAGTCTAAGAAGGATGAGACTAAGAAGGATGATGATAGACATTCTTCAAATGAAAACAGTGGTCACCCCAAGAAGATTGTGTTTGATGATGCCCCACGTGCCAAAGGTTGCACGTATAAAAATTTTGTGTCTTGTAAACCCCGGGATTTTAATGGGGAGAATGGGGCAGTGGACTGTATGACTTGGCTGGATGAGATGGACACTGTTGTGGACATCAGTGGTTGTGCTGAAAAGGATATTGTAAAGTTTGTATCCCAGTCGTTTAAAGGTGAAGCCTTGGCCTGGTGGAGGTCATTAATTCAGGCTACTGGAAAGGTTCCGTTGTATAACATGTCATGGGATCAGTTTGTTGCTCTCATCAAGGAGAACTACTGTCCCCAACACGAGGTGGAAAAGATAGAATCTGATTTTCTGTCATTGGTCATGAAGAACCTGGATTGCCAGGCTTATCTCACGAGTTTCAATACTCTGTCAAGGCTAGTTCCTTACCTGGTGACGCCTGAACCAAAAAGGATAGCCCGTTTCATCGGGGGTCTGGCCCCAGAAATCAAAGCGAGTGTCAAAGCCTCTCGGCCCGCTACATTTTGATCGGTAGCTGACATATCTCTGTCCCTCACGCTGGATGCAGTTAGACAGAGATCCCTGAGAGCTGCGGATACCGAGAAAAGAAAACGCGAAGATGATGGTTCGCGACGCTCAGACAAGAAGCACAAGGGGAATAACGACCACAAGAAAGGGTCGGGATCCAAAAAGGGAGATCAACAGACAGGTGATAAACCCAGGTGCAAGGTTTGTAAGAAGCACCATTTTGGGAAATGCAGGTATGAGTCAAGATCGCAATCCCAGCCGAAAGCGTGTGGAATTTGTAAGTCCCCAGACCACAAGGCATTAGACTGTAAGAAACTCAAGGATACCACATGATTTAATTGTAATGAGAAGGGGCATCATAGTCCCAACTGCCCGAAACTTGCAAAGAAGGCTGAGGAGGGAAAAAAGACCAATGCAAGGGTCTTCCGCATGGATGCCAAGGAAGCTGTTAAGGATGACAATGTTATAACAGGTACTTTACTCATTAATGATGTCTACGCAAGAGTATTATTTGATTCTGGGGCGGATAAATCTTTTGTAGATAATAAGTTTTGTGAATTATTGAAATTACCTGTTAAAACCCTAAGTGTGAAATATGAAGTGGAATTAGCTGATGGAACAATAGAAACAGTTTCGACTGTATTAGATGGATGTGTCCTATCCGTTAGGAACCACTCTTTTCCTTTATCCTTGTTACCCTTTAAGCTAGCAGGCTTTGATGTAGTGATAGGCATAGATTGGTTATCGCATAACCAAGCCCAGATAATGTGTAACAAGAAGCAAGTAGTAATCAAGACTCCATCTGGTGAGCCACTCACCATTCAGGGAGATACTCAGCATGGATTACCCGAGCAGGTGTCTATGCTCAAAGCATCTAAATGCTTAAAGAAGGGTTGTGTCATTTATATGGCACAAGTGACTGTTGATGAACAAAGACCCAGGATTGAAGATATTCCAGTCATTTCCGAATACCCCAAGGTTTTTCCGGAAGAGCTACCTGGTTTGCCACCAGATATACAAGTAGAGTTCAGAATCGACATCATTCCCGGAGCTGCACCTGTTGCTAGAGCACCTTATAGGTTAGCACCAACAGAGATGAAGGAACTGAGAACGCAGCTAGATGATTTGCTAGCTAAAGGTTTTATTAGACCTAGTTCATCTCCATGGGGAGCGCTAATGTTGTTCGTCAAGAAAAAGGATGGATCAATGCGTCTTTGCATTGATTACCGTGAGCTTAATAAGGTTACTATCAAGAATAGATATCCTTTGCCCAGGATCGACGATCTGTTTGACCAGTTGCAAGGAGCAAGTTATTTTTCTAAGGTAAATCTCAGGTCAGGCTATCATCAATTGAAGGTCAAGGATGAAGATGTGCACAAGACCGCATTTAGGACTCGTTATGGTCATTACGAGTTCCTAGTGATGCCTTTTGGGCTCACTAACGCACCTGCCGCATTCATGGATCTCATGAATCGCGTATGCAAGCCTTATCTGGATAAATTCGTCATCGTCTTCATCGACGACATTCTCATCTATTCGAAGAGCCAAGCTGACCACGAGAAGCATCTTCGATGCATTCTTAAGCTGCTTCATCAAGAGAAGCTCTATGCCAAGTTTTCAAAGTGTGAATTTTGGCTTCGAGAAGTCCAGTTCCTTGGACATGTTGTGAGTGAACGTGGAATTCAAGTGGATCCCGCAAAGATAGAAGCTATTATGAACTGGCAAGAGCCAAAGACGCCTACAAAGATTCGTAGTTTCCTAGGTTTGGCAGGATATTGTAGGCGATTTATTGAAAACTTTTCAAGGATTGTTGCACCCTTAACTTCGTTAACACGTAAGAATATTAAATTTAATTGGGGGCCCAAGCAGCAAGAATCTTTTGATATCTTGAAGCAGAAGTTGAGTAACGCTCCAGTGCTGACTCTACCTGAAGGTATTGAAGAATTTGTGGTGTATTGCGATGCATCACACACCGGAATAGGATGTGTGTTAATGCAAAAAGGCAAGGTCATTGCCTATGCTTCACGTTAACTAAAGGTACACGAGAAGAATTACACCACCCATGACTTGGAATTGGGTGCCGTTGTATTTGCACTTAAGCTTTGGAGGCATTATCTGTATGGGACTAAGTGTGTGATTTACTCTGATCACAAGAGTCTTCAGCACTTGTTCAATCAGAAGGATTTGAATATGAGGCAGCGACGATGGATGGAAACTCTGAACGATTATGACTGTGAAATAAGATACCATCCAGGAAAGGCAAACGTAGTCGCTGATGCCTTAAGTAGAAAGGAGAGAGTGAAGCCGATAAGAATCAATGCCAAGAGCATTGAAATCAAGAACAGTTTGAGTGAAAGGTTGTTAGCTGCACAAAAGGAAGCTGTGTTGGAAACTAACTATCCTGAGGAAAAGTTAGGAGTGACTGAAGAACAGTTGTCCTACGATAAGGACGGAATGTTGACATTGAATGGACGAATATGGGTTCCTGTATGTGGAGGACTTCGGGATGTTATCCTCAAGGAAGCCCACAGTTCCAAGTATTCCGTTCATCCTGGAGCTGATAAGATGTACCAGGATTTAAAGGCAAACTATTGGTGGATAGGCTTGAAGAAGTCTATAGCTGCTTATGTAGCTAAATGCTTGACGTGTGCTCAAGTTAAAGCTGAACATCAGAAGCCGTCAGGTTTCCTACAACAGCCTGAGATTCCCACTTGGAAATGGGAAATGGTGACGATGGATTTCATCACCAAGTTGCCAAATACGAAGAAAGGAAATGATACTATATGGGTCATAGTTGATAGACTGACTAAGTCAGCACATTTCCTACCCATTAAAGAGACCTTCAGCTCTGACATGTTAGCCCAACTGTACGTGGATAAGATTGTATCCATACATGGCGTACCAGTATCCATTATCTCGGACCGGGATACTAGGTACACGTCTCATTTTTGGAAGAGTTTCCAACAGTCTCTGGGCACCCAATTGAATTTCAGTACGGCTTACCATCCTCAGACGGATGGGCAAAGTGAGCGTACTATTCAAACGTTGGAAGACATGCTGCGTGCATGTGTAATTGATCTAGGTGGTAGTTGGGACAGACATCTACCTTTGGTCGAGTTCTCCTACAACAATAGCTACCATACCAGCATTCAGGCTGCACCTATTGAGGCACTATATGGTAGGAAGTGCAGAACGCCCATCTGTTGGGCAGAAGTAGGGGATACTCAATTATCAGGTCCTGACATAGTCTTCGAGACAACAGACAAGATTGTCCAGATTCGCGATCGCCTAAAAGCTGCTCGAGATAGACCGAAGAGCTATGCGGATAAAAGGCGAAAACCTCTCAAGTTTGAGGTTGGCGATAAAGTTTTACTCAAAGTGTCACCCTGGAAAGGGGTGATGCGATTCGGTAAGAAAGGTAAGTTAAGCCCAAGGTATATAGGACCATTCGAGATCATTGAATGCATTGGATCAGTGGCTTATAAGTTAAACTTACCTGAAGAGCTCAGTGGTATTCATAACGTATTCCACGTTTGCAATCTGAAGAAATGTCTAGCTGATGAGTCGCTAGTCATACCACACGCAGATGTGCACATAGACGAGAGCTTAAAATTTGTGGAGAAACCTGTGTCGATTGAGGATCGACAGGTAAAAAGGCTTCGAAGGAAGCTTGTGCCTATTGTCAAGGTGAAATGGGATGCCCGCAGAGGTCCTAAATATACGTGGGAGTTAGAGTCCACGATGAAAGAGAAATACCCTCAATTGTTTCCATAAATCTCAAGGTCGAGATTTCTTTTAAGGGGGTGAGGATGTAACACCTTGAAAATTTATGTCCAATAATGTATGAACACGTGTCATAAGCTCTGAACGTGTGAAAGAATACTTTGGAGGGACTAAAGTTGACAAAAGGGGAAACTATGTGAATATAAGGGTCCAAAGTGTCAACAATGGATAAATATATTCAAGAATAGCCCCACACAATGTTTATACCTTCAAACGAATAAATCATGGATCATACGAAGCTAAATATGAAAGAAAGTGAGGAATTACAAACTACAGGGGCTAAATGTGTCAACATGTGCAAAGTATACCTCTGAGTGACCTTTTGGCAGACCCGAAGCTTTGTAACGATAAAATATACTCACTAGAATATGTGGTTAAAATTTCATAAAGTTTCGTTATCGTATGAGAAAGTTATGATCAAATTCGTATACGAGGGGTTAAAAGCGTCAACGTTGAATTCTAAGGCCTTATGAGTGGTTACAAGGTTAGTCAAGGACTTAACCAAGTTAGTAAAAGTCCCAAGGCCCTTAAAAATCAAGTTAGTAGGCTGGAAATGCAATTTAAGGGCTTAAAACCACGTTACAAAGGACCAGGGACCGAAAATGCAAATTATGAAACTTGTTTGGCAGGTTTTGCAGGTCCAGGCGACCCGCGTAAAGGTCCCCTATGACCTTACACGGCCCGCGTCAGAGTGCCAGTAACAGAAAAACGTGCACAGCTGCCAGTCAGGTCTGTTAACCGACTCAAAATGCTTGTTTTACATACCAGGGGCTGCCCCAATGGTATTTCATGCATAGGGGGCACCTGTAATGATCTTGTATCACCTGTAGACCATGTTGGCAACATCTTGTGAGATCAAAGATTGTATATAAGGAGCATAAGGTTGTGACCAAAGATTGTTCATTCATTGCAAAGTTCACAAGTTCACTCCTGGTGCCTTCTGGACAGCAAGCAACATTCCTAGTGATCCCTAAGCCTAATTAGGACTCTTGTAAGTGTCCTTAACCCTTCTAAATTCGTTTTAGCTTAGTTAATTAGCTAAAAGTCAAACCGTCGTAATTAAGGTTTGACTTCGAGATTAATCATTAATTACTCACTAATATCTTGAATTAAAAATACCTTTAAGTAGGTAATTATGTGGGTAACAAACCCTTAAAAGGGTATTTCCAGATTCCCACTCTAACTATATTAATTATCGAGTCAAAGCACATCTTAAAAAGTCAACAGAATGCTTATTTTCAAATTAATACGTAATTAGCAATGTAGGATACATGCAACCTGTTTGATCATTAAAATAACTTGGCAATTAATGTTAGAACATGTTTCAACATGTTCAACTCGACAATTTCTAGTTTAGGCTCGGTTTGGAACCGAAAGTCGCAAAGTTTGACTATTGCTTTGACTATCAGTTCTGAACCGTTTAAGCCAAGTTTAGGATTGCCTTAGAGCTTCTTTTGGACCTATTTGCATGTTAGTATAACTCTCTGAGATTATACAACTTGGTTCATTAGACATCCTATGCACATGCATGTTTCCGTTAATCGCTTATATGTTGACCATTATGCCCAAATGACCTTAAAAAGTGATTCTTGAAAATGTAAAATGATAGACACCTTGGCTACTGATTTATAAACTTGCACCCAAAATTTGAGATCAGTTTGAGGTGTAGATTAAGAGTTATGCTCATTTGCGTAAATTAAAGCTTCTTTAGTAATTAAATGGCGTAAATCGCATATAGCCTATCTAAACCCGAATTTTTATACAAAACCTTATACCTACTGTTATAAAATAATATTTTTGGATTTTTGGAGATTTTTATTTATTTTTAGGCTGAGCATAACTTAGTGTTCTAAGCTTAATTCGGTTTATGCCGGTTTTGCCCTTTTGGGCTATAAAATGAGTTTTATAAATCCTTTTGACCCCAAACCTTTTTCTACTGATTTGATATGATAAATAAATTATTTTTAGCCTACTGGAATATTAAAAATATCAGCCTTTTACAGAAAACCCGGAAATGGCTCCAAATCGCCTTTTTTAAGCGTTTTTAGCACATAAGTATGCACTAGAACCTTGCTAAGAATATGGGGTTAAAACCTACTGATGTACTCAGTAAGATTTTTATATTTTAACAGTAAGCTAATGTTTTCAACTCAGAATAGCAGTTTTGACCCTTTAAGTATATGTGAAATTACCAAAATGCCCCTATGGAGCATAGCATAGCATGGTTATAAGTTATAAATTTCATATATATTGGATACTGTACTGTTATGACTTAGTAAATTAAGCATATTTACTAATTTAATCAGACCTGTAACTCAGAATACTAATTAAACTCTTTTACACCCTTTAAAATAACCAAAATGCCCTTATGAGGCATAGTTTGGGTTTAAAACCATTTGGGGCATAATGGAAGGTATCATTCTGATATCACAACATATTTTAGGCATATTAACTTCAGAAACATGTATATGACTCTTATGGTTACTCGTTACGCACTATACGCGTTCGGATCGGCTCATGTGACTAGTTTGGCCATTTTAGCCGAAACGGGTCAAACCATATCATTTTGGTCTCAAAATTCAGAATGTGATTATGTTACCCATATTAAACAAGCATGCAAGCTTGTTGGGTCAAAACCACATTCTAAAGCGGTCTTCGCCTTATCGTGCGTTTAAAACCGTAATCTTTATATAAAACTAACTGGTATAAGCTTAAGACCCGTTAGAATTGTAATAGGTTATTAAAACCTTAATTCCAGATATAGGAGCCCAGTAAAAGCTACGTGCACTCGCTGTATTTGATTTATACTTTGCTCAGGTAAATACGTTTAACTTATTTTCCCTATACGGGCTTGGGGTACGGTATATAAAATACCGCTTGGTCGGGGAATTGACCTTAACCGGTCGGTGGTTAAGTGTTGTCATTAACCTGTTTAAAAATGCTGTTTTGTTTGTTTAACGCCTTTGGCGGTTTAATGACCATGTCCCGGATATCCTTGGCATCATTCAAAGAATGGCCACGACCTTCGCACACAGGTGTAGGCGTACACCCGTAGTGCATTTCAATAAAGTATAATCGTCGGTCGAGAGAAGTCTCGCGGCGGAATTATATTAAGTGGTGTGTCTATTAATCTTTAACCCGGTACGACCCGGGCAACTGAACGCATAACGGACATGTAATTCTTTTACAAGATTATTAAGCAAATAATTATCCCAAGTTATAAAAAGTTTTGTGCCTCGGGCATTTAAATAAATTTTCAAACATTTTCAAAATGAGTCAGTTAAATTGTATTTACCAGTGTAAACTGACGTATTTTCCAAAAAGGCTAAGTGCAGGTACTACGCGTAATAGGCTGGCCACTCCTTGGCATCCATAGAAGTCTCGCAAGCTTAGGATGCATGAAGTCTGTTGAAATAAAGTTTCCTCTTTGTTTGATCCGCCTGTGGATCTATTTCGACTATTTTGTGATACTTGGATATTACAATATTATTAAGTTGAAATAAATCTTTCTTTTGCTTCCGCTGTGCATTTATATATTGTATGTTTGACTATGACGATATCAACTACGTCACGGAACCCCCACCGGTGATACGTGGAAATTAGGGGTGTGACATCAAGGGATCTTCTAAAGCACATGCGAGTTCTCTAATTTTGAAGATGCTTACCACAAAATATGAAAGGACTAGTGGTGTGTGTGAGCACATAATGATGATGAGCGACATGGCCCATAAGTTAAAGGGATTAGACATGGAAATAAGCAATAGTTTTCTAGTGCATTTCATCATGACGTCTCTTCCTGCACATTTTATTGCTTTTAAGATCAACTATAACACTCGGAAAGACAAGTGGTCGATGAGTGAGTTGATAGCAATGTGTGTGCAGGGGGAGGAACGTTTGAAACTAGAACAACCAGAAGTTGCTTATATCGCTACCACTAAGTCAATGAAAAGGAAGGGAAATTTTAAAGGGAAAAGTTCCAAAGTCCATAAAGCTAATTCAAATACGGTTTCCAGCCCTAATGTCTCCAAGGGACAGTCTCGTTGCAAGTTCCGCCATAACAAAGGGCACTTGCAACGAGATTGTTCAAAATTCAAGGAATGACTGGCTAAGAAAGGTACTGATGCATTTATGATAAATAAATCCTTTAATATGAATGTACCAATTAACACATGGTGGGTTGACTCTGGTTCAATGGTTCATGTTACCAATTCCACACAGGGATTCCTTACAATCCAGAGGCTGGAAAGAAACCAAAGAACACTTAGAACGGGAGGAGGGGAGGAACTTGAAGTTGAGGCCATAGGAACCATGCAACTTATTATGAAAACTGGTCATTGTATTAAACTTTATGATACATTATATGTACCGAAAATTACTCGGAATTTAGTATCAGTATCAAAGTTAGACAATGATGGTTTTGAAGTTTCACATGGGCATGGAAAAGTCACTATTAGTTTAAACTCCCAAGTTCTTGGTTGTGGTTATCTGGATGGAAATCTTTATAAGTTAGAACTAGATAATAGCTTTTCGAAATCTTTGTTGTCATATAACGTAAATGATAAAAATCAACAAACGAAAACGAAAACATGATTTGGAAATATCATCTAAATTGTGGCATCGACGTTTAGGCCACATCTCAATAGACAGAATGATAAGACTCGTGAAGGATGGTGAATTACCAGATCTTGATTTTAGCGATTTTGGAACATGTGTTGAATGCATTAAAGGGAAAAGACAAATAAAAATAAAAAGGGTGCCACAAGGAGTTCTGGATTATTAGAACTCATACACACTGATATTTGTGGACCTTTTCCACCTGGCATTACTGGCCATACGTCTTTTATTACTTTTATAGATGATTATTCTCGGTACATGTACATGTATTTGATTAAAGAAAAATTTGAATCACTTGAAATGTTTAAAACTTTTAAGGCTGAAGTTGAAAACCAACTTAGCCGTAAGATAAAGGTAGTGAGATCAGATAGAGGAGGTGAGTATTATGGTCGACATACAGACATTGGTCAAGCTCCCGGTCCTTTCTTTAATTTTTGTAAAGAACACGGGATAGTGAACCAATTTACCATGCCGAGTACACCTAAGCAGAATGGTGTTGCTGAGAGCAGAAATAGAACCCTTATGGACATGATAAGAAGTATGTCAGCAAACTCAAATTTGCCTAATTTTTTATGGACTGAGGCATTGAAGACGGCCGTTCTTAAACTAAATAGGGTTCCTTCTAAATCTGCCCCAAAAACTCCTTATGAAATTTGGACAGGAAAGAAACCAAGCTTAGAGTATATGAAAGTATGGGGTTGTCCTGCCGAAGCTACACTTTATGATCCTTTGAAAAAGAAAATTGACATGAGGACAATCAGTTGCTACTTCATAGGATATCCCGAATGATCAAAGGGATATATATTTTACCGCCCTTCACACGTTACTCGTATTGTGGAAAGTTGAATTGCTGATTTTATAGGGGACTTTAAGGTCAGTGGGAGCAGTGAAAGTGGAGTCTTTGATTTCCAAGAAGTTCAAGAGGAGGGGAGGGATGGGCTTTTCAAATTTATCTCCTATTACACCTCTTGTACATAACACTGACCACCCCTTGTTTCCGCTGAAATTAATGCTCCTAACGTCCCTAATAATGAAGGCACATCAAACTCACAAGAGCATAACCAAATCCCTAAACCAGTTAATGAACTTGTTGAACCTAAAAATCAGCTTAGGAGGTCATCAAGGCCAAGAAGGCCCACTAACTTTGATGATTATGTAACCTACCTTAATGAAGCTGATTTGGATTTAGGAAAGTATAACGATCCAACCTCTTATAATGAAGCCATTGGTAGTGATAAATCTTCCGAGTGGAATAAAGCTATGATTGGTGAGCTTGATTCCATGAAAAAGAATGGCATTTGGGAATTGGTTGAATTACCCAAGGGGGTAAAACCCGTAGGATGTAAATGGGTATTCAAAACTAAATTAGACACGAATGGAAACATCGAGCGTTATAAAGCACGATTGGTTGCTAAAGGCTATACTCAAAAAGAGGGAATTGATTATCAAGAAACCTTCTCACCTGTCTCATGGAAGGATTCTTTGAGAATCGTTATGGCATTGGGCTCATTTTGATTTAGAGTTACATCTGATGGATGTCAAAACTGCTTTCCTTAATGGTGACTTACATGAAGATGTGTTTATGACTCAACCTGAAGGCTTTAAACCTAAAGGTCAGGAACACTTAGTCTGTAAGTTACAGAAATCCATATATGGGCTAAAACAGGCGTCACGTCAGTGGTACTTAAAATCTGATGAGATTATGAAAAAACAAGGCTTTATCACGAATCAAGTGGATCAATGCACCTACCTCAAAATGAGTGGGAGCAACTTTGCTATACTTGTCCTTTATGTGGATGATATCCTTTTGGCGAGTAATAGTTTAGATTTGTTGCATGAGTCAAAGCGATTACTTTCGCGAAATTTTGACATGAAGGATCTCGGAGAAGCCTCTTACGTAATAGGCATCGAATTACACCGAGATCGTACTAATGGGATATTCGGTCTATCCCAGAAGGCTTATATTGATCGTGTTCTTACGCGTTACAACATGCAACATTTCTCTTCATTAGTGGCTCCAGTAGTTAAGGGAGACGTTTTTGGCTCTTTTCAGTGTCCAAAAACAGAGGTTGAAAAGGAGCAAATGAGATTGATACCTTATGCTTCAATAGTAGGAAGTTTGATGTATGCCCAAGTCTGTACTCGTCCCGATATTGCATATATTGCTGGAATGCTAGGCCGATATCAATCTAATCCCGACCTAGATCATTGGAAAGCAGCAAAGAAAGTGTTGCGATATCTACAAGGAACGAAAGATTATAAATTGACATACAGAAGAACTGACAACTTGGAAGTAGTAGGCTATTCCGATTCTGACTTTGCTAAATGCAAAGATGATAAGAGATCGACTTCGGGGTAGATCTTTATGCTTGCAGGCGGACCAATTTCATGGAAGAGTCATAAGCAACAGTTAACAACAACCTCAACGATGATGGCAGAATATGTTGCAGTGTACAATGCAACGTGCCATGGGATGTTGTTAAGAAACCTCATCACTGGACTCAAAGTTCTTAACTCCATATCACGGGCATTGAAGATTTACTGTGACAACTCAGCTGCTGTTAGTTTCTCGAACAGTAACAGTTCAAGCGGAGCTGGTTTATACCTCGATACAAAGTTTTTGTTCGTTCGAGAACGAGTAGAGGAAAATAATCTTTGTATCGAGCACATAAGCACTAAAGATGTGCTAGCGGATCCGATAACTAAAGGTCTACCACCCAGAACTTTCCAAGATCTTGTAATGAGAATGGGTTTTAGTAAAGACCTTGTATGAAAGCATAGATTGTGTATAAACGATTATTATTTCATTGAATGTTTTATTCTGTCTATACTAATGTTTATGCGCACCTTATGATATATAGACAAAACTTATGTAAGGCAATTACTTATCCTAAGGATTTTATTTCAGTCATTTTAGTTTTATGATTAAGTGTTTTATATTGAGACTTTAGTATGACTGTTGGGGGTCTCGAATTGACTTCAATTCGAATGACTGTAACTCTCTGCTATAGTTTCAACATGAAACTAGATGAGTGTTTTAAACTTGGCCAAAATTACTTAATACTCATCATAAATGATCGCTCGATCAAGTGGGAGAATGTTAGAAATAACCCGTAATGTGGCCTATAGATCATTTAAGTTAACCTTACCAATATGACGTAACCGGTCCCTAACAATTACTTGATGGAAGTAATTGTGAATATTTATAAGTTAAGGGGCCATTATGATTTCCCTTTAGATGCCTTTAATATAGAGAATGCGAGGAGTCTTGAGTAACTAATAAAATGGATGGTCATCATCTTGTTCATTCATAGTGAAACACTCCTAAAACACTAATCAAGAATTCTCTCTAAAAATCCCATCACTAAAAGGCATCATAACGGGAACCATGGCTACATTATCAGCTAAGATAACCATTCCCACATGTAAGTGCCTCTAATTTTATGTTCATGTTCATGATTTGACTTGATAAACGTGATTAGGGTTTTATGTTTTAGACCCATGTTTAAAGATATAATCAACAAAAGAGCCCTGGGGTTTGAGCTATAGATATACAAGTGGAACATTGTTTCATCTTATAAGTTAAAGTCTGTTTGAATTTATCATGTACTTGAAACTATGTTGTGGCTTATGTTTCTTTGCCGGTTAACCTAGACTTCACTACTATATATGTTTAAATGTGAGTTGTGTTAGGACTTTTGCAGCTTGTTTTGGAGGATTAACCTCCTACTTTTGGTTGTTTTCATATGTATTTTTTGTTGTATTTTTCATTCTTTTGTTGTATTTGTATGTTTTTGTATTCTAGATATGTAGAGAATAGTGACTAGGCTCAAGATCAACAACACTGTATGTATATTATGTTGATACAGATAATCAATGTGACTGTTGGATTTTGTTACTTTTTTAGTAGTATTAACTTGTGTATGCTACATATATTTAAAGTTGTCAAAATGTTGTGGACAAGGTAACTAATAAGTAATTACCATATCTTTTTTGTGTCAAGTTGGTTGAAAGTTAAAAACCCGGCTAATGCTAAAAGAAAACACATCCTTGTGTTGCCACACCGGTATCTGTGTTTTTACGCGGTTTAAGTTTGTGTGACAGTGAATTTGAACTTTGTGAATTTAGTTAGTCAAAGGTCGGAAAAACTACTTGATAACCTTAGCAGCCAATCCAAAATGGTCATAATTGTGCTGCTTAAATGTTAAACCATATAACCATCATCTTAACATTCAAATTTCAAGCCTTCGCTACCTTCTTGTTGAATGTTCTTCTTAATGGTGCCATTGATAAGAAGACTTGTACTTTTGGAAAAAAAAATTTCAATATCTATATCTACGCCTTGTATAGAGAAATAAAACACCCAAACAAGAGCTCTATATCACCACACTCTGCGGTCTTTAATACAAGCATAGCGTAAAAATCTATATCACCACACTCTACAGTCTTCAATACAAGCATAACCTAAAAACTTTTGTTAGGTTATGTGTTATGGAGTTTGGAGGGTGTTAATACATTTAATGTGGATACGGCTCGTTTCGGTTCGCCCGCATTACGAAGTGCGGGCCGAGGTCAAGATATCCTCCTATCTTGACCCGGTACGACGTTTTGATTATATCTGATATCAGCTGCATGATTGCAGACTGATAGTTGAAAGTATACTGTTACTGGTTGTCTGTTTGTTTCTGCAAGTTGTTTGTATATGCAGCCCTCTCCACGAAAGATGATGCATGGCGAAAAACCATGCATGGCGAAGAACCTACTTTGATACCCCATGAAGAACCTGGTTGTTTGCTGGATATTGAGTTTGACGAAGAACCCATGTCAAAGAAGAATATCTTTCGTCCCTGGTTGTTTAATGATATGGCATATCACGAAATACACACAGCATTTTGTGGGGATTGGTTTTTTGTGGGCCAGTTTTCTGGGCCTGGGATCTTTTGTAAGGTTGCAGTAACATTTGCCTATAAAAGGACTGCTGAGCACATAACAGAAAGAGGTTGAGAACACACCAGAAAGTTAGAGTGTATTTGCTTTGTATAATCTTTGTAACTCAACTCTTCTGGATCTATACATTTTGGTTTTAAACGTTGAATCTTGTCTTGTATTTTTTGTGTTCTTTGGCTTGGTTGCATACCCGCTTGGTTTCCGCACTTGCAAGTGTGTTCGATAACAAGGATAAGGTTTTCTAGATCCTCCTCTAGGGATCTACAAGTGGTATCAGAGCCAGGTTCTCATCCTTATTAAAACTGAGCCATGTGTTGTGTTTTTCGAACAAAATCCTTGAAGGTATTGGAACTTTGATTGTGTTTAAAACTGACTTTTCAAGTTTTTGAAACAAAATGGGTTAAAATTTTAAGAAAACTTGTTGTTTTGTGAAAAATTTTCTTAAAAACCTTGTTAAAACACATGGAGACTGAAGTTTGTTTCGATAAGCAAGAATCATCCGAGTCCAGAACATGGGCCTCGGGCCTGTTTACATTTGTTTGTTTTATGTCTATTAGTATTGGGTCAAAACAATAGTTATGTTTATGTATTTTAGTTGGGCCGTAGGCCACCAGTTTGGGTCGAACGATTTGTATGTCCAGTCCATTAAACAGCCGGTTATTGATGAGGAAGTTGGGCCAAGTAGCGAACCGGTGTGTCTCCATAACCGAATGGCGGTTATTCAGAATCGTCACATCTCTTTTGAAACAACGTGACTGTTGGAGACATGCCTCTTGATCCCTATAAAGCCGCTGCCAAACTTCCCTATCAAACCGGTAGTTATCAGTGTATTCGAACGTGTGTATTATCAAGTTAGTTATCATATTCAAAGTTCAGTCAATCAAGTTTATTCATTCGGTTAGTTATTGTTTTCTGCAAATCATTCTCGTTTCAATTAGTTATCATGAATTCGTGTGAGTGTTGTGGTTTGTACGTGAATGATTGTGTTTGTGGTCACAAGTCCATCCGTTCCGATTGGTCCTGGGTTTCCGATGACGATGATACCAACATTGGTATCAGAGCCAAAGGTTTAACAGGAACCGGAAGGAATTGTGATCAAGGAGAGAACCGAATCGGTGGAAACAAGGGGAAATCGGTTATGACCGATTTTGGTGATGATGTGTTTGTTCGTGGTGGAGAGTGCGGCCGGGCGGCGGAAGTGGATGAGTACGCGCAGGGGAAGCCAACCATACGAACCGGGGTATCACCAAAAGGAAAGTTTCCAAAGAAAGTATTCAGAGGGGGTTTCGTGAAGAAGAACGGGAAGAAACCCAATGCACCAGTGGGTAGGCCAAGAAAACCGGGGGTTCGGTGTTTCAAGTGCAAGAAGTTTGGCCACATCGCGTCGATTTGCCCTAGTAAGTATATTATATTATCACCTTTACCAGTCGAGTGTGATTATATTGTAAAGGATACTTGCGGGGGTAAGTGGGATTCAATTTGGGTCGTGGATCCTACGTTTAAGACGCACATGACGGGAAACCGTAATTTGTTCAAGTGTTTTAAAAGACACTTTGGGGTTGTAAAGAATGAAAGCAAGAAGGATGTTTCGTTTGTTCATGGAATTGGTGAAGTAAGGGTGCCGGTGGACGGCAAGAACAAGACAATTCCGTGTGTTAGTTACGCACCAAAACTTGACAGGAATGTTCTAAGTTTGGAACAACTCCTGTTTCAAGGAATCGAGACGGTTACTATGGGTGAGAAGTGCGTATTGAAGAAGATGTTCGGTTGTCGATCAAAGGGTTTTGATATTTACGAAGACAAGTCGGAAACCGACTTGGAACAAGATTATCTTGACGCCTTTTATGATAATCTTGGGGTCGACAATGGGTACAAGAAAGAAAAGGAGGAGTTTCAAGAATGTTTGGGGGATTACTATGAGCGAGAATTTGAAAAGTCAAAAAATAAAAAGAAAGTGTATGATGAACGCCCAAGTGCAAGGAAAGTCGTGTACTCGAAAAAGGCAAAGAAAGCTTTAATGATTTACCTCGAAGGCGAAAAGGATAATCCACACCAATCAAGACAATTACTTCGGGAACGGGCAATAACTCTTTCTCAACTCGAGGAGGATGTTGTTGAAAGGGGTTTAATCATGGAAAGTTGTGTCGAACCAGGGGATCTAATCACCCTACACGAAGAAGTCAAGAAGCATCCAAGATTCTTCGACGCACCATTCGAAGGAATTTTGGTTTGGTTCATCACTAACTTTCTTGGAATTGTTTGTGAGAAGGCAATGCCACCGGAGTTAATTGATGGTCGTGATGTTAGCCTCATTTTACTACACCGCATCGTAAGGCACAATGGTGGGTTTGATGAAATAACGGCAAAAGACAAATGGGGCGAGATATCGGAGAAGTATGGTTACGACAAGGACGATGCTTATGAAATGAAGGTTGCATTCGTTTACTATCTAGAGTTGGTCGAATGGTACTTTGATTACATCAAGAAGGAGCGTGCAAGAGAGAAAGCTGGTATGGCCGAGAGCTCGAGCAATTGCGGATGGATCGAAGATTCAAGTGATGATGACGTGGTGGTGAAGATCGAAGTCACCAACAACCGCAAGGAGTAATCGGATCGAAGAGCTCGGACATTTCTTGCTTAAGGGGGAGAATGAAGTTTGTTTCGATAA